>NC_059396.1:4974568-5615250 GCF_905220565.1 Melitaea cinxia
TTTTATGTTGTATTTGTATTTATATTTCTTCGTAATGACTTTATAGATTGTTATATGTATCGAGTAAGCCCAACGCATTGCTTCTTTTCTTATCGAAAATTGTATTTTGTGTGCTGTTTAGTCAAGCAATATAAATATCTAAGATAATTTTGTAATTTCAGTACTACAAAGAATTCTTTGTATTTCAAATACAATCAAACGATATCAAATCCATAATTGCATTACCTTTTATAACGATACAAGTAAATAGAATTTTATTTGTAACTAGCTGATTCTTATGAATTCTGCGCTGTTTATTAAAAATTTTAAAACGATTTCGTTAAAATTCACATGCAGTTCTTTTGCAGAAGATTTAGAAGAATATTTACTAGTACCCGATTTTGCACACCTACAAACCTCTGCTCTTGTACGTCTTAAGGTTAGCTGGTAGAGAAAGCTTTTAGCATTAAGCCCGCCTTTTGTAGAATTCTTTAATGTATTGTGCAATAAAGTATTAATAAATAAATAAATAAAAGGTTTTGCTTGATGCTAGTTTCAATATCCAGACAAACAGAGAAAAAAATTGATTCCAGTCAAAAATCCAAAAGTAATTGCTTATTCTAGTATTGATAGGTACTATAAAGGTATCTATAATTCATTTTTCCTAATTATCCGTCATGTACCTACATATTATAGACAGACGTCAATCACTCACAATTTTTATTCTATGTATATAGAGGTTTGAACGCAAATTGAAAATCAACACATTTCATTAAATTACTAACATAAACAGGAGTTATAAAAGTGGAAATAGTTTCGAAAAAGTTATGATAAATAAAATGTGTAGTAAATTTAGCTTACGTATATTTATTTGTGTGTTACTATGCTGTGTTTGCAATAACGGTACGTCTTAATTTAATAAACTTAACATTTAATACCGTTTAAGCTATCCCGAAAATGTTATTTTTAATACGAAAATAAAAATATATAGTCATGCCGCATTATGGTTTTAAGAGTTTGACAAAATATCGTTTTTTGCCTTTTAAATTTGTTCCTTAAGCTAGTAAAAAATGCATCATATTTCAAACAAAAATAAATCAACTTGATTGTATATTTTTTTTAATAAATAAATATCTACACAATACACACACGGTCGTCTGTTCCTAAAGTAAGCAACTACCGGTACAGCTACATATGTTTTTTTTCGATCAAATAATACATATATAAATATATAAATAAATATTTATATTACACCGAACCGGATACACGGAATCGAACCCACAACCCTCGCAGCAGAAAGCAGGCCCACCACAAACTGTGCCAACGGGCTAGTTAAAATACTTTAATAGGTAATAATTTTGACTAGCTGTGCGGTTACGGCAGTAAGAATATATATATAGCCATCGCCTCTCTTCCCGTGGATATTGTAAGAGGCGACTAAGAGATAACACAGTTCCACTACCACCTTGGAACTTAAAAAGCCGACCGATGGCGGTGTAACCATCAAACTGCTGGCTTTGAAATACACAGGCCGAAGACGGGCAGCAGCGTCTTCCGTGCGACAAAGCCAGCTCTGCAGTCACCAACCCGCCTGCCAAGCGTGGTGACCACAAAACACATGGCTTCACGCCATTTTTGACGCGAACTTGTGATGGCCTATATCCAGCAGTGGACTGCGATAGGCTGAACTGATGAATAGTTTTGACCACACTGAACTGTCGTAATCACACACAGCTTAACTAAGCTGCTACAAATTTATCGTGCTGTTATCAAGTAGCATTGTATTCCTGCTGTGAGGAAGGTAATCGAAAAATTATTTGCATGTTTGTGTGTATGTATGTGTATATGTGTGTGTGTTTATATATGTCCGTAGTGTATTTATATATAGATAATATGTTTACTACCTTATTGTTACCGCCTGCAATATTTTCTGTTTGGCCTAAAGGTTGACTGGGAGAGAATGCCACTAGGCATTAAGTCCGTCTTTTGTTACAACTGTTTATATTGTTGGACAATAAAGTATGTAAATAAATAAAATAAATAAATAATCGGAGCTCCTGGCAAAGATCTTTAGTTTATGGCAACCACGTTCCATTAGGTAGAGCGTACGCTTGCTTGCCACCCTAATGATATAAAAAAACAGCGCCATGTAGTTTTCTCCCTGTCAACTACATCTTATATTACAGATGCGGTACTACGTGCTCAATTCACAAAACTAAGTCATTAATCATAAAAAATAAACTAAATTAAGTTAAAAAACAATCAACTTTTCAGTTCATGCGATTAAAGTACCTGAAGGGATGCAACCCATGCCCCTTCTCATGCCTATCAATACACTATCAAAATACTCTTCTTTGGACCAATCTACAAATAATGTGACAAAAGGACTTAACCTTAATGAAGAACAAATGCGTAAATTGCATATCTGGGCTTTAGGAGTTATACCATACTACATTGATGACTTATCTTTCGGTAAATTTTATATAGATTAATGTAATAAAAACAGGGCCGGATTGAGCCCTAGTGGCCATGAAAGAGTGAAGGTCAAATAAAAAAAAATTGTCGAAAATTGATAAAGAACAAATAAAATTGTTTCAATCAAAATGTAAGTAGTCGAAATCAATAAAAAGTATATTTCCTTCTGTTCCAAAGTTTTGACCCGTTGAAATTTGGATATGTTTAATATATATGGGGTTTCCTTTTTATAAAGGGCCCAGTGATATATGCCCGTATAAACCAATGCTTGGATTCCGGCCCTGATTGACCTTTACTTTACTTACATAAATTCACTCTAATACTTTTTCATAGATAAAGCGTTAAGAGATAAAATTCGACTTTATTTCGATAACGTAAACCGAATAACCGGTCTTCTTTTTACTGAAATACCACGACCACCTGAAGATGAGGATAGTAGATGGGTTTTCTTCATTAACCGAAGGGGCCAGCTTGATTGTGATGATGTAGCTTTTCACAACTTCTCAAACATCGGTGTGCAGGTACTGTATATTTTTTAAACTAAAGTTATCTGGTCCGTTTAACGTTTAGATGTAATTTTTTTGTTGGTCTCTTTGTATTTAGAATAGTTACTATTTCACACCGATTGTGTACGTAGCGTTGGCGTAACGGTCACAGCACTGGTTTGTTGCTGTTGTGCTGGCCGTTGCGGGTTCGATCCCCGCACATGATAAACATTTGTATTGGTCATACAGATGTTTGCCGTGGTCTGCGTGTTTGTGCAGTCCTTGTGTGTCTGGGGAGACACACAAGGACTGCCATGGTGGGGACCGTGCCTCGGAGAGCACGTTAAGCCGTCGGTCCCCGTTGTTATCATGTACATCTGATAGCGATCGTTACTCATAGTAGGAAATATATCCGCCAACCCGCATTTGAGAAGCGTGATAGATTGATCTTTCTCCTACATGGGGAAAGAGGCCCATGCCCAGCAGTGGGATATTACAGGCTGAAGCTTGTAAAGCAATACGTGTAACCAAATTGAAAGTTTTTATATGTTTATTTATTTAGTACTTTATTGCACACATTATTAAAGTACATAGGTTTGTACCAGTTTGCGAAATTTTAAACTAATATGCAGTTACCGCCTTATCACTAACAGCGTTTTTAAGGGGCAACCGAGTACAAGAGTTATTTCTACTAGAAATAAAACAGCTGGTTTATAAAGTAATCCTAAACTTTATATAATTATTTAAAAAGTGTTATATAAGAAAGTTAACAGTTTTTGATATGACATCATTTCATAAATATAACCCTTCTCTTCTAAAGTCTAGCTTATTACTTCAAAGGATAAATATCGTAACCCATTTCTTTAGTAGATTATCAAAATGTTTATCGAGCCATATCGATACAAGAAAGTTAATAATTTACTTATATACACCTAATATAAATTATACATACATATTTATGATATAAGAATAGTTAAACAATGATACACGTGCAGTTTCACTCGTTTTATAATTTAATCTAATTAATAAGAGTTTGTAATTAAAATTACCAGAGTTGCATACGTAGATACAATACAATACAATACAATACAATACAAATACTCTTTATTGTACACTATCAGAGAAAAATTTTACACCGTAAAAGAAAATATAGACAGATATAGTTAGATTTATAAAGTTACTATACTCTGCACACATACTCGTAACTATGACTAGCCCGTTGGCGCAGTTTGTAGTGACCCTGCTTTCTGCTCCGAGGTTTGTTGGTTCGATTCCCACCGCGAGTCTGGGTGTAATATAAATATGTATTTACATATTCATATATGTAGTATGTATAAGTATGATTATCGAAAAAATAATATGTAGCTATACCAGTCGGCTGCTATCTATAACATAAGCATTAAATTGCTTACTTTAGGAATAGACGACCGTGTGTGTATTGTGTAGATATTTATTTATTATTATTATTACCTATTGAAAAGTCTCAGATATTACTGCATTTGTTTGTCATAAACAAACTAAAATGTTTACTTTATACTGTATTTACAGAGAGTAGTGTTGGGGTACGACTGCATTGCAAATAGAAAAATGAGTTCAGTAATATTATCTCTCATTGGTGTACCTCCTCAGCATAATGCCCCGAATAGAAATGAATTTATAACAATAAATGAAAAAAATATTTTACCAGGTAATATTTAATTATACTCATACTCTAGTTTAATTTATTCGCATTTATTTTACCCATTGACATATGGTGCTATTAATACCATATGATTCTTTAATATAAGGATTAAAAAGTAAGGTTATAAATAATATAATTAATATTTTAGATAAATTATATTTATTTGAAAAAGTAAAAGATGACGTATGGTTATTTAATAATAATCTTACATATGATTATTATAGTGCTGGTCATTATTGTACTCACAAGTACACATCTAATGGAGGTGATACTATAACATATGTGTCGCAGCCAGAAAAGGTAATAAATAGCATTTGGAACTCTTAACACTATATTAAATTGCTTAGTTACATTTACACTTAATTAGCGTATTTAACAGGTGGAAAATTTATCTGAAGGATTAGTCACAGAATTTTCTTTAATAGATTTGATTAAAATTAATATGCTTTACAAGAACATAATTACAAAAAGAGAAAATTCTGCTAGTGTACCAGGATGCGATAAACTTTTTCATAGAGGTTCCAAATCTACGTATTCCAAATTTAACACGACTGATTATGTCGACTCAAGTAAAGAGTCAAATAAATATCCTAGGCCTCAAGATGCTAAACCTACAGAAAAACCATATGTAACGGACACTGCTTACGCTTTTACGAAAAATAGTTCAGGCCAGCTTATGGATAAAAGTAACAATGATTATGGTGACGATAATGATGATGAAAATAAAAGTGGCCAAAAATTTTCAGCTGAAAATAATGTCGATTATGGTGACAACCAGACTGAAGTACCAAATAAAAATAAAAACGAAAGAGTGAGTCAAATGAAAAATGATATTGATGTAGAAAGTTATGAAAAACTGTCAGAGAAGCTACTTTTAGCTAAAAAAAAGAAAAAGGAAAGTATTTTAAACGAATCGGATTATGAAACAGGTGACGACGAAATTAATAAAAATATATAAAGGAATGTCATAAAAGTTGAAGGAAAATAAAAAATACGTTTAACCTTAAATTAGTTTATTTAAAATTTATCGTTATTATTATCTATCACATTAAAGACACGTTTGTATGTCTCGTTTAACATAGCATGTTTCACAAATAACTTCGCAGCACCATTTGAACTGACAATTGCAGTTCTCAGCCTCCCTTATAGTCGTCTGGATGTAACCTCTCCTACAACAGAGTTGGTCACAACTATCTGTTCCTGCAGAACTTATATTACATTGACGTCCTTCGGTGCCAAGAGACCCAGTCTTTATGTTCGCAGTACAAAAATCTGGGGATTCTTCGGAGTATATAATATCTTTCTTGCCAGGTCTCTTAATGTTAGGGCTTTCTGGCATAAAGCTATCACCGTCGTTGCTTGAAATAACCTACACAGAAATTGACAATTCAATAATAAAATCTTTCTTGTTACTTCAATTGGCTGGCACTAAGTGATAGTCAGGGTTTCTCGAAGTATTATTCTTACTTAGTACAAACTTTCAACTAATATGTGGTATTTTATGTAGCGTTGAGTAAATAAAAAAGGAAGTCGTTTACTTAACTATAAAGGTTAATACTTTCAAAGTTTCATATAACTTATTACCTTAGCAGCACCTTCAAATCTATCTCGTAATCTATCGCCCACTTCTCTGAAAGTGGGCATTCTCCACCAGCAAGTTCGAAGAGTACAAGAACCGGATAAACCATGACATTTGCATTCCACCCTCATGTTATTTTTTATTGCCTAAAAGTAAATAAAAAATATACAGAACAGTAAAAATAGTTACATAAAATAATGTCATATTTTTTTTTTTTACTAGTATAGATCATGTTTGATTTAATTAATAAATATTATACACTACATAGTTAAAGGAAATCCTCTCGTTAACATTAGCCGATATGAAAAATTCTTACTAACCAACCTCCCAGCGTTGTGATTGTGGAGTTTGATCAAGTTCTTTATGTCACTTTTCTTCTTGTACCGGCTGTCCATGAACTCTCTGGACTTCTGCAAGCCGAAGCGAACGTTGTCGCTGCACCCTCCCCATTGCCACCTATCCGTCTGCGCAGAAGACGGGGATTGGGGTATTTGAGCCACCCTCCCACGACGGGGTTTCGGGACTTCCTAAAAATAGTAATCGATCAGTTCTTGTGATTCATTTACACTGTAAAAATTAAATATTAGCTTGGTTTTGTAATAAATAATTGCTAGAGCTAAAAATCTATAAAGAAAACGCTATACTTCTCATAGTATTCACCATTAATATCAATGAAAGTAACCATAAATGAATTTTAGCTATTTAGACTAGCTCACGATGGCAAAATTTGAAGCGAAATAAAATTTCGAGACAAAAAACCAAGTATTATTTAATTTTTTTTTGTATGATATACAATTCTTTATAGAATAAAACAAACCTTTTGACACGAGCATTCCAACAGCGATCCCGCTGTACAAGCTCTTGTGATGGCGTACGTAACGCCGGCCGCTGTGATCGCATTTACAAACCCCGTTTCCCTCGTATCTGGAACAAATAGAGGTAATATTAATATAGGTTAAGGATATCTGAGTATTAATTATAATTTTTTTCTTTTATCAATAATAAAAAAAAAATAAAGAACAACAATTTTATCATAAGCTAGTGATTCGAGATGATTGAAGCCAGAGAGTTACAAAATATAGGTGATGGCGATTAGCTACTTCATCAATCTTGTTTTATTGACTGATGTCAGTAATCATAGCGCATACATATGCGTTAAAATGCGTTTAGTATTTCAAAATCTTTTACGATTCTAATGACCCATTCAATGCTTATTGTTTGAAAGAAATTTACGTTTCAAATGCAGTTACAACTGACAATGATTATGTAACGACACTTCAGGATTTTATGGACACTTTTGCCGACGATTCGTCACAGCAATGAGCTAGGGCTTGAACAGAAATAAAATCCTGAAGCATAAAGCACCAACACAATACAGAGTTAAGCTGTTGACCTAAAAATCAATATTCACACGGCCGCTGTAATAAACAACGATGGGCTTCACGAATCGAAGGCTGCATCCATAAAACATGGGAGCGTGACACACTGCTCTTTATAATCAGGAGTATTTATTGACAGTACTTAATTATTCAAAACCATAATTTTTCAAATATACAATTCGATCAAACTAAATAATAAAAAGAAATTCCATTAAAAACATTTTCTTGCTTGCCATTTAACATTTATTTAAACAACACATTTCTAATGTTAAAGAATACATTTCTAATTTATGAAGCTTATAAAACATTTCCAAGCTTACAAACAAATTACGAGTAAATTATATTCTTAAATTTATTTTCAATGGATATAAAGGCTCAAAATTAAATAATTTTGCAATTCATCCAATAGAAAGTAATTTTAATAATAACGTCGTGTGCCTAATTTTATAACTTTAAGTAAAAGAAAAAAAATTCTACGTGACATTGGCGAAATTATCTGTGCTCATTTGGCACTATTTAAAGCCATTAACCCTGAAGAAAAAGAAGAAAAGAATGAAATAAGGAGATCTTTAAGGAAAATATTTGTTTTATAGTTTTATGTTATGTTATGTTTTTTATGAGGTTTAATTTTTTACGATTATTTATATTTATGTTAAATGTATTTTATAACAGTATGTTAGTTACTCTCAACGACAATGTGTCATCGTAGGCCTGGCTATAACAATTAATGGCGGGTGAAACTGATGTTGGAATATTCAGATGGCATGAATAATGTGAAAATTGTTGTGCCCATCTGAATGAGCTTCGGACATCGCTTAAATGGTCTCTGTTTAGGTCGATGACTTCATATTATTGGATATCGATGGCTTGAGTTTAGATTGGTTTTATAGATTTTTTTTCTTGCGTGACTAAATTAATTGTGGATTTTATTCAACTACGTAATTAAGACTCGATGATGTAAGATGATGTTTAAGTTTTTATTTCCGATCTCGATTTTTTTGGTTAAAATCTTGAAAATGTCGTTTTGATACTAACTTTTTTTAGTTTAAAATACGATCGTAATAACAAAAGTGCTAATAACAAAATTTTAATGTAAGGATTTTAATCTTTAATATTGAGCTAATTGCAGTGGAATAATATCATTAAATTAAACACGATGTTATCGAAACGTATTTACAATTAAAGCTCGTATAATATAGTAAATAATTACACTTTTGGTATGTATTTTTAATTGTTCCCTTAATTACGACTGCTCCGTTTCGAATTTTTATGAGACCAAAATGAATGGACCTTGTTTGATATGACACCAGGAAGTTGAAATTGAATAATGCTACGTAATTGTTACAAAATTCAGTTTTTGTAATACATTGAAAGGAAATAGCAGGCGTTACTTACCTTCAAGACATTTTACTTTTTTTTTGCTTGTAACCGATGTTTGTAGAATAATTTAAAGACTGCTATTTTAATGATGACTAGTATATATCCCAAAAATTCTAGAGCATTTTAAGTAAAATATACATACCTACATCTAATGAGGTTATCAAGCATCATAATTAATTTCAATTTACTTGTCATTATCTTTTTGATTTATTTATTTATACTTTAGTGTACACCACAACTACATTTTAAACAATAAACACATTAAAAAAAACATTTACAGACTGTGAAGTACAATCGGCGGACTTATGGCTATTTAGCCATTTCTTCCAGACAACACAATATTTTATATTTATATATATATATATTATAATATTATTAAAATTTATATTTATATTTATTATTTTATATAAGGAGTTAACTCACTTTTGTGATAGTAGCGAGGCATTCATTAAGTTCAGATTAGATAACAGTGGCTTACGCAGTGCAATGCAGTTGACAGGAGATCGGCATCGGGCGCGCCTATCGATCCCATGCTAATTGGAGCCGTATACTGTGGAGAGCGACGCTGTATCGTCGTCGCATTCCACCATGACCAGACCGCCACCCGTCCAAAGAGATACAGTGAAATTTATTGCACAAACAATTTATATAATTGACGTGCGACAAAAAAGCGAGAGTGCACACCCATCCGACTCAGAATTCAGACGGTAATTACATCACGTCACTGTTGTCGTCGGTGAATTTCATGAGTATTTCTATCAGGCAGATTAAATTTCGTCAGACATCGGCGAGGATATATCTCAGATGAAATTATGAAAGGAATGTCAATTTCGAGATATTTCGCTAGTCGGTTAGCGATTCATAGGGGAAAAAATCGCAACGCCGAAGGAGGAGGAGAAGCGGTGGCTTCAGAACAGGTCCGCCCCGCGCCCATGTCGAAGAAGCCACGCTTTTTCTCCTCTATATGCTGCGCTGTCGATCGGACAGCGCGGTCGCGACACTCGACCGTCATTATAAATCCGAGGCGGTGAGCTCAGAGCGGAGCATTCCTCGCGCTCCTCTCGCGTTATGCGCTGTAATTATCGCAAAACGCGGTCCCGACTCGCAAATATGTCGTTGGGAACGAGGGACATGACATTCTCATCACCAAACGTTCCCGTTTTTCTAGCGTCTCCGATCTCAAAATATGCCTCGTATCGAGCCACTCCCACGACGTCCATCAAGCCTTGTATTTGGGGTTACGTGATGTTGGTTTTTGTCTGAACCGCCACAAGCACGTGGAATGTCGGTATTCGTGTCCACTTGAATAATTCATTGAAATGGTCAATCAATCAATAAAACCAATGGATGAAATTGATTCACACTTGTAGATTGTATGGCTTCCATAACGCGTCGCACGCGTTTTTTGCTGTGTCAAAATACTCGAAAGTTGTTCCACCATTCACGACAAGTCGATCAGAGCACGTGCTCAGAAACCATCTCATGAAAATGTTGTTTGCTCTTTTCTTGGATTGGATAATTGACAACTAGTTTTGAAACAAGTGCCTTCTATGATGACGGTAGGTGGAACTTCGCGACCGGTTCTTGCTGGAAATGCGAGGGAAGCGCATGAATAAGATACAAGGGCACAAGAACAAAGAAAAGAGGCAGTATGTCTTTCTTTTTCACCATTTTAATATTTAATTCACGAAACATGACAAGAGATAAATAACTTGAAGGTTTCTGGATATGGTAAAATTGAAATGAATTATTGACAATATAATAAACTAATTTGTGATATCTGCCGTAGTAAATAAAAAAAAACATATATATATATATATATATATATATATATATATATATATATATATATATATATATAAATATTTTATAAATCTAGTAGTTTCCTGTCTACTAGCTTCGCACATATTATGGATTAGTTATATTTGTAGGTTACGTTGCCGAGCGATCCTACCGTTACACTTTGAATTAATTTTTTGAACATACGTTATCGGTTGACTGTGGCATTCTTTGAAGTATTAATTTGATTGAAACAACGTAAAAACGGTTAAAAAAGTATTAACAGTACAAGAAAACTTACATTAATTTACATAAAGATTAAAAATAATTTCAAGTAAATACATTAGCAACTACCGTACAGTTTTAATGATATGCTATAGATAAAAATAGTTATTGTGACTGTAGGTGCCCTTTTTATGAGATAGACACATGTAAAAATTTAATAGATCTTTAGATCAACAGTTTTTTTTTAAATATTTTTGTGTTTTTACACTTGATACATCTAAAAGTGTACAAAAACATAACTGAACCCTGCTATTCACTGCATTTAGTAGATATTAGTGTAAGACCGTGTCAAAATTCATCGCGTAGTTTAGAAAGAATCATTTGTACTTTTGCAAGTTGCAAGAACAATAAGTTTTTTTTTTATATCATATCAAAAATCGATTTTTGATATGATATAAAAAAATAATTTCGCCATTTTTAAAAAATTGTTTAGGATTTTCTAATGTGGCGGGTAACACAAAAATAAATCGTGCGAATTAACAATAAGATTTTTTAATTGTACGCATTAAAATTTTTATTTCTAGTTTGTCAAAATTTATGATTAGTGATAATTTTTCTTTCTCAATAATCATAATTATTTTGTTTTTGTGTTAAATTTCTTTTTAATCCATACGTATGAATTATTAGTAAAATAAGTGGTTCTTGCTGAATGTGACCCTTTTACAGATAAAAAATTAGACGTATAATGCACGGATCTATTTGTGTTACTCTACTTAACAATAATATATACTATTAACTGAATTTCTTATTATCGTCATGTAACGTCATTATCATCGCTTAGTGATTAGCACATGTATTATTCAGTACCTATGTGCCTTACCGATTAAATTTATTAAAACCTTTATGAAGTATTTAATAAACTTTTTAATAATCTAAAAACCGTAGTTACAACACATTGTATGATACAGTGACGTAGCAAGCTTAGCTCGTGCCAGGGCCCTCCATGCCCCCCCCCCCCCCCCCAACTACGCCACTGTGTATGAATCACACATAATTATCCCTAATAAACCTTTCGAATGTTTTAATGATTGTATTTTGTATTGGAGCCAATTACAACATTAATCAATAGCAACAGGGGCATAAATTATATTGATATAAACGAGTGAAAACACCGCGGATGTCAAATTGATAACAGAACCGAGATCATCTACAGCAGGCCATAAGTAAAATCGCTGAGAATTTTGCAATTTTAATTTTATTTATAACACTGATGTGCAAGTTAAGAGAATTCGCGTGTTATGTGTTATAAGCTCGTAATTACTGGTAACAATTTTATTCATCTAATTTAGAAAATTATTTTTACTAAAAATTAAATTAAATTTGATTAGTATTAAATGTTTCTATTAATGTGTTAAATGTTGTAGTTGCTTATTTTACTCGTACTGTGGTTAAATAATGCATTTTATAATTTTCCTCTGTTCCATGAATAGGCCAATTTCAAAAAACTTGTATGTTTAACTACTTATTGAACCCTTATGGTATTTTGTCATATTAAAAAAACAAATCAAAAATATTCTGCATGTCTTCATTTATTAGGATGTCGATATGAAACACATTTTTCTTTTAAATAAACCTCTCACTCTGTTCAGTAGTATGACTTACAATCAATCAATCAGTCAGTCAGTCAGTCAGTCAGTCAGTCAGTCAGTCAGTCAGTCAGTCAGTTTAGCCTATTGCAGTCTACTGTTGGACATAGGCTTCCCCAAGTCCGCCGGTTTCCCGCAATCTTTATCCAGCCTACACCGGCAATCTTACGTAGATCTACAATAATAAGATATAATTTGTAATAATGCAACGTTTCAAATAGATAGGTTGTAAAAGAAATACTAGCACAAAATAGTCACATTTCAAGTCAGATCTGTTACAGGCACGATTTTGTTGAAAACTTAACATAGATATGATTATTATAGGTCGTTGTGAATTATACTAATAGCTTACCCACACGCTTTTATCGATGTTAACGTATTTACACATTACAAGACGAAATTTGTCAGGATTGTCTATAAAAATATATCATTTATAAATATGAATTAAACTTCGTTATAGAACTATTTAAATGTATTTTAATTGAAACCTATAATACATTTAATTTTCATTTCATTATTATTTACTAGCTTCTGCGCGCGACTTCGTCCACGTGGAACAGAGGCGCGCGCAATACGTCTTGATCATTATTTTGCTGCAATGTTATTTTAAAACTGCGATATCTCCTGAGATACTCATTGAAATCGAATTATGTATTGGGCTATTTTGTTTTAAATGAAATATTTGTGATGAATAACGTATTTATTTAGATAAGGATTAATATCATGTTTATAAAAACATCTTCGCAAATAATGCATTATTTTAGAACAAACTTGGTTAGCATAAAAAAGGTTACACAGTGAGCCAACCTTAAAAGATAGATATATACTGTCGCGAACTTTTTTTTACAACTTTTAAAGAGGATCGATTCTGTCATAAATGGTTTTTGCGAAACTTTAACTGTTTTCACAGCGCATGCAGCAAAAGCTCTCAAAAGGAAAATAAAACCCCCGATTTTGAAACATTCTTCATTGGTGCTCCGCTCCTTTTGGTCTTAGCGTGATGATATATAGCCTGTGATGATATATAACCTTTCCGATAAATGAGCTATCTAACACTAAAAGAAATTTTTCAAATCGGAACAGTAGTTTCTGAGATTAGCGCGTTCAAACAAACAAACAAACAAACTCTTCAGCTTTATAATATTAGTATAGATTCTCATACATTTCTTGTTATAATTTATTGCATACGTATAGAATAGTTTACCATCTTCGAATTAAAAAAAAGTTTGTTCGAATTTCGTTCAATCATCAGTTATTCCGTTTACGATAATGAACCAGTTAATTAACTTCGATACATGGAGTAATTAGAAAGTTTAACGCGGAAAGCCTATTGGAAACGGAGCTAATTTTGCATACATAAAGACAGATATAACTGTAAACTCAATTAAAACATCACTTTACGACTTCTGATACAAACATCGAGTTAAACAGGATTATTATGATAGTTTTAATGTAATTAATAATTAATAATATCCGGGAATATTGCTTGTACCACGACCGGACCGGACCGGACGTATTCTGCCCGCTAGAAGCGATGAACTGAGCTCGCAAACCGATACCGATCGGTTTCGTAGTCTCCTGCTTTAAATTAACTGTTCACTCGCTAACCGGTGGAATTTTAGATTTGATATGGAAGCGACATTATTCCGACACTTGCTTGCCCTTTGCAACGTAGTATCGATGCAGGTGTTAAGTTTTTTTATTTTATTTTATAGAATGGATTTTCAGATAATTTATTTTAATTGTATGATAAATTGTTTTGATCGCTATTTTTAGATGTTGAGTCATCTATTGCTTTAATTATAATTGTATAGAGTAAACTATTTAATAGATATATACACTGTAAAAAATTTTTGTAAAATTATCATTTTTTTACTCAACATGAGATGGCTAAATTACTAATCAGTGTGTATGAATTCAAATTATAACACATTTTGAGTAATTTTCCAAGACATATGAGAAAATTTGCTAAGATGCGCTTTAATTTTACAATCTTAGAGTATAAATCTTACTTGTATTGTAATTTCACGGAACAGTTTATTAAATTTTAATAACAAACTTTGAAGATTTACCAAAATTTTTAGTAATTTGAGATACTATATTTTTTTGTAAAATTACCAAATATTTTATAATTCGAATTACTGTGAAGTGTTTAGAAATTCACAAATTTTGTTATTATTTTTACAATTTGAACTGTAAAATTACACAATACATTGTAAAATTACTAAAAAATACTATTTGTCTGTTGCCATGTATAATTTTACTAAACAGGTTATCAATTTTCGATACCAAGCTCCTTAAATTTACTAACATTGTTTGTGTTTTGAATTACTAATTTTGTTGTAAATTTACAAAACAATATTGTAATTTAAACTACAATCAAAGTATTGAAAATTCAAAAAATTTTTTTGGTATTTTTACTATTCTTATTGTAAAATTACACAATGTATTGTAAAATTACTAAAAAATACTACTTGTCTGTAGCCATGTGTAATTTTACTAAACAGGTTATCAATTTTCGATACCAAGCACCTTAAATTTACGAACATTATTTGTGTTTTGAATTCCTACTTTTGTTGTAAATTTACAAAACAATATTGTAATTGAAACTACAATGGAATTATTGAAAATTCAAAAAAATTTTTTGGTATTTTTACTATTCTTATTGTAAAATTACACAATGTATTGTAAAATTACTAAAAAATACTATTTTTCTTTAGCCTTGTTTAATTTTACTAAACACGCTGTCGACTTTCGTTTCCAAGCTTCGTAAATTTACAAACATTGTGCGTATTTTAATTTAATCTGTGGTCTAGTAAGATTGTGAAACAATAGTTAAATTCGAATTCTAATGAATTCATTGGAAATTCAATAATCTTCTCATTAATTTTATTATTTTGACTGTAAAATTATACAGTGTTTTGTATAATTAACAGTATAATAGGGTAACTACTTTTTTAGATGAACCAAAATTGTTAGTATTTCGGTTTACCATAGTTTCTTGAAAGATTACAAAAAAAAATGTTTATTTACATATTATTGAAATTATTAAAAATTTATCAATATTTTTATATCATATTTATATGTAAAATTTTGATTTGAAAATTATATATAGTAAAGTTATGATTAATAAAGCATTTTTAACTTCCCTCTAAAAAAATTAAAAAATTTTTTAAAAATCGGGAAGTTATTGGTTTTACCCCGTTTTTCGAAAGTCGAGTTTTCATCATATCTCGACGTTTAAAGGCCCTAGAAAGCTTCCCTGACTATTTTTACGAGGGTGTCTGTATGTCTGTGTGGATGTGTGTGTGTACGCATGTAAACCTCTTATAACTTTTGAACGGCTTGACCGATCGAAACGAGACTCGTGGCATTCGAAAGGGTTCCACTCAACTTAGACTTCCTGAAAATTTGAAGTGAATCGATTCGGTAGATTTTGAGAAATTTAAAAAAAAACCGCGAAAAAAATTTTTCGAAAATGATGTTTTTTTAGAATAACTTTTTGGCTATTGCACCGATCAATTCCATAACCTAATCAGCTCTTAAGCTCAAAAAACGACGTCGAATGCCGTTTTGCAAATCAAAATCGGTTCATTCGTTCGTGAGATATCGAAAACCAAAAAAATCGAAAAAATTAAAAAACAAGCGTTTCTTAGAATAACTTAGTGACTTTACGTCTAATCGATTTTGTTCTCATTGTAACATTTTTAGGCCTCAAAAAACTGCGTCGATTGCCGTCTTGAACATCGAAATCAAACCACGCGTTTTGCAGTTATGGCATTTCAAAAATTCCAAAAAAAACGTTTTTTCAAGATAACTTTGAAATTTTGAGACTTATCGACTTTGTTTTCCTTACATCACTTTTAGTGCTCAAAAAATTGCGTCGATTGCCGTTGTACAAATCGAAATCGGTTGATTCGTTCGTGAGATATCGAAAACCAAAAAAATCGAAAAAATTCAAAAACAAGCGTTTTTTTAGGATAACATGGAGACTGTACGTCTCATCGGTTTCGCTCTCATTGTAACATTTTTACGCCTCAAAAAACTTCGTCGATTGCCGTCTTGAACGTCAAAATCGAACAACACGTTCCAAAGTTATGGCATTTCAAAAATTTCAAAAAAAAAGTTTTTCCAAGATGACTTTGAAATTTTGAGACTTATCGATTTTGTTCTCTTCACAACATTTTTAGTACTCGAGAAACTGCGTCGAATAGCATTCAGAAAGTTAAAATCGGTCAATTGATGCGTAAGATATCGCCCGAGTAGAAAAAAGGTCAGGCTCAACCAGATCATGTATCTGGACCGGATCAGGATAGGATAAGGTACGCCTGATCCGGCAAGCTCTATCAGGACCAGGTCCGGTCCAGACAAAGATAGCCTGATGTAAAATATAATCAAGTATGGTAAGGCATACTGGATCAGGACCAGGTCCGGTCCAGACAAGGATAGCCTGATGTAAAATATAATCAAGTATGGTAAGGCATACTGGATCAGGACCAGGTCCGGTCCAGACAAGGATAGACTGATGTAAAATATAATCAAGTATGGTAAGGCATACTGGATCAGGACCAGGTCCGGTCCAAACAAGGATAGACTGATGTAAAATATAACCAAGTATGGTAAGGCATACTTCATCAGGACTAGGTCCGGTCCAGACAAGGGTAGCCTGATGTAAAATATAACCAAGTATGGTAAAGCATACTGCATCAGGACCTGGTCTAGATCAAATAAGAACAGCCTAGGTAGTAAAGAATATAGCCACTCTCTCTCTTCCCGTGGGTATCGTAAGAGGCGACTAAGGGATAACACAGTTCCACTACCACCTTGGAACTTAAGAAGCCGACCGATGGCGGGATAACCATCTAACGGCTTTGAAACACACAGGCCGAAGATGGGCAGCAGCGTCTTAGGTGCGACAAAGCCAGCCCTGCGGTCACCAACCTGCCTGCCCAGCGTGGTGACTATGGACAAAACACACGAGTTTACGCCATTTTTAGCGTGAACTTATGGAGGCTTATGTCCAGCAGTGGATCTGTGATCGGCTGAAATGATGATGATGATTTAAGTTGTATTTGCATCAAATCAGATTAATCTGGTGTTAATTTTTTTCAACTGAACTCAGCTAGCATAAAATTTATTTGTCAACAATTATAAATAACAATTTAATTCAATTCAAGATATTTTTGACCAAAAATTTTAATGAATCTAATCGTTTAATATTATTAGTCTAGTAAATACCATATAGCTGAGTACATAATAATAACTATTATAATCGTAATCTTCCATCCGCTTATATTTATATATTTAAGTATATCTAAATTTATTATATTTTTATATAAGTATTTATTTAATAAAATTTTATTATATTACTAGCTGGGCTCGTAACTTCGACGGCGTGGGATTTTAAAAAAAAATTGTTCAATTCGTAGTTATTCGTATTTAGGACATGGCCAAAAAAGTACATCCCACGTACACATACATATAAATATTTACTAAGTATTAAAAAAAAAAAGATGAATTATGACGTAGTTTTTAACCTCTCTGAACTTGTCAGTTTTTATTTCAAAAAAATAAGCAATACAAGATGAATTCGTCAACTTCCGCCATTCTGTGCGAAAAGATTAAATTTATTTAAAATAATGGACGTTCCTCACTCTTGCGTATTACTAATGTAGACACGTTTTTTGATAACAAATGCTTTTATTAGGATCATTTTATTAATATCGAAACTGTCTTTATTGATATTTTTTCATCCAATAAATGAAAAAATAAACAATGTATTAAAATAACAATATTAATATGAGTATTATTTAATTTTACTCCCACATTCTTCATAATACATAAAATGAAATGTGTTTAGGTGCTTGATACTGTGTCAAGTGTCATAGTCACCGGCAATGTTGCGAGTACGATATTGTTTAATTAATAATTATTGTTATTTGATTGGAATGCCGTTCGTTTCTTCGCTACGCTTGCGTTCGTTGTACCTACTGTGTTTGTTTTTGCGATTATTCACTAATATTATGGACCCGTGCTTTTGCCTATGTTTTATTTGACACTGAACATAATAGTGATTCTGTTCTGGAAGCTATTTTAGGCTATTATTGTTATTCCCTTTTAGCAAACAGAACTGTTGGTTGTTGTTGTCATGTAATGACTGTAGTCTGGTAAATTGGTTGGACAAGGCACTAAAACAATATTCAAGCTCCAGTAGGATTTTTAGACCACGTACTTATAGCAATTCAAGAAAATTAAAAATTAAATAAATATTGGTAATACTTCACATAATCGGCCTCAAATTTATGGGGTCCTGGGGGGAGAGGGGGTGAAGGGAGGGAGGAGGGTGGGTTTTTTTACCCCCTCGTAGTGTGCTTTTCGCGTAAACCCTTTGGTTACGAAGATATCGTGTTTGAAGTTTTGAGGTTAACTTTACGTGATTCAGAGATATTACAATACCTTAGAGCTTCGCGTCTGACTCCACCTTAACTCCGGTGCTGCGGGAAGTGCACTCATATGCTCCATTCACCAACTTTATTTTCGAACAAATTTACGTCTCGATTGCAAGATCAACAAACGATACGAACTAACGTTTAACGACTGACAAATAGACAAAAAAAAAAAAATTTCGTTAAAAAAAATCCTAACTTATTTAACTTCAAAGTTACACCGTTTATCGACATAATTTCATTACAAATAAAAAAAAATAACCCTAACCTATCTAACTTTAAAAGTTTAAAATTACACCGTTTATCGACATAATTTCGTTACAAATAAAAAAAAAATAACCCTAACCCGGTTTACGCGAAAAGCACACTACGGGGGGGTAAAAAACCCACCCTCCCCACTACCCTTTACCCCCTGACCTCCATTTCACCCCATAAATTAGAGGCCGTTTAAGTAAAATATGACCTAAATATTAATTTTTACTCTTTTTTTTTTTATTTTGTTTCCTTTCCCTTTGCAATAAAAGGGATACGACCGATGAGTAGGTGGCCTTTACCTTGTTTAAATGCCTATTATTAACTATAACAGTTTACTGTAGTCTATAATAATTCGAAACTGTTCACTGTTTGAAAGCGCCTAGTTTTTTAAATCATAACCTATATTCTTACATGTTAACGTTTATCCTATTGTAATGACAAGTTCTGTGAGTTTGATGATTATAAAATTTTAATGTGCCTATTATCACGAGTTTAAAACACCAAACGTCATCGATTACACTAAGTTCGAACGCCCATACAAAAATGGGCCATGTCATATAAAAGTAGCCTAAGTTACTTCCTTGTTACATCAACTATCTGCCTTTGAAAGTCCCGTCAAAATCTGTCCAGCCGTTTCAGAGATTAGATAATACCAAATTCGATTTTAAATAATAATCAGAAGAAATTTCCATCGATTTAATGAAATATTTTTAGATTAAAAATATTAATTATTTATTCGTTTATTACTTGTTTTGTTACTTTAACCAATAATTTTACTTGTTTCATTTGCATACCCAATTTCGTACCTAATTTGTTAACTCAGAATACAGAAAAAAACTGTGTGTTTGTTCTGTATTCTAAATTTGTTAGATAAATAAGTAGGTAGGTATGTGATTTTCCAAGTATTTTTGCTCCATAACTCTTGATATAAACCCTGCCTGATTAGCCTGATTTAGACCTAGCTACATATATACTAATCTGTTATTTAGACTTTATTAAATTTCACTAACGCGTGCATAGTTAAATTTTAAGATAGCCGTCAAAAAATAAATAAATCAATGAACAGAGTTATTTTTCTTTACTCTTGATTTGAAATTCAATTCCAAGATTTCGACTTAATTAGATACTATTTTTATTTCCGTTTTTCATTAAATTTATAGAAACAATAATTACATGACGTAAAGTTATTTTTATCATAATTATGATCAATTTATTCATTTATTGTATTACAAGATTTACAAGCACAATTTGATAGTCTTTAGTTGTTTGTTAATTTGTTATTCATAGGTCACTTCACTTCCAGTCAATTGAGTATATTATATATAAAAAACTGCCTTTAATTTCTATTAAATAACATGAATATAATAACGAATATAACATAATATAATCTTGTATTGAATTATATACAATAAATAAAAATTAACGAAAATATTAATATAAATACAACATAATATTATGGAACGAAATAATAAGCGACAACGCGTGACGTCACGAAGCAACATGTCGAATCTTGTTCACAGTGTTCTTCGTTAAGACGCACATCACTCACATCAGTGTTTCAGTGTATTAATCTTTGTGTCTAATATAGTGTAATATATCTAATATAGTGTAATATATCTAATATAGTATATATCAGTGTATAATTATATTTTTATATAACTTAAAAGTTATTTGTTAAATAAGTTCAATACAAAAACTGAACCATAATAATATTGTGTTAAACAAAAAAAAGTGTACTATAAACTTCTCTCTAGACGTTCACTCGGTGTGTATTGTGTACAAAATACGAACTTGTGGACTAATTTAGCTAGATAAAAATTTGTGTTGTGTGTAAAGCTTCGTTTTTATGTTTAATTACGTAAAACATTTAAGGTTAGTAAAAATCATTGAAAAACTACATTACAATTCTTTACTATTTTTAAAATAATTTTATATTTCAATAATCTGTTTTTTTCAGATGGCTTTTATGTATGCATTAGTTTTATTTTTAAATGATTCGTCCAATAAAGAAATTGATATATTGAATATCGTGGTACCGGGTGTAAATAGCCTGAATCATTGTTATAAAGTACTAAGTATTGTAAATTATTACAAACGATAGTTAAACATTGTGAAGGGTCTGACCGACATGGCCAACGTTTTATGTTCAAATAAGTGGCACAGCAGGTAAATTATTATTTAAATTATAGATTTTTATGAATTGCTATTTCATTGTCATAATAATAAGAAAGTAATTCATAATTACAATTAATATTATCAGAAACAATGGAAGAGGCAGAGGAAAAATTAATAAGATTAAAAAGAACCCCTATTCTTCTCTACCAATAATGAGTAGTCTGCTAAAGCAAAAGCGGCTGCTGTTGAAAAAACTTTCAAATTAAAAGCATTAGCAAAGGATTGATTAAAAATAGATAATATATTTAGCCAAATAGCTTTAGAGTTAACTGACGAACCCACTGAAATTGCAGGTAATATTTATTATTTAAAATGTAAATATTGTTGATTAATTTCTAATAATTTTTTACTAATGTTTTTTTTTTTACAAGGCATATATATTAATTGATATAAATTTATTTTTAATCGTTAATTTTTATACTATCAATTAAGTTATAATACTGAAATTTTATTTCAAATTTTTTCATTCCACTAGAACCCAAGAAATAAAAGCCATAAAAATGTAACCAAAAAATTGTGAAGAAACAAGCCTAAAAACATAGTCTCGAATGGTCATCTACATCAATAGTGTCTTCGATATCTTCATCACCACCGTCATTGTTATGTAAACCTACGAAAATAAATAATGAAACTAAAAAAAACGAATTAATGACAGTACTAACTACATAGTTGGCTCAAAAAAAAGGAAAAAAATTAGTTCATAATCTACACCATACTACCTTGATCATCTTCATCATCACCATCAACTAAACGTAGAAAAATAAGAAAAATCAACTCGAATTTGAAGGACATAAATATGCATATGGAAATAGCACATGAAGACAATACATTAGCAACAATTGCTGATAATCCCTTTTCATCATCATCATAAATCTCAAACAGAAGCTGAAATGAATATATTAGCAGCTAGATCATCATCAACAAAAAATACTGTATCCAGTGGTAAGAAAAAAATATATATTGTTTTTAATTTATTAGGATATCTATACTTATTATAATTATTTACAAAATCATAATATAGATTCCATTCTGAAATTGTGGAGTGTTGTAATCGTGATAATATTTATCTATCAATATTTATATTAACATCAGTGTCACAATTTTGAAATTTAAATCATTGTGTTAGTTAAAAAAAAATAATATATAATTTATTTTCAACAGATTCTTTGCTGGAATGTATCAAACATAATTATAACAGTCTATCAAAACAATTAGCAAATTTAAAAGGCCATATCTGCTGACGTTCCCAAATCCTATCTGAAATAAAAAAAATAACAGTACTCAGCTGTTAGATTTCAGTTTATTAACAGATCCTGAAGGAAATCCAGTGGTCCAAAAATTAGAATTTCCGCTATCAACAATGGAAGATATTATTTTGATAAATTCAATGAAAAATTAAAAGGCCAAAAATATAAAAATAAAATGGTAAGTTTTTAATAAACTATATTCTCATATACAAATATATGAAAGATCTAATATAGTTGCTCTATCTGACAATATTGAAATTGTCATATTTGATAAAATGCTAATCATAATAATTAATTAATCATACAAATAATTGTAATAAATTTTCTTTTCCAGAATAAACGTATATACTTTTCTCTCGATGGAAAAAATACTTTTACCCGTAATATGGGAAATATTACTCGTGTTTATATATCAAGAGATGTCATATGTAGCAGTTAGAGCAACTTCAAAAAAAGTTTTCAAAGATACGACTTTTTCACTTCTATAAAAAGTATGTTAATCATTATATAGTGCAGGAGGATTACTATCATTGATACCTAATTAATTATTTCTTAATTATATGTTATTATTTTATACCTAATTTTTATACCTAATTTTTAAAATCTTTTTCTTTTTCCTGTGTAAAATATTTTGCCAAGCAAACAAAAAGAAAAATTAATTCATAATATTTAATAACAATCATTATTATTATTATTAACTATAACATAAAAATAATTGATATTGATATTTAAAACAAAAATAAATAATACATTTGAAAAAATAAATCGAAATAATTTTTTTTTCAATCGGATAAGTTTTATTTCTGTTTAAGTGCACAATAAAGTGTATTGTTATGTTATGTTAACTTAAATATATATAATATGTTATTTTAAATATACATAGTATGTTAAGTAATATAATATCATTTCTTTTTTTTTTTTTTTTTTGACGTGACGTCTAATAAATCGATTAACGCCGGCTTCGTTACGCTCATATGTATGCTTGTGCCGCATCTATCTGATCGGCCTATGCATCCGAGGAGATGTTTTGTTATGACGGTTGTCACGTTTAACTATCGTCTGTTAACCAACTTTGCAGACAACCAAGTTTTTTAATAAACAATTTTGTCAAGACTGTACATTCGTGTTTTATTTAAAAGGACCGCACTTTTTTTTTTTTTTGATATCGCAGGGTAACCCATTTACGGGTGATATCCAGGATGCCCGGGTAGGCATTCCTAGACCGTATGTCGGTTTAGCATTTGGGGGTGCACTACCGACCAAAACCCCTGCGGGAGCCTTCAGCCGCTTTAATTGGAGGGTCCCGGATCTGCAGGCAACAGGATCCCTCCAGCGACAGGCTGGCCTCGGCGAAAAGACCAGACTTCTCCATGGGACTGTCCGGCTCACCTCTGAACAATCCCGACGACGCCATGTCTAGCAGGACCGGGTTCCCATCCCGGCTCGACATGGGCACAGGGGCGTTACTGGAAACGCATTAAGTAGCGCCTCGTACGCACCCCCGTTCGTCGCCTGCGGACGGAGGCCTCGTCGGCGGCCCCCTCTCTCATCCGCTCGTCGTTCTCCTTCTGGGACATTACTGTCTCGCAGAAGGAGACCATCGCCTTCCAGGACTCGTCGTCGCCGAGCATCGCGGTAAAAAGACCGCACTGGGCATACTCGATTTGAATCAAGCAACCAAGGACCGGACCGTGCATGCCTGATCAGGACTAGATAAGGCATGTAACGCAGATGATGTATCTGGACCTGACCAGGGAAACCTGATCAGGTCCAGATCAGGTATGACCTGAGATCAGGAAAACCTGATCAGGTCCAGATCAGGTTTTCCTGATCAGGTCCAGGTACATCATCTGCGTTACATGCCTTATCTAGTCCTGATCAGGCATGCACGGTCCGGTCCTGACTAGGAAGACGAAAAAATTTCTACTCGGGTCGTTGTTGCAAAAGTTCTAAAAAAAATTTTTGAGCTCGAAGAGCTCAAAAATCATTAATGTTGAAGTGTTGATGAGCTCGCAGAGCTCAACAAAGCACTCCTGAACTTACTTCGGCGCGCTTCGAGTGTAGATAGCGGGAAGTTGCAAGGATGGCCTTCAGGGTCATCCTCTTTTCGAATTTTTTTTTTAACAAGTTATAAAGTTAGAAAATGTTGGTGAATTAGCTGGTTAGAAAATGAATTATCGAATACTTAATTTTTTTCCATTCAATCTTAATATATGTATTTAATTTTTTTCTTGCAGTTAAAAGTAATGATTTTTTTTCTCAGTTAAAGTTCTAATATAAGGAGAATAATTATGTATAAACTATCATTTAAAATATTAAATATTCCCTGACGGTTTTATGGGCTAAAAGTTCTTAGTATGCATAAAAAAAAAATCATCGGTAAAATCATTTGATCTGTTATTTCTTTCTTAAACACTCACTTTTTTCATTTAACTAAAAAAATATGTAATCCATGATTTTTTTATGTTTACAAATAATTTTAATTATTTCGAATAAATCAGTTAAATTATTAAACTCAACATGATCGTGGAAATATTATTATTTTTTTGTACGAATTCAAGTCTCAAGCAAGGTTTTTATTGAAACCGTGATCATTGATGTTCAATATAAGTCGGTAGCATGAGTTGCACTTTTTTGCCTAGCGTCAGGGAAAGCCAGGTTCGAATCCTAATCAAAAGCAAAGATTTTTTTTATTTTATTTTATTTCGAATTATTTTATTTTATTATTATTTAATGAAATAAACAAAAACTTATTCAATAATTGTATTATAAAAAATTCAAAGCTTTATGAAGAAATATTGTGTTATTTATTGTGTACTGTACACAAAAATATGACACGGTACATGAATAACACAATATTTCCCGTATAAAATAATTAATCCAGTATTAAATACAGTATTAGATAATAATTATTACATTTAGAAACTGATTCGCTAGCCCGGATTAATTATATGTATTTGCAATGTAATTTAGATATATCGCAGAAGAATAAAATTATTCCAGCGGGATTGTGAAGAAATAAGCAAGTTGGTATTCGTGGTGTCGGCAGTAACTATATTTTATACGTGTTTTAACAAATAACATCCGATACAATGTATTAATGAATGATTAAAAAATATATACAAAATAAATCCTTTAAACGAGAGAATAATATCTTTAAACGAGCAATTTTTGTATATATATAATCTCATTCTTGGCTAACGGCTCCAACTAGCTAGCTAGGATTCATGTTTAGAAAATGTCGTTTTATCATTGTTTTCTTGCAATGAAAAACTGCTACCTACAATATTATTACAATACTAATGTAAATTTCGCCATTCCTTATAAGGTTATAATTGCTCAGGTGGGAAATCGGGCTATCCAGAATTTAGATGACCCAGGTTCGAGTTCAGATGTGTCCAGTCAGATTACTTTTAATTTTTTATCTTTATCTAACATATCGAGCAAACCTCGCTCATCCAGGCACCTACTATATAATTAGATAATAAAACAAAATTTTGTTTAGTTTATGTAGTCTCATACAGTTTATTTATTTTAAAAATAAAAACAATTGCAAGTTCTAAAAAAGAAAACCACGAATCCTTAAGAACCTAAATACAAAATGAATATCTAGAAGCACATATAATACGCGAAACATAAATTTTGTTTGATATATAGGCGCTTAAGTTATTTTATTTCTTATATGTATAACATAAGTACTTAAATATTATTTTATGAATTTCAACAATAATGAATTTGTAAAGTATCAATATTATTTTATGCTGCTATTAGTATTACTATTTTATTTCCTCAATAAATGGTTTTATTAACGTAAACAATATGTAATAATTTTTATTTATATTTTAATTTTAAATTAATCAATTAAGTCCTATATTTTTAACGTTTAAATTATTTAAATTAACGACTTCCAGGATATTAGGAAGTATCAAAAATAAAATAACAGCAACAATAATAAGTTGGTAAAATAACATCAGATGTCTCTAGTTTTAAAAATCTCAATTGAAATCAATTGTACAGTACAATAAGAAAGCTACATAGTAAATTTACTAAACATTTTGATCAATTATTGATTAAAATTACAAAACTGTATAGTAAAATTACCAATCAAATTTTCTGTAACTGCTTGGTAAATTTCCGAAAATATTTTGTAATTTTATCAAACTCAATTCAAGTTAATTAAGTAGTATAGTTACAAAACAGCATAGTAAATTTACTAAACATTTTTATGATCAATTATTGATTAAAATTACAAAATTGTATAGTAAAATTACTAATCAAATTTTCTGTAACTGCTTGGCAAATTTCCAAAAATATTTTGTAATTTTATCAAACCCAATTCAAATGAATTGGTTGGTGTAGTTACGAAACTGCGTAGTAAATTTACTAAACATTTTTATGATCAATTGAATAAAATTACAAAACTGTATAGTAAAATTACTAATCAAATTTTCTGTAACCGCTTGGTAAATCTCCAAAAATATTTTGCAATTTTATCAAACTCAATTCAAGTGAATTAAGTAGTATAGTTACAAAATAGCATAGTAAATTTACTAAGCATTTTCATGATACATTCTTGAGTAAAATTACAAAACTGTATGATAAAATTACTATTTAAATCTTCTGGAACTGCTTGGTAAATTTCCAAAAACATTTTGTAATTTTCTCAAATTGAGTTGAAGCATTCTGTTTAGTAAATTTACTAAATTGTTTTGCGTTAAAACTTCCCACACATTTTTAGTAAGTTTACCAAAGAAATTTTTAACAGTGTAGGTAAGTATTAAAAAATTGAACTAGCGAAGTCATATAAGCGATTTATGATCTAGACTTGAAATGGTTGCTTTTTGCATTCGCCATTTTTGAAAATAATAGTTAAAACGACTTTCATCAAATATTATAAACACATATGCTGGCTTATAACTGTAAAATAGCTTATTTTGTTTTATAAAATATAACAATAACGACATAGGCCTCCTTCTCCATCCATCACGCTGCTCCACTGTGGGTTGGCGGATATGTTCCCTACTATAAGTAACGATCGCTATCAGGCTTTTATGATAACAACTGGGATCGACAGCTTAGCGTTCTTTCCGAGGCACGATATGGAGACTCACAAAGACAGACATCCAAACCGCAAAGAAATATTTGTACACTTACAAATATCCATCCCGAGCGGGAATCGAACCCTCAAAGCGTCGGTATTTTAGGCTTACTCGCACCACTACACCAGAGCGGTTGTTGAATATAAGTAATATCCAAACTAGAACGTAAACAGTTAACAAAATTCGCATAAAACATCTTAAACAAATGTCTCAAAGCGAATTCTTGCACGTAACGCCTTCAACCCTGTGCCTTTAGGACTTGAGTGAAACATGGGATGTGATGTTTCCTAGCCGAGCTGTCAAGTATCGTATGTCATGCGAACCCGCTGTCATAAACATGTACACCACCTTACCACCGCTCTTGCACCGTGACCCGCTCATAAAACGATCCTGCTCTCTTTATTACCCTAGTAGCAAGCACATATTTTTTATAATTAATATGCAAGTAAAAAAACGGGTTTTGACAGTATTACATTTTAACTTGATTTTTTATTTTATAATTTAACACGTTTAGACAAGTATTTATATGTAAGTTTATAGAGAAAATCTTTAGAATGCAATTACGCAGCAAGATAAAAAGAGGAATGATAGCAACTAAAAAGCGGATCACAAATACAAGGACAATACATCGAGTTGTCAACGCGACCGCATCGGAATGCTTAAACGAACGCGAACATTTTATCTCATCTGATTAATTCAAATATTTAGCGCAATAAATACGCGCAGGGTGAGTGGGGGTGGACGCGGCTCGTAACGCTGTCGCGGCTGTCAGTGACTCTGGACAGCGGACGGCGCATGCGAGCAATTGCGTCAGTGTCAAGCTGACAGCACGGGGCCATTGTGGGCCCTTTGGCCAATATACGAGCGTCGCGCGGTCACAACGACCGTGCACCTGATTTATCGACGTCCCGCCGAGGCCCAGCCGACGCGGGGCCCGCTGTCGCCGCCCGAATAAAGCGCATTCTCACGCTACTGAACGCACGCGAACGCTCCCGTCTCGTACCCGTATTTAAATTGAACGATCGTTTCTCATTCCTTTCCCCCAGATATTTTACGTCAGGTAATACGATACGACACTGTCCGGCTCTTTCTGCAGTTTTCGCGTTCCTTTTTCCCCTCGACCCACTATTGTTCACTTGTCAATTTCTTTAGCTAATGCGAGTAAACGTCTCATTATGCGGTGCGGTGCGTCCACGACGCGCATTGCGTGTTGTGACAGCAACCACCCACCGGAAGGGGCCGAGCGTCATTCAGCCGCGCACAAAACGCGAATACTTTATTCAAAGTACGTCCGATGGTTAATTTGAATGGATTATGCCCGTTTAATGGGAATAATTAGCTATTAATACGAGAAACGACAACGACGGTACATCTCCGTTGTAAGTGATTCGTGCAGTTAACTTTTGTTCTCATAGTTAACGCCTAATTATCGCTGTACACTACTTTTTAGGGGAAATCGAAAACGATAACATATATAAATCTGTGTACTATCGTACATCTAAAAGATAATTAAAAATAACTTTTGCAGTTCAAATATTTTTGTAGTAATCGTTGTCGTCTTTATGAAAGATATGAGAATGTCAGTGACAAGTGTACACCTGTCGATGTTAAGCGCGAGCCCAAAAACCGCAAATAACCAGTAATGTGTATCCACAACAATTAACTTAATAACGCTTTACGCAGCAATCAAAGTATGTACCGTATTCCCTTAAATGTCATTTAAAGAAAAAAAAAATATTGTAGTTTTGCAGCCTATTTTAGCGTAGTGAGGGTATTTTCTTTAATTTGGCATCGGCAACTGGCGACAGTGACAAGTGCGGATTGTCGGCCGCTCGCGCGCGCCTGTCACTCGTGACGGACAGACGGCTGTCGTCGAGAAAAGGAAAAAATAAAAGTGGAATAACCCTGCACTTCATTGCAAGTGAGATAGATATATATATTTAAATCGAAGATGAACGAGACGTTCGACTTTGAAAAGACAAGCTGAGGGGTATTCTTCGAGATGGTCGCGAGATATCTACCGATAATTTTGTGCTTGAATCGTCGATTTCGTCTCGAGCTTGATGATTGACTTTTAAATAATTTACACGAGCTGATGAGGAGATGGCAAAACAGATCAAAAATTTAAAATTGTAACATAAATAATTTTTGATGTTTCAAAAATTCTCTTATATAATACGACCCAATGAAAATATTAAAAAATTAATCATCATTACGCATAATTGAAAATGTACACGTAACATTTTACACAACAAAATAATTATACGGTCGGCCTTAGTAATTTTAACGTATTCCTTAAGCCACCTAACGTATCGAGCTCCAGTTCGATTATTGCCATTAGCATATCTGGAAACGTATTAAGATGTACTTAAATTTTAAGTATTGTAAGTGGTTGAACCCAAAACGATAATCGATATCGTCGAAATTACGACCGTTATCCGCGTGGAGGCTGGATGGGAGCGACCATAAGAGTGAACAGATTAGATATAAAGAAAATACTTCCCGGATATTACATTATAATTAAGAACATTTACGTGTTAGGGGCGCCAAATTTATCGCCGAGTTTTTTGTCGATATGAAGCCATCGCCGGGTATTTATGTGAGGATATTCGGGTACGTGTGAGGTCCGAATGCTGCAGTAGTCGGGTTATCTTGTGGTAATCTTTACGAGTCCCCGCTGACTCCTCTCGGCGACCTGTCGACACTTAATGGCTCTCTCAGATTAGTATACAGCTTGAGACCCCAATATTTTCGGAGTCCGTGTTTTTCGGTTTGTTTATAGCTTAATTAGGCTGTTTTGTTTAAGTGGGAATTGGTACCGTCGTCGGTCTAGCCAGATAAGGTGTCGAGGTATTTACGATTTGATATCACGGGACTGCCTTTGATTGCGGGTACGGTGTATTCGTTTTGTTATGATCAGTTTTTATGTCACCGCACCATTGAAATTGGGAGCTTTAAGGGTTTGTTTATCTATTTTCATAAGTTTATAGATCTGTGTGTAAACATTAACGTTTCTCTTTTTATTATCTTCTCTGTCTATCATACTATGATTAGATATCGTCTTTATAATATTTTTACCATGAGAAAAAGTAATTTAATAACTTATTAAGGAAGTGAACGAGAATTAATTAAACTAGATATTAATTAGAGCACTGTACTTATAACACTATACTAATAATAATTACGGTAACGACACATAATTTATATAACACATATGACTAAAAATACTTAAAGTATATTTAACAAAATACATCAGGAACTTCATTAAGAGTTATATCACGGCCGCTCACCGGTCATCGGACAGTAAGTATAGGTGTACGATAAGGCAATTTAAATAAAAATGAAATCCTTTTTCATTGATAAAGATTTGACACCGAAAAAACAACGAAGCAAGGAATGCAGGGACTTACTAATGAAAGGGACCAATTAACGATGATTATTTTTTTCTCATGGCTAATGTGATACAGCGGGCTTATTATTTTGTATATTAGTTTATTTTTTATTGAAATAATTTTAATATTTATAAAATTCGAATAACAATTGGACATATGGGATACATTATATCGAGTCTAGTATGGCTTGCTGTTTGGCTAACTTTTATTTCAATTTGCCTACATTTTTACTTTTAATATGCGAAGATTAATAGTTTCTTAAAAGACGCTTATCGTTACATAATTAAAACTTTAAATTAATTAATACTACGAAATTAATGTTTAATAATTATAATAAGTATATGTAAATATCACGTGAAATTATTTCTCAACATTAAAATATTTAATTAAGGTCATATTTAACAATTTTTCAAGTAAGGTCAATGAGGAACACGCTGTATGCATCACTTTTTCTTGTCACCAAGTGATAAAAATCCGGGACTAATTCAATGCCGTGTGAGCCACCCATAGCTGTTCACATCAATTTATAGGCTTTTAACCTAATTTGTTGCTTTGCTCCCCCGTATTAACCGCCCACGACTGCCATCTTTGTTTAGCGATCGGTATTAATTACATATCCCGTCATAAATTATGCACAGTAAACATTTGTTCTACCGTCGACTGATGCAAGCTAGTTTTACAACTATTTATATATGGTTTTATAGATGACTAGTAGCCTAACTTTAGCCCACAAATAACATAGTAACGTGTATTATTGAACATCAAATACAAGAATTGTTTATTAAAACATTTTTAATAAAAACAATATTGATCATAATAATATTAAATTTGCCATTTCATATTTATTCCTTTTCTCTTAACAAATAAAGTAATAAAGCGAGAGACTGAAAGAGTAATCACTTTATTTTATTCACAAAGGAATAAGCACCAACTTTTTAAATAAAGAGATATATTAAATTTTATTTGAATTAATAAAGTTATCAACTAACCGAAACCGCAAGTCAATGGCCCATTGTAAAGAGTCTTTTGTTCTATATGGTTGAGAACAAATTCAACTTACTGCTATACAGCGGATTGACGGGGCAAGGAAAGAACTATCAGCGATATCAAATCAAATAAACAGAAAATATTTTAAATTATATTAATAATGCCCTTATTTATCTTCTTTGTTTTTTATACGTTAAAAAAAACGCTAATTATATGAATTTATGCAAAATAATATATTTGTTTTTTTTTTTTTATACAATGATAGGCTTACGTTTGACCACTATTTCACCTGTTGATAAGTGAAAATGCGGTCAAAGATGGAGCACCCTTACCTAGAAGTAACCTATTCACTCGCGACTTAAAGATCCGGAAACACAGATTGTATACCTACTGCGATAGCAAATGTTTCATTTATTATTTAAATAAGTCTTATTTATTTCAAACGATGATTTTAGATTAAACGTCCAATCAAATAATTAATTAAATCATTGATAAAGTCGTTGAATCATTTTTATCTCTTTCCCAATGCGGGATTAGGATGAGGTCCGTAGCTGATAATGTAATCGAACGTCATTTTAGCCGTGACGTGCCCAATTATTTTGTAGATAAGGTTGAAAAAAAAATAACTTCTTGACCACGGGTTGGCGATCACAAATGGTCACAGACTGAAAAGGTTATTATTAGGTTATATAGGCTATTGAGGTGGCGGTCACGCTGGTGATTTTTGGATGTTATCCGCCAACCAGCAGTAAAGCAGCATGGTGGATTAAGCTCTGATCCTTCTTCTACAAAGGGAAAGAGGCCTCTAGGCCTCTGGGCATATGCCCAGCAGTGGGAAATTACAGGCAGAAGCGAATTAGATGTTTGGCGTGGTCCGGGTATTTTTAGGCTTATGTAATCATGTGTTTTTCCAAATTCCCGATACATAAGTCAACATAAGTCAATACTAGTGGGTGCCTTTGAATATGATATAATCTGTGCAATAAACCTGTGTATGATAAAAACTAATCAGCATACGTCTAAACTTATACACATACACACGCATGCACACATGAACGCACGTAAACAGAACGCACACACACACACACACACACAAACTGTTACGAAAAATTAATTATACACCTATAATATTTTTAGGCCACTGATCTGATGACTCACCTCATGTAATATTAAAAAAATTAAGTTTAATCGTAGAAATTCTGTCTGTCTTTCTACGTGTTTTTTTCCGCGTTACGTCGTAAGCCTAACTTCGCATTTAAGAAACGTCCATATGTACGAGTATATGCATAAATTGTGTAATTTAAATTTGTCAATTGCTTACTTTTTTAGTTAATATAACTAAAATACACTTACAGAAGATTTTATTTTCTTACTACTTTAAACAGTACAAAAACGATTTACTATAGCTCGTATTATTTACAAAGAAATAATTGCCATATAACTCTTTTAAATATATCGTCTTATTCATAAATATTTCATTAGTATTAACGATCAATGATTGGTAATTCATATTCCCTGAGCGATTTATTGATATGATTAAATAGGAATATTTAATTGATTGATACGCAATTCCGTGTTGAGAAGCGATTGATTTATAAACTTATTTGTTTATTATAAGCTCTTTAAATACCAAAACTTGTCAATATTGCGTTCGTATTTTCCTTAACCTTTAAAACAGCAAGATTTACCCAAGTACGCACATGTTACATACATTAAGTGTACACAGCTTAGTATTTATATATTGATAGGGGAAGCAAAAACTTTGTACCCCTTTTTAAGAAAATTGCGTGAACGGAGGATTATGACATTTCGGAAACTTTTCGTTTATATAGAGAAGAAGGGCATAATGTTAATACTTTTTTTAAATATGCATAAAGAACATCAAATCAATAATAATAATAAAAAACATTACACATAAAACCATATATTTGACACACACACGCACTCTTTTGTTTATTATTATAGAAGTATTTTCTTTGACAACAGAACATTAACATTCAAACTTACAATTTAAATTAATTATGGTCGAATTTAGACCACTGGGCGACCACTAGTATAGTGTAAAATCGTAATAGCAAAATTTTTCTTTTACAAGAGTATGTTAAGGTTTTGCTTTCCACCTTTTGAAGTCAACTAATTGTTTGGGACTCGTTTTGTATGACATTTATGAACACCTGCTAGTTTGCTGATTATTTCCAACTAACTGACATATCTAGGTATATTGTTCGAAGGTGAAGGGTTGAAGAATTCCGTGTTCCTATGACGAACAAGGTGATGTTATGACAAATTTACATTTGAAAGTGCCGACTTGGCAAACCCCTAACCAGGTGAAATGATGTCTAAGGATATTATAAGGTAAGGAAAGCCGTTAGCTTTTTAACCGACTTCCAAAAAAGGAGGAGGTTCTCAATTCGACTGTATTTTTTTTTTTTTTTTTATGTATGTTACATCAGAACTTTTGCCCGTGTGGACCGATTTCAACAAATTTTACTTTAATCGAAAGGTGGTGTGTGCCAATTGGTCCCATTTAAATTTATTTGAGATCTAACAACTACTTTTCGAGTTATATCTAATAATGTGTTTTTACTTGACGCTTTTTTCGTCGACCTACGTTGTATTATACCGCATAACTTTCTACTGGATGTACCGATTTTGATAATTCTTTTTTTGTTGGAAAGGGGATATCCCTAGTTTGGTTACCGTGATAAGGAAACTAGGATCTGATGATAGGATCCCAGAGGAATCGAGGGAAACTCTCGAAAATCCGTAATAACTTTTTACTGGGTGTACCGATTTTGATAATTTTTAATTTAATCGAAAGCTGATGTTTATCATGTGGTCACATATAAAGTTTATTGAGATCTGATAACTACTTTTTGAGTAATCTTTGATAACGCGTAGTTGCTTGACTATTTTTTCGTCGATCTACGTTGTATTACTGGTCGATGTAATTGAAGTCGGTTTTTTTTTCGTTTGCGAGCAAACACAATTATTACGTAATATGACTTTCACTTTTATAGAACCCCTCAGAAATGTTACGTTCGATATTGGATGACCGTCGGGGGTTGAAGAAATAGAATAAGAAGAGAAAAAAGATGTTTTGATTTATATATCGTGTTATTTTACCTACTGTGTCCGTATCTTTTAACCAAATATGTCGTAATTCAGAAATAAAAGGATCAAATTAAGCTATCTTTCCGAGCAATAAAACAGTTAATTATGTACCTTACATTAGCAAAACAGATCCCAATGTCCCAAAAAGCCTCAAAAAAAGAAGCGGTGACATTTAAATAAAGTCGTATTTTATATTCGAACAATATATAGACGAGTATAATTTGTTTCTATTTTTTCTTTTAAACAAAAATAAAATAACGATAAAGTGGCGATAACACAAAACGTCCTAAGAACTCGGTAAGGTGAGGGTTTACGAATATTTTCAATATGCAGGCGAATTTCTGACATATACCGCTTAATTTACACTAATGAATACCAAATAAATGCAACGACGACAACTAATGGTCAGCGTTTAGGACCATAGTGATGTTAATTTAAGCAAAACAATATATCGACAACATATATTACGCTTTTGACAAATTCAGAGCGCTTTTATGCAAGAATTTAACTCATTCGAATGCGATACGATCTTTTAGAGTATTTTAAGTCAAACACATAAAGTTTTATTGTATTTTTTTAGGAATATCGTCCCTAATGAAATATTAAATTGATATTTTTTTGTGGTATTATTTTTTTTACGATTCGAAGTAATATCATCCATTGTATTAACGTATCTCTACAACGAGTAAGTTTAGGATTAATGAGCGGTCGCATAAAAATCAACTCTTTTAGCCTAATCGAATTAGGCACTAATAGCTATCTGTGCGATTTAACACATCTTGCATTCTTTTATCCGTCGACTAATAAAGCTGGCAGGTAGCGAACCCGGTCTGACGTTACCTAAACAAGTTAATTTCTGTTTGTTTCAATTTTACATTGGCAATCACGATTTTAATAGCGATCATTACTGCGATCGGTATATATATATATAATTATGTTTATATTATATAATTTTTTTTTTTTTAATAATAATGCAATCGAGTAAGTTTTTTTTGATTAATTAATTTTAATTATATGATATTTATATTTTTATGTAAGTACTAGCGACCCACCCCGGCTTCGCACGGGTGCAATGCTGATACTAAATATACTACAGAATGTCTTTATTTATAGTGTGAAGCTAGGTTTATAGCATGATTATTATTAACATAATAACAACAACATTCAAATATGCGTCGTTAGATTACGCGTTGTTACAGAATGCGTTGAAGAAATAAAGGTTCACTGCTCGTCCCCCGTAGGTGATAGCGTGATATTATGTAGCCTAAATGTTGACCCGACTTCTTAATAATATTCGTGCCAAATTTGAAGTAAATCCATGCAGTACTTTTTGAGTTTATCACGGACATACATACAGACAAACAGACAAAAATTCTAAAAACCATATTTTTGGCTTCGGTATCGATTTTAGATCACACCCCAAGTATTCTTTTAAAAAAATATTCAATGTACAGTTTTGACTTTCGTACCATTTTATTATATGTATAGATTAACTAAATAAAATAATTTAAACAATCCAGAAAAATTAGGTTCTAAGTTCATTTCAGATCATATGTACTATTTTTTATAACGTTTTAAATAGGTAAAATACAGATTGGAACAAGGCGGTGAGTAGATATTGTTTGCATCTTCTAAAAATTAAAGTAAATTTTATATTCATTCTATACTATCAAGAAAAACTATTTAAGACTGTGTAGTATACTGATGTATAGGTAGTATGTATACATAGACATATGTGTATAATTAGTATTTCCTTTTTAGGAAAACAAGACCTACTCTCAGTGTGAATGTCAAATACGGATTAAGTTAATTTTTCTCACCTTGTCTTTAACTATTTTGAAAAATTCATACATCCTAAGTCATGCAATAAAAAATATTTATTATCAAGAAATACATCTTTAAAAGTGTGTGATTTAATTTTTATTAGTGTTATATAATTATAAAATAAACTTGCAAAAATGAACGAGACGTGCAAAATCAATAAATTTTGGTGTTACCTATGCAAATGCCAATTGTCAGTCTGTAAATAAAAATAAAAACCACAATAACACGCAAAAATTTTAGCATGCGCGCACAATATTAGTAATTATTATTATTATTATATTATTAATTATTAAAGACGAAAACTCAGTTTCACTTTTCTATAGGTAGATTATATTTTAACTCATCTCAGGATTTGTATTTTTAAAACTATTTATTTATTTATTAAACTTTATTGCATACACAAAAAAGAAGATACATTTTAGAATGATTAAATACAATATTATTTTCAAATACCTTGAAACTGTAGGTGTAACATACGAAAAATTAAATTTTATGCAAAGTTCTGATTTATTTATTACTTATTTAAAATTATGAATAATACAAATTGTCAATATTTTTTTAGAATACTTGCTTTATCAAACGATTTATAGTAATTTTACAATATAAGGGTAAAGATTGAAACTTTTACTTTCATCAAAATCCAAATTATCTTCATTTATTCTTAAATTATTGTCTTCATTATTTATTATCTTCATTATTTCAAAAAAGGCTTCTAAAGCACTTTCGAATCGTCATTTTACAAATTAATTATTTTTAAATGTGTAGCTTAAATGCTACTACTGTTTCGGGACGCATATTCTGCAGGGACAAACCGGCAATAAGCTTCGCTGGTAACGCTTCAGTCTGTAACATCCCACTGTTGGGCTTAGGCCTCGTTCCCCACGTAGGAGAAAGATCAAAGCCGCTGCTCCAATGTGGGTTGGCGAAGGTCTCTACTAATAGTAACGATCGTTATCAGGTGTACATGATAACAACCGGGACCGACGGCTTAATGTGCTCTCCGGGGCATGGTGGGGAGACCCACAAGGACTGCACACTAAGTACAGTGTCACTAAGTCCACACATCTTTATTATCTATGTAATTCAGTCGCGTTAATAAGCTTTAGCTATTAATTTCTTTTTAATACAAACTTTAAATTTATTCTCAGACAATTTCAATATCGTTTATGGAATTTTATTATACATGCGAATACTATAACCCAAAAAAGAGACTTTTACTTTGCGCAGAATACCGGTAAATAGACTATCGAACTAAATCAACATTTTAACCGACCTCAAAAAAGAAAATGGTTCTCAATTCGACTGTATTTTTTGTGTGTGTTACGTCATAACTTTTTACTGGGTATACGGATTTTGATAATTCTTTTTTTTAATCAATGTGCTTGTCATGTGCATACATTTAAAATTGATCGAGATTTGATAAAAGCTTTTTGAGTTAGCTCTAATAATGCGTATTTACTTGACATGTGTGTGTCTGCCTACGTTGTATTACATGTCGATGTAATTGAAGTTGGTTTGTTTTCGTTTGTAAGCAAATATAAACAGATCTAACTAACCTTTTAAGATTATGAACTTGAGATGAAGAAACGATAATAGCCTTTGGCCATTTCATTATAATATACTAGCTGTGCCCGCGACTTCATACGCGTGGAATTTTAAATAAATAAATTTCTAAAATATAAATAGCCTAAGTTACTCCTTATTACATCAGTTATCTGCTAGTAGAAGTCCTGTCAAAATTGGTCCAGCCATTTCAGAGATTAGCCGGAAGAAACAGACAGACAGACAAACATTGTAAAAAATGTTTTTTCTAATTAACTATTTTTTTTTTCGTTTAACTTATTTTTTTATTAAAATTAGCAGATTAGTAAATATTGTTTATTTCAAATTAATATTTATTTATTAACATTAATATTGAATATTTATACTTTAGGTATTTAATGACAATTTAGTATAAAGTACAACAAAAGCGAGTAAATAAGGGATACATTTTATTATATACGAGTATAATCTGACATAACATATTTTCTCTAAAACTTCTATTACCGATGAATCATAATCTAAAGTAACAGCTTGTACTGTGGGTCAAAGACTTCTTTTTTTACCAAAGACAAGGTCACGGAGCTTAATGGAATAATTATGCGAATGTATTCCTACGTGTCTCAAATACTCTTCCGGCAAATTTTCGATAACATCTCAATTTTAACACGTTACCAAGGACGTAAGATCAATGTTGTCTGTTTTCTAAATATCGTAACAATTTTTTTATACCACAAAAGAAGCGAACAGTCGTACGGTCCGCCTGATGGTAAGCGGATACCGACGCCCATACCTGTATTACCAGAAGCATTATAAGCGTGTTTCTGCATTTATTAGAAGCTCTGGTTACTTCACCCTCTACAGGAAAATATAAGAGGATGAGGTAACCAGTCGGACCCAGTTGGACTGCCTGAAATTTAAACTAGACATTTTCAAATTTGTCCAAACTCAATAAACCTTTTGGAAAAGTACAACTTATTAATAAATAGTTATTTATATATTTACCCCTCATGAGTATCTTCCTCATGCTTCGTCTCTGCGTAGTACAATTCCAGCGGCGGTTTCTGAACTGATGAGCACACTCCGTCGCCCCGAGTGTGACTCCACGGCTGATCTCCTTCAGTAGACCGGTTTCGTTCCGGCAGATCTGTGCGAGACGACCACGTGTGCGTCGGTTCTTTTTGCAAACCATACGAGGGTCCAGGATTACTGCGCTGCCAGACGCCCTGGACAAAATAAAGCATATTAGCTTAGGCTTTAAGGAAACCTAAATGACTAAATGGCAAGCTGGGAGACCGAAGGAGTAGCGGCAGACCAAAGCTCGGGTAATTGGGTGAAGTGGAATAAAACCTAAAGCTATTAGTATCAAAGCTATAAGTTGTATGGAGAAAGCCGTAGACTAATTGGGCTGGAGAAGTATTCTTGACAAGGCCGAGATATACCCGTGGCTATAGCGTCTTCAATAATAATGATGAGTGTGACATTAAAATATTACCTAATTTTGTGTTGAGCACAACCGGGTGCGGACCACAGCATACTATTAATTATATAAATTCAAAAATAGTCTTATGATAATAGATGTGACTGATCCACATCAGACTCTTAAAAAGGTTGTTAATATACTTTGGCCACGAAATCGCAAAAAATGAATAGGTGCAAATTAAAAAAAAAAGGTGATTTTAGCAATGATGTTGAGCGAGTAAAAATGTGTAAACACAAAAACATAGTAATCGTAGTTGGTAATAGGTATATCTAATAGTTAACTACCAAAGTGTGTACTTTTAAACTAAGAATTCAGAACTCACATTTTAAACTCGTAAAGGGTTGTATAGAAGATTAAAAAAAAAATAACAATAAATTGAATGAAACTCAAATTTTTTTGTCTCAAATATTATTAAATTTGTTTTTTTAGCTAACCGCGAGTTAATATTGTTTTCAAAATCGAGTAGCTGATGGTGAATGTAATTTATTTTCGCATTTGTTTATTGTTTACTTTTTTCCGGCATATTAAGTGGGCGAATTTTCCTCAGCGATCACTTCAAGGAATATAAATACGTCAAACGTGGCGAACTTGTATCGGAACATTTTCATCCAACAATCTTAATATATATAAATCTCGTGTCACAATGTTTGTCCGCGATGAACTCTTAAACTACTTAACGGATTTTAATCAAATTTGCACACCGTGTGCAGTTTGATCTAACTTGAAAGATAGGGTATATTTTGTTTTGATATATGTAATTATTATATTTAAGAAAAAAAATAAAGCGATACGAAGTTTGCCAGGTCAGCTAGTAAGATTTAAAAAAAATAACAATAAATTGAATGAAACTCAATTTTTTTTGGCTCAAATATTATTAAATTTGTTTTTTTAGCTAACCGGGAGTTTATATTGTTTTCAAAATCGAGTAGCTGATGGTGAATATAATTTATTTTCGCATTTGTTTATTGTTTACTTTTTTCCGGCATATTAAGTGGGCGAATTTTCCTCAGCGATCACTTCAAGGAATATAAATGCGTCAAACGTGGCGAACTTGTATCGGAACATTTTCATCCTACAAGACGGTTCTCATAAACAATTATGACAAATCACTACTACTATAGTTACATCACAACTTTATGTACCTCATACACTTATTTTTATACAGTAAAACGATTTATTTATCACTGAGTTTTATTTTAAAAAAAAACACCAATCAAGCACCCAAATGTCGTTAATTTCAAATTCAGAACGTTCCTAATTACAGAAACGGTCGTAAAAATCGTCTTACTACAAGTAGTGTTGTACTTCGAACCGGTAAATATCGATTTACGATCCGCCACGGGATTTGATGAGAGACGAGCGCCAGGTCGCGCTGATGGATCAATTGTTTACTCTATAGGAGTTCATTGTCAGAACACCGAGTGCGAAGATAGTTCAAATAAATTTAGACGTGTCTGAAGACTTTACCGGGAACCCGGTTTCGATACAGATCGATTGCATTACATTCATTTTAATCTATCGAATTGATAATAATGGGCAGACGTCAGATTAGAATTGAATTCGATAGATTGTCCCTAGTTATGTGGAACTGGTTTGATCGTTATGGAAAATAGAGGTATCAACCGGAGTATCAGTTACCGTATCTTTCTTATAAAATATACCACCGATTATCTCGAATAAAAAAAAATATTATTCTCATGAATGTGGTATATGTACCTATATTAAATATCGTAATAATAATTAATTAAAATTTGAATGCGAAATAAATTTGGCTATCACCGTCGACCTAAATTACTCAACATTTAATATTTTTTTCTTGTTACATAATTTTGTGGTGATAATTATATAGCATACGTTTGGTAAGCGTTTACCTAAAGATAATAATCATAAATAAGTCTTAAATATATGTTACAATTCATTATAATGTTAACATTATCACAAAGTACTTAAAAGTTAAAAATCCATCAAGTTAAGTGATAATTGGAAAATAAGTAAAAATAAACAAAAATGACAACTAAATTTCGATTCAATCGATTTAAGAGGCTCTCTCTGCAAGTTTAGTAAAAATATACTAAAATTTTCCACCTTCAGAAAGAAATACTTTAATTTACATATATTCTTGCATATACGATAAAATTATACAATGCAAGTGTTAACTCTAGTTCCAAGAAACATTTTAAGATCAATTTGTTCTTACTACATTAATATGTGTATTTTTTTGCTGTCGAAATGTTAACCATATGCTTTTTGTAGATAATGTAAGAAAAATAATAATCAATCACAACTGGTGTTATTTTAAATAGTAGGGGAGAGTGGGGTAATCACGGACGCGGGGTAATCGCGGGAACGTTCGTGTGGCTATGTTAGAAAAGGGTAGAAGATATTCCAAGTGATGAAATGGTGAGTCTACCCCGAACGTAGTGCCGAACAAAGAGTGGCAAAGCAACAACGCACTCGGTGTACAAGGTATGTTACCTTTTTGTTTTTTCGACAATTTCATATAATTTTCGATTAAAATTGAATAAATGTAAAATATTTTTGGTGTGACATAAAAATTCGGTATTTTTTTATAAATTAACGTCTAATTCAAGAACGTTTTTAAGGACTTGCCACGTGTATCACGCAATTCTAACTTTAAAAAAATATATAGTTTTGTGTTACTGTGTCTGTTGGGTAATGACGGACGATTTGAGTGGGGTAATCCCGAACGTTCGTAATTATCCCTAAACAATTAAATTATTGTCTTTTATTTTATAATTTATGTCCAGCAGTCGACTGCGTTGCGCGGATGATAATAATGATGAATTTAGATGAAATAATTACATTTGTGGAAGTTTGTTTTTATGTTTCTTTGCTTTCAGTCCTGTACCTTCAGGAACTTATTTATACCTACTATGTAAATATGTTTCAGGTGCCACAAAATTACTAAAGTCATAGAGAGAAAACATTCAGCTATAGTAACCAGTAGTCTTATGAAAAATACTTTAGAAGAAAAAGAAGAAAAAAAGAAAAATAAGGAGCACATGAAAAGAAGCGAAAAGGCTGCTAGTTCCACTTAAGGTTCCAAGAAAGATGTAAAGAATCGTCAAGCATTTGCAGATACTGGTATTAAGATAAAGGTTCAATGAAAGGACGTACCGCGCAAAAAAAGGCCAAAGAAGTAACTATGAAAGAAAATGAGTATTTTTGCTTAGTTTGTGATGAAAAATATGAAGATCCTCCATATGAAGATTGGATAAAATAGTACAAATGTAATTTATGGGTCCATGGAAAGTAAACGAGTGGTGAAAGTACATCAAAAGGTTTTATATCTGATGGTTAGATAACGTCCGTCATTAACCCCGTACTGTGGGGTAATCCTGAACCCCATAGTTTTGTTTTCCTATTGATATTTTATTTTATATTGAAACTTTATCCGTGTTGCATATTTGAACTTAACGTTGTTTAGTTGAAGTAAACGTTAATTAATAAATGACATTCGTAACTCAGTCAGGTTTTGTTCAATTTCAGTTTTCCCTTATGTGTTCGTAATTACCCCACGCTCCCCTATACTTGATATTAAATTAATATATTTACTTGTTGTTAAACAACAGCTATGCGATTTCTGTAGAATATATTTTGAATATTTAAGACTAATTTACAACTGATAAAGGATATAGCAGAAATTCTGATCTCGTCGATCAAAATCTCGATACAGGTGAAGCAACGAAGGACATCAACTAATAAAATGTTTACGTCATAAATAATACATATTAGCTATAAAAATTTAAGCCGTAAAAACCACCACAGATGTATATCAGGAAGTTTTGATCTGAATTACTCATTAACTAAAAAGCTAAAGAATTTACATAAAATATATAGGTATATATATTTCGATCGCATATTATAAACATCTAGTAATCGACCTTGCGTTTTTACTACAACAGTTAAAATTCTACAACAGTAAAAGTCTGGAGGAGTGTAAGTTATGACCGACTCCAAAAATGCAAGGCGAACGAAACGATTTTATTAACCCCATACGCTGAAAATGTTTACGCGATTATAACGAATTTTATCACCGGCGTTCTGTAGCAGCGAGATTTACATTACAACGTAATATGGACGGTTAGTCACTTTATAATTTATGTGATAATTATCGCAGAAACGTTAAGTTCGTGTGAAAGTTATAAGAGAACGTGTTGTAGAACAGTTAAAACGAAAACCGTTGTAGCTTGTTCATAATGAAATTGAAACGTTTTATCAGCAACGTTCAACATAAAACCAACAACCAAATCTCTAAATTGACATTTTTTTTAAATTTAAAGCAGTGCCACACCAGACTTTTAAATTGAATAAAATACCTTTAAGTTCAAAATCTCAAAACAAAATCGCATCAATTTAAAAGTTTCTAACATAATACTGGTACAATTCCAGGAGAATCATTACCAGCGCTTACATTAGTTGAATCAATCGGTCTCGAGTGGCGTCTGAATGCGGCCGCGCTGACACCTAGCGACGTCCGTCTCGGCTGAGATACGCACCTTTCAAAATACGAGATTGTGACTCGATCGAGTCAAGATTTCTGAATTGTTCAAAACTTTTTATGGTACTTGTTTTGTATAGACAATAATTTAATTTACCTTTTTTATTATATATGATGGTTGAGCATCGGTGCCGAGTGAACTCATAAGAGTTTTGGATGGGACACTTAAAGCCTTAGATAATAATAAACTGATAAATTTTTTTTTAATATTCATCAGAAACAATTTCTTGTTTTTGCTAATTTCAAAATAAGCTTCAATGTTTAGTGATGAAAAAATATACCTTTAAATATTTATTTATTCTTTACTAAATGTACTTGCAATCGTATACGATTTCGCTTATGTAACTCAGTCCATAAATACTTATAAAGATTTTTGCAACGAATGAAGTCAATAATATATTTTCTTTAGCACATTGTATGCTAAATGAGTCAGTAGGTTCGTCACTTATTTGCCATTATTATTGTCACAAGCTTCCGAGTTACAGTTACGAAATACGTCAATGAGAATTTTCGGTTTATTTTGGCTTCAATTTAAGTGTATCTTAGTGACAGGATAGTTTCAGTGAACTAAGAAATTTTAACTAAAATATTTACGCAAATTTGATCTTTATAGAAATATACTTAAGAAATATAATTGCTTGAATATAAAGTTAATGGAATATTGCCAAATCAGTGACAAACCTCTGTCTATCCAGACGAATAAATTAACTGTGATAAGTTGTATGTCAATTAATTATTCTTCAAAGCACCATCTGGTGAGAAAGTCGGCTAAGCGCAGCGAGGAAGTAGCCTAACGATGGACACGCGTATATTATAACGATTACTAGTTTTTTTTTTATATTTTTAAATATTCACAGCACGCTCGTACATGTCAGATCTTGTTTGATGTAGAACAAAAGTTACCGATTTAATTCCGCAATTTGATTAATTAAAATAACCCAATAAATGTCCGATTCTATTCTAAATTATTTTTTTAAAATATTGTATTTTGTTAGATTGAAATTTATTTTAAAATTTTTACGGTATCTTACTACTTTTTTACATTTTACGTATAATTTATGCTTCGTAGTTATTCTATTTCTTATGAGCATTGTATTGAAAGATTTTAATATTTTCGCAATAAATAAAATAATAATATAAATAAAATCAAAAGCCGCATAAAATAAATTTTAAATTAAAAAAAGTATTGTTTATAAGTAGGTAACTAGCTGTACCCTGCGCGCGTTGCTTCACTTTTTTTTGGTCGTAAGCTTCAGCCTGTAATATCCCACTACTGGACATAGGCCTCTTTCCCCATGTAGAAGAAGGATCAGAGCTTAATCCATCACGTTGCTCTAATGCGGGTTTGCGGATATATTCCCTACTATGAGTAACGATCGCTATCAGGTGCACATGATAAAAACCGGGACCGACGGCTTAACGTGCTCTCCGAGGCACGGTGGGGAGACCCACTAGGACTGCACAAACACTCAGACCACGACAAACACATGTATGGCCAATACAAATGTTTGTCATGTGCGGGGACCGAACCCTCAACCGCCATCGCAACAGGTACAATCCATGGCTGTGACTGTTGTGCCAACGCGGCGTTTTTGGTCGTTCCAACCTTAACCAACCAGAAACCTTTGTGGGCTCATGCACAGTCTTTTGCTAAGGATCATGACATGATCAAATGCATAGTTTACGCTTGTATAAAGAACATACAGACAAACATCCATTATATATATATATATATATATATATAGAAGATAGAAATTTGTTATAATAAATTATTATCACTAATGATTACACCTGAAAAAGTATAAAGATACCGTTGTTGGTCTATTTAGTTTACATTTTTGCATCTCCCTAAATACTTTCCTTTCTTCGTATTACTGTGACATCAGAACGAGCCGTGACCTACGGCAACAATACTTGGCAAGCTCTACCCAGTTTTATTAGACCACACCGATTTATTTACAGTCACTAATTAACCAACGATTTATTTAGCCCACTTTCATTTCTTGGTCTCGTTACGAGCTTTAAGGTTGGCCGATTTACATGATGCTTCTTGAAATTGATAGTAACATTTGCAATCTCACCTCTGTCTGTGACGAATGGATTAACTATCGCTATTATGAAAGGATGACATTTCTTACGAGTAGGTTTATTTTAGCTTTTGTAAGAAGTAAACGGTTTTTAGGCGAAGACTATGTCAAAGTTTTATTACATACTATAAAGGTAGGTAATGTCATTTATTGTTTCGTTTATTTATTGTTAAGTTAAAGTTTTCAAATCCTAGGGCATATCTCACCTACCGTACCGTATTTGATATCAGGCAATATAGACATAGGACCAACGAAGCTAAATATTGAAATTGTCTAGTAAACGGTTAGTTTAATAAAAATGATCGTAACGACATACGTAATACCAAAAAAATAATATGGAACAGATACTATTACTCAAGAAAAAAGAGTTTCATATCCAAAAATCTCTGTCGAGTCACAATCAAACCAAGTTAAACTAGTTCACTTAGCACCGACGATGGTGCGATGGCCTGTCGCGCACGGCGGCCGCCCGCATATTTGTGCTGCGTTTAGCGTGCCCTCGCTAACATGCGTGTCGTTCTGATACGGACTACCAAAGACTAAATTATTGCACAGAGCCATTACTAGCTATTAGTTGAGGTTTCTTGTTTTATTTATAACGAGTCCAGTGTATGACTCCTTCTAGGAGAAAATTTTATACTAAAATAACGGTTAATTTAAACATAATCCTTGATTATTCCATTTTTTTGTTAAAGATTTTTTAATAAATTTCTGAAGATGGAGGTCTTTTGGTAGAATATATGATTATCTCAATATAATAACAGAACATATTTGTTCTACAAATATAATGTTGCAGAATTAACTACTGCTTAAAGTTTTTTAACTTGTTCAAATGACACAAGTTTCAATACGAACGCAAAAGACAGACATAATTACCTGACCTTTTTAAATAATTCGATTAAATTGCTTAAAACACAGTACCGCGAAATTATTTATGGGGGGGTTACTTGAAATATTGATGAAAATTCTCATAGATTTTTAGTCTGAAGTCCTACCTATAGAACAAATATTTTCGTGTGTATATTTTAAAGCCAAAACCTTCTACGAATCAAAATGATAAATTATATATAAATATTATAAAATGTGTCATATCTTCTCTCATAATCTTGCCGAGAGCACCATTCAATGCACAGAGCGCGTCATTGTGCGTAGCTCCAGCAATTATCACACGGACCCATTATGAACGTGAACTGTGGCGCTAAAACGATTTATTGTAGTCTAACTTAAATATATGTTATATATGTACGTAAAAACACCAATATTTGAATATGTTATCATATAGAATGCCCCCAGAAAATACAATGAAAAAAAATTGAACCGAAGATAAAGCCCTACAACCAACAGAAGCAAATGTTCTATAATTAGATACATTTTTTTAATAAATTCTAATGACTTTTCAAAATATAAACTGTACCAAGCGATTACAATTGCAAATGTTGACTCTCACCTCAAGCGAATCGTACTGAATTTTAGAATAGAATGTAACATGTAACCCATCTTATAGTATGGACCTTAATTGTGCTACGATTCATTCAAATAATTGAGCATTTTCAGCATTAGTTTTCGGCCCAGATATAAGAGAAAAAATATACAGAGATACGAACAAGAGTAAAGAATCGCAGTTTTGATAATTAATTTAAGAATTAATAGAATTCTCTAAATATATTATTACTTCAAGTAATTTCCCACAAAATATATAATTTATGTAAATAATATCAAAACAGAATTTTATTTAGCAATTCTCTTCTAGAGCCTATTCTATAACTGTCAAGTACTTTAATAATATTCATATGAAAATATCCGTCAAACTTTAAAACGTATAAATAACCATAATCAAACACTAAATCACTGTTACGTTTAGAGCGTGAATGTATGTAACAATCAAATCCCATAACATTTTCGAAAGCGTAAAAATGTCAACAATAGACGAACAACTTAGACCCAATTTAAAATATTCTAACAAATACGAACCATGAACATCTATGATGCGACCACTAAAACCCTGCGACAACATTGCTCATCGGCACATACACTTTTAAAAGTGTTTACACTCGTAGTGACAGAACTATATATTCTGACGATTGCAGGCTGTTGACAATCACACCCTACAAACTTAAAAATACACGTGGTATGACTCTTTTTGTACAAGCTATACGGTTCAAAATAGTATTTTTGAGTCGTATAATGAGTGGTGTGTTGGTAATGGTAATGATGTTTACAGTTAAGTCGTCATGTAGTCGCTAATCGTGTCGAAGTCGCAAGTTAGCGCCTCGCCCGGTGTCCGCAAACAGTCTCATTCATTGTCACCCGCTGAATGAGAACCAATCTGTCCTGATGAGTGTGTACACGTTTGGTCTCACGACTGACACTTCGCGGGGGTGGTCACGTAGCGCAATTAGTTTACATTTTAAGTAAAAATTAAAACATTTTTTGTATTATATTTCATCAAGATGAGCTTTTACGTAGGTATACATCTTACTAAATAATCTTTCACTTTAAACCTCCTTATTATCATAACTCTGTGGCAGGGCAATTAAAATGCACAGGTGCTATTGCTGCTACTTCTAAAAATTCTAGTGTGTGGTGACAGCATTCTGAACATTGATTGACCTCTATTCGCTTTTGGTTTCTTAAAACTATTTCAGAAATACATTGATTTCATAGTTCTATAACAAAATTAATAGACTAATACAACATGCGTTGAAATACAATAATAATTAATGGTTTAGCTGGATTTAATTATCCATCTCTGAACCAATACAATAAATGGTGCAAGTAATAAAATTTTAATGCCTATTCACGTTTCAATCTATCCCAGAAATACCAGATCAACTGTGTCTGGTGGTGTATCAGTTTATGACTAGCATTATCAACACCGACTGAGTACAAGAGACTACAAATATGAAGATTTAAACTTTTTTGGTGTTAGTTATTAAACAGATTTACTATGTTTGAGACAATGGCTGTCAGTCAGACTAACGTAATGTTTATATTAAGGGATTGTGTCCTTAACATAACACGTAAAGCTCTTACCAATAACTATGTTTATTGTATTACGTTAATATTCTATCACTATGTACCGTTTATTTTTCTCGTGTCAATGCAATGAGAAAAGCCTTCCAATTTTTTTTTACTTTATCACCGCTACAAAGATACATACGTTAAAATAAAGTAGTATCACAGATTAAAAACCGCAATTCTCGACTTCAAATCTCTATTGAGTATTGTTCTTTAGGAAATTTTGAAAGAAAATAATGTTTATCTACTCCATATAATACAGCATTCAAAACATCACACAGTTACTTTGAATGAGACATTTATTTCAAATAACTGCCGCTTCATTGCTCACAACTTGAACCGATTAAATAAAAAATTGATTTTTTATTCAAAATCGTCAATTGATAAATTGAACTTACATTAATTAAGAGTAAAACATAACAGTTATCCAAACTGAATTGATCCAAATATACGAATATCATTAATATAACATTTTAAAAGTGTAACAAGAACACTTTATCGATGTGTGTTATTAGAGCAATGTATGATTTTAATTAGACACTAATTATTGAGTTATCTATGGAGTGTACCTACAGTGATTGAGAAACAGGTGTTGTGACAACATGATTCTATGAGAACAGCGGATGTCAATATGTTTGTTAATTTATGACGTATTAAGGGCTAGTTGAATTAACCTTGGCTTACATCACATTGATATATTATGTACTAGTAAATGCGTGGGATTTTGTGTCATTTAATAGTTTTTTTAACCGACATTATACGAATAGGTTTAAATTCATTTTGTTAGTTGACTTTACTTCATCAATTCGAATGTTTTAGATATTTTTTGTTTCATTTCTGGTTGAGGGTATCAATAAAAAATATATTACATACTGAGATGTATAAGATATATGATTACTTCTATTACTAAAACTATTCCTGAACGGAATATTTACCATGTTTTTTTTTTTTCATTTTGCGGAGCTCTATATTTCGACATTAACTGCGAATGTCTTGTTCCCGTCGTTATCCCGCTTATGAATAGTTTTAGTAATACTGAAATGTACTTAGGTAGCTACTAGAAATGCAGGGCTGTTAATAATTTGCCAACTGATGGCTGAAATTGTGGATTTATTGCTTATTAAGTTGCTATTAAAATATAGTGGTTTTTATGAGCCATCAAAGAATTAAATTCGTAGTACCTCTTATTTTAGAATAAAAGTACGTTAGTTATTGCAACTATATAATTACACAGTATTTATTGCCTTAGCTATTGTTACTATATTACAAGCATCGCTACTTTCAAAACAAAAAGTGTGTATGGCAATTCAAAAACTATCAATGAGTAACAAATTAATACTTTTTTATAGCGTAAGCGATCGCCCAATTGCAGCGTTCTTATTGCTTAGGTACTGCTTAATATTAGCAATCATCATCATCATCATCATTTCAGCCTATTGTAGTACACTGCTGGACATGGGTCTCCACAAGTTCGCGCCAAAAACTCGTGTGTTGCCAATAGTCACCACGCTGGGCAGGCGGGTTGGTGACCGCAGGGCTGGCTTTGTCGCACCTAAGACGCTGCTGCCCGTCTTCGGCCTGTGTCTTTCAAAGCCAGCGGTTAGATGGTTATCCCGCCATCGGTCGGCTTCTTAAGTTCCAAGGTGGTAGTGGAACCTTGTTATCCCTTAGTCACCTCTTGCGACAACCACGGAAAAAGAGGGGGTGGCTATATTCTTTGGTGCCGTAGCCACACAGCAATAATGGTCGGTAAATATAACTATTTAACTATAACTAGCGTCCCAGGTGATGAAGAACATCTGGATAAAATGTTTTAAATATAGCAAATATAATTAAAATAGAATATAATAAATAAGTAATATCAATATATAATTATTCAAATTCAAACTTCACAACATGCACTTTTGAACAAAACATAAATATTATCGGCTGCGATAAAATTCTTACGACAAAATATTCGAACGTTAGAAATGTTCCTTATCTCTCGAAATATTTTATGAGTACTGCCGTATAAAAAGGTTCAACCTAAACATGTGATAAAAAAAAAAATAAAAAAAAATTGTTTCCAAACACTGTCGCCTTAATAGACCAAATGGCTTTTAATGTTAAATGAATAAATTAATTACCTCATAAATCTTTAAGATGCGGATTCGAGACTCCTCATTAAGACATCGTATAGTTTGTTCAGTATATTGGGAATGAGTGAATTATTTAAATATTATTGTTTATTAGTGATTATTTCTATGTAAACGTCATGTGTTTTAAATTTTTATCATGTGATTATAATAGGAAATAGAGATATAAAAATTTGTTAAGAATTTATATATCGTTTGTGTAACACCTAATTTATCTGTCGAAATAATATAATAAAAATTATAAGTTGTGTGTATATGGGTCTGCCTATGTTTCTACATATTTAATATAGGAACGTTGCTTAGTTATGATACGCTTCATTATAATACCTCTCTATAGAAAATATGCGTCTAGCTGAGTTATTTAAAATATATATTAATTTATAATCAATAATGGCAACAGCCAGCGAAGAAGATGAAAAAAGAAATTCGTAGGAAAACTAACTTAATTAAGAAACATAAATGTTACTCTGACAATTTCCTTAACGCGAGAGAACCACGAGACTAACAGTCAATACAAAGGTAAGTATTGTACTTTGTTTGCTAACCTACTAGAGCAGCAACTGTACAGTCAGCTCAATAGTAAGTAGTTACGGTTGACAACCGTGAACGCCTGTTTACACTGCGTTGCCAACCTTACTCCCGCTGTTAATACTGCAAAACATCGGGGTCTATGGCTACCTTTCTTACCTCAGAAGTACAACAATAACTCTGCAAATTCCCACCTAAATTAGTCTAGAAGTAATATAGCCTATAAAAATCATGGCACATACTAGCCACAGAATATCCATAAATATTAACGCAGATAGAACCACGAGAAACGCCTCGCTAATTTAAGTTTGTAGGTGCAGTTTTAATCCTTTGTCGTAACTTTGTAGTAGTTTATTACAAAGTTACCACCGGCTCGTTTGGCACATAATAACGCGTATAAAAACCTAATTGAATAGATGAACCGAGGCGCTAACAATCTTTAACGACAAGAAAGTCATGTAAATTCATTACATCATAACGTTGGCAATTTAATGTAAATTCTAAACCGCGTTAAACAAGTTTATAATTTTCATTTTAAAATTACATAATTTATATTTTAAAAAAAATAACGACACTTTCTATAATAATTTATTGTATCAATCAATATAAATCGTCAATCGATTTGATGGATAGCAAGAATGTCAGCTCTAGATATAATGTTGTTTGATTTAATCGAGTGTCCGGGCACGAGATCCGCTGTTACACGGATGGATACATTAAAATAAAAATGTAATTAATTAGGTAATCGATGTTTTAGCTTTATATCAAATCGTGGGCGAACGAAATCGATGCGATACGTACACATTTGGTATTCAAAGCGATTAATATTTTAGTGATTGTGTTTTTTTTTTTTGTTTTACGAAGATTATTGAATAAAATATTCCATTACTTATTGTGTTTAACTTTTTGTATCACGTTATGTAATATTATTTTGTCGCTATTTTACCGACCAGATTCATTTGTTAATACGAGTATTTTAAGCGTACCGTAATCTTATTACTTACCGATTCTTTTTATGATCATGAACAACACAAATAAAATATATATTTGCCGTGTCGGAACCATATCGTACTTCCTTTGCTCCGACGGCCAAGATCTTATATATAGCGTATATTATAATTTTGTGTGAACTGATCCATATTAGACCGTGACGTGTCCGTGCCCCGGCCGTGTGTCCTTATAGCGTATTGTTCTCTATCTTGACTTAACTCAGCCCCGCGTAATAAATATGTATCGTAATCAAACAAATGACAGTTACCTTAAAACAATTTTGGAAAACAATCGCAAAATTTACTTTAATTTTAATAAATTAAAAACATTCAGTCTAAACGAACAGTTGATTAAATATAGAGAAATTCGATGGTCACACGTCGATCTAACATCGAAAAATTTCCAAGTCTAGTAAGTACCTAAGTGCTTAAAGCTGTTCTTAGCGGTCACAATAACGTAGGAAGACATTTTGTACTACTATATTCACTTATGTATTACAGAATAGCGTGACTAATTTCGCCCCAATACGTAACTACTTTACTGAGTACAATCTATTACAGTACGTAAGTCTGTTGTGATATGCAAAATTAAGACTATTTATTAGCATAAAAATAATCGACGCATTTTGGTTTACAAATTATTCTGTTTCCATACATGCTGTATAATTTAAAAAATTATAAAGTTTATGTTGATATGAAAAATGATTGTATTTTAATACTTTTTCACGCTAAAGATGTTAGCGATGAATCTTAGTATATAAATAGTTGATGACCCGAACCTACTCAGATATTATGGTCGGCGCACAACTACACACATTAAACATGTAACGTAGTGTGTACGCACATGAACCACACCCACGTCGTCAGCACCTTAACTTTTATAGTCGACGATTTTAATGAAAGGCTTGATTGGTTAAATGATTGACTCGAGTATTACATCAACGAAATCGAAAATTGTAGAAATCAATCGACTCGCCACGAATTCGATTTCCTTCGGTTGCATTCCTGTGTCGCTTTTTTGTACATTGGTTTTATTGCAATATTTTGCTCTACTATCAACTATCTTCTTTAATAATAAGCAGCATCAGGAAAGACGAAATTAGCTTAAGATATGAGAAGTTAACTACCAGCTCTTTCACCGACTGTACAAGACACAGCTATATTAGAATTACTAAGAATGTACTACTTTTTTTTTTTAATTTTCTACCATAACGGATGTAGCCAATCACAAATGTGAAAACTAAACATTATCAGACGGTTCATAAGAACCTTGGATACAATCTAGTTGTCACTTCGATGATCTAGATGTACCTGTAAGTACTTTGGGACGTGATGAACTCGTTTAACAACTTGGTCTACGTGACTGAGACTCTATCTAAAAAATTAAGTGTTTATCATGAAGCCTGAATGTGTGAACCCTGTTTTTGAAATAATTTTTAACATTAATTAAATGTAGATACATTCTATATATAGCTTTGTTTCAGCTTTCTGTGTATCTTCAAAGGTATCTTTTGTCCATTAAAAGATTAGCTTTTTTACATGTTAACGTAAAAAAATTGATGACGATAAAGAAAAAAAGCAAGTTTATGCACTTTTGATCAAAATGATTGAAAATAAAGTATTAACAGTCTTTTGCGAACTATTTCAAAGGTCATACAAGATGTGTATGTTAGGCTACTAACATATTAGCAGACATCGTCGTCAGTTCGAAATAGTCAAAACGAATTTTACAGGTAATTATTTTTTATAACTGTATACTGTCTGATACGTGTAATATCGGTGTCAACTTTAATATTGAATACATTCAGACTTAGCCCTGAGGCGTAACATTTAGATAGTTTTATAAAAAAGGTCTCTAGAATTTAATAGGCTTATGACTAATTTCAAAGAAATATTTTTGTTTTACGTCCATTGGGTATTATATACAAAAATATTATAAGTATATCTGCGGGCACGGTAGTGCCCCCGCCAAGACGAGCCAAAAAAAAAAACGAAAAGCACTACCTATCTTTTCTCGAAGTGCTTCGTCGTTTTTTTGAACCATCATAACTTAGGTTTGGATTACACCAGATAAACAAAATTCTCAGGATATGATGTCGATAGTAGACTTATTAAACATATAAAGTTTCAATTGCATAGCTCTTATACTTTAGATTTTATTGATGTCTAAAAAACCCCGATTTCGTCACTCACTGATGATCATCAAAATTCTTAGAGTACTTCCTGAAGTCCCAGAAAGCTGAAATTTGGTATGTAAGCTAGTATTAGTACACAAACAACAAAAAAATTATAAAACTTGAAACTTTTACCCCCCAACCCCTTAAACTAGGGGGTGGAAGTTTGTATGAGACTGCCGCAAATTTTGATGCTAGAGGTCTGAAAATTGATATAGAAACTCCTTGTTACTGCTTGTTATAAATAATAATAATAAAATACATTAAAAAAAATCGGTTATTAGTTTATGTCGAAAATTTACATTTTGTAATTTTGGTATTTAAGTTTTGGCGGAGGTCACCGTTTGCATATCAGTTCAACATAAAATCAAAAACAGCGTGCTTAAACCAAATATGGTGAAGATTGGATGATATTTGTGGTATAAAATGTGTCGGAGGTAAAATGCAACTATAATATTGCCATAAGCAACTTACAAAAAGAAGTGAAATCCCACCAAAAACATTTTCATGTAAAATGTTGCCAAGACGAGATCATATGGCTCGCACTGTCAAAAAGTTATCAGATCTCATGTAGAGCCAAGCTTCAAACTCTACACGCCCTAACTCTACAAGCCCTAACTTCACAAACTCTACACCTTAGTCAAAATATGTGGCTTGGCCGTTTCGCTACCGTCGCTACCTGTTATACAATAGTTCTATTAAAGAAAAAATAAAAAGAAGAATAATAAACAATGAATAAATTTTTCACCTTAAGCCCACGTGACGGTAGCGAAACGGCCAAGCCACATATTTTGACTAAGGTGTAGAGTTTGTAAAGTTACGGCTTGTAAAGTTAGGGCGTGTAGAGTTTGAAGCTTGGCTCTACATGAGATCTGATAACTTTTTGACAGTGCGAGCCATATGATCTCGTCTTGGCAACATTTTACATGAAAATGTTTTTGGTGGGATAATACTATGTTCTATAGTAAATTATTTTTGCTTGTCGTTACCAAGCAAAATAAACGATAACTGTAAGGAAAATCTTTTGCTTATAAACAATCAACATGAATAAACTTGATATCATTTATAGTTTTGTTTTTTTTTTTTTTTATTAAAGATTCGATTTATTAAAAAAAGGGGCTACCCAACACTAATCACGTAAACATCGATTTTAAATTGTGTTGATTTCATTAGCGAATGATAAAAAAATGCTAATGTTCCCTCCCGCTATTAATATCGATTAATCAATCTGTCTCGACCGATGTTGAAGTACAATTAAGTTATTCGTCATAATTATGTTCTGGTTTGGAATTTTCATCGCGTTCATCGACTCCGGTTCGAAGACGTCACTTAAAAAATGACATTATATAAATTTAACTTTTGAAATTTAAAGTTTGTTGAATTGTTGGAAGAAAATTTAGACATAAGAAAGTAGGTATGTAGAAATATCATGTAAACGATGAACTATCGACATATTTACCTTTTAAATATGTGATGCCTCTATACAGGTGGTTAGCTTATATAAATGGAACTGTGGAGTTAATAGTTCATTACCTGGCTTAACTAAATCTTAACCATAAGATTCATCATTATCATCATTACAGCCTATACAGTCCACTGCTGGACATAGGCCTCTAGCTCTTCTCTCGGCTTTTTAAGTTCCAAGGTGGTAGCAGAACTGTGATATCCCTTAGTCGCCTCTTACGACACCCACGGGAAGAGAGGGGGTGGCTATATTCTTTAGTACCGTAGCCACACAGTACACCATAAGATTAAATAGAAACGATTTTGTTGAAAGGCCATTTCATTCTGGAAAGTAAGAGACTATTATACTCACACACACTTAAAACACTATGTAGCGCTTTTTTAAGTTAAACCTTATTCAATCGCTCCAAAATTTTTCAGTCATCTATCGCATGTCGCATGTCGCAACTGTTCCGAGGCATTTGTGTGTTCTGATTTGTGTATTATGTAAATGTTTTTATTCACTAAAGTTCCACTTACATCGTGGTTTCATAAAACCACACAATTCTTGTTTTATTTGTCTTACATTCGAAAATATTTAAAATTTAGTATACTATAAGATAAGACATATGCTACTCTGCTGTATAAATTCACGTCACTTCAACAATTCGTGTAAAGTCGTATCAGGTCGCATCGTTTCGAGACGCATCGCTTCCTTACATTAGCACCTGACAGCGTATTTCGCTTACTTAACTATTGTCTAAGTTAAGTAAGTAAATATCCAAAGTAAAAAAAAAAACATACAAATAAAAGCTAAACAAAGCTTACTACGAATCTGCGTTTGTGAATCTACGGTCTCGCTTAGGACTTTAAGGATAAAATGATCAACCATGTTTTTTGTACACCCTATTTGTACCCTTTTGTATAGCCCTACTTATGCGACAAAGTTAACTAAGAAATACAGTGATAGGTAATAGATTTTTTTGTTACTATAATTATATTCAAAAATCTGTACTGTTGCGTGCGTACTTTAACATTTAATTGTTCGTAACGAATCTTTAGTAGGGATTGGGGTTCTTTAACTATGTAGTAACAATGAACACATACAAAATATCATAATAATTACTTTTACAAAATTAATTAACCAAAGCTATACAACGTCCATACAGGGCTACAGGCACAACATTGTATTCAACGCCTTATGCGGCATCAATTTTTATTGACTGTACCGAAAGTCCTAATTTAAGGGTTCTTTCTTGATTAATTGCAAATTAAACTGCCCGCCGCGGTGGTTGGCCGTTCGATATAACTTTATTGAATTTCATGCTCGGTGATTTATGTCTCGGTTCGCGAATTTATCGTCGGATAAGGTGTATCGATTACCCCTCGAAAGTTGAACGGTAATTGCGAAAATTTTGATGATGTTTTTTCTTCATATATATATTTTTATATTGAAAACGGTGGTTCTAGCGTCATGTGCGATATTTAATCTTGCATTCTCACCAAACCGTATTTCTAAGTACTAAATTTTCAAAAGAACAATAAAACCTCTTTGTATACATATATTAATATCGTTACATATAGAGATCAGGACCAACCAGCAACTAATCTATATGAATATATTGCGTCTATTGTCTTGCTTGACATTCTTGCACAAATAAAGCCTTTATACTGATAAAGATAAGTTTCAAAATCGTATACACGTGTTATACAATATATTACATACCATTACAGTAGCGTATAAATCAAACACGCGACATAATGAATTGAAACCAACCAATAACGAGCGTCAGCCATTAAATCAAATTTAAACAATAAAAGACATGAGTGCCCCACATTTTCATAGGTGCGCACAAATTAAGTCCGTGCAGAATCGGTTTTATTACACTTCCCTGTAATAAATCTCGATGCACTAATATCAACATATATTTTAATGAGAGTTTTGTTTGCTTGTAATCGATAGGATTTGAAAAATAATAAACCAATTATAATATTTATTATTTAACCATTTAATCATTAAATAATATATGGGTTTATATAAAACATCTGATTTATTCTTCTGTCACTGTGTCGTACACTAATAGAAGAACAAATACGCGACTATGATATTATAATTGAGCAACAACTACAGATTAGTGGTCAAACAATAGTATAGTTAATAGATTCCTTAGAATTAATTGCTATTAATTGTGCTTTCATAGCACGAATAATTTCTAATAGCTTCATTAACATTACTCTTTGGTAAACTACTAAGTCATTGATGTTAGAATGATTTCATAATGCTGTTGTAGAAATAGAACAGTAGCTAGTAGGCAAAGAAAGGAAGACTAAAAATATATACCTACGTGTAATAAAATCTCACATAATATGCATCACTGAATGAACATTTGAATACGACTGTATTGAAAAAGTTTAATTAATTCATAGTTTCGCCAATGTCACGTTGAATAGAGAAGATAAGAGAAAGATTGATTATATTAAAATAGCTGAACTGCTGCATACTAGGTATGATAAACATCGCGAACGAAATTGAGATGATATCTAGTAAGTTATAATGGATTTAAACTCATAATTATGATTATCACGTTAAGTAAAAACGCTAATCTTTCAATTCTTCCAACGAGTTACGTATTTTATTTTTCGTGACTATTTCATGAGAATACTCATTGAAATTGATAATTATCGATTTATGGTGAGTAAATATTACGATAGGCATGTGGGTATATCATATATTTTCAAGTAACTAAATTTCTTGTCTTCCTTCTTTCTCCTACATGGAGAAAGCGTCCAATGTCCAGGAGTAGTATGTATACAGGCTGGCTCTGAATTTGTTTCTTAACATAGCTTTGTAAATGTGACAATAATGTACATAGATAGGTACTTTAAGAAGTCTACGGACTTTTTATACTGAGCAAATACAAAAAAAAAACTACTTGCTTTAAATGACTATCAAAATTAAAATTAAAATTAAACAATAACTTTATTGAAATAGACTTCAAAAGCCCTTTCGAGTCGCCATGTTACAAATTAAAATTATTGCAGTTTTTCAAATCGTCACTTTACAAATTAAAATTAGTACAATTACTATCGGAAATTATGTTGCTTATAATGAAAAACACGTGGGACTTACAGACGTTTATACTACAGAACTTTTGGACTCTTGACAAAGTATGTAATCAGTGCCGTTCAATATGAAACAAATATTTATTAAAACATAGCTATGTAACGAAAACGTTAGTACACATAAGATACTATATAATAGAAACTTTATACATATTTATTCGCACTTAATGAATGATTTTCCTTTTTATATACGTCTTGAGCTATTAGTAAAAAAAAAAAAAACCAATTTAATTTCACAATCAAATGCAACGAAATATAATAAAATATATTGCGATAATATCTTATAAAGCTGTATAATTGAGCTTTTAAAATGTTATCATACGATTCTTATCTATACATGTAATAAAAATCTTACTGTCTGTTCATTAAATATTTTATGTAACGACTAATCGTAGTAGACTTTTATCACTGCTGATTTATTTATTTACATTTCAAAAATAAACATTAGTTATTTTGTAAGCCAATAACTTATTATGAGTAAGTGGATCATTACAAAATATGCCAATACTCTATGCCAATTTGTAAATCAAAAAAGCTAAAATATGAATTATTAAGAGGTAATATAAAAAATTTGAATTTAAATATAACTCAGGTTATACCTAGATATAAATATTTTATTACATTTTTAAATATACTGATAGATTATATTTACATATATATTACATACGTTTCTCGGAAAATGAATAGATATATGTATAGCTATTATACCTGAGATTCAATAAAAATTCTGGCCTTAAAAGACTACATTTATTTCTTTCGTATATTGCATATAATATGAAATATTTACTATTAAATTTTATATGTTATGTTATACAATCATATTTATAATTGTGTTTGCTCGCTAACGAAAAAAACCGCGTTCAATTACATCGACAAGTAATTTAACGTAAGTAGACGAAAAAAATTAACAAACGCACTAGTAGCCACTACGATTTTCGAGGGTTTCCCTTGATTTATCTGAGAGTCCATCATCAGATCCTGGTTTCTGTATCACGGTACCACCCTTAGGATATCTCCTTTCCAACAAAAAAAAAAAAGAATTATTAAAATCGGTTCCTAAACGAAAAAAAAAACTGTCAAAATATTTTGTTTATTTCATAGTGTTATAATAAATAAAAAATAAATACAGTGCACAGACATGGCCGTCGACGTTTAATTATATAAATATTCATTACCATTTTATAAAAAATAATAAGAGCAAATTAAATTTGTTTTTAAAAACAAAGTGGGAAGCGTTGATAGCTACATTTAAATTAAACATTAATCAGATTAATGGTGCGTCGCTTCATAAAGAAGGTTGGATATAGGTTTTCTTAGCAGAGAATATACGAGATTTTATAAACAGCTCGACTGTCGACTGAAAATGTTTAGTGACGGTTAATATTGCATTAAAAAATTAAATAATTTGTCAATGCTCGATTGTTCTTTAAATAGCTTAAAAATATTACTCAACGTGTAATGAATAATAATAATTTAGAAGGATAACAATTATGATGTTTTTTTTTGTCATTAGTTACTTAGCTTACCGTGGCATATTAATCTCCAACCTTATTCCTTTATAAGAGAGAATGACTCTAGTGCAGAGGAACATTGATATAAATTTATAGTATCAGTAAATAAAAATACTCTTAATATTTAAAAAAAAAAGAGCAAATAAATTCCTGTTTTCAATATTCACTTTATTGCAAAACGCAGCTAAACGCAACAACACAAATCAATTTTGAGCTTTGACTGATAGCAAGCTTGAAAAGATTTCGTTCTCTTAAACATAGCACTAATCTCAGATTTTCACCAATGCTGCTTATTTTTGTAGTTTGAGTTTGTATAGTAATTGATTTTTCCGTAGAGCGATTACCGTCTACGTTCCGCAACACAAGCAGCAAGCTAGTGACTGACAACTAGATATTCCTATTAATTTTGAAGAGACCATTAAAAATACTGACTGATAAAATCCATGGCTACTCTAAGCCATAAATGTCAACGTGGGTGAAACAGTAGGTCGTTACGTATTATACGTAGGCGGCAATGTAATAAAGGGCAATAGTTTGTTTCCGAACATATAAGAATATACAAATTCAATTGAAACATCATACTACGACAATGACATCATCAGAAGTATTAAGCAGTCAGACTCCAAACGTAGAACTTTTTAGAATAAAAAATTAATACACATTAAACGTTTCAATAATTTTTTTGTTAAGATCTGTAGGGATTATTCAATTTTAATACACTAGTAATACACTACTAGTAATACACTACTTAGTACTCAGTAAGCCGCCGTATGATCTCAAACCGGGAAAGTGTTTTTTTTAAATGTACTAATTTTGGCATGATCCACGGCAGAGATAGACAAACAGCTCATTGTCCTCTCTACTATTAATATATAAATACTATTGAACATTTTAATAATGCACAATATAAACGGCAAAATTTCTACTCAAAGTACACTTTGACGACAATCATAAAATCAGTTTCTAATTATCAATTACAAGTTTCTCACTTTATTTAAGCTTGCAGCTAAGTTCAGCTGTTACTTTTTTAAAATATTTCTATACAATGTTGTTGAACTCAAGTACTAACCGATCACGGTTATGTTAACAACAATGTAGGCATAATACTTATACCTACGCTACTTTATTATCCCACTTACAATCTTAAACAGTGTAATCCCTTTTTATCGAAGAGTTTTTAATACAAGTTTGAAATTTCTGAAGTGCTAAATATAATACTATAACTTAGTCTCGTAAATGAAAAACTTATTACCAAACAAAAAAAAAAAACACGGAAACAAGAAGTTTTAATTTCTCTTAACTTCATCTTTTTATACCATTTTTTTTATTATAATAAAATAAAAAGTGCCTTTTTGAATCTTAATTTTAGAAGATAGATTGCTGATTGAGGTGTGGTTTGTGATATCTCATGTACTTTTACCCGACTTTAAAAAAGGAGGAGGCGATTGTTTATTTTTTTATGTTTTATCAACATAACATAGGTCTGATTTAAAACTCAAAGCAGACATAGCCGAGCACCTAGTCTATGGAAAAATTGTAATAAATTTGAGCATTGAAGTGTAATATGCCTGTTGCTTGTCTAGATTGCTGTTTATGAGTTCTTGGGTAGACTGAGAGCGTATACTGTTCATTAGCTCCTGACATTTTGTTTTGGCTCGTAACAAATACATGAAAATTGATGATCGTCCGTTGAATGATTCTCCGTACTGTAATAGATCTATTTTTTATCTCAACTCTCTTATTATAACTATGTATTTTAAGTAGTCTAGTTCAATAAAAAATAAATAGTTGCGAAATTCTCTCTATCTCTCTATCTGTCTGTCTCTCTTTTTTCAATTGTCTTTATTGTTTAATTTCCATGGATACCACAAAGGACTTTTAGTATATAAAGTAAGACAACTGTTACTACTACTACTAATTCAACCTATCGCAGTCCACTGCTGGACATGTCCTTCCCAAGTTCTCGGCAAACGTCGCGGTCCTCCGCCAATGCTCACCCAGCCTCCATCGGCTATCTTATGTAGATTGTCGGTCCAGCGGGCCGGAGGACGCCCAACACTGCGTTTGCCAATAGACTATCTCCATTCCAGGACACGTCTGCTCCAGCGACTATCGGTCCTGCAACATAGGTGATCAGCCCACTGCCACATCAACTTGCTTATTCTACAAGCTGAGTAGGTTATTTTCGTTCTTTGGTGAATAGTCTCATTTCTGATCTTGTCTTTGAGAGAAACTCCAAGCAAAGCCCGTTCCATTGTACGTTGAGTGACTTTAAACTTGTGGACTAGTTCCTTCGTCAGGCTACATCTCGGTACCGTATGTCGAAGAAGGCAGGACGCATTACTCGAAGTTTTTTGTCTTCAAGCATTGCCGAATCTTCCAAGTGAAGACTCGACGAAGCCTGCCAAACGCCACCCAACCAAACCGAATCCTAGTATCGGCTTCCGTCTCGAAGTTGTTTCCGCCTAGTTGAATGGTATGGCCTAGGTAGACATGATCTTGAACAACTTCGAGAAGGGCTGACAGGGTTTAACTGAGGTAGGGCACAGCAGGAATTTCCTGCTCAAAATATGGAGCAGCCCGACTGGGGTAGTACCTCGACCTTACAGAACATCACAGCAAAATAATACTGTTTTCAAGCAGTATTGTGTTCTTGTTGGTGAGTAAGGTGACCAGAGCTCCTGGGAGAATTGGGGATTGGGTCGGCAACGCGCTTGCGATGCTTCTGGTGTTGCAGGCGTCTATAAGCTACGGTAATCGCTTACCATCAGGTGAGCCGTACGCTTGTTTGCCGACCTAGTGACATAAAAAAAGGGCATCATCGACCGATACTGGTCTCGGTATGACTTGGTTTTTAAACGTAATTTACGTTTTATCCTTGGTTGTTAAACATAACTTCGTATATACATTAAGGTCGCCCATCATTGGGCTAAGCTCCTCCACATCTCCGCAAAGATAACGATATCGTCGGAAAAACGAAGGTAAGAGATGTATTCGCCGTTAACGTGATGCCTTGTCCTCCCAATCCAAGGTCTTACAGAGATCCTCGAGCGCAGTGGTAAACAGTTGAGGAGACAATACATCCCCCTGTCTTACTCAGCGGCGAAGGAAAATAGGTCTTGTTTGCTGATCTTGGATATGGACGGTCATCGTCACCGCGTCGTACATACATCTCTGTAGCACGATATACTGCCTACATATATGACATCTCTGTAGAGAATCCAGAATAAAGTAAGACATTATATATAAATGGTTATGAAAGCTAAAATATAGTATATGAGTTCAATTAAGAGTTTGAATCAATAACACAAAAAGATAATTTCATTAAAGCGCTTCGCGTCCTATACACCAACCGTTTTAAGACGTTTCAAAGTCTTACAAAATATTTAAAAAATTAAAATATGTTATTATTAAAATGTTGTAAGTGATCCCTATTTAATATACTCGATATTGACTGTGCTGTGTTGAGTAAAGCTGTAGCCTCAACGAGTTTTTATATCATAGAGCTACTACGGGCAGACTATTAAAAATAAATTAATTAGCAAAAATGTTTTAAAGGTCAGACTAAGGTGTTTTGTATTATTTTATTCATCTAAAAGCGAAATAATAATTAATCCATTAACTACTTTATGTTGATACTAATATAATTAGTCTATAGTAATTAGGAAGAGTCTAACTCTATATTTATCATGAGATATTATCATCAGATATAATTGTGTATTTCAAACGTAATATTATAACTAAAAGTATATTATATCGTATTATTTCTAAAGGACCATAAAGAGAGATATAATTATATCAAAAATATCACAATTAAATATTAATTTGATGGCAATAAATGTAAGTAATCGCCAATTTAGTTAACGTTATAATCAAGGCTCCATAAAAGGTGCTTAACCTATAATTATGTATAAATGCAATTTTAATACTGCAAGAAAAAAGGCAATGTTACTAAAAGGCTGTGATGATATTAGGTATATATATATTCAAGATACAACGCAGTTGTTGCTAGTTGCGCTTATGTAAAAAAATGTCGATAATAATAAATGTTTCTAACCTAATTGGATGTATGTATATAAACGAATATTTTTGTATGTAATTTTGAGGATTAATTTTTATCAAATTGAATTATGTATAACAAAAGCGGATTATTTTATTAATATTTTAATGAAGTTCCCTATTTTTGTTTCATAATTTATTATTATTTCTCAAAATTACTGGTTCGAATGATCTGATTTCTTCATACGAAAATAAAACCACATTTCTTTTTTCATGCAATACACAAATTAATCTTTACTTTAATCTAGTAAAAAGGCAATAACATGAGAGAATACCCCCGTATTCATAAATCTCGCTACGGAGCATCCTTGATGCAATCTAACCTCAATCACGTAGCAGCATGCTTTTCAAGAAATTCTCGACGGGTCAACGATTTAAAATATTCGTAAGGGCGAACGACACTCTTATGTTCAATAGACTCACCACCATGAGTCGGTGATGGGCGCAAGCAGCAGTAGGCAGGCGGCTATGAGGACCGGCCGCATTGCTCACGGGACATCACTGCCTACTCAGAGGCCCTAACTGTGACAGCACCCCATGCATTTATTACAAGCTCATGTACAATAATTAAACGAGTCAGATACGATAGACGATCTTTTATATAGACCGAATATCGTTCGCTTTTCGATACGGTTCCGAAATTTCGCGGCGTTGCGTGCGTGGATCCCTGTCGGCGGGAGATCGCAGCGCGGACTGACGTTCACCTGTGCCCACCCCGCCGCACGCGCAGCGCAAAACGATTTTCGCGCTATTTTGGCTAATATTTAGCGGATTAGGCTTCGCGTGATTAGAAATACTAAGGTGGGGATACTGGCTCTCGTTGCGACCACACGCGTGGGCGATCTGATATACGGGTATGCGCTTTAGCGATTCATGAACGAGTTCTCGATAATCTAGTTTTGAGTATAATTAAATTCGTGTCATTATGTTGTTCTTTCTATATGACATCAATAAAGATTTGGCTCGTAAACAGTTGTTTGAGATTTTTAATTTTTTTTTTTTAATATCTGTTCATTATGTTCCAATTCAAGCATAAAGAAACTTTATAACTTGTCATTCCATACTCAGTACAACGAAACTATATTCTGTTTTGAACGATATTACGCATGTAGCAAAAATACTTAATGTTAACCAAAACAACTTATAGCTAGAAAAATCATCGCTAATAATAAAACGTAAAATAATTTAACGTTACAATTATGACATCAGAAAGACCTGGTCTTCGTAAATTTGATCGACACTGTAAACAGCTGTTTAATTGACTGCACATATTTTTTCATTAATCCGAATAGCTACTAATACGAAACAGATATTCTACGATAGAAGTGATGGACAGGGAAAGCGGCTTCGTCTATTAATAGCACGCGGAAAACACGTGCGAAACTAATTGTGTTAAGAAAACAGTCTAACACACTTGCCCGAACGCACGAATTGACAAGCGGTGATATGATGTAAAGGGTTTGGATCAAATGTTAATTTATAATCTCTTCGAATCACATGCTTGTCACGTCTTACAGTTTTGTTAGTATAATTACTATGACTAGTATAATAATTATTACTTTAATAATAAAATAAGCAATTAGATCGGTTCAATTGTTTTAGACGTCGTAGTATACACTACAATATTTTAATACAATCTACTTCTTCTTCTGCTTAACGTTATTGTTCCCAGTTATTATTGCCAGGTTCTGCCATCGGAGTTACGCTCTTCAACTTAGCGCGATCAATTTTTTAAACCACATTTAAATTCGTTCACTATTAAATATAAATTTATATTGATTAAGATAACAAAAGTTGTTATTTTTTAGGTTGCGGATTAGTCGCATAAATTGAATATTATTTCTATTATTCATCTAATTTTCATGACATTGACATTGGTAACGAATGACTAATGTTATAAGCAAGTAAATAGGTTAAGAGGCAAAAGTATGTCGAATAACTCCATTCACACTCAGACTTTACTTATTCAGGAAGCTGTATCGCGAAGAATTCGACAACCTTACATTTGAACGGAATATTCATTAATAGGTACGTTACAAAACTGAAACATCATGACTGTTAAACTAAAATCACTTAATCAAGCTACCGCCAAATTAGTGTATCTATGTGTACTTACAAAAGGTACTTGGGGACATACTGGAAATCAATATTTAGATTCTAAACGCTCAAATAACTTTAAAATTATAAAAGTAGGTAGTCAAAGCACATATTGAACTAGGAAATTTAAAATAAACTTAATATCATGCCTGAAACCGCTAAGCACGGCTCATAGGATGCCTTGAAATATATCAAAAATATTAACAAAAACGTCAGTATCGCTGATCGCGTTTTCGGTTACGGCCCCGTATCTACATGGGTGTCGTGGCATCCAATCGACCGTCAATAATACGTTTTAATTGATACATTGAGTGCAAACGTCACTAGCGCTCTGTTTCACAGGAACGATGCCAAATACGGCAGGCAGGTGACCGTTCGTTTTATGAATTTTGTACAAAACAAAAAATAGCTATCGTTTTGTAATCAATGTGTCAAATAATATAAGAAATGGAAAGTCATGCTCTTAAAATTTATTAGTATAGTTTCGTTATTTTTCGCTAATTCTTTTACATTTTAACAAGTCTAACAAAGAGTAATTTAGGACACTACTAATGCATTCATGCACATAGGTATATAAACGTTTCGTAAGTAAAAGATAAGTTTTAGGGTCAACCCTTAAAATTATTAATATGTTTTCCAATAAATGCCACTCTAATTTTAGTCGGCTTTACATACAAAAGTGGCAAATCAAAATTAAAATATAAAGAATACCTAATATTACATAGATCAATAAAAAATATGCTTTTGTGGCTATTTAACTCTTTCTTCCTTCTTTCTTATTATAAGCATCGAATAGATTTCAACTTAACGAAGCTAATATAAATATAGTGGGTAATGTATAAAACCAGTTTAACTGATAAATGCCTTTATTACCCTATTAATGTCAAAAGCATTCTTAATTATAAACACAGTACGTATTTATTGCGGCGGCACGCTTTCCTAAAGTTGTACGGTTAATATTTTACTACAAAAAAATATATATAAGCTTTTATTTGATCATATATTTTTATCGAAACTTTGTTTAACATTGCTAAATTATTTATTGTTAAATTTTGCACACAGAATATATGAAATCAGTTTCGTTAAAGACAACAACTCTAAGACGTAACAAATATAATAAAAATCCCCCACATTTTAACTAAATAAACTTATTAGTTAATTATTTAATTTGGATAAGTAACACGATTCAGCTTGTAACAACCCACTACTGGGCATACTGGCTACTGACATTGTAGATTACCACGCTGCTCAATTGCGGGTTGACGGATTTTATCCCTGCTATGAGTAAGATCGCTAGCAGTTATTTATGATAAGTTATTGATAACAGCCGGGACCGACGGCTTAACGTGCTCTCCGAGGCACGGTGGGGAGTCTCACAAGGATATACATCCAAACCGGAGAAAAATATTTGGCCAAATCTAAATATCCATCTTGAGCGGGAATCGAACCCGCAAACCGCAACCGCAACACACAAAACGGTTGTTGGTAGTAAAAGGAGTAGTTAGTGCTGGATGAGTAATAATTAAATATTTTTCATAAAAAATTTAAGGTATATCACAATATTATTTTTAATAAAATAAATGAAAAAAAGAAAGATTTAATCGTTTAAATCGTTTTTTTTTTCATTCATTTCCAATTCATTCTTATTTATGCATTTCTTTAGTAATATACAAGTTTTCTCATGATTTCCTTGACCGCAAAGCACCTTATGAATCGCATGAGTAAATGTACCGGTAGATAATTCTAAATATATAAACACAACAATAGCAAAATGTAAAGGAACCGTTACGAAATACCAGTTGTGTACAATATAACTTTCAAAAGAATATTCAGCGTCTTTAGAACATCAAAGTGCGCTTACAACTGTTTGAAAAGTATTCGTCAAAGGATAATATCAAATAAAACAATACCTCGTTACGGCGAAAGTGCTTTTGATTTCATGTTTGAATTTCAGGTGATAATACACAGCTGTTTCCTAGATACTTCATAAAGTTATTTGACACACTTTTGTATTTATATATGTATATAAAAACGTAATAAACGTACGTAAAGCAGACGATTTTTGTCTTCCAAATATATAATCATTAAAACAATTATTTATACCGAAAAATATTTGAAAGCTCATTGTCTTCAATGCTCATTGACAAGCATTGTCTATATGTACGTTAAAACTCGGACTTTAAAGAGGTACACACAAATGACTCAGCTGACATCCCACTGCTAGTCCTCATTCTCCAGGTAGGTCGGAGAAGGATTCTTAATGTGTACTTTTAATTAATGCAATGTACATATGTTTACAGTATAATGATTGAAAGAACATATTTAAAAAAAATATCTTTGAGCATTAGAAACTAGTCCTAATAATATTGATAACAATTATTTGTCACTAATATTATTTGTCTGATTTTATTTTCAAAATAGCTGTACCTGCGACTTCGTCCGCGTGGAATTTAACAAAAAAGCTATTCGCAGAGTTATAAAATAAATACATTTTTAAAATAAAATTAGCGTAAGTTACTCCTTACTATATCAGCTATCTGCCAGTGAAAGTCCCGTCAAAATCGGCCCAGCAATTTCAGAGATTAGCTGGAACAAACAGATAGACAGACAGACAGACAAAAATCATAAAAAATTATTTCGGTATATGTACCGTGTATATATCCATATGCATTTAGTAAAAGGTTATTTTAATATTACAAACAGACACGCCAATTTTTTTTTATTTGTGTAAATAAAATCTATATTTTAACATTTTAGGAATCTTAAACCAAGTTACACGTTACACGACAATTTAATAATTAAAACAATTTCCAAGTTACACGACATAATCATCGGTGTTTTACAGAATTAATTATAAATCACGAAACAGAACATCACACTCGACGGTGCTTATATATGTAGTTTCATCTGAAAACAAACACGGCAATAAATACCAGGATCATTACTAATACTTATAGCCTTGAAAATTCGTTAAAAGCGAGTATGAAACTCAGTACTGTAGTTGCAGATCTAGTACCAATAATTGCTATAATCGCTAATGCTGAATTTTAAAATTATCATTATTTTTTTAAACATGAGTAATACATAAAAAAATATATGTATTATGCATATTTAAATAAAAAATTATACACACATAAACACACATTTGTACTGACTCCTTTTACTATTTAGTAAAATGGTAATAATTTCCTGTTATTTATGTATCACTTCAGGCTATCGCAGTCAATTGCTAGATATAGGCCTATCCAAGTTCACGTCAAAAACGGCGTGAACTCATGTGTTTTGCCCATACTGGGCAGGCTGGTTGGTGACCGCAGGGCTGGCTTTGTTGCACCGAAGACGCTGCTGCCCGACTTCGGCCTGTGTATTTCAAAGCCAGCAGTTAGATGGTTATCCCGCCATAGGCCGGCTTTTTAAGTTCCAAGGTTGTAGTGGAAGTGTCTTATAAAATATATATATACTAGCGACCCGCTCCGGCTTCGCACGGGTATAAAATATAATTATAGCCTATGTCATTCACTGAAAAAATGATTAAAATCGATCCAGTAGTTTTGATTTATTCATTACTGCCCGTGGCCCGCACGCGTTAACTTAGAGTAAAAGCCGGCCGGAACCGCCGCAAACGCTACGTACTGCAATTTTTAATTCTGTAATATCTTCGAAAATATTCATTTAAATCATATGCTGTAAAGGGCCATATAGATCTATATTAAATAAAAAATATATTTAAGGTATTTAATTGGATAAGGATTAATGCTGTATTGGTTAAAATCGCTTCGAAAATTAGCCATTATTTGTCGTAAAAAGTAAATGACAAAAAAATGTTATTGTGGGATATCCATAAGAGATAGGTATATACCATCGCGGAGTTTTCTGTAGACCTTTTCAATGTGTACAATACTTAGTACATTATTTTGATAAATCTCGTAAGGTTCAGCCTGCGTTTGCAATTTAAGCGAAAAAAATAATAATTATTTACGACATAACATTAGAAAACTCAAAAATAACAGTATTTCTCCACTATTTAATGGATGTTATTATACATATAAACCTTCCTCTTGAATCATTCTATCTATTAAAAAGAACCGCATCAAAATCCGTTGCGTAGTTTTAAAGATTTAAGCGTACATACATGTGCAGGGACAGAGAAAGCGACTTTGTTTTATACTATGTAGTGATATATATATATATATTTAAAAAAACGTTTACATAACATGATACCGTTGTTGGGACAACCTTTTAAGTAAGTGTTTTACCTGTGTCAGGATGTCCCACTCTTCCACATTCATAATTATAAAATTATAAATAAAAAAAAAATTATTTGCATATATCTAATTGTAAATTTTTTAAACATGCAATTCTGTTGGTGGTTCTAATTAAATAAATAAATAAATAAATAACTTAATATTATTATAATTCAATCAAAAAAAAAGAAATTATTTATGCATGTCTCTCTGTGTGTATGAGTTCTGTGATTGTGTATGAATGTGTGTGTGTGTGTGTGTCTGTGAGTGTTGTGTTTGGTATATTTTTTGGTAATTACTTCAAGTAAAGCCTTAGTCTCTTCATAATTTTGTTTTTTAAGCCATACATTCAGTGTTATCTCTTACGACACCCACGGGAAGAGAGGGGGTGGCTATATTCTTTACTGCCGTAACCACACAGCATACTTATGTATATGTACACATAATATCGACACAATTCTTCAAATTTACGCAGTGTAAGGTAGGTTAGCTATTATTCATAGACCATTATCAACTATCGATAAAAATTTAAACCAAAATAAAATCGATTTCATCCCACTCGACTATAAACCTTTACATAATACCGACAGCACTTGTCACGACAAACTAAATAGCCCACTTGCTAGTTCTAGAATGCAAAGGGCCAACACTCTCGCGCAAACAAAACACATCGAGTGCTCTTGAGTTAAAACCATTCTGATGTCGGACTCAACGCTCGACGTTTTTTGCTTCTCAAGCGTAAAGCCAATCGAATAATCGGTTACTCGTATCGATGTTTGACGGTCCGCTTCACGAGATATCGATTTGGAAGGGATTCGGTAGTGAACGGTGTAATGCATTTTTGTTATTTTAACGTCTTGTCATATTAAAATATCTTAATTACGTTTAATAATTTAATGAAATTAAGCTTAACTCATTTATGCATATTAAAATTGATTGTATGTAGATAATAATCATGTGTTTCAACAAAAATTAGTACTACTTATATTTTAATTTTATTTAAACATTTTTAAACAAACTTTTGAATCAATTCCTTTTAATTATTTTTTAATCAATTAGTCTGTTTTTAAAGAATTAGCACGTTCTTTAAAAAAGCACTAAATATTCACTGCTAGATTTTTTAATAAGTGAACTATCTCATAAAAATTAAATTTACGATTTCAAAAGAATTTATAAACTAAACATTTTATAGACGTTTTTATTATTACTTTTTATATAAATTGTATCATAACAACTGTTTTCTGTTCGAGAATCTGATACCAATTAATAGAGGCTCACCTAACGAGATATATCATACAAATCAATTAAAATAATGCAAAGAATTCCTTCACCTCTCGTGACGTGAATATTTCATGTCAATGTTCTCCATGATATCAAAAATTCCTCGGAGGTCTATGAAATAGTGCTGCTCTAATAATTTTTCCGATAAATTCTAAGTAATAACTGATTTAATTTACGCCATATCAATTCCTTGTCTGGAAGATTTTTTCTCTCTGTTTACGTATTTAAATCGACATACCTAACACTATATTAAGATATTGAAATTTGTATTTTAATCAGATAACAAAATTGTTGAGTAAATTAAGAATAAATATCGTATTATGATTAAATAAATAAACACATTAACATTATTTTATAAATGATTTATCGTCTTATAAATGAAAACACACAGTTATAAAAACAGCGTTATCGATAAACGAGTCAGTGTAATAGCCACATCACTGATCCTATCGCGTCATCGATTAAAACATTTTGATTAGCTTTCAACTTACGAGCAATGTCATAATCTGTAATCTAAACCAAACGTCTTAAACGCCATTACGGTTAATAAAACAACCTGTCGTTTTGACCTGATGCAGGTTTTAGAAATTAAATTCCATACATTAAACGCTTAATGTGGTACTAGATAGATGTAATACAATGAGACATGATGCCACCCCAGGCAAGTGACTGTGCAGGAATGACTTGATAATAATCTTAGATTCCGATATCGATATATGCGATAACGGACACTCGACATCCCTATTGAAATCGTGAGCTTGACGAAAAACTTAATGAATTGTGACTTATAATGACGCACGTAGAAAGAATATTGACTGCGTATAGTCTAATGGAAGGACAGTTGAGATACAATCGAATATTTTAACCTTATGAAAATTTAAATATCATATTGATCCTATTATGTTGATAACAATGCTTATAATACATTATAACTTTTACAGGTTAAATGATAATCAACTTATTAGAATTCATAAAAAAATTACGATGATTTTTAGTAACGTAAATAATTTAGATCCATTTAAAACTTTTAATTGTAAATTGTATGCAAACATTTCAAAAAAATACAATTCAAACTTGATTTTTTTAATGAAAAATGAACAATATAAATTTAAAACTTTCCATTTTTAATCTTTGATTGCTTTTTTAAAACATAGGTACTCTCATAAAATATTTAAAAAAATACAAAGGCATTCTTTATTTTCTGATTTAGGAAATAATATCTTTTTGTATCGTCATTAGACAGATGTTATAAAATCTTATAATTGTTAGAAAAGAACGGAGACTCAAATCCCGGGCAAAAAAATAAAATCTATCCGTCATATGAGAATGCATTATAAATTCATTATCCATGATGTCTTACTTGCTTTTTCCTTTACGAACCAAATAGGGACAAATGGAAAAGAAATAATAGACACGCAGTAATTGATACAGTATAATAAAATCGTGTATTAATCTTTACTTTTAACGTTATTATTGTTAGAATTTACTTAATTGTAAAATGATGGGGTCTTAAAATATTTTTATTTATATTACAGTTTTAATATTAAGTCGGCGAAAAAGTTTCTTCGTATTTAATATAGAAATTCATTCGATTTTACAAAGTTCAATAATTTATTAACAGAAAAGTGGCGGAAAACTGTCTTTAATTTTTTGAATTTAATTTTTAAAATTCCGCCTTTTTATAGTATCATAATGAGCCAGTTTACAAACAATACAACCAAAAAGATTTTATTGCAAGTTTTTACTAGAAAATACGAAGTCTTTTTCATGACCTATTATAATCATATAGTTTTAATTGTTTATAATATTTTTGTTTATATTCAACTAGCTCGAGGTTTTTACTACGTAATTTCCGATGCCTTGGGAATATTTAGATAAAAATTAAATTTGTGATATTTAGGATCTATTGCAACCTATGTACCAAGTTTCCATTTTGCGTGAAAGAGTATCAAACTGGGGATGGAAGTTTGATAATGTATTGGTAGAATAAGATGCGTGAAGTAGTTAGTACAAGGACATGGATGAAGCTCGCAAGAAATTAACTTTTTACTTTGTCTAACGCGTTAATGGTCAAGGCTTATTTATATTTTTAGCCGACTTCAAAAAAGGAGGAGGGGATGATGGGATCCCAAAGAAATCGAGGGAAACCCTTGAAAATCCGCATAACTTTTTACTGGGTGTACCGATTTTGATGATTTTTAATTTAATCGAAAGCTGATGTTTATCATGTGGTTACATTTAAATTTCATCGAGATCTGATTACAACTTTTGGAGTAATCTTTGATAATGCGTATTTACTTGACTATTTTTTCGTCTACCTACGTTGTATTACTTGTCGATGTAATTGAAGTCGGTTTTTTTTGTTTGCCAGCAAACACAATTATTAGTTAACTTTCATTATCTCTAAACGCATAAGCTATTAATATTTACTTTTCAATCAGTTCGCGTGAAAAATAAATCGTTAATAACAATCGCAGTAATTACGGTCTCAAAGTGAAAAACCGGCCTCAAACCAATTGTTTTTGTGATTTGAGCGGATTGTGGAAATAATTAGTGCCTTTTGAAAAATGTCCATTTGTAACGGGTGATAAATATTTACGAGTTATTGTTCTTTGATGACGCGAAAGATGAGTGTGGATAGTCATTTATATATTTATTTATTTTAAATTAGGTACGTGTTTAAGCTGTATTAAATTTTTTTCACTCCGTCTAATCTAAAATATGGTTTTGAAATCAGCGATGATACACAAATATTGTATCTTGCAACGGATTTTGAACTGATGAAGTTACATATATGGAACATAAACAAAAAGATTTCCCTATATGTCATATTACATTTTGGGTGCATGCAAATTATATATACCGTATATATAATAATCTGATGTAACCTATTTTACACAAAACTATTATAAAACTGGAAAAACGTTTTCATTCAAGCGTATCCTTATAAAACTTACGTTTCCATGGAATATTTTAATGTTGTTCAGTCGCAAACTTCAACAGTAATTTCATAATAACATAATATTTTATTAGCACCGGTTCGCGGTGAAATCGGTTACTTAATTAGTTACATTTAAACAATGGTGTTGAACCGAGCTGATTGCGTATATTTAATAGAACCACGAAACTGTTTGTTTGAGCTCTAAGCCTAGAATTAGGTAAGTGCTGGTAAAGTCAATTTCATCACTTGTTGAAATGAGAATTACTATTTTAACTGTGTTTGGTTGCAAACGAAAAAAAAAAAAAATTTCTTCAATTAACATCGACAAGTACAACGTAGGTAGTCGAAAAAAATAGGCAGTGGGTATTTGACGCATTATTATTGATAATTAAAACCTACCTACTAGTCGGATATCGATCAAATTTAAGTGTGTAATGATTTTGTAATAATTTCAAATATTTTATACGATTTTTAAAAAATATCTTTACAATGAGTAGTGATTTTGACTATTTTTGGTGCTATGGATCTGGGTTTACTTTTTAATGAATTGTTTGTAAAATCAAATTTATTTTGTATTATACATTTTATTTTATATTTTCATACTTATTGTAAGCAAATAATTATTTGAGAAGATTGCCTTTTTATTTCTTAAATACGGATTGTCAAAAGCATTTGTTTCCGGTCGTTGGTTATAAATAGTTGTTGGCTTATTAAAAAGGGCAGTCTTCTGATATCAACGGCACAGACTAGAAGTCGAAAAAGAAGTTGTAATAGTAAAGTTGAAGTAAGTTGTGTGAAGTGGAGGATATCAAGTGTGAATAAAGTTATTTGTAACAACTGGATTTTGTTATTTCACTACAAGTCAGAAGTGCGATCAGGACCCAAGTTAAGGTATGAAAAAAAAAAAATTTATGACCATAAGTTTTTAGGATTTTTGGTTCTTCATAATGGATTTTATATATGATTTTGAATTGGATGTTTTCTATAAAGTTACTTTAGATAAATAATTTTTCAGTTTTTATTATAGATTACCCACATATATGTAACATTTTATTGGGTTATGAATTTTACTAAGTATTAAAGATTATTAAAATGAAGTGATATTAGAATTATTATGTATGCTCCAGCAATAATTTTACGTGTATTTAGAAGCCAAGTGTGCTTATCGATAGAGGTCATGTGTACCTAGCGAGCCATGTGAGCTCTAGTTATTTAGAAGACAAGTGTGCTTATCGATAGAGGTCATGTGTACCTAGCGAGCCATGTGAGCTCTAGTTATTTAGGAAGCCAAGTGTGCTTATCGATAGAGGTCATGTGTACCTGGTGAGCCATGTGAGCTCTAGTTATTTAGAAGCCAAGTGTGCTTATCAACAGAGGTCATGTGTACCTAGCGAGCCACGTGAGCTCTAGTTATTTAGAAGCCAAGTGTGCTTATCGATAGAGGTCATGTGTACCTAGCGAGCCATGTGAGCTCTAGTTATTTAGGAAGCCAAGTGTGCTTATCGACAGAGGTCATGTGTACCTAGCGAGCCAAGTGAGCTCTAGTTATTTAGGAAGCCAAGTGTGCTTATCGACAGAGGTCATGTGTACCTAGCGAGCCATGTGAGCTCTAATTATTTAGAAGCCAAGTGTGCTTATCGATATATCAATAACAAGCTAAATCTATCAAATTAAATGAAATCTTAGGAGGATTTATGTGTATAGAAAAATATTTTACGTACATCTTTTATTTAGTTTTTATTTTAATGATATGAATCTAATATTGATTTTTTTTGTGGCAATGAACTCCGACAAAGTGATGACTCCTAAGGAGGAGCGCCAAGGTCAAGGAGAAATCAAAGGAAGCGAAATTCCGCGACTAAGACCGATAAGGTGTGGTCTGGGACTAAATCAAAGAGGAGACGGCGGGCTGGCGCCCAGCCCGTCCGCGTTCAGCAGTGAATATTAGAGTGACGACAGGTCAGATGAAAAAGAACTTGCAATTGGTCCACAAAAGAGGTATTGCAACTATTTGATACCCTACAAAAAAAAATATACGTCACATAAGGTAATATAATTGTTATAATATAATTGTCATGTTGGTATTCGGTCCGGCTAGTAAATCTCAAATTATTTATAGTGGTATTAAGAAAGTACATGAATATGCTGCCATTTACGAATGAAATAAGAAGCAGACCATACATTTTACTTTACAAAAACTTTCTGGTTAGGCAAAGAGGTAGTTTGATCCTCTTCCAAGCGTTAAGAGGGCGTTTCCTAACGAGTAAAATTATGGTCAGCTTCTTGAAGAAATGTTAGCCCGAATCACTAGGAATAATGAAAATTTACACGAATATTTTACGATAAGGTATTTTATTTTAATAGCTGTGAAATGAGAGGTAAAAGGCCGTAGATTGTGTGATTCGATATCATACAAGTCAATTAGAAATAGTGCCGAGGCATTAAGATGTAATGAAACCGGAAGACTTATTGAATTTTCTCAGTTCACAACGACCAATATAAGTTTTCGGTACATTTGTAGGTAGGAGACGTAGCGACAATATCGTGTCAAATCCGAACAAGTAGCGTTCAACTTCAAATAATTTAAATTATGATTTTGAACATTATTATGGTTTAGTTGTCCAAGCCTATTCTTCTATAAAAATAAAAAAAGAGTATATATGCGTGTTTGTCAAATACAAGGTAGTGGGTGTAATGTAAAAAAAAAAAAAAAAATAAGAATAAAAATAAAATAGTGGTAGTCTACACACCTTCTCTATATAAACTATAAGTGTGCAAAATTTCAAACTCCTCTGTCCGCGCAACATTCGTAAAAAAAAAATGTTACAAAGTTTTTGATTCATGTATTAATATATAGAAAACCTTATTAGTTTCTCAATTGCCGCTTAGGGACGCTCTTACTTTAGATGCCCAAGTCCCTTCTTAAATGCTCAGTTTCACAGAGAAGACTATAACGATAATAATTTCAAGCTTAATCCCTTAACTTTACGAAACGAAATCAAACAAAATATACTATTTCGACCACAAATAATGCTGGAAACAAATTTTATAAACATGTAAAAGTTAATAATACAAATTTAGTAGCTTTTATCGAATTTGGTAGCGACTCAAGCTTATTTCGTGAATCTGATTCTTAAAGGTTTTTATTTGCTAAAATACTTAAACTTACCTGCTATCAAAGGATTAGGCGATTCAAAAGGTTTTACATTTTACCTATATTTAGGAGTAGCGTTGAATTAAAATTAGATGAATTTGTGGCTAGCATAGAGATGTTGGTAGTCAAAGCCGAATTTCTACAATCATCTGACTGAGATCTGATTTCTACAATCATCTGAGACTGTTTTTAAGGATGATATATATCATACTGATTATTATCAGTTTATTATTTTACCCAAGTCCTAATGTTAATGATAAATCTCAGTCTTCGGATTGCCTACAGTTAAATTTGGTTACTAAAAATAATATTACGATGTCAGAATTAGTCGAAATTGTCACATCTGACCCAAAGTTTAGTGATGATATAGCTATAAGACTGAAAAATAATATCAAATACAGCAGCGTTCTTATACGAGTCGATAATGGTAAATAATTACTAGCAATAACTAAATTGTCCATACCCTCTCCATTCGTTTTTCTTGTTGAGAGTTCAAAAAAGTTTGAAATTAGCGAGTCCCTCACACGTTACCGATCCGATTTGAAGTAATAATTGCTTTTATTTAAAAACAATTTTCAATCGATTTAATGAAATATTTTAGTTTAAAAATATTAATTATTCGTTTATTAGTTACTAGCGACCCGTTGCGTCGTTAGATTACACGCTGTTACAGAATGCGTTGAAGAAATAAGGGTTCACTGCTCGTTCCTCGTAGGTGATAGCGTAATAATTTGTAGCCTATATGTTGACCCGACTTCTTAATAATATTCGTGCCAAATTTGAAGTAAATCCATGTAGTACTTTTTGAGTTTGATTAAGTAGTTTTCGCGTGAAAGCGAAACAAACTAACAGCTTGTTTTTTTAAACAAATAAGTAGGTAGGCATGTGATTTTCTAAGTATATTTATTAGTAAACTTAAGTTACACTTTATTAACTGTGCGTTTGAAAGTTAAATTTCACTAGCTCTTGAATTTTACATTTTAAGGCAGTCTTTAAAGGATAAATGAATGAACAGAGTTATTGTTCTTTAATAGAGATTAGACTTAACTAGATTTCGACTTAATTCCTTGCAAAAAAAAATCAATATCGGAATCATAGATACTTTCTTTTGTTTCCTTAGTTTTGGTTGTTTGTTAAGCATAGGGAACTTCACTTTTTATACTCATAATTTGATGGTACATTTATAGGCGTGAACTGTCAAGCGGGTTAGACAAGGTATAATCAGACCTAAAAGTTTCCAGACAAATGTCACGTAGTTAGGTTATGCGTTGATTATAGGGCCCTTGATAATGAGACTAGAAAAGATTGTTTCAATTTACCCTCTTTCGAGTTAGAAACGTTAGCAGTCGTGTGCGCGTTAAAGAAATTTAGATTTTATTTATGAGGGTTAGAATTCTAGGTAGTGACAGATTGTAAAGCTCTCTGTACTACACTAACCAAGCGCGATCTCATTCCCCGGATTGCGAGATTGTAATTTTTAATTAGTGAATTTAATTCCAGTATAGAATACCTTCCAGGGGCTCGTATGGGTCATGTAGATGTATATAGCCACAATACTTATCTATAATACTATCACCTAACGTGACTGAAAACTCAATAAACGTGTATAGTATTAAAACTAGTGATTAGCACTTAACCTTACAAATAACTAACCCAAAATATTTCGCGAATAGTTAAAATTCTCTTCTTAAATTAATCATGAGTCTGATGAAGGAACTAAAGATATAAAAAAAAATTACGTTATTAAGAATAATAGGGTGTATAGGAGAGTAGGCAAAAAGCACTTATCTAGCTGTACCTGCTCGTGCTTGCTGGCAGATAGTAGGTCTAATTACGATGACTCCGGTTACTTAGGTTTTCCCAAAACAACTGATACAATTCAATATGTTTACTGGTTTCCGAAATAGAGAATAGTTTGTTAAAAATATGATTAAACATGTATTAAATGTGCATATAATAAAGACGACACATCACGATGTAAAAATGGCCAATTAGCCTCTTAAAATACAAAACCACTACTGTATTTATGAAATATTTTATGACTTTGTGTTACCATCACGAATAGTGTCGGATCGAGGTAGCTCATTCACTTCAACAGGTTTCATATAGTAAATGCAGTTGCGAGGCATAAGCACTAATCAGATAATTCTAGGTTCAATATATGTATGTGTATAAAACCAAAATCAATTTGAGACCAAATAATGACCGAATGTAATGATTAAAACTTCAACAATGATTATTAAATAATAATCCGTTATATTTGTACGTGCGTCAGGAGACCGCACGTAGTAGGACGGCCGAATGTAATGATTTTGTAATAATTTCAAATATTTTATACGATTTTTAAAAAATATCTTTACAATGAGTAGTGATTTTGACTATTTTTGGTGCTATGGATCTGGGTTTACTTTTTAATGAATTGTTTGTAAAATCAAATTTATTTTGTATTATACATTTTATTTTATATTTTCATACTTATTGTAAGCAAATAATTATTTGAGAAGATTGCCTTTTTATTTCTTAAATACGGATTGTCAAAAGCATTTGTTTCCGGTCGTTGGTTATAAATAGTTGTTGGCTTATTAAAAAGGGCAGTCTTCTGATATCAACGGCACAGACTAGAAGTCGAAAAAGAAGTTGTAATAGTAAAGTTGAAGTAAGTTGTGTGAAGTGGAGGATATCAAGTGTGAATAAAGTTATTTGTAACAACTGGATTTTGTTATTTCACTACAAGTGGGACTTCATGACCTGAACCTCATCCTTTTCTTAACGTCGATTAAAAATGATATATACACCTACCCACTTATAGAGTAATCAATTTTATTATGATACTCATTTCAAGCTTACTACTTCACTGTTGTACTTTTATTGAATTAATTTAAATTCCCAAAAGGAATTGGTCCTAAAGATTTCCATGAACTTGAAACGCTGGGGATTTTGATGATGATACATCAACGCAAGTGTCTATATTTTCGAAGAAAATTCGTCATGTTCAATTCATCGTAAATTAGCTGTTCAATAATGGAATTTTAAATTTAATTTAATGACTATATCTCAAGATTGATTAATATCGATAATAGAAATAATCCTAGTACCTATACAACAAAGCGTTAATTATTAATTAGCATGCGATTTAAAAAAAAATCGCAAAAAAGATCTTATATGTTCGATTAGATAAATTAAAGTATAAATTTTATTTCTTGTAATTGATCATCAAAATAATATAAATTATACATTTTCATCGTGTTATACTCATATTTAGACTATAGCAATTCAACCATAGCGATTTCCAAAAGGTAGTATAGCTAATGATATATTACCTCGTAGCCAATGTCTTTATATTTTTTCTTCTTTTATACACATACAATTTAAATTTCAGTATAAAATCAACGCCTCTTTCTTCCTCTTCAACTGCTTTATATTAAAGTATAAATTAAATTTTCCATTAAAATACTAATTAATATTCGTTACAACGAATACACTTAAATATTCTATTTTACATATTAAGTTTTGTTAAAAAATTATAAAGATGTTTGAATATTTTTCAAAAATAATTTAAGATTCGTTTTCGTTATTAATCTTAATTAGCATACATTCTGTAATTCTAAGTACGGTAGGATATTTGTATACAGTGTAACTGAATAAGCAAACAAAAAGGTATTTTCAATAAATGATATCGATTTTAATTAATATAATAATAATAAACAAACAAAAATAGTTAAGTAATTTCGTTGGTAAAACTATAAAAAAATTTGATCAATACTATCATAGCTTTAATCTGGTATTAATAACAGTCAGTGTTTGAGTTAAACGTAGCTTTTAACCCTATCATTCATTAACATGACACTAACGATTAACGTAAATAAACACAATTTACATATATAAATAATTTATAGCTAATAAATTATACACGAGAGTTAAATATGTTTATAGTGAGTTGAATTTGCAAATCTAATTAACCATGGTTGTTATTATATCATTTTTAAATGAAATTCTTAGTTTGCTATCAATGAAAAATACCAACTCCAAAGTACATCAAAAATTAATAAATTGAGAACATCTCAACGTAGGTCTTTTTTTATGTAACTAGGTCGGCAAACAAGCGTACTGTTCACCTGATGGTTCAGCGATTACCGTAGCTTATAGACGCCTGCAATTCCAGAAGCATCGCAAACAGGTTGCCGACCCTATATTCCCCCAGGAGCTCTGGTCACCTTACTCATAAACAGGAACACAACACTGCTTAAAAAAAGTATTATTTAGCTGTGATCGTCTGTAAGAGTGTTGTCAGTTTGTGCTGTACCTCAGTTAAAAGGTCGTCAGATCTCATTCAAATTTAAAAAAGAGCAGATAACAGCAACCGTATAAAAAAACACATAAAAAAGTGCAACCGATGTGAAGACTGTTATGAAGTCGTATAAAAAGAGTAAATATTTCCAAAACCCTACATGTAGCAAGAGGAGCTTTTAAAAATTAGTTAATTTTGATAAAAATGACAATTCAAAGACTTACTTACCTTATTCCTAAAAGCAATATGACTAGGCTTTCTTAAATTAATATTTCACGATTTTAAAGATATGATAGTAATACACATATAAATAAAATACTGAATTTTATTTATTAATGTTTTATTGTCGTACTTTTAAAAGCTTATCTTGTAATGTTGGTAATTTTTTAGGTCAAATCTAGTGTTTTTTAAACCGTAAATAAATTTTATAATTTCACTTATAAACGATATTTTGAAATTTCACACTTAAGTTTATTTGTTAATTCGTGAGTATTGTATGAGTTCTGATTGTCTCCAATGTGACTCACATTTGCGAAAGTATGCTAAAACGAATTCGCTTAATTTGTTAAGTTCCCATAGTTATGTTGGAATTTTCGGTGGAATTTTGGCGCTTGTATGCGGTTCGATTCCCATGTCAACCTACCGCGTTCACACTTGAAATACGATTGGCATTTTGTTACGATTAATAAAACAATACCATAGTACAAATATTTTAAAACATTATTAATTTTATGGACAGACTGATTAGAAAGACAAGAATTATAGAATAAAGAATTCTTACTATTTTTTAATCTTCAAGAAAACTTAAAAAAAAAACTTATTAAAAATATAAATTAAAACGCGTAAAAAAATATAGCAAAAGAAGCATGCACTGCCCGGGAATCGAACCCGGGTCGCAAGAATGGGAATCTTGCATGATACCACTACACCAGCAGTGCTCAGTAACACTAGATGAAATAATCGAACAATTGAAGGATGCGTGTATTATTTTCTTTTATATAAATATTTTATTTTATTACCCTTTTTTAATATTAGTTGTACTAAAGCCATAAATATTATTTCTTTAGTAGGTACGAACTAAGTTGGCTATTATATTTTTTGCTAACAAAGTTAACAACGAAAAGAGTCAAGATATCTTTTACCTACGTCAGCTAACGATAAAAATTGTGTTCTGGGTCTTTTGAGGACTATAAACTAAAGGAAAAAGTATACATTAATTCACTCCAACAATATAATTTTGAGGAACTAAAAAAAAACATGGAAATAATTTAAAAATTGTCGGGTATAATTATATCAATTATCTATTTCGTGACTAAGTTCTAAGAAGGAAATTAGAAGGAAGGTAGGCATTTAATTTAAAATTTTCATATATCAAAATGTGTAAGGAAACCTATACCACAAAGTTCCTGTTCTCCTAATACATAAAAAAAAACTAAAAGAAAGATAATATACAAATCAACTTTATTCTCATTGATTGTATGCGTTAAAATAATTATATATATATCAAAAAATGATTTTTCTAGATATCATCTTATTTCAATGAACATTATAAAAAATTTGATAGATTTACTTATGTCAAATTTTGATGGTTGTCAGTTTTTTTCTTTTATTTGTTTGCTTTTTGTTGGGTAACTGAGTAGAGCTATATTACTAGTTTTTAACCGATTTTACAGAAGGAGGAGGTTCCCAATTCTACTGTATTTTCAACCGACTTCCAAAAAAGGAGGAGGTGCTCAATTCGACTGTATTTTTTTTTTTTTTTTTTATGTATGTTACATCAGAACTTTTGACTGGGTGGAGCGATTTCGACAAATTTTGTTTTAATCGAAAGGTGGTGTGTGCCAATTGGTCCCATTTAAATTTATTTGAGATCTAACAACTACTTTTCGAGCTATATCTAATAATGCGTTTTTACTTGACGCTTTTTTCGTCGACCTACGTTGTATTATACCGCATAACTTTCTACTGGATGTACCGATTTTAATAATTTTTAATTTAATCGAAAGCTGACGTTTGTCATGTGGTCACATATAAATTTTATTGAGATCTGATAACTACTTTTTGAGTAATCTTTGATAACGCGTAGTTACTTGACTATTTTTTCGTCGATCTACGTTGTATTACTTGTCGATGTAATTGAAGTCGGTTTTTTTTTCGTTTGCGAGCAAACACAATTATTATTTTGTGTGTTAACTCATAATTTTTTACTTTTCTCGGCTCTGTGGCAATTGTGCGTGTGCCATGTAGGTGCCTTAACACAGGCGGTCGCGGGTTCGATTCCCACTCGGAGGAGTTATTTTTATTTGTACGAATACTTTTTACCGATATGAGAATCTGTCCCTCAGATCTTTTCACTGTGCCTGGATAACTTATTAAAAAAGTTCTCGGTCCTGATTGTTATTATAGATATCTGATAGTTACCCATATAATATAGGGAATACAGGAATATAGGGAATATAGGTATATTTTTTTTAAATAAATTGTAAATGAGCTTACATTACTCTAAATAAAAAAAATGTATATTAGTATAAATATTCTAGAATGTCAAAAATTATTATTCAATACAACTTAAATTAAGGAACCTTGAGCAGTTTAGGCGCTTTTTAGTTTTTGCTGTGTGGTTACAGCAGTAAAGAATATAACCACCACCTCTCTTCCCGTGGGTGTCGTAAGAGGCGACTAAGAGATAATATAGTTCCACTACCACCTTGGAACTTCAAAAGCCGACAGATGGCGGGATAATCATCTAACTGCGGGCTTTAAAATACACAGCCCGAAAACGGGTAGCAGCGTCTTCGGTGCAACAAAGCCAGCCCTGCGGTCACACGTCACCGTCACCGTCTGCCCAGTGCAGTGACTAATGGGCAAAATACAAGAGTTCACGATATTTGACGTGAACTTGGGGAGATCTATGTCCAGCAGTAAACTGCGATAGGCTGAAATGAAACAGTTTAGGATTGCAGGTTCCTTTTTACGTTTTCTGTACGTTTTTTATTATTATTATAAAATCTGCTTTTAATAAGAAGTATAATTTAAATATGCTACCTACTAGTATTTCACCTATACACCTGAACGTTACAAAATTTAAAACAAAAATCGTTTATTCTATAAAATTTTTACACCTCTATATAATAACATGTTTATAATAAATAAACCGGGTTAGAACAGCGTACCTACCTCAATATTCCATCTAAAACTCCACCTTCGCCATGGGCCAAAAGTGTACCGGACGCTCACAAGTAAACAGATCGGCTCGGGCGCAGTAAAAACGCTGTAAAATTTTGATGTTTCTATTCAAAATAACTTATCCTGCTCGCACCCGAAACTACCCATATCTCTATCTCGTTCTCGCACCTGAGAATGGATCAGATTATTATCAATGCACTTTACATAAAGCAGAAGTTTCCAAGACTGACATTAATGTGGTTTTGAAAGTAAATCGTATAGGTTTAGTGGCTGATAAGTGGCAAGGAATGAGGTGTCAAGTGATAAAATTAATAAATGGGACTAGATTTCATCAGTACGACGGTTGAATTTACTTAAAGTACCTATTAATAGTCCTATTTTAATATGGTGACTATTTTTTTGTCCCGTAGATAATATGTACAAGTTCGCAAAAGCACGAAATATCGGAGATCACTTTTACGCAAAATACATTACTGCTCCAGTTGTCTCGGCAAAGCGACTGTACAAATTCAAAACTATGCAAAAATGGTTTTTGGCAACGCAACAATGTAACGCGCTTTTGAGTATTCTTGCCCGTTTTACCGTCCCCACGCACGAGCTTAACAGCGCAAACTGGTTTTTAAAAGACCGCGTAACCGGACATTTATTTTGACGATATTATACGATTATCATGTTTATCTAATCTATGTTTGAAACAAATAGATAATCAAATGAGCCCTACCAGGAAAACGGTACGTAAATGAGTATGATACATGTAGTACCTATTTATGTATAATGCCAGTAATCACAGCAAGTTAATAAGATTAAAATTGTAATTTTAGTGTAAAACCTAGACATAAGCCATCGGCTTTTAGAATAATTATGAGAACCGACTAAAATATATAATCGAATTTCCTATTCTATCTTAAAGAATGTCCTCCGCGTGACTATTGAAAAAAATTCACTCACAACCCAACAACAAATACTATTAATATCAAGAAGTAAACTTCTGCAGTATGCCAAGTACCGTAAAAAAAATCTAGTTACGCCAGAACCTATTTTAAAGTAGTTATAATATTGGATACAATACTGGTTGCCTATAACTGTGTTTTTTATAGCAAGAATAGGGCAGACAGAGCAGTACATAGGTACTCGTAAGAAAAAAAAACTAAATATCATTAATAAATTCAAACCAAGCACCATAAGTTTCGTTATAAAATGGACGATAAGAATATACGACTAAGGGCGGAGTTCACCGACTTTTAAAACGGGTGTTTATCAGTTAAACAACTGATTAAATCATTTTTACTGTTCACCATACGTTAACCAGTGTTTACAGCCCTTAAACAGCCGATTACTATAACCGAACTCTACAGCATTGTTTAACCGTCCATCAATGCCATATTCGGACATCTGGTCAACAGATTCTGCTGTGACTTTACAACAGTTGCAACATTTCGTTATTAGTTGAAAGTTTTTGGTAAGAGATAAACACGCAGTCAGTGTTCAATTTCAATGTATTAATTGATAACTATCAAGACTTTAGGCCTTCTTGAAAATCTAGAAAATATAGAGACCAAAACAAGGAGACCTAGAGTACCTGTTTCAAATGCGTCGTAATTATTACGAAGAATACAATGATTCCTCATTTAAAACTAGATTCCGTTTGTCAAAATCATCGCTTGAAAAATCGTTTGTTCTCTTTTTTAAAGCTGCCATTTTTCAAGTAAACCGTAATTTAAAAATTAAACACTCACAACAGAACAAAATAATAATCAACACAGAGAATGTTAGCACGTGCAAAGAAATAATAAAAAAAACACTTGACAATGGCAGCGCCGTGATGTTATTACCCATCCAAATTGGACACTACAAGCTAACGTAACAGTATCCAATGCGTTCTCGAACTTCTCAAGTTGAAAGCGTTTTATTTTATGCTACTAACTATAGATGGCACCAAAACTCGTGTCGACTAAATAAAACTATGTGACTTCCCTAATGAGTAGACTTATAGCATTCATTCATTAGTAGTTCATTCGCTGTGAGCGTATGGTGATTGCCTGATTTAGTAACCACGGTTAAAATATTCGTGATGAACAGTGAATACTTTACCGGGTGCATAACCGATGTTTAGGGATTCATCGGCTGATTACTCAAACATTGGTTAAACGATAGTCGGTGAACTCCGCCCTAAGATTCCAATGAAGACCGACTGGACACAGAAAAACCCCAGTAAGACCAAGACACAGTTACAGAAGCTAATTTATAGTGGCCCAAAACCGTGAGCACAATAAGTCCATCATCATCAGCCTATTACAGTCCATTGTTGGACGCAAGCCTGCCCCTGAGTATGCCACAAGACAAAATCTTTTGATTTCAAAATTCTGTTATTACCTGCTACCCTCTACAAGTCGTCGGTACATCTGGTTGGAGGGCAATGCTACGTTCACCGAACCGTGGCCTCCAGTCGAGAACTATATATAACTTCATATATATGTCTATATAATATGTACCGTAATAGAAGAGAGTAAATAACAGCTGTACTATTCTTAATCATCCTCTAAACATCCTATGACTAAGTTTTCTGTCTATATAGAACAGATGAGTAGGGATCGATCAAAATTAACACGCTAATACAATATTAAAATATTAATATAATTTCTTTATAATGATAAAATAATGATTTTATTAATATTTTGGTTAAATGTAGCTAAAAAAAATTAGTTAATATAAAAAAAAAAATCATATAAATAAATTTACGATTTCCGATGACTATAACCAACACGAGATTAACCTGTAAATGTTTTTATAATAACGGTTAAATGTTTATACTAACTCCAATTAATGATTATAATTTTGGATTGCATTAAATTATAAATATTTATTTGTCATTATGGATACTAAAGAAATTTATTTAATGTCTTAATGTTAAGTGCACTAAGATGACATTGAGTTGCGCGGGTATAAACTGAGTTCATACCAGAAGTTAAGACGTAGAATACTTTTTATCTTTTAACTAAGCGTATTTCACTTGAGGGAGACGACTACAGGTGCATAAACAAATAAAAAAGTGTGGGTAGTTAATGGTAAATATTTAGGTCATAGCCTTATTTCACTATTTTCAATTTTAGTTTGTAATATCATAAGTTACAAATACCTTGAAACCTGTAAAAAATATTTTGAAAGAACGGCTTATCTTAAGCATCTAAGCCTAATAAAAGGGATAACAACACAAAGATGTAGCGGATACAATTAGTGTTATACTTGGTAGATGAACTGCTTTTAAACCACTATGCAAATTATTCAAAGCAATAATCTGTGAATTATTTCAAATTGCCTTAATTACAACACACCTGTTGAAGGAAGGACGTTTAATAGAATAATTTAGTGCCAATTTTTTTACATTTAAAAAACATTATATTGATATTTAGAACCTTATTAATTAAAAATAAAATTTAATACATTTCTATTAAACAAAAAAAAAAAAATAAAAAAAATAATAATATGCATAGAAAATAATTACGTATTTATCCTTATTACAGTAATCTAAGATAATGACATAAGCCAATATTTTAGTCCATAAAGACTACCAAATATTATTTGTACTGTTTTCAATTAGCGATTTACTCGACATGGTGTGCATCCACGTGTGTTCAGCTTCACACGGTCCTAATGACCCGAAGATGTTATCGTTACCAATTTCATCGGAATGCGAGCCCAGAAATCGATATAATTTCCCTCTTAATGTACAGCTAATAGCTTCAAACTGGCGACTAAAATCGCACGAGACTTTTTTGTATAATTTTTGTGGAACAGATAAGTGAGATTTCCTATATTTATGCGATATCTTTATTATTATTTTTAAGTAGATAAATAGATACACTTATTTCCTAAATTACAGATAATTATGTTTAATTTTTAAAGTATTTTATAGTAAAATATTTAAATTGATTTTAACAGTTACCTTAATCTATGATCGGGTGTGATAAAATACCCGTTTTTAATTAGAGATAATTAAACAAATTAATTAATACAACGCGTTTTATAATGTGATACCAACATCTATAACATGAGAACATTAATTTTTTATTTTTCGGTAAAATTCAAGTACACGGTCTTCGCAGACTATCGACTGTCTATCGGCTCTTAATATCGACTTCTTAATCATTCCTAATTGTCGTCGTCAACTGATTCACTTCTTGAAATTCTTCCTAATCTAACGACAAGAGCCTAGTATCAACAGAAACTTGCGATCTACACAACTCTATTAAATGTTTGGCGACCTCATAAGTATAAGATATATAAAAAGTTTGTTTCATAATGAGAATCAACTATGTGTATTTAAGTTTACTGTATGTTATCATCTGTACCATATTGTGACCCGATAGACGATGTCGTGTCTTACGAACTGTTTAACACTTGATGTTTTTGAGCAACATTCTTAATTTATCCTTTTATAATAATATTCTGTAAAGTATTAAAAAACATGACAAACAATACGGGTAGAAATGGTCCAAGCGTTCTCGAGTTATGCGCTTAGCAACACATTAACGATGCATTTTTATTTATGTAATAGCTGTGCCTTGCGGTTTCACCCGCGTTAATTTAAGAAAAAAAATATATTAAATTTTTAAAAAATGAAAATAAAAAATGACTTCGTTCAAAGGGCTCAAAAGCACCTTCGAATCGTCATATTATAAAAACCTTCCTCATAAATAGACTCAACATCCAACCAATTCAAACCTAACTATATATATATAAAATATATATAATATATAAAAGCTATGTTATATTTACTTTATATTAAAATTCCGTAGGGGATTTAAATTAAAGCGACTAAAATGTCATCCATTGTCTTTAGTCTGCAGAAACTTATATGGTAGCACCATTTTAGCACACACACAGGTTCAGCGTGAAATTGCATTAAATTACTCATCGATGTCCATAGGTAAAGGCGATTAGTCATTTCAGGGTTTTTCATGAATAATAAATTACGATGATTCACTCTTAATTTCAATAGCGGTAAAGAAAAAGTTATTCGTGACCGGATCTTAACATATTATAGAGATTTTTTCCATTTAGACGTGACGATCACGACGTAACTTTGAGCTAAAAAGCCTTAATTTAGTATATTATATATACTTATGTTATTTCAATTCCAAAAGTACTACTAAAGACTGAGGAAAATGAAATCATCTTTGAAAAGAAACATACATACATAGATGTCTATCTTACGAATTAAGAACTACAATAATAATAATTATTTTTAATGTTATTGTCCAGTACTTTTTGATAGGACCTGCTTGTCATTCTACAAAAGAGATTTTGACATGTGATATGGTAAGCATATAATGGGCAGAAAACCTTTGGAACTGGAATAATAAAATACACACATTTTTTTAAGTTGTAAGAGCCTAAAACTCCCACTAGTAAATAAATAATATCTCCTTTCTTCTTATGAAAAAAATTAGCTACTACAAACGTACACCTACGATTCAGTTTGTAACATCCCACGGTTAGGTATAGGCCTCTTTCACCGTGTAGGAACAGTATTGAAGTATTGAATTTTTGCATAAATATAGTCAAACTTCTCATTAAGTAGGTTTTAATATCAAAATAAATAGCTAAATAATAAGACAGGTAACTACTAACATTTATGGCTTCAACGAAACAAACTCTGTAGCATAATGTGTTTATAAATTTATCAGTGAAAACAAATTAATTAGAAAAAATCATTAGACGTTCATCGAACTTTCTGACACAAATAATTTTTTTCAAAACAAATATCTAAAATGTCAATAACAGTCTGTTTAATTATATTTTACCATTTTGTTATCATTTACTTTATCTTTAATTATATTAGTAATATACGATAAGTTTGAGATGACCTACCTAGACACCTACCAGAACTCTAAGATAACAAATTAAATTTTTAACCCTAATAAAAAAATGTTAGTGTAGCAATACTGTTGCAATGACTCAAACTTACATTTTACAAACAAAATAATTATCAAACTTGTTTTAGATGTATAAATATAAGAATAATCTGTAAAGGTAACATCAATATTTACCCACACAAAGAACAATATCAACAACAAAAGAAATCTATGCAACACAGTGACTCATCAAACTCCCATAATATCACGAAAACGAAATAAAATTAATTACATAAGCGCAAAGCAAAACCTTTAATAACCTTACAATATGTAATCTCGATAAAATGAATAGCTACTCACTTGAGATGAGACGAGATGAGATGAGACGAGACGGGATGATTCTCACGGCCAAATTGACATGATTATTAATAACGCACCTCTTGAAGGAGGGGCGATTGACACAATAATTTATTGACAACATTTTTATACACGAATTTTCATGCAAATTTGAACTTTATATCGTTATGGTAAGGTTTATTTGTGTGCAAAGATATCTTTGTGCGTATAACTGATAGTATCAAGAACCTTCTTTTAGATCTCACTCGTCATCGATGTTGAGACAAACGATTCTGACGCGTCATAACGTAATTATTTGCGTATCATTGCTGATACTTTTTTTTTGTAAATGTCACTAATACATAGTAACCTAATGCTTATGTTTTAATTTATCTATTGAGAATAAATTGACGAGTTTTTATCTGTTATATGTGCGAATCGTATAATTTTTTAATAATTCTTGGGAAGCGATATTTTTATTGATTAGTCTGTAAAGTTTGAATATTTTTGAATAATTAATTCTGAGCTTAAACGATGCGTGACCGATTTGATTAAATTACGCTTGCCAGACTAGCTGCTGGTCAATATAGAGGTTAAGACGTTTAAAAATGTTAAAAAAAATTAAAGCTTATTAAATTACATTTTAGTAATATATAGTATTAGTAACTAAGCTTATAATGAGCTGAAAATATACAATGGATAATTCGCGCAAATATTCAGTGAAACCCTTTTTTGAAACTAAATATATAGGTTGTTGCAAGATATTATAGTATTATATTTTAGTTTTTATAAGCTGAGGCAGACGAGAGAGAGAATCCTGCATAGTAAGATAATAAGTTTATTTAAGGTAATATTTGCTGTATGGCTACGGTATTAAAATATATAGCCCATATATTTACCGATACAGCTACATATATTTTTTTCGATCAAATAATACATATATAAATAAATATATATATTACACCTAGACTCAAGGTGGGAATCGAACCCACAACCCTCGCAGCAGAAAGCAGGCCCACCACAAACTGTGCCAACGGGCTAGTCAAAATACTTTAATAGGTAATAGTTTTGACTAGCTGTGTGGTTACGGCAGTAAGAATATAGCCATCGCCTCTCTTCTCGTGGGTGTCGTAAGAGGCGACTAAGAGATAACACAGTTCCACTACCACCTTGGAATGTATAAAGCCGACCGATGGCGGGATAACCACCCAACTGCTGGCTTTGAAATACACAGGCCGAAGACGAGCAGCGTCTTCGACGCGACGAAGCCAACCCTTCGGTCACCAACTGGCCTGCCCAGCGTGGTGACTATGACTAAAACACATGAGTTCACGCCATTTTCGGCGCGAACTTGTGGAGGCCTATGTCCATCAGTAGACTGCATTAGACTAAAGTGTGTGTGTGTGTGTGTGTTTGTGTTTATTAAAAGCGACATCAAGACATCAAAGAAAATTTAATAAATAAATAAATAAAACAACCTTGATGTTTCACCCTGAACTTTTAATCTATATTCAACTAGCTGACCCGGCGAACTTCGTATCGCCTAACACAAACTTTATCGTATGGTATTAAAGTTCAAATTGATTTTTAAGTATTATCACAAATCTTTTGTATGGGAGTATAGAAAAGTGTTGTTTTTAGACTTTTTCAGGAAATTTAAATTTTTTTTTTTTTTAGAATTTTTCTCTCCATAAGAACCATCCTCGTACTTCAAGGAATATTTAAAAAAAAAAGAATTAGCGAAATCGGTCCAACCGTTCTCGAGTTTTGCGCTTAGCAACACATTCAGCGACTCATTTTTATATTATAGATACAGTTTTATGTTAAGCAGGGTTTTTTTTTTTGTTTGAACACATTTACAATAAATAAATAAATATCTCATCGTTAATTACTCATTAGAGTATGTAGGACATCTTACTTACAACAATGTTGATTGTAAAATAAAAAAATTGCTTTTCTTAGTAATGAATACAATCGCTATACGTTAAAATACCTTAGTTATTTGAATACGATAAAGCACCTCCGAAGGGCCAAGCCACGCCCCGGTACGCCCAACGCCCCCGCATTCGATTGCCTAATTTCCCGCGTTTACAATTACAAATTCCAAACCACGTTTGTAGATATCGCAAAATGCAAAAATAAGTAGGTACGGCTGTAGGAGAGATAAGTGCGTTCCATTACAACATTGTCGAAATACGAAATAATGTAGAATATTTTTATTAACATAATTAAAAATTTTACTAATACCTGTTGTAAATGTAAAATATTCTGATGAATAAAAATAAATAAAGCTTCTAAGTTCTTAAGAATGATTTTTTTATATCAGTCATCAGTTCAATAACTTTATAAGTCCACAAAAAACTTACATATAAACTTACATATTAATGTAGCTAATCGTGCTTACAATAGATTTGAATCACTGACCACAATAGGAGGTAATTAAACCACAATCCAAATATTCTAGGCGGATCTCACCGGTGGTCGCAATAATAAAATAATCACAAATATCATCAATCATAACTAATAATGCTTAGTACGTATATTTACATCGTCTCTGAGAGACATACAATGGCATAATCTTTGAACCAAAATGTTGTTTTTTCTTGTTATTTTAGTAAAAATATGACTGTTGTGTATGATGATACGGTACGATATTTATTGTCTACATATTTTTTTAATAGACTAAATAAAACAACATTACGTAGAGAAATTACGTAATAAATTACGTAGTTAAACAACAAATTTCACTATTCAATGTTCCTAAAGTCAATATTATACTCAAATGTACAGGTATAACAAAAAACACTTTCTGTACCATACATCAAAAATAAAAAGAATCATCCACATCAAAAGCAAAACGAAATATCTACGTCACTTACTCTTTGCCAACTGGAATGACTACGCTTCCGCGGTGGCGTTCCCACAGCGACCTCCATCGCTCACCGATCGAACTGACGAAATTAGATCGATTAACTCGATAAACCTATCGACTGTCGATAAATCGATAGTATCGATACCACTGACAAATTATACTGAACGCCCTGTCTGCGCCCGCTCGATTGATGTTGTTCAACGGACAGAAAGACTTGATATATGGTGCTGGCGTTTCAAGAGACGTTGAGTGCTTATAGTGACTAGATCTCGGTAATTGATTAATTTATATAAGCACTTAATGAAACTTACTAAGCGGTCGGTTTGATAGATTGTGCTAGCCGTGTGTTTTATTTAAATTGAATTGGCTTTTAGTTGTATTTATTCTATAACATTTGAAGTGCGATAATAATCGAATTTTGAATATTATTAATTTATAATAATAGGTCGGGGGTGCTTGATATATTAAATGTAACAATTATTCTTCTTGCAACTATCTATGTGCGGAGAGTTATAAAAACATAGTAAAAAGTTATGAAAAAATAGTAAAATGCACCCCACTCTGAATTGAATTATTCTCTTAATAGCTTAAATTTTATTATAATTTTATTTTGAAGTAATTGATAATGATTGATTGTTCGACTACTGTAATATAAACTCTTTGTAATTAAAAATTATTTTCTACTTTTTAGTTCGATTAGCCATAAAAGCATGGTTTTTTAGTAATTTTTTTTAAACTACAATTTATTTTAGATATTCAAGTGTCGTGATACAAATTTTTAGGCAGGCATCAATGTTGCAGGGTGTTTGTTGGTGTTTTTTTTTTTTCAGTAAGCGTATTTTCAATAAAAAATAAATATACGTGACATCTCAATTTAGCCCTTTGCTGTGATATATCTTTCTTTGCTTGAAATTCCCATGCAGAGTCGAATGGGCCAGCCCAATGAAAATCCTATTTGTGTATCTATACTAAGTTTCCCAACCATAGCCAGATATGCCTTTGCGTGACATTCCCATATCGAGCCCAACATGGCAGCCTAAGAAGAACCTTATTCGCTCGCACTTTCAAATTTCACGTCAAGTTATATAGGATAGTTTACTTTATTTAATTTATAATACAGCCTGCAACGCCACCATGCTGGGATAGGCTTTTTTTGTAAATCAAAAGGATAGGAGCTTAATTAATTAATCTATTATTTATTAATATCAAATCCATTAATTGAATAATCCACCACGCTGCTCCATTGCGGGTTGGCAGATATATTCCCTACTACGAGTTACGATCGCTATCGGGCGTATATGATAACAACTAATAGCACACTGCTTAACTTACTCTCCGAGGAACGATGGTGAGACCAACAAGACCAGATATTTCCAGATATAGCTGGTAGAAATACAGATATTTACATTTCATTTGTACATTGATTGATTTGTATAAATACAAATATCCATCCCGAACGGGAATCAAACTCCCAAACCATCTGTGTTTCAGGTGCCTACACGCACTACTACACCAGAGCCGCCGGTTGTTTATAATTTACCTTAACTGAAAGTATAATACTTTCAATAAATTTAATAAAGCGCTCATGCGTCCATATTCCATGTATACTGTAGTTTCATTGCCTTGGTTCTATTTTTGGGAACGTTGCATTGCCATTGAAACACAAATCTAAACATACAAATATATATCTACAAAAATATCTCTAAATTAATATGCATCCAATTTAACATAAAGAGTTCCAAGCTTGTAAGTAGAACTTAAACAAATTTCTTGATTCAATATACCTACTTTAGAAAACAATAAATATTATTTAAAAAAATTCTTCACGTACATACAAGGTACAGCTTTATTATACATAGGAAACATTAAGCAATCGACGATGGTGTAGAGTTACGTCAATAAATTGCCTTTCAACGAGATCTTTGCCGGGACAGATTTATAGTTAAGTGCAAGATACCTCAACACTCTTCACTACTGACATATTTATATAAGCGCTACTCGTAATTATACTTCAGCGTTAAAAAAGGCATTTTAATTTATTTCAATATAAAATAAATGCAATTTGTTTTTATCAAACCTTTTTTTCTTGTTTTCTAATAGAAATTTAATTGAGATTAATTAAAATCATTCGCTCGTTTATATGATTGTAGTATTTACAAGTAAAGGTTTTGTTTCGCAATTAATAAGCCCTTATGTCTAAGATTATGTTTTAACTATCCAATATTATTATAGTCTATGGATGATATCAATAAATGTATGTTTCTAATATATCCAAAATTTTCACTCAGAGGAAATCACAATCACCTTTTACGTGATCATCAACGATCATCGGTTCAGCCTGCAATATCCCACTGGCTGTCTCTTTTTCTATGTAGGAGAAGGATTGGAGTTCAATCCACATTCCCGCTCCACTGCGAGTTGGCGAATATATTCCCTAGTATGATTAACGATCGGTATCAGGTACCTATTTATGCTAACAACAGGGACCGACAGCTTACCGTGCTCTCTGAGGAACGGTTGGGAGACCCACAAGGGAAACATCGAAATCTGAAAGATACATAATGCATTGTATAAATACAAATATCCATCCCAAGCGGGAATCGAACCCGCAAGCTGCCGGTGTTTAGGTGCCTACTTTCACCACTTCACCAGAGCGGCTATTTAAGTGATCGTATTGATATTAAAATACATATGCAACTATTGAATGTGTTGTAAAATATAAAACAAAATGTTATAATTTTATGAGTACACATAATGTACGACCACGCGACGTGTTAATTTAATTGTATAGGTACCTATATAGTCATTTGAACAGCCATGTTATAGTAAGATTCTATAAAACATTTTACGACTTGCCAGAGCAAATCAAATCTAGCGATGATGAAGATATATTCTACGATTAGGTTAGTCCTAAATTAATTAATTACGTTACAAGACTATTAATTGAAAACGACCTTTCGATCACAATTCTATCAATTTTACATCAAATAAATTATTATCGATGCTGTATAGTATAAAAATGAAAAAGAATTAGCTAGTGTGTTTTAGCTAGCAAAGAAACTATTTAATTATCTCAGCGCAACGAGTACAGAATGTTAATGTAAAGTAATCGCTGTATTTGAATCCAAAGAATTTAGTGATTAAGTTTGTGCAGATGGGTGAGGAGGTAGGAAACATTATGTTTCGTTAAAATATAAAATAATGTATCGTTCAAATCAAGCCAAATGTCATATGAATCATTTCCGTGGCAAGTTTTATGATATGAATCGATTCTCCTCCATTATCATCGATAAAAGCTAGTGGTAATGCATTATTTTATTTCTAGTTATTTTTTTATTATTATTAATAACAATCTATATAATTAAAATGAATGTTGCTAAGCGCATAACTCAAGAATGGCTCGACTTATTTTTTTGTATGTTCCTTAAGGCCCACGGAAGGTTTTAATCCTAAAAAAAAGAAAAAATAAATAAAAGATATCTAACCAATTGAAAGATTCTTTTTGTGTAGGTTAGTTTCTCTGAAAAAGTCTATAGAGTATATAATATTTTAGTGCGACTATTTCACAAATTTACGAGGGTGAAACCGCGTGGCCCAGCTAGTTATAAATAAATGTTCATGTTTAAGAGTAATAATAAATCTATTTTGTTTTCCTATATTTGTCATATTCAATAATACTTAAATAATGCAAATGTTTTAGTACGTATTCGTATTATTAACCTACTGGAATGCTATCAGTGACAACTTTATAAGACTGATACACTAAAACATAAAATAACTAAATCTACAGCCACTATTGAATTACATTTCTCTGTCTGGCGTTTTTCTTTTATCTAAGATCAGTCAGTTCTTTGACATCAAAATTATTTTAGCCTTGAGCAAATAAACATGCTCAATCTATTTTTTTATAAGAAATTGTATAAAAGTTCATATTTAAATTCTAATAATATTATTTAATAACTTTTTGAAATGTTAACATCTTTATTATATGTATTCTTAATTAGACAACAAATTAATGTTGTTATAAAGACACTAAGCAAAAAATCCTCAAAACACGTTCCAATCAAAACAACAACATTCACAACGCACACTGAACTTAAAAACGCCGCATCTGCAAATGTAAATCTCGTACCGAAGGCAGTTTATCAAGATGCGTAAATGCTCGCAATTAGCCCATGTGAAATGTCGCATACACTTGCTAACGAGGACGCGCCTCGTAAGCTGGCCCCACACCGGATTTTATATCGAATGAAATACAAAGGATGGCATTCAATTAGAACGAATATACAAATCTCCATAGATTTTATATCGCATTTTCCGGTTACATTATCAATTCCTAGTAATCAATAAAATTGTCTGTATCTGGAGGATAAATCTGTATTGAAGATTAATTAATTATTTTCAAGAATCAATTACTTATTTTAACTGTACATGGAAGAAAACAAGTGTCATATTTATACCATGGATTTATTGTATGTCCATAAAAATACCAATATTAGAATAAAGCTTGTTTTATAAATAAATAAATAAAGTTTCTTCTACAGTGGTGTACGAGTGTCTTTGCGTGTGTATGTGTATTATACATTGGATTTTACTCTTATGATTTTACACTTTTCATCATTATTCTACTGTGTGGTTACGGTAGTAAAGAACATACACTCTGTTCCCGTGGGTGTCGTACGAGGCGACTAAGGGATAACACGGTTCCACTACCACCTTGAAACTTAAAAACCGACCGATGACAGAATAACCATCCAGCTGTTGGCTTTGAAATACACAGGCTGAAGACGGGCAGCAGAGTCTTCGGTGCGACAAAGTCAGTCCTACGGTTACCAACCCGCCTGCCCAACGTGGTGACTATGGGCAACACACATGAGTTCTCGCCATAATGTCTGGCGCGATTTTGGAGAGGCCTATGTCCAGCAGTGGACTGCGATAGGCTGAAGTTGTAATGATGTTAGTGATGATTATTATTCTCCGAAAATATATATTTAGATATGATACGTTTTGATTTAGAAGTTGATAAAAAACATTTTAATATTCAAAGATTTTAAGAAAACATTATATTAGAGTTAAGTGATTTGTAATCATTAATCTATTATTTTTTTATTATCAAATACAAGAATTATAAGAAAAAAAATATGAGAAATTGACCAATTAAAAATATCACAGCAATCTATATATCACTACGATGTGATCTCAAAAATAATTAAGAAACAAAAAATATATTTAAAACACGTTAAGTAGACTTCTGTAATTATATTAATTCATATGAAATAAGATTTTCGTACAAAAAACGGCCATAATAACCACGTTACGATATTGATATTTTGAGTGTTATACTGTTCAATTCAGCGATACATAACCTACAGTAAATGAGTTAGCAATATTTATAGCTAAGCCTTATTACAAAAAAAAGTAATTATATTTTAAAAACTTACTGTTTTTTATGTTCGCGTTTATTCGCACAGTGTGCGTCTACCCTTACACATCGTATCGACCCTACGCTGATTTATAGTCCCTTTATATGGCCCTCTAAAGTTTTCTAATTGAGCCTGTGTGTGCGTCTCAACAATCTTTAGTGTAATTAGCGCGAGCTTATGAGAATTTTGTGTTGATGAGACGGCGACCATGTAATTTTATGACTCTAATATTATATAAACATGTTGATAGCGTGAAATATATAGTAATGTATGGAAATTAATGCATTATAATATATGACGGACAATTAGTTTTTATACGTTAACTTGATTATGTTATTTTAATTATTGTTAAACATACATAATTTATTTACTACAAATGTGTCATTAAATTCTATTTCTTGTAGTTATATTCGTGTTTTAATAGTTATCAGATACGGAGATCTATGTGTAAAATGACGATTTGTAAATAAATATTACTTAGATATTAATTTATTATTATAATCATACTGAGTGCGGTTATGCTCAATTTTTTTTTTTTTTTTCTGTAAAATATTTTCGTAGTTTTGGTCAAACCGTAAGTAAACAAATAGACGATAGACGAATGGTGTTAGACTCCTAGTATTGAATTGTGACATATAATTAATTGTGAAGATACGTACAGAAGAAAAACATATTTCCAGCAGTTATCGACTATCCAGAGACCCCTAGAGTTTTTACTCTCTCTGTCTCTACTCTAAAGAATTCTAGGTTTGTAAAAGCTCAGAAGTACGGAGACAATCATTTCATTTCATCGTCTTCTAATCTATACAAAGTTAGGGTACGATTTTCGAGGGTTCGATTCGTTTCTTCGATTTCTCTGGGATTCCACCATTAGATCATGGTTTTCTTATCATGGTACCACACTTGGGATATTTACTTTTCAACAAAAAAAGAATTATCAAAATCGGTTCATAAACGACGAAGTTATCCCCGAACATACATAATATACATAATATATATACATAATATACATATCCTTTAATTGTAAAAAGAGAAATAGAATACTATTTACAAAAGATTATTTTCGCGAAGAAGTGAATAGTTTAACAATATAGCTCATAAAATCAAATCGTTAAACAAAGTAAAAGCTTATATTATGATCGTATGTGAGAATTACAACATGCAATAAGGTTTTGTGAAATAACAAGTCTCTTAACATTTACAGTACAAATCCATGGCGCATTGTTTCCCATCAAATAATGAATCTGCGAGGCGTTCACAGGGTAATTGATAATAACAGAAAATGATCCATGACAGTAGCTCCCGGCGGTGTGGTGCAACATTTTATTTAAAATGTTGCCTTATGCACTAGTAAAAAAATTTTTTTTTAATGTCGTTCAACTTATTTTTTGATTAATTATAATAATTTTGATTAAAGCTCTATGTTGACATTGCCACAATAAAAAAGTGCGTGCGTACATAGTGCATATATGTCAGAAGTGAAACTTCTTTCGCAAACTAATTTTTAAGTCCCGTATATACTTATACAAATCTAAACCGTTCCAGCGCCATCGACCAATTAGCCGTTTCAACAAAACGTCGCCGTTCCATCCGTAAAAATTTTACCCTCATGCGCCTAAAGAAGATTCACTTCAAAAATATTTGATTGAAAAAAAAACGGAAGCAGAACCTTCTAATGTTTTACGGGATACGCTTAGTAAAATGTATTCAAAATTTTAAAGACAAAAATAATAAAATTAAAAAATCTACATTATTTATTAAAATTAATTACACAGCACCATATATATTTCCCATAAGCGTGTACTTAAACCTTAAGACCTCTATAGTTATTTGATAAATCTAACGCTCATATATGGGAATTGTAACTGATCTGGCAACACAAACAGTCTCCGCGGCAGTCCTGAGGAAATTTATTTAAACACCAGTGTTTACGAGCTAATGACGGACAATGGGTATTCATTGCAGACAATCGACCGCATTTAATAAATAGTAAGTGCTATCTTGAAACCACGGTTTAGTCATCGTTTTAAATCTTCTTGTAGAGAGTGTGTATAGGAAATGACATCATCGCTGTTAAGCAAATTGTGCCAAAAGCACTGAAATCAATCACTTATCGATGATGTTATGTATATGACAATACAATTTAAAGTCAACAATACATGATGACATGATGACACATGAGCAACGATCGCTATCTATATCTATGATATAATATAATATTATAAAGTTTTTTTTTTTGTTTACTTGAACGCGCTAATCTCAGGAACTGCTTATCCGATTTGAAAAATTCTTTTATTGTTAGCCCATTTATCAAGGAAGGCTATAAAGCTATATAACATATAACATTTTTATATATATAAGCTATATAACATATTTATGTACGTTTAACCGCCTGGCACAGCTAGTCTACGATAAAAACCTGGACCAATATATCTATACGTATTGTCCGTGCCACAATAGGGATCCACAAGGGTATACACCCAGACCAAAAACAAATGTTCGTACAAATGCACCCTGAGTGAGGACGACTCTACTATTACACTTTGTGTAGTCTGGTAGGCTCTCGTCCAAAATTATAACGTTTAAATGACTGCAATATTACTTTTGATTAATTAAAACAAAATATATAAAACATTACACCTACTATAAAGAATAACTGGGATTATTGCAGGTTTAAATGTATGTATTTGAAAAGTTATAAAATTTTCAGAAAGAGAGTACTGTTAGTGGTAAGAGGCTGTAAAAAATACAAGTCAGTAAACACGCAAAAAATATCTGTAGCTTTAACAATATTGTTAACAAAATGATTTTGTTTCTTATCAAGAACGTTTACCGATCTCGCAATTTTTAAATAACCATCATAACCTCTACAGATATTGTCGTCAGGTTTCTAACGAATCAATTCTTATACAACAAAGTCACAGTTTGTCTCTTTCAACGCGCTTACTCAGAATTTATACCTACTTTTTGGTTTATTTTTTGTGTCACATACCTATTAGGTATGTTTAAAAAAAGTTACATACGTGACAACTTATACATAGTGGAGTAAAATAAATGCACATATGTTGATAGTATATCAAGATTTAACTAATTCAGGTGAAATCGCATAAGGTCTAGTAAGCTTTAAAACCTAAAAACACAGAGTACAGCATCAACAGGTACTAATTAATAAACGTAGTTCGTGTTACTTACACGTTATTGTTATAAAATCCACACATAAAACACTAAAATACACTAAATGTAACGGTACACATCAGCTTATTAGCGTATTAGTGTTTAATCTCGTTGCATACTTTGTTCTTCTGTTGTTTAAGGGTAAGTAATTTATATTGAATAAATTTAACATATGTATGAAATACTTCCTATATTGATGTTTGCATGAGATGAAATTTGATTTAAATTTATAAATATAAAAAAATTAAAATTGTTAAAGTATCTCGTAAATAGTGTCTATTATAATATAATATAAAAAAATAATAATAATACAAACAACACTTCCTACCCGTCGCTACTATATCGTGTCCTCCAGCGATAAGATCGCCTTTATAAATCTGTTATTAGTTACTACTCTGTTTGTTTGTATTTTGGTATACAATAAAGAATATTATTATTATTAGTATATATTTTTTATAACTTTTACTGTGAAATAAATATGGCTCTCATGATTGAGGATAAAAATATGTAAGCTAAAGATGTCATGTAACATGAAGAAGTAGGTAAGCTAATAATAAAGGTTTTCGTATGTACATAGAGCTATATCACCTCACTTAATAAGCTTAAAAAAATCCTAAGATAGTTACGAATAAAATAAACTATAATTATGTTTGCTGGCAAACGAAAAAAACCGACATCAATTACATCGATAAGTAATACAGCGTAAGTAGACGAAAAAATTAACAAACGCACTAGTCGTTACTATGATTGTCGAAGGTTCCTCTCGATTTCTCTGGAACTCCATCGTCAGAGCCTGGTTTCCTTATCATGGTACCACCCATGTGATATCTTCTTTTTTACAAAGAAAGAATTATCAAAATCGGTTCATAAAAGAAGTTATCCCCGAACATACATAAAATATATATACTGTCGAATTGAGTAGCCTCCTCCTTTTTTGAAGTCGGTTAAAAATAATTATGTTTCCTATTCGTATTTACCTATTTTTTTTTCTCAATATTATTAGGTTCGGAACCGACAGCGGGTGGTGAAAGTGGTTCCTTTCAGAAAAACATAAGTATAATTCTCCTGGGAGTTGGTCAAATTTTAAATACAACACTTTTACTTATACGAAGACTTATTATGCTCCCAAAATTCAATGGCTTTACAGACACTATGGTCACGGACGACTTGTTCTATGTCCGTGTAAGTAAATGTTGTTGTGATGTGTCGATAATAACAAAAACGAGATTATGTGCATGGATTTTTTCATCTTGATTGAAAAAATAAATTAGTAAAGTGACCAAGAATTTCTTTTTTCGGTAACAGCCGTAAAAGAATGAAGACTGTTGCAAAATTTAAACCGTTTAACTTATTTTCATTTCGTTTTTAAATATATATATTGATTGATTAAAGTTCTGTTTTTTCTTTGTGATAAAGAATTTCATTAGTGCTGAGACAGCATGTTTCGTTTCGCCAATGTTACACCGATTCCAGAAGACTTGAGAGTTTATACATTTTTGTACACAGTACCGATAGATAAGTTAGTATTGGAGTAGCTACTTTGAATTTGGCAGATAATAATTTATCCTTTTTTGCTGCAGTACCTACCTACCCAACTTTTTAAACTTTTTTATTGTTTTACGGTCATGGACCTTTTTTGTCAACAATAAAACTATAATAAAAATGTTTTACACTAAATCTCAATGCGGTGCTTGTCCCAACTTTCTACATTATCTAACATTTAGTTTTTTTTTTACAGAAACTCTACTGCAGTAAAAAAATGACAGGCCGCTAAAATCTAATTCTTATCAACGTTTACAGTATATTTAAAAATTAAAGTGTTTTATTAAAATTGTATATAATATGTAAAAAATGGATAAAAATTCTATAATGGAACAAAAATTTTCATTTAATGAATCAAATTTTAAAAAACACAAACAGACGTTTGCTATTCGTATCGGTAACGTAAATGCTGGTAATTTTTTTGATATAACCGACCTTATAACGTTTTTTAAGGAGTGTATTCTAAAAATACAGTACACACCTTAACTGCTGACGCTATTAATATTATCATTTATGATAACCGAGAGATTTTACAGCGTAATAAATGTTGTTCAATGACCACCAATGGTTTATAGCCCCAACTTGCTCTATAGAAATTTAGTCAAGTATAATGGACGTGCTAAGTAACTGGCAAGGCTGACTATCTCCAGCGATTGCGCCTTTCAGTGAATTGACATATTTCGTCGGAAATTTATTAATTAATTCGAATAAGCACATATAGACATATTTAAATGCTAAATTGTTTTAGTTAATTGAGTTTACTTTTTTGTTTATATTATATAATTTAATAAAAGATTTTTCCTGGACTATTATTATTCCTGGACTATTATTAACTCCTTTTTTACTTTTACTGGCTTCAACTAAGTCTTCAGAAAAGACAGTACGGGTAATCCCTACTTTATTCTTTTAATTGCCACTGGCACTAAGTTATAACATTTGAAATATATATTTCATAAAATCATTACATTTGTACGTAATACCCACTGCATTGGGCTCCAAGATTTAATGTTTTTTACTGATGAACTTTATAGTACACATAATTATTAAAAAAAAGTTTTAATCGTTATAATTGATAAATAAAAAAACCAAATTTAAAATTTAAAAATTCGAATCAATCGAATACAGCAAATAAAACCAATTTCAGAACGGAAGAGCCCTCGAGTTGAGAGGCGCGTGGCAGATCAAAGAACGGGCATTACCATACCTCCCTGACCGCGCATAAACAGACGTATGTAACAAAGCAAATCATAACTTAAGTATTCTTCCGCTGTTTCATAATATAATATAATCTATACATGTAATAAATTTGTCTTAATAAAACGTTACGTAATCATTATATTTTAACTGACTTCAAAAAATGAGAAGATTCTCAAATTCGACCGTGTCTATTTGTGTTATGTGTATTAGCCCATAACTTTTAACTGGGTGTATCGATTTTCATGCTTTTTTATCAAAAGTTGGTGCTTGTTCATGTGGTAACATTTAAATTTGACAGAGTTCTGGTACATTTTGAGTTATTTCTAATAATGCGTATTTAATTGATTATTTTATCAACTAACTTACGTTATATAATATTACTTATCAATGTAAATTGAAGTTGTTTTTTTTTTTGTTTGCGACAAAACGCAATTATAAAACTAGTGTGTATTCGTGCCTTTGTCCTCGCTATTACTTTTGTATTTATTTTTTATTTTTTCGGAAAGTGTAAGTTGACCCCAATTAGGTACTTTAAAGTAAAAAATTAACGTGTAACTGTAAAATTGTCATCGAAATCTATTATGCCATTTTTTCTTTTTTTATAGACAATCTTCAAAGGAAGACCCTTTTTTAATGCTACTTTTACTGTTAGAATGGTAAAAAAAATGGTGTAGGTTATTAAAAAACACTCTACGAACCGTACAAAGCAGTTGTGATTGTATCATATCAATGCAAATGGAGTTGCAAATGAAGTATTAGAATATTAGTTATTCAAGTCAAGTATAACAATTTATATTCCTTTTTATGTTAGTACAGCGTGCAATTTAATATTTTTTGGAATGTTCTGTACCTAGCATACTACCAACTTTGACGTTTTTATCTCTGTGCGCCAAAGGCGCATATTAAAAAATATATTTCATAATATGAATTGTTTATGTCATTAACATAATTATTATCATAAATGTTTTAATAGTAATTAAATTGTATCATTGTAGCAATAGTTTTTTTATTAAAATAACATAGTAGGTAAGTTCCTTTGTAATTTAAAGTATTTTAGTTAAATAGGAACTTTAAAATAAATATAATAATTTAATGAGTTCAATATTATTTGTATTAAATAAAATATTATATTGCTACGGCGTATTTTTTATTTCTTATTAGTTTTATCACTGCCAGTTAATTGTTTTAATGAACGAACAGTAACCTACTTAATGGTTGATTAAAAAAATAGATGCAGCTAAGTCCTATAAGTTGAGAATAAAAAATCTAATATTTTTGGTACTTATGACGCTACTTAGTTTAATGTTTTTGGTTAATACGACAACATGTAATTTGCATATTACTCAATGCGCACGCGACTATGTCACCCTAATGAGGGGTCCTGCCCTTCGCCGGTCACTTTCAATAGACATCGCTACCCTCTCAATCATTCAACGATTTATCTTCAACTGAACAGGGTATTTGTCAACCATGTCGCTTAGAATGATCATTTTTATTAATACTCTTTAATAATATATCTATAATACTTCCGTAGGTCCAACAACGAGTACTTTAGGGTCAAGCTTAATTTGCAAGCCTTACTAATAATTGTGTAAAAATATTATAAATGTAATAATTAATAATAAATTAGAGAACTTACAATAATAACTTGTTATTATTTAACATTTTGATTTGATGATATGCCAACAAATGCATTTTAAACATTTATCAAGATCGCGTCACAAACGATGCAACTGATACAATCGAATGTATTTCGTACCAAACAATCTAAAATCTAAAAACCAATAACAACGGGATATCGTATCCCATGGTCGGGAATAAAGCGCGTGGGGCGGCATTTTATATAGGCAGGGTTTGAGTCCAACGTGCCACTGTCAAACGAGACTTCTCTGTGAACACACGGCCGCCTAATACCCATCAGTGTAACAGTTTTATGCCGAAATATCGAGTAATAATTTCGTAAACAAGGATAATGAGAGTAGGTGGAGTCGGTAGGCGTCCGCACGCCCCTCTAACTTTTTTCTCGACGTCTGGGCGGCGCGAAGAACACGCCTCGGGTCCCACGCGCTCGAACGCGTCCGACAAACACGCTCTATAGACAAGCCGACGGAACCGCGCCGACGGCCAGCCACCGACGTAAACAAACGTTATATACGTTCATGCGAAAAAGTGGTGAAACGGATCGAATACCTAAACCTCTGGTGGGATGTTGACAGCTCGTATCGAGCCATTCGCCTAATTAGCGTCGCTCATAACGACCGCAATCGGACGAGTTATAGTCGTATTAATTGACTATCGATAACTAATGGAGGAGTAAAAATTTTTAGCAACTATGCGATAATTTTGAACGATGTATTCGAATCGGTTTTGAAATATTCGAATGGAATCGAGTGACGGATTGACATTTTGTGCTACGTTACGAATCCAGTTTTGAAAGCATATTTTCACGGGAGTTTTTAAGTGATCGTCGTAAACGATGAACCTAAACATAGAAGATGTAGTGCTGCCAACATGAAAAGCCTGAAAGTAGCCTTCGATGAAAAACACAGGATGCGCAACACGCATACATCAGCTATATATTTTATGCTGATATTATTCATAAAAATGGCGAAGTAAGTAAAATTACCATAATAAAAATAATAGGTTCTCATACGTACATATATATTATAAATTTCAAAAATTGTTTTCTATAAAAAAAAATTTACTTAACAAATTTTGCTCGTATTGCCCTCTATCCACTTATAAGTCTAATTATAAAACAAAGTCTGTTCCAAATTTATGATTTTAATTCCAGTAGTTTTTGCATTTGAATGATAAAACAACCAGTCGCTATTAACATATGTAGAAAAAAATAATTAAATTCTCAAATTGAAACAATATTCGTTCTTAAATCAACGTACTAAGGCTTATATCCGGGTACGCGAGTTAATCGTATACGTAAATGACAATAAGCTTCAGACAAATAGGGGCGTCGCAATGAATACGATACTAAAACACCACGACACTAATCATGCAAAACAAGCCTAAGTAGGCAACAGCCGACTAATGAATAATGATAGTGTAATGATAATACATGGTAATAAATGCAAATTTAAAAGGTGACACTCATTTGTCGGGCCACCCAATAGCTCGGAGATTTACTGAGTATGTAAATGCGTCTCGATATGCCACTGCACGTGGTCGCATAATCGCCGGCCTGTTTGCCGGGTGATTGATATTCACTCAATGGATTTACTGCCAGCTAGGCGATCTACGACTTAAATAATTTTTTATAGCATTGAATAAAATTCAGTTTTTATCCCAGTGATTTTAAATAAACTATCTACTACTACTACTTATCTAGGTTTTGATAATATTAAATACTTAATTATAATGAAACAGCTTTTTTAGATTTTATCGCGGTTTATCAAGCTTTTTAATTATAATATTAAACATTGTATAGAAGGGTACTTTGTGTATGCGTCACCAAGTATATTGCTGCTTTTTTTATATTATAAAAATGTATTTATAATATTTTTAATTTTTTTTATATTATAAAATTGTATATAATTTAAAAATAATATGTTCTGGATAAATGAACCTAAATTACTGTAGTTATTGCAGATATATTTATATGTCATTTTAGTATGCAAAGAATTTCTTTCAACGTACAGATTTTCATGAATTCATTACCTAAGGGGGTGAAATAGCTTATAATACGTTATATGTAAAGAAGGAAGAAACTTTATTAGCATTTATACTTAATAATTTAACATGTTTCGATGGTTTTTGAAGTTTTCGAAAAAAAAAACGGAAGCTGCGACATTTAAACTTTTACTCTTAAACTTTTATCCTTCCCGAGGGGATCAAATACGAAACATAGTTTTTGTGGGTTTTAGTGCGAAATTTGTATATGCGTGGTTTTTTAAATTTTCATCAAGTAATACAACATAGATAAACGAAAAAAATTAACAAACGTATAAAACGTATATATTAAACATAATTACATATATATTATATACGTTTCTCGAAAAATGACTAGATATAGTATATTAGGTATAATATAATCTATACATATATTAAAATGGTAGAAAAGTCAAAACTCTACATTGAATATTTTTTTAAAAGAACACTTGAGATGTGATTTACAATCGATACCGAAGCCAAAAATATAGTTAATAGAATTTTTGTCTGTTTGTCTGTATGTATGTCCGGGATAAACTCAAAAAGTACCGCATGGATTTACTTCAAATTTGGCACGAATATTATAAAGAAGTCGGGTCAACATATAGGCTACATATTATCATGCTATCACCTACCGGGAACGAGCAGTGAACCTTTATTTCCTCAACGCATTCTGTAACAACGTGTAATCTAACGACGCATATTTGAATGTTGTTGGTATTATGTTAATAATCTATAATCTATAATATATATAAAAGCGAAAGGTCACTCACTCATCACGAAATCTCCGAAACTATAACACCTACAAACTTGAAATTTGGCAAGTAGGCTCCTTATAGGACGTAGGCATCCGCTAAGAACGGATTTTACGAAAATCGACCCCTAAGGGGGTAAAACGGGGGTTGAAAATTTGTATGAAAGTCCTATGTTTTTGAAGTAAGAGACTTGAAATTTAAAGTGTACGCTCTTTAGATAGTGAGAAGGTGTCCAAATAATGTATCTTTAGACAGCAACTCCCTTTCGGGGTTAAAACGGGGGATGATAGGTTGACTCCCTCATCACGAAATCTCCGGAACTATAACACTTACAAATTTGAAATTTGGCAGATAGGCTCCTTATAGGGCGTAGACATTTGCTAAGAACGAGTTTTACGAAATTCGACCCCTAAAGGGGTAAAACGGGGGTTGGAAGTTTGTATGAAAGTCCTTTGTTTTTGAAGTAAGAGACTTGAAATTTAGAATGTTCGCTCTTTAGATGTGAGAAGGTGTCCAAATAATGTATCTTTAGAAAGCAACTCCCTTTTGGGGTTAAAACGGGGGATGGTAGATTGATTCACTCATCACGAAATCTCCGGAACTATAACAGCTACAAACTTGAAATTTGGCAGGTAGACTCCTTATAAAACGTAGACATCCGCTAAGAATGGATTTTACGAAACTCGACCGCTAAGGGGGTAAAACGGGGGTTGAAAGTTTGTATGAAAGTCCTATGTTTTGAAGTAAGAGACTTGAAATTTAAAATATTCGCTCTTTAGATGGTGAGAAAGTGTCTAAATAATGTATCTTTAGAAAGCAACTCCCTTTTGGGGTTAAAACGGGGGATGGTAGATTGATTCACTCATCACGAAATTTCTGGAACTATAACACCTACAAACTTGAAAGTTGGCAGATAGGCTCCTTATAAGGCGTAGACATTTGTTAAGAACGAGTTTTACGAAATTTGACCCCTAAAGGGGTACAACGGGGGTTAAAATTTTGTATGAAAGTCCTATGTTTTATGAAGTAAGAGACTTGAAATTTAGAATTTTCGCTCTTTAGATGGTGAGAAGGTGTCCAAATAATGCATATTTAGAAAGCAACTCCCTTTTCGGGTTAAAACGGGGGATGGTAGGTTAACTCACTCATCACGAAACCTCCGAAACTATAACAGCTACAAAGTTGAAATTTGGCAGGTAGGTCCTTATAGGGCGTAGACATCCGCTAAGAACTGATTTTATGAAAATCAACCCCTAAGGGGATAAAACGGGGGACGGAAGTTTGTATGAAAGTCTTAAGTTTTTGAAGTAAGAGACTTGAAATTTAAAATATATGCTCTATAGATGATGAGAAGGTGTCTAAATAATGCATCGTAATCTATATATATAAAAGAGAAAGGTCACTAACTCACTCATCACGAGAACTCAAAATCCATCTAGGTTTGACAAAGATAAAATTTGGCAGGGAGGTAGTTTATAGTTAGCAGACGTCCGCTAAGAACGGATTTTACGATATTCCACCGCTAAGGGGGTTTAATTGGGGTTGATAGTTTGTATGAAACATACACAGCCTGAAAATAAAACTAAAAATGTGGTGTATAGAGAGGTTTTATAAAAATAACTATTAAATTATACTAAATTGTGCATTTTAAAAAGTTACTCAGTTTGATAAGCATTTCAAGTGACTGAAATAAAAAAATAATTTGCGTTAAACATCTTAAAAGTAATGCATATCTTTAAACCACGCGGACGTAGTCGCGGGCAACAGTTAGTGTATTATAAAACAAAGTCCCCAAAAGTGTATGTGATCGATTCGCTCAAAATCTACTGAACGGATTTTCATGCGGTTTCACCAATAGCAAGAGGCAGGTTTACGGAACAGCTAAGCCGATTTTGATGAGAGCTTCACTGGAAGTTTGCCGGGAAAACTTTGTGACACACTAATTTCAACGCGGGCGAAGCCGCGGGCACAGCTAGTCATGCTATATAAGCTAGCTTCACACTATAAAAATCACGTAATATAAGTAACTAAGCCGATAAACATAATTAAATGAATATAAGTAGACAAGACAATTTTAAAGCAGCGCCATCTATGAGATCTTTCTGTAGATATGAAATGTAAAGAAGAAACGGGTAAATGAATGTTATTTTAAAAGGTATAATCGTAGGTATTTTTGGTGCTGTATATCGTTCACGCAGACGACGTCGTGGGCAGCAGCTAGTAATATATATATATATATATATATATATAAGATACAATAAAAATTCTGTCCTTAAAACTTTACTACATTTATATCTTTCGTTACAGTGCACATAATATGAAATATTTACTATTGGATTTTATTATAGGTTTTGTCATACAATCATATTTATAATTCTGTTTGGTGGTAAACGAAAAAAACCGACTTCAATTATATCGACAAGTACGTAATTTAACGTAAGTAGACGAAAAAAATTAACAAACGCACTAGTAACCACTACGATTTTCGAAGGTTCCCCTCGATTTCTTTAGGGTCCCACCATCAGATCCTAGATTCCTTATCTGGTACCACCCTTGGGATATCTCCTTTCACACAAAAAAAAAGAATCAACAAAATCAGTTCATAAACAACGAAGTTATCCACGGACATACATAAATAAAAAGACATATACGGTCAAATTGAGTAACCTACCTTTCTTGAAGTCAGTTAAAAAGACTGACGAGAGATTGAGAAGATCTTTAAATAACTTGAATCGATATGTGTCATATAAAATATTATATTAATCTAATTGATTCAAGTAAAAATAATTATAATCTATAGAAATAAATAAAATTGGAGTGTCTTTTTGTAATATCATATATATACACGGTACATATGCACGATAAAATAACATTTTTACAGTTTTTGTCTGTCTTTCTGTTTGTTACGGCTAATATCTGAAACGGCTGGACCTATATTGACGGAACTTTCACTAGCAGATAGCTGATGCAATAATTAGTAACTTAGGCTACTCTTATTTTAGAAATTTATTTACCTTATAAGTCTGCGAACTGAACAATAACTTTTTTGTTAAATTCCACGAGGACGAAGTCGCGGGCACAGCTCATTGTAAAATTAATATATTTTTTTTATAAATTTAATTATAATATTATATATAATTATTTTATTTTTTAATTTATTATAAATTTTAAAATAAACTCTATTAGAATAATTGTCATTACAAATGGCTTGGTCATTTTAACGAAAAGCAGGATCTAAATGTAAAGAGATTCTCTCTGCGTTTAGTTCTTTCAAAAACATTCATATCCGATGCATATTTAGATATAAAGAGTCACATCGTTTTACAACCATTTACACTACTTCATACCATTATTTTTATTCATAAACTAGCTGACTCGGCAAACGTTGCCTTGCCGCTAAACGCTATTTAAAAATAGAGGTTTGTGGTAGAAGGGTGAAAATTTAGCGCTGTATATATTTTTCAACGCCAAATCATAATAAAATAAAAAATAAATAATTTGTCTAGAAATTAAGAAATTTTTTTTTTGCGGTGGACTACCCTTAGGGACTACATTTAGGGGGATGAAAAATAGATGTCGTTCGATTCTTAGACCTACCCGATATGCACACAAAATTTCATGAGAATCTCAAGCCGTTTCGGAGGAGTTTAACTACAAACACCGCGACACGAGAATTTTATATATTAGATTATTTCATATCAACAACCACTCTGGTGTAGTGTTGCGAGTAGTCGCTTAAAACACTGACGGTTTGCAGGTTCCATTCCCGCTCGGGATGGATATTTGTATTTGTACAAATACCTATTTCTGTCCTTATGGGTCTCTCCACCATGCCTCGAAGCCGTCGGTCCAGTTGCTATCTTAAATACCTGATAGCGATCGTTACTCATAGTAGGCAACATATCCGCCAACCCGCAGTGAAGCAACGTGGTGGACTAAGCCCCAATCCTTTTCTTACATAGAGAAAGAGGCCTAAGCGAAAGAGTAAAATGTTAGAGGCTGATGCGTATTTTATATCAACGTATATTAAAAAAAAACATTTGTTATACTATATGAACTTAAATTAATCATTTAATACTATATCTAAATATATATTACAAATAAAAATGCAAGGATTAATCGCGAACCTTAAACCGATAGGTGTTTTATCTTATAGGATGCTCGCTACAAAAACCTTTATCTCCTCTAATTTATTAAGTCATTGATACAGAAACTCTTTTATCAACAACTAATTGCATATATTGGTAACACTTTAAGGGATATACAAATTGTATGTGCCATAGAGTAGATAATAAACCGAGCAAATAGGTATAAAGCAAGAGTACACATTGTTGGTACACGGAATTTCAATCAGACCGTGGAACTCGATAATCGTAAGAGCGTAACTTTCTGAAACGTTATACGACTATTCGTCTTAATATCTACGCTCTAAGGTTCTGTTTCCTTGTTCAGTATTTCGGCGAAGTCTTTATGCATCCTCGGGTTAGAGAAGAGAAAAGTATTTGCAGAATTGTCGGCACGCAGAGAGAAGCAACGCAAGTAGCTGTAATTTGTATTGAAATAACCTTTCTGAATGAGTATCGTAGCATTTCATCAGCCCGGCTCCGACATCAGATTTATTATTTTTTTACTGGCGTGGTCTTAAAGCACGAAATTATTGTTTTTATCTCGTCGGTAGGAATTTTCGAAGCAATTATATTAAGCTCAGCTCGGAGTTTTAATTGGATCACTGAGTTTAACGACTTGTTGGAAAAAGCTGTTAGTTGCATCGGTTAATTCCCCCCAGCGCGACAAAGTTGCGTGGAAAAACTAACTCACGACGACGTACAAGTATCGCTGCAATCACGAAAACAACACTTCGCGCCAATTACAGAAATAAAGCTCAAGGAGCAGCTACCGACAACACGTACTTAATTTATACTTATAACTCGTTGATATAAAACATGAAGCGTGTTGAATAACTAATATTTTCAATCACTCGTAATATATTATGTACTAACGTCCTCTGTCCGTCCATGTCTTGTACACGATAAGTGATCACCAACATATTATATACTAAAACCTTCTCCAAAATATGCTGCATCTTATGGTATAATTATTATTCCGATCGGTTTCTCATTTATTTGTATAGAGATTTGAAAAGTAAAAAATATCTAATTAGTATATTAAGTATTTGAAACGTAAAAAAAATGTTATAAATAATATTTTAAGTGCTAAATTTCAATGAATATGTTGTCATTCGTATTATTTATTTTTGTGTGCCCACACATTAGGGAATTCTAAACATTTTTAATATCATATCAAAAATCGACCGTTCCAGCGGGGATCGAACCCGCATCTCCGACTCACCGTGTCGCTTAGAACCGAGTATAAAATCATCATATTAAAAATATTGTAATCATGATTCCTTATATATTGCTTTTGTATTCATAGTTAGCGTTTGGATTTTCCTGTAAGTGATAAAATTCAAACGAGATAGTGGAAGTAGGTATATTGAAAATAATCAATAAGAAGAAAATTAAATATCGCTTGTGTCAAACCGATAAATATTTATTTTGAGATAGAGTGAAACTGAAGAAAGAACCCTTCAACATCCATTCCTGACGTCCACACTTACCGATAATGTAATCAATATAAACTTTAAATACCGTTACATTTCAACACTTAAGGTCATTAACGCGAACTCACACTGGTACACAGAATACTTGAAAGTCGAGGTGTTAAATTTTAATAAAAATAAAACCATCGCAATGCAAAAATGATACGACAGTGATAATAATGACGGCGGGTGCGTATCATTAAGATCATTAAACGTCGGTTATTCGTCTTCCCAACCCTTTAATGAAACCGGCATTCTCTGAGCGTGGGAAGGAGGCAAGATAAGTTACACTGTTATGTAAAGACGGAAAACGCTATTTGACTTTTGTTACTAACACTTTAGTGTTCCGTATGTCAATGATATTTAAATCGAAAGCGTTTGTTTAATTTTTTACATTGTCTAAAAAAAATCTGAAAACTATTTCGTTAGACTAAGTTGTTAAAATATGTATTATCCATGAAAATATCGTCGACATACTATACGCTTATGAAAATTAGTTAATTCGAATCAGCAGTATTTCTCTAAAAAACAAGAACGACCCGAAGCAATTACTACACAAATTGGATCGAAACTAAAGCTCACAGCAAAATACTCTATACGAAGTTATACCTACATATAATAATAATACACATGATACCTAGTACCAAAGCAGTGTTGATTGATCGAAATCGATCAGGATTTCAGTTTAGTCGAACGTTATCTACCCAAAGCGTTTAACTGATGGATCTTACGGTCCGGATGTTTGCTGTCGGTTTTTATGCGTGCAGAATAAAGCCTAAAGCCCCCCCCCCCCCCTGTTTTATAATTCCACTTACGATGAATTTTAAAAATAGTTGTAATAGTGCTGTAGTTTCTGTTTCAGTCTTTGGATTCGAAGTAGGTATTGTTTAAAGTCAAAAAAATCTTGCAAATGGTCAGAACAGACATAGATACCTAAGACAAAATAGAAAATACTAAAGACTATAAAAGAATTACAATTTTGGCATAGGCGGAAAACCAGTTAATGTTCTTTTAATAGACATATGAATTATGCTTACCTATTGTTATTTATGTATAGAGTGAATATCTAAGCTTAAAGATGCTATTACCAATATTATTTCTCATAAAATACTTTATTGTCTACCATTTTCTTTCAATTTCCATACAAACAATTTTAACTTAACCTACATACACTATATCTATGAAGTAAAACAGCAGAACCACATAGAAACTAATTGTTCCATCTTGACCATTCTAAAGTACAATTAACTGATAACAGATGAACCATGTTCTTGGAAGTTAAATAGACGTACACACCTAAAACAATACAAAATATAACATATAAAGCCTTTTTAAGCGGAATATGAAGAGAAACAAATGTTCAACAATCTCTACATGACAATCAAGCTTTCTTTTACCTTATGTTTGTTGTGTCAATTTATAAACATTATAAGCGAGGAGAGATTGTTGTGACATGAAGCCTTTTTTTTTAGTTACAATGTTGTCCTTGTATTTATTGAGTATTTTTAACAGACTTCATAAAAAGGGGGGAAAATGAGGTTGTCAATTCGACTGTGTTTTATGTACCTATGTAAGTTACCTCATAACTTTTTACTGGGTGTACCGAGTTCCAATAACGCTTATTTAATGGACTATTTTTTCGAATACCTACGATGTAAATAGTAGTTAGTGCATTTTCGATTACAAACAAACATTGTTCGTGACAGACTAATGTTTAAAAAAATACTTTCCATCTTCTATTGAGTGCTAATAATTATTTTTACTGTTTGTATGTTTATTGTACTGTGTGGCTACGGTACTAAAGAATATATCCACCCCCTCTCTTCCCGTGGGTGTCATAAGAGGCGACAAAGGGATAACACAGTTCCGCTACCACCTTGGAACTTAAAAAGCCGACCGGTGGCGGGAGAACCATCCAACTGCTGGCTTTGAAATACACAGGCCGAAGACGGGCAGCGGCGTCTTCGGTGCGACAAAGCCAGTACTGCGGTCACCAACCCGCCTGCCCAGCGTGGTGGCTGTGGGCAGAACACATGAGTTCACGTTATTTTTGGCGTAAACTTGTGGCACAGGCCTATGTCCAGCAGTGGACTGTATAGGCTGTAATGATGAATTATTTTTAATAAAGATATACAACATAATCTTCGTCTGTCTATCCGTAAACTTGCAGTAGAGCAGCGTAGCAAATGAAGCTCCAACTATTACGAGTATATTGGGACAAATAACAGTCCATCCATTTTTGCAATTAAAAAAAAAGTTGTGCAATGTAGAGACCGTAGGTTTTTTAGGGTTTATATATTTAGGTAATTTGAATTAAGGTTGAGATTAATAAATAATAATTTGTAAAATGTTAAATATATTATATAAATTTTACACAATTATGGTTGGTCAATTATATACCATACCCGTAGAGTTTTTTTTCTTATGAATACACTAGATGAGTGGACGAATTTCTCGCAATTTGATCATTATTATTATTGATTGACTCTTACAGTTGCAACCACTCTGGTATAGTGGTGTGAGTGTTCGCTTAAAACACCGACGATTTGCCGGTTCGATTCCCACCCGTGATAGATAATTCTTTCCGATTTGATTGAGTATTCTTGTGGGTCTCCCCGGTACACGGTGGTGATAAAGCTCCAATACTTCTCCTATATGGAGAATGAGGCCTATATTTAGGCCCAACAGTGGGATGTTAAGGGCTGAATGCATCCATGCTTACAGTTTCTGGTCTGCTGTTAATTTTTAGTGTTGTTTTTTGAAATAAATAGGTTATTCAATGAAATCTTTTCGTTAGTGCGCTTAAAACTATGGAGATTAGGTTGTTTTTTTATAGAACATAAATACACTTTTAGTGGGTACAATGCTTTATTGAAAGCTCGTCTCGTTATATAACTACTAGCTGTGCTCGTGACTTCGTCTGCTTGGAATTAAACAAAAATAATTATTGTTTAATTCCCATTATCAAAAAAAACTGAAATAAAAGTAGCCTAAGTTACTTCGTATTACCTCAGCTATCTGCCAGTGAAAGTCCCGTTAAAATCGGTCCAGCCTTTTCCGAGATTAGCCGGAACAAACAGACAGACAGACAGACAAAAATTTTAAAAAATGCTATTTCGGTATATGTAGCGTGTATAACATACATATGAATTTAGTTAAAAGCGGTTATTTTAATATTACAAACAGAAACTCCAATTTTATTTATTTGTATAGATGAACATAATTGTGTTTGCTCGCAAACGAAAAAAAAACCGACTTCAATTACATCGACGAGTAATACAACGTAGATTGACGAAAAAATAGTCAAGTAACTACGCGTTATCAAAAATTACTCAAAAAGTAGTTATCAGATCTCAATAAAATTTATATGTGACTACATGACAAACTTCAGCTTTCGATTAAATTAAAAATTATCAAAATCGGTACACCCAGTAAAAAGTTATTCCGGATTTTCGAGAGTTTCCCTCGATTTCTCTGGGATCCCATCATCAGATCCTGGTTTCCTTAGTATGGTACCAAACTAGGGATATCCCCTTTCCAACATAAAAAGAATTATCAAAATCGGTACATCCAGTAGAAAGTTATGTGGTATAATACAACGTAGGTCGGCGAAAAAAGCGTCAAGTAAAAACGCATTATTAGATATAACTCGAAAACTAGTTGTTAGATCTCAAATAAATTTAAATGGGACCAATTGGCGCACACCACCTTTCGATTAAAACAAAATTTGTCGAAATCGGTCTACCCGGTCAAAAGTTCTGATGTAACATACAAAAAAAAAAAATTGAGTCGAATTGAGAACCTCCTCCTTTTTTGGAAGTCGGTTAAAAATAAAAAACCTAAAGGCATTTATATCTGACTTTTGTGGCAGAAAACTGTAACTGTAATTTTTATGTAAGTAAATCAAACCAAATCAAATCTGTGACATATATACTGCACATTACATCTATTGTTTTAAAACATTGTTAAGTTTTGTTACACTTTACTACTCTAGAAGAGAAAAAACTAAGTGTCGGATCACGTAGTACGATCCCATCTGATCAACGCTTTACTACCATCAGAGCGAGGACGTGACAGGTAAAGTCACGATTTAACAATATATAATATGTTATATAGACCCCAAGTGTGTAGGTTATCACTAATCTTGAAAACTTAATAGTTAATTTTCATATATGACGTGTTGGCGCAGTCTTCGTAACTGGCTGATATGCTAGCGGCAGTGGGTTCGATCTCCGAGCATGAAAATTTTCTAAGGCCGTACATATTGTAGTGCTTGTGTATTGAGTGTTTCCGAATTCATACCGTAGTTAAGACCGTCGGGGTCGAAGCTTTCGTTAACTTATTATTATTTTCGTTAACTTATTTTTTTGACATCAAAATTCTCGTGTCACAAACTATTTACCATACTGCTCTGAAACGGCTGGACAAATTTTTATGAAATCTTTATGAAAACATCTATTTTTCATACCTCTAAATTATAGGGGGTGGGGGGGATAAAGGCATCATAACATATAATGGCAAAACAACGTTTGCGGGGTCAGTTAGTTCTTATGTAAAACTGTTTCTTCAGTTACTTTTATCACTAGTTAATTGGTTATTTATTGTTAACAATGGTTTAACGCTTTATGATATTGCTTTATGAAGCATATTAATCAATAGAATACAAATAAATGAATTAACTTTTACATAAATCTTACAGAAGATAAGAACCACTTTGCATGTTGTTTATTCAACATGGGCAAACTAAAAATTTCAACACTAATCAACAACGAAATTGATTTTAATCGAGATGAACTATTTCAAAAATATTCACAGAGAAATCTCTCCGAATTTCAAACGAGCTTTACCATACGAAAATATTAATTAAAATCCCCTAAATAATTCCGACGTGAAATGCTTTAAAAATATTTGTTCGAACTCGGGAGCGAATACAAATTGTTTCATTATTAAAGTATTTTAGGCTCGTGTGATAGCATCTGTCCGAAATAAATTAATTATAACGACATTTATAAGCTTCCAATTAACGGTCATCTCTGTAAATGTAAATATTAATTAAATTAACAAGACATTACGTAAGATAATCAATAATATAACTTATTACCTAAGCACGATGTAAAACTATACTTCTTAATATTTTTATTTTGATATTATTAAGCTTATTGTTAAGTTGAATAATAATAATAATAAATACTCTTTGTTGTACACAATTAAGGAATTAGGTGTTTTATTTTTATTTCTGAAAAATACATTTTGTTTTATAAATGTTAAGTATAATAACATATCTTTTTCCTCAGCTCAAGAGACAGCGTTCTTCCTCATCAGCTCAAATTGAGCTCAAGTCTGACCTGTCGTCTCGTTGGTGGCTTAACCAGAGAGCAGAGAGCCATCTGCCACAATTCTGCTGACACATCAGCCATAGCATTTGAAGGTCTCCAATTGGCAGTCAAGGAATGCCAGCACCAGTTTCGTTGGCACAGGTGGAACTGCTCGAGTCTTTTATCGAAAAGTGCCAATCCACATGCTAGTAGTATTATGAAAAGAGGTAAGGTATATTTAAAAATCCTTAATTATAAACCGATTTTTTTTTTTTTACTTTATATGCAATTAGCAAAATAATATTAATTTAATTTTGAGTGTATGTATATTCTTATTTCTCGACATAAATTATACATTAAAACAGTACAAGTGAATACGAATATTGTACATGCACTGAAATGAGCTAAATGTAAATGTTTCTGGGAGTCAACATTACTTTTCATAATCTGATCGTTAAACAATAAAAACTTCGAGAGGACGGTGTATACTTATTAAATTATGTTCGTTCGAAATGGGTCGCACTGACTTCGTAATCTACATGTAGGTGGCACCAATCAACGTTATATTAAAATCAGTCCCAAGTGTAATTCTAAACGAAAATTTTATTAAAATAAACGGAAACAAATATTCAAACCAATCGCGATCGGTTATTACAATCCGAATTTATTACGACGAAAAATTATACACGCATATTAAGACCCAATGAACGGAGGGTCCGACCGTATTATGTTCCTGCGGTATTTACTGATCGCCGTAAGTCTTTATGTCTATATCTCTTAGTGTGAAAAGGCTTTGTCGATCTTATTTTTTCCACAATCATCGCACACGTTGACGTGGAAATTTACGAGCATGGAGGATGGGAGATAACAAATAATAAGACAGGCCTTGGTGGCCAGGTGTGGCCGCTCCCGCGCCCGCGATTTCACGCTACGTGTGGGTCCAGCCGAGCCCCGCTCGCCGACTTTACCAATTAATATTTTAACTGGAATTGTCTGAATACAAACTAACTCGATTCTCTCGATACACGCAGATATAGAATCGTACACGTTTTGTTTTGACCTTTTGTACAACAAGGTGAAATTATCAACTTAAGTCTTCTCATGTAACGTAAATTCCTATACAAATATTAAAACATTAATTAGACAAGGATTACTTTCAAACATTTTACCAGTTTTATTGTTTGACAGATCCAACACATTAATATTAGTAACACACCGTAACAACATCTTCCGGCCCTTCAACGAAACGATTCCGTTTAAATTGAAAAATAATGAAAAAATAGCGTAGCTAAACACTTAAACATCTTTCTTAACATGCCTATTGTTAAAATCTCGATTGAAACGTCTTCGGATGAACGAAACTAAAAAAAAAATCGAAGAACAAATCAAGAGAGGCTTTTAAATAGGATAATGGCGATCAATGATCGACGAAGAAAGATAATAATGAATCCGGACCTTTGGATTTTTTCAGCCAATCGTGTGATGCGTCGATGAAAGAAGTGGACGTATGGCATTCTGGATAGATCGCAGGATTCGTTTCGCTTCCACAAGATCCTCCACACGTTGTTAGCGCTCTTGTTGTACGTGTTGCTGACACAATGTAGACAATTTTATGACCTTTGTCGAGCTAATGAGATTATTGTTGGAAATCTTTTCACCTTAAGCGTTAATAGTCGTAGATGGGAAGCGAGATTAGAGCACAAGTCTAATGTCGGTGATATGACATGAGAGAATGGCGCTCAGTACGAGTCAGGGTGGCGAGTTGGCGCGCATGCCTTGATTTAAATCTGAAGGCAGCGCGAGCGCACGTGACCTGAATACGCAAGCTGGATGTGTCATAAAAAAGTGACATTTATTGGCATCTTATATCAACTACGTGTCAACAGGTGACGAAGCGACGACGACAAAATATGATTATGATGCCGCAAAAACGAGATGCATCGTTATAAAATGTCTTATCTGACAGCCTGCCGTGGGAATCCTGCCACAAAATTGACATCTTCATTGTATAAACGTAATAAAAAAATATTCGGATCCTGACAAGATATTTATAAAGTAATTAGTAGGTATGAGAAAATTAAATTTAAACATAAAAACAATTACATAGATACTAAGAAAGAGTGGCGCCCTAAAATAACAGTTTAAGAGCTTAAATAAGATGGAGACGTGTCGAAATGTCTGAACGCTGACGGGTCCGACCTTCTAATGGCCATGATAACATCTCATTCGATGTAGACCCGAGTCATGCTCATCCAGATTCCTCTGAACTGTGAGAAACAACACAAAAGGTCCATAAAATTATGAATTTGTTAAAAGTACACCGATTTGGACGTGACATGGAGTACTTTTTAACCGATTTCGAAAAAGGAGGAGGTTACTCATTCGACCGTATATATGTATGTTCAGGGATAACTTCGTCGTTTATGAACCGATTTTGATAATTCTTTTTTTGTTGGAAAGGAAAAAATCCTAAATGTGGTACCATGATAAGGAAACTAGGATCTGGTGATGGAATCTTAGAGAAATCGAGGGAAACCCTCGAAAATACGCATAACTTTTTACTGGATGTATCGATTTTGATGATTTTTAATTTAATCGAAAGCCGACATTTATCATTGAGAAGCGCAACTAAACTATAATTTTCAATTATATTAATTTTATCCCATTTCTAAAAACGTAAAACCAATTCTTCATTGAGAGTTTATTCTACGAAAAAACTAGTATCTAATATAAATATGTAACACAAGGACTTGCAACCGTGGTTAAATATCGTTTCGGTGATTAACGATTCGCAACACCCAGGTAACTCACAAGCCTTAATTGGTCCGAACCTTTTCTAAGCTTAAATTCTAATTAATGGACGTTTCGTCATAAAAATATTGATGTATAAAATCTAAATCGTTTGAAAAAACTGTTATAATTGCGACTAATAAAATATATAACAATTTTCTGTAATATCTAAACGATTTTTTATATCAAGAAGTATACGAATTTTTATATCATATTTTAGATTACATATAAACTGATACTTAGTATTAATCCTGTAGTTTTTAGTGACTGGTATTTAACGTAATCAATATTTTAGCATATCGTAATCAATAATCGTGATTTTGTGTGAGTCGACTAAATTATACTAATTATTACTTGCGGCAAGTTTTCTATGCTTTGCAAAATATCCAAAATTCATATATTCGGGATCCTGAAATGACTTTCTAAGATAGCCAGGTTAACCTAATTTACTATTAATAAGCGCTATTTTGATCCGTGGGTTTCGTATAAGGCGACTAAGGGACACTACCACCTACCTAACAGTTCCACTACCACCTTGGAATTTATAAAGCCGACCGATGACGGAATAACTATCCAACTGCTGGCTTTGGCACACAGTCCGAAGGCGCGCAGCAGTGTCTTCGGTGCGTCAAAGCTAGCCCTGCGGTCACCAACCCGCCTGCCCAGCGTGGTGACTATGTGCAACACACATGAGTTCACGCCATTTTTTGGCGCGAACTTGTGAAGAACTATGTCCAACAGTGGACTGCGATAGGCTGAAGTGAAGCGGTATTTTAAAATCTCGAACACAAAAGTTCTATAAATGACTTTCTTCTGAGTAACTAAACTAACCTTTGTTTTACTATTTTGAAGGTTAAAGGCGACATTAAGGTTGAGGAAGTTAGTACTTCAGACAGGCTAAATTGAAATTTACTTTTACATTTAAACTGTAACCTAACTCACAGAACCCTGCCGAGAGCCTGAGCAAATAATGCTTATTGGTATATTAGGCAGAGATATTGGAAATATTTTATTAACCTGATGAAACGATGATAATGCTCGTCAATCCGATCCGATCCGAATCCGAAATACTACCTCTTTCCGATTACTGTTTTGAAATTTACCTACCTTTAACTAAGTTTTATTAACTTCTATTTGTGATCAAATTTTATAACAATGACACTTATTCTTCACATTTATTTATCGTTCATTTTATTACTAAAACAAAACCAACATCTTAAAGCTCCTACATAATGATTTTACTGTAGAACAGTCATTGCAAAAAACACTTAAACATGCAACCAGGGAGGTCTTAATAAACTGTTTTATCAATTTGATAAGAACATAATTACCACATAAAGTGATTTTCTTTTCCGAGATAAGTAAGTAAATAGTTCATTCATTTTTGGCACCAGATTTATAGCCTATCAAGCTGAAAGCGAGAATCACCACGAAAAACTATTTTAGAATAACAAAGTAGGGAATCGTAAATTACCGAGATGTTCGCAAGCGTGGGCGCGACGTCGGCGCAGCAGCACGCCTTAAAAACCATGTTACACAACACGGAAAAAGACGACCACCGCGGAGGCTATCGGAAAAACCAATCAATATGCGCATCCCATTAAATAAATGTCCACATTCAACCGTTCATTTTTAAATAAAGAATCGAACATGAAAATAAAACGTTCAATATGATAATTAAAATTTGTATTTACTTAGGAGCGATGTAAGATTTTTTTGCTGTCCGGCGCCGAGTTGCCGTACATGGCCAGCATGGTGATTTGCCAATTTAATCCGCGATTCGAGGAACCGAGGTGGCGCTGCGTTCGTGACGTGCTCTCCACTCACCTGTCCACTAGAAGAGCGTTACTCGTTTTTGTTCCCGACCATCCACCGTCGTCAAACGATGTCTACAACAACAACACTCCCAAATACGAGGGTCTACATGAAGTGTAACACCTAAACATTATGTTAAGCACGTTGTTTATCATTCGTTCGAAATTATACGAAAACGAAATTTCACTTGCAGAAATCGTATCGTAAATCGACATCGCTTTTTCGTTCACAACTTTTATCGAAAATAATTACATGTCATGCATTATTGAAACAAAGGCAAGAAAAACAACAGAGCTACAAGTGTAAGGGAAGAATTTAAAATCTGTCACCCGTTCGAAATTCAGAGCATTCAATAAAAAGGTTACAAATGAATAATGAAATTCATTAGAGGAGTTTAATGTGATCGAAGAATACTGGACCTTGTAGACTTTAATGATAAATTGGAACGAGATAACAGTATTTAATAGCTTCATTGGAAGACGAATATTATTTGATTTAACTTACGTAGCTTCTTGTCAATAAAATTACTTATTAACGTAAAAAATAAGAGTTTTTATTAAATGACATTAGTTCTAAATGCAATCTACTGACCTGTGACCTACAATCTGATAGTACTATGTTACTAATGTCAATGAGGAGAAAAGTAGCATTTGATATACTTTTTGGTTAATGTTATTATTCAAATAGCTTGACATATTCAATATTTGTATATTACAACTCACCAATACGATACAAATAAGTCATATAAAAATACCAGCCAACCCAGTAGGTACATAAGAATCCACTAAATTCTGATTATCTGACCTGATTATCTGACCTGATACCTACTAATGGTAGACAGTAGGTATAAGGATACCCTCATCATATCATCCTCATATCTTGCAACTGCAACTTTTATTTACCTTCACTATCTACACTACTTCAATAAGAGTTTGCGGAGGTGTTAGCTGAATCTACCTAAAATGTCCGTAATAAAATCTAAAATATTTATTAGCTTCGACTCACGGTGGGGCAAGTCCCCTTGCCCACGCCCATGTTATAAGGATATAGCAATTATATAACTAAATGCTTTGCGTTACGTCAGATTATCAAAACCTCACTTGTGTATGACCGACACTGTAAGGCTATCTACTAAATGTTATTAAATCATTGTAATCAGAAATTAATACCTACTTCCATTAGATTATCCCAGTAAAATCACCCGTATAATAGTCTCAATTTACACTGAAATACATCACATTTAGTTTACGACCACAATACTCACATATTATTCTTCAACCATGAGCATAAACAAGCAATTAAATTATCACACAATAAAGACAGACCGATCGATACAATCACGCAATTGCATCAAGACAAATAAATTGTAAATAATGAGATTAACTACATGACATTGTATAATAGAATTATTGATTAGCGTTATACTAATACCCATAAACAAACATACGATAATCCTTCATATAAGAAAATCTTTTATAACTAAAAATACATCAGTATTTTCCTATATTAATGTAGGTAAAGTATTGGTATCGTTTATTAATAACTAACTCTTAGCAAAGTATAAGTCATTTGAGACAAAAGCTCGATATTACGCGATGGGTTGTGTTGTAACGGTTTTTGCGTTACATATTAATAATTAATCAATCGCATACCCTCAAAAAGACTTATTCATTAAATCTTTCGTTGAAAAGTAGGCATGTAGAAACAAATGAGTACTTTAGTCATCGATTGCTTACCAGAGATGAAGCTTACTTGGCTGACTACTTTTGAATTGCAATTTATCAGTAATAATGGCAGAATTCTTGATATCGTTTAACGTATGTAGGTATTTTATGTATATTAATCAAAACTACTTTTAAAAGAAAACATCACGAAAAATATGTGATATCCACTTTACTCCTTAAGTACTATCTGAGAATACGAAACGAAAGCAATACAATGAACACATACTTTAAAATTAATGCGAAAAAACCAAATGTCAAGACTCGCAAGTCAGCACCGCACGATTTTGATACATTACACGCTAGCCTTGCTTGGCGTATAACCGCCTACCGTCGTGAAATCATCAAATTCGAACTACAAAGTATTATAAATCGTTTCGTATCTGTTTTATCGCGTCTCCAACGATCGACAAATATAAATTTGTCACCGGTCACTGGAAAAAGGCCAGGCCAGTTTATAAATAAACAATAACAGTACCCTATTTGGTTTGTACACCGTAACATTCGTCTGTCTGTAGTCAATGCCAGTTGATAGTGCAGCGGAAATATTTATATGGAACGACTTACTGGTTAACTTAAATAATTTAGGATTGATATGAACTAACTGTCATTAGTTTACATCTAAGACTTTTCGATTACAAAATAATATTTTATATAATTTACTTACATCGTGAATATAGTAATAATTTAAGCAAGGCGACGAAATTTCAATTTTAAATCAACACGGCTGTTCTTTTCTTTATGATTATGTTTCGTGTCGACATTTTTGGTGTTGAAAACTCTTTTAATTGGCTTCTCGTGGAAATCGTACACGTGTAAAAGGACCTCATATTCTATAAAAATATTTCATCTGACGAACGATTTATAATGATTAACATATGTATCTGAATCGCCCTAAACCATACGATGTCTACTTTTTGCGAGGTTTGACGATCTAGAACCGATACGAATATGTTTTAAGAGTTTTATACATTTTCATGCGCTTATAAAATATACGCAAGATAAAAAATGACCGTGGATTTATTAAAACTGCCTTTACATGTTTCGACGTCGAGAAAATTCGAGAATGATATAAAAGTATTTTAATTAAAGAAGTTGGTTTTTATACTTTACCAAGTACTACGAGTATATATAAAAACGCATTTGACAACAAAAATATGGTTCCTTTGATCAACACACAACATTTTTGGTTTTACTTATTTGTGAATAAAAATAAAATTGTAATAATTTCAATCAACGGTATCTCCCTCTCAATTAGGCTCTGCACCCACTAATCTCTTCAGATAACGTAGCAGTATTAACCACTTGCCACAATCAAATTAATTTAGTCGATTCTCAAACGATTCATTGACTAAGATAATACTGGACATGTCGTGAGAACTCCACGAGGCATAAAATATTTAAAATCAAAAAAATATATATATCAAAAGCTTCTTGAATAAAAAATATACATTTTAATATTTTGTTTAATTTTGAATAGCACAGATTAGATTACAATTTGAATTAATCGTAAAATCGTTAACTCCGTTACAAGTTACAACATCCAATCAAAATTCCGATAATAAAACATCAGCGTTTACGTCAAAACATTAATTTATCTAAGAAAAGGTGGCAGCGCAATTACAACACAATAATTGCCCATTAAACGAGTATAGCTTTTAAAATCGCAACGATGCCTACGACACGGCGAGTCCATTGAGTTCGATACAATGAAATAGCAGGCATAGCACATTATTAGCCCGACTAACTTACAACCGAATACAATTAACTAAGCACCGGTCGCATCCGACCGAAGTCGAATGCAAATCGCTATCTTTATGGTTAAAAGATTACATTGTTCGAGGCCAATAGCTTATCTTTGAATCTCGAATGGTTCTATTTAATTTATTGCAATAAAATAGATAAATGGAGATCGCGACGTCCGCGTTCCGGAGATCGAAGCGGTGAACGCGAAAGCATAGTTGATATTATAACAGATGCATTGCGGAGATAACATGCGGCAAGACATCAGCAATTTCGCATTGGAATCTATAAGCGTGTAATTATTTTTTGTACTCTTCACTTATCTTTTCTTTGATTTTTTTGTCTCGTTTATAATATGAAATGTCTTCTTATTAAATGCCTTTTGGTTTATTAATTAAATTGATATCTATCTAAAGTGTTACTAATTGAATCAATTAATTATTCAACAGGTTTCCGTGAAACGGCATTCCTGTATGCTCTAATGTCAGCAGGAGTGGCACACTCTATCGCACGCGCCTGCGCACAAGGCCGCCTGCTGTCCTGTGGCTGCGACCCTCTCGGCTACCGCGCCTCCCATGACCGAGGGAGAGCGAGGGCTAACAAGTGGGAATGGAGCGGTTGCTCTCATAACTTAGCCTTTGGCATTGAATTCTCAAAAAAGTTTCTAGACGTCCGAGAACAAGTAGATGATTTACAGTCGAAGATCAACGTGCATAACAATAATGCTGGACGATCTGTAAGTAACAAAATATTCTGAAATATTTATAGTTTTTGATCAAAATTTTGATAAAATTTTAAATTTAATAATCGAAATAACTTTTTAAACTATCTACAATCACTATTATTAAAACGTAATAATGGTTATTTGTCATGTTTATGATTATATATTTCAATATATCGGTATTCTTGCAAACCCCTTGAACTCGGGTGCGGTTTACCCGTCTTACCCCGGTTTATGTCCTAATAACTAAATCTTACCTTTGTAAAGGAACGTACTTTTAAGAACAAACGAAAAAGCAACGACAAAAAAATATTAATCGCTAGCTTAAGAAACCCTTTCGAGTTTTAGCAACTCTGCTGATTCCTATCATAGAAAAGTATTATGTTTTTAGCCGACTTCCAAAAAAGGAGGAGGTCCTCAATTCGATTGTATTTTTTATGTATTTCACCTCAGAACTTTTGACTGGGTGGACCTATTTCGATATTTTTTTAATAGAAAGATAGTGCCTGTCATCTGGACCCATTTTATTTTTATTGTGATCTGACAAGTACTTTTTGAGTTATATCTAATAATGCGTATTAACTTAACTATTTTTTTTTGTCGCATAACTTTTTATTGGGTATACCGATTTTGACAATTCATATTTTAATCGAAAGCCGATGCTGTCTTGTAATCCTAATTAATTTGATAGAGATCTGATGAACTTTTTGAGTCATCTTTGATAACGCGTATTCACTTGATTATTTTTTTCGTCTACCTACATCGTATTACTTGTCGATGTAATAGAAGTCGGGTTTTTTTTTCGTTTGCGAACAAACACAGTTATATTACAAGAAATTAAAATAACATTCCTAATCACAAATACACATGTAAAGTATTATATTATTGTATAAAATATACATTCTAATACCCATAAGCTAGATGCCTGCTGCGTCTGACCTGATGGTTTACCTTGATTACTCACAACTGTCATAAATTGTCAATGAGTGGATTCAAAAGTGTCAGATATTTTAAATGTGTAGTCTTTGATGTCGGTTCAATTTTGTTGTTTCGTAAATAATACAGTGACAGTTGTTATAGTGGCAGAAACCAAATCGTAAGACAAATCTTAAAAAACTTCACTTTCGCCTTGCTATTGTGCGAATACTTTTGTGGTTTATACTGAAATATGACTTCGCGCTGTCAAATTGGGTTACATCTTTTGGTATAGCTTCGAACAACTCGTCTGCAAATAACTTTATTACTTAATTTTAGGAACTTATTGCGATTATCTTCTATCTTATTTTAAATACAACTAGCTGCCCGGACAGACTTCGTTCTGTCAATAGTAAATTTTTTTTGTATTAACACCTTCCGTGGGCCTTAAGGAACATGTTTACTATGGCGGATCGCGCGCTACATCGCCCGGTTTATATAGCTTGAGCAGGCGGTCGAGCGATGCGGGGCAGAGGGGATGGACTCGCCGTAGGCATCTCAATGCTCGCCAAGCATTAAAAATGTTTCGCTACTAATTACTTCTAACAACGATATCTCAAAAACTATTCATCTGATTGATTTAGTGTAAAGAGCAATTTTAATCTGCATTAAATGACTAAGCTAACTAACATATTCATTTGGATAAGGATTAATACCGAACTAAAGAAAATAGCTTTGAAAATAACGTAATGTTTTTAATTAAAAATGTTAACATAAAAGTGGTTATTGTAAGTCAACCGTAAGAGATAGAGATATGCTATCGCGGACTTTTTTGTAGCATTTTTATAGATTTTGAATTCTCTAGTACATTACTTAACTGTATCTTTGCTAGTTTACGCGGCGTTCGCGTGGAAAGTTCCCATTTGGCGAGATTTTTTGCGACCTCTTCAACATTTGTCGCCGTATTTCAGCTAATTTACATAAAAGCATAATAAATTATATACCTAAACCTTCCTCAAGAATTACTCTTTCTATTGTTGAAAACCGTATAAAAATCCGTTCAGTAGTTTTCGAGTTTATCGCGTTCAGACAGACAGGAGGACAGACAGGAGGACAGACAGGAGGACAGAAAGACGCGGCCGGGGGACTTATTTTTATAATAAGTATAGATAAATAAGTAAATTCAAAAAATTGGATAAAGACAGTTAAATATAAAGAGAAATATTTATAATAGGCTCGTTGTACTTGCGAAAGCAACTAAATGGTGCTTAGATATTCCCTTTTTTTAAGCAATTGTTAAAATGTATCACTGTATGCTTTCCTAATAAAATATAATAATAAATAAATAAATAAAATAAATATTAATTTCCAACTGCAACATCAAACTGAAACTATCAGGGTGCGTTGTTAAATCTGTTTAAAACAAGAGTTAATTTACAGAAGGTATTGATGGTAGACAGAAGGGAATGACATGACAAAGGGCGAAATGACACCACTAGACTACGATGATCCTTCAACGGCTTTATTAGATGCGCTGCATAACATCAGTTTGATCTTCGAAGGGGGTGAATACTGAAAGAACGTGGAAGCTCTTGGTGTCTCAGACGAGAATTAACTTAATTAATTGATTTGGAATTTGATAAAAAAATCGAAATTTGTCAGACTTTTACCCGATTTGGCGTCCTTGGATCATCTGAAAGTAGTTCTCAAAATGCCTGTGTGAATTTGTTTTTTAGAATATTTAACGAAAAAGAATAATAAATAATAGCATAAAATAAATCTCGCGATAAAAATTGTATAGGTAAATGCTTGAATGAATAAAAAATTTGAAATAATTTTAGCATGTCATTGAGGTCGTTGTTACACAAATGTAATATTGATTGAATAGTAAACATACAAAAATACGGTTAATACAATTTGATCGAAAAAAAATAATCTACTATTTTTTCATATTATCGAAATACCTAATAGTTGGGCCTGTGATTTCGATGATACATAATTAGGCTATTATTACCGAAGGTGTGACGATATTGGTATGTCAGTATAGCCGCTAGGGACACGAAATGTAGAACACATAGGTATTTAGTTCGATTCGAAGCGCCGTAAATGGGCGTGGTACGGTAATAACCCTTGTGGGTGGTCCGTGGACGCATCCGCATAAAGTTATAACGTACAATATAAATAGAAACCTCGCTACGCTTAAAACATGACAAGCTTTTTGCCGTGGACAACGGTTCCTTTTATTTCGATTATAAATTATTGGAGCGTAATTAAAAAACTCATAATTATATATGATAATGTTATACAGTTATTCCTTTGACGGTACGTTTTATATGTGTAAAAATAAAATTTTAAAGCGTCTTAAAGCTATATACTAGACATCTTTATTTGAAAAAAAAGTCACCGTATAGAATTTATTTAAATAAAATTGTTTTTATAGTGTGCTAGTTATTTTCTTCGACTTTGTGTAAGATATTTGAAATCATTTTAAATAAAAATGTTACTCACCTAATTAATATTATAATTGTTCACAAAAACGCAATATCGGTACCTACATATTTGAAGTAAATAAAATATATTTTGGATGAACTTTCTAAAATTAATACCCTCAAACAGACGTATTTATTATTTTATACAAGTATTATTAAAGTCACTTTAACGCTCGGACATCATTCGTAGCACCTGTTGTAGGTGTTAAATTAATGCATGAAGACAACAACAAAAACATACATCTGAAAGGAAAAATAAAATTGAAAGTGATTAATGAAATCGTCCATATATGTAGGGGTAAGCGTAAAACGTGCGCTCAGATATGTAAACGACTTATCGTTACGACAAAAACGCCATACAACTAGTTTTTTGAATAATATATAGGATTCCGTATATATATTTTTTTACGTTACACGCTTTCTAATTCACTAATCACATCAGAATGATCAACAAGAATTGACTAGCTGAACCCGGTCGAACTTCTTACGGTCTCATTTTTTTTATGAAAATATATATTTTTTTTATTTTCTTTAATACAAAACCCTATCTTTACAATAAGAATGCCGTGTGGTGTCAGCCGAGTAGAATAGCACCACCCCCTTTCTTCCCATGGGGGTCGTAAAAGGCGACCGAGGGATAAACCTGGCTCAAAATCATCTGGGTCCTGGAGAAGGAAAACTTCATTTGAAACCCGGAATGGGGTCTCCGTTAAGCATTCGTGGCATACGAGTAGCTCTAAAATGCGAAAGACTCCTGCAGCCGAACTGGCTCCACACGTATCGACTCGTCGTTCCTGTGGGCCTAGCCAGTGAGGTCGAGAGGGTGGCGCAGAGCTTAGGTAACTCTGCGTTTTCCTGATGAGTGTCTTAGGCGACACAGTGTCTGTCTGACACTGTCTAAATTGTCTACAATAGACGGACTAAGGCCAATGAATCACAATAAGGAACACAAAGATAAGTATTATCAAATTTGATGAAGTCGCACGGAAGTTAAGTGCATACATACGAACATTTCTGTGATTTATTTTTATATACCTATATAGATTAGACTACATATTTGTTCCAATGATCTTTAAGGCTACCAATTCGATATTTCAAAAACTCATATCTAAACTATATCTAACTCTACTATGGAGGAAAAAATATAATTCAACTTACAAAACTTTAGAAATTGCAGCAATTAAATGGTTATAATTTCGATATTTTCGAAAAATATGACATCAATTTGAAATTAGTAATAATTTTAGATAAGCACTATATACATAAATATAGTAACTTTAATAAACTTAGATATATTCAGTTTATGACATTATTGAACTTATTTTCTGCGGAATCCTAACAATTACGCCTTTAGTTCTAGTATTGAAGTTATTAAAATAGACTGGAAAATGAAACGAGTAGAACAACTGCCTATGACACCGTTATATTTAGTTGTGTCCTTCCCTTAAAAGCACATACACACACCATATACGATAATTTATACATAATAAAACTGTAACAAGGACCTAGACGATAGGAGTGTCATATTTATATCGACAATGAAGTAAAAATTGGGTTGGTAAACAAAACAAAAAAAAAAATATCTTTCTTTTATGCAAGCCGCGTTGTTTTGATGTAAAAGGATATACGACGGATGAACTTTACTTATTATATGTGAAAATTATTTACACAGTTCCACGTATAAGTACGTTGTATAAGCTGTCACGAAATACTTATAATTTATAAGTCTTTATTAAACAGACATTTTTCGCGATTTAAACCCGATCTATACAAATTTAAGCCTTTATTCAACGTTATTAGATACCTAGGTACATTTTATCTTACACAAAAAGTATTTTAAAGTAAATACTACTTTAATTAATAATTATTTACTGTCTCTAAACAAGAATCCCACTATTTATAGTTAATCATTGTTTATATCTACAAAAACCATGTGCCTCGTACATAAATTTGCAACAATAAATAAAGATTTAAGGAGTCAACCCATACTAATATTATCAACTATTATGACTCTGCTGCCGTCACATAAATACGTCAAGGATTGATTTGTTATTGTCAGCTTACATCTACCGTCTGACCAACATCGTCGACCGACACCTAAGCCAAAATACTCGCCCTACCGTACCGGATTACTTCGAATAATTTAATAGGCCTTCCTAATAATAAACATGTCATAGTGATCTTAAACACGACATAACAAACTTATAAATACACTTACAACAATCCCATCAAAACGAAAACAACCCTAACGTCACCGAAATAAACGTTGTCGTTCTTTTTAATTGGTGTAATATAAGCCTTGTTATTACAATATTTCTGTCCGTAACAAAATTTGACGTTAAAGCCGCATGTCTCGTGCTTAGTTAGAGGGATTTACGATTAATACAATTTCATTTAAGTCGAGAAGGTTTTTTATAATACAAACATGGTGTTCCTACAAATTGTTTAATTTGTGATTCGTTTATAATAGTTAATTATATGGTTGGGGACGGGTGTCTAATTTATATTGACGCTTAGTCCGAACACGATTCGTGACATTTATTGCTATGTAATTTGATTGTTTATTCGTAGCAGTTAATTTAATCATAAAATCATGTTTAGTTATTTTTTTAGTGTTTCATAGGCATTAAAAAACGTAACACTTAAGAAATTTTATGGCCTTTCGAAAAGAACTTCGAACTGCTATCTGAATATGAATCACGTAATAATAAGGGAAAATTATGATGATTACTTTATTCACTGTGGTAGCTAGATTAACAGTTTTAATGATATCACAAAAAATGTACAGTAATTTAACCATAATTTGAGTCTTTTAGTACCTGCTTTTATATTTAGTATAAACAGGGGTGGAATGAAAATATGGTCTTTCATCACTATTAATTAATTTTATTTATATCATAAAATATGCAATTTAAGTACACATATGTGTAAATTTTTAACCTGAACAAAAGATTTATAATGGAATTCTAAATATTACAAAAATATAATGACTAAAATACAAAATATTAAAATCTATTGTATATATAGTTTAATAAGTTAAACAAACACATACTCCAACTTAAGTGCTAACGTTTCCTCTTCTAAATCAGATTATGACAATAAATTATCTTTCATAAACGTCCCAAATAGCAACAAATTAGCTAATTTAGTTTTGGCAAATTAACAAATGACAGCTTTTAAGCCAGTAGTCATAAAATATGACTTTAGGTAAAGTCTTCATATTAAAAGAAATCATAATTAACGTTTGTCTGTAGGTATATTGGAATGATCCCTGTTGTATTAACGAAATATATATAAACTATATGAAAAATTCTCGTGTCACAATGTTAGTTACCATACTCCTCCGAAACGGCTGGACCGATCTTTATAAAATTTTGTGTGCATATCGGGTAGGTCAGAAAATCGGCCAACATCTATTTTTCATACCCATAAGTTAAAGTTAAGTAAGTTATAAGGAGGATGGGATTAAGGGGGTTTATAACATATGTTGCAAAACAACGTTTGCAGGGTCAGCTAGTAAACTATAAAATTGGACTTAAACATACAATAATTGACTAGTTAGACATACAAGTAAGACTATTACTACTAAATAATAAGTATTTAAAAGACTCAATTTTCACTCGAATGTTCTAAAAGGAAGGTGCGAAATACCCCCAGCAACTTCATATTTTTATTACAAAGAAAAATAAAAACAAAAACGCAGGAACAAAGTCGGGTTAATTCATTAGACAGTTGTCTTATAATTTACTATTAACACATAATTTATTTTGATATTTTACGATTCTCTCGCTGTGGTCGTTACAAAACGAAGCCAAAACTAATGATTACTATACAATGTTGCCTTTACGATGTTTTATGTAGTCTACCTATTGCCTAGGGACATCGTTGATATACTGCTGTTGATATTAAAATATAGATAAGCGATACAGATAATAAATATATATTAGTATTAAGTTTTAGAAGGTCATATCTGGACGTTATCTGTCTTAAATTTATATGATAAATTTTTATTTTATTATTATATTTTTTGGGATATTTATTACTTAATTATTTAATACTTAAAATAATTTTCGGATATATTATAGTTAGCTTTCTCATGTTTGTTTTTTACTTAAAGTGATTCTCCACTTCTTTTTTTCTGCACCACCCGAGTTATAGGCTCCTTTTCATTTGAACTAGCTTGGATTAGATTTGAAAAAGCTTTAGTTAAAATGGGATATTCAGTTAGTTAGTAGTTAACGTATAAATATGTATATAGTAAACATATAAAAACTTTGATTAATTAGACAAAGTTCCTACTAGATATATTAGAGATAGAGGTCCATTATCTTCTTCAGCAAAGGAAAACCAGATAGGTATATTGTCAGCAAAACTTGACGTTTTACAAAATACATAACTTTGTTTAAGTTAAAAAATATTGCTGAAAATCTCTATAATTTATAATTTATATTACAGTCCTATCATTTTATAATATCAAAATAGATTTAAGTAAATTTCATTAAATATCTGCTTACCATATTCAGCTATAAAATAGCATTTGATTGAATGAAGGTCGTAAATAAATAAGAATGATTTGCATTTTATTTTTAATAATTACCTATTAAGATTATACTATTTACCTGAAGCCAAATTAAATTAGTGTGTAAATGGCGTCATCATTCTCGTAATTGTTTTGGTAAAACACTAATTGAATTGATTACCATTGACATAAAATACCTTCTGTTATAACGTCAGGTCAATGTTTTCCGCGTGTACTTTTATATAATGTAGAAACATTATATACTGTCTATCGAAAACACTGAATCAAATAAACTTATCCATTTGTATATTACGTTATTACATATGATATGAAACCTCATTACAAAGAGAAAAATAGAATATATAAAACAAAATAGATGTTAATTGATAAAAAATGAAACCGGAAACCTCTAGAAAGAATAATATCCACATTTTATCTATTAAGAAAATTGTTAAGCGATAATTACTGCTGCAGTATAGTATATTTAATTCACACTTTTATAGAGAAAACGAAATTGTAATAATTTATTTATTCAATACTAGCGACCCGTCCCGGCTTCGCATGGGTGCAATGCTGATACTAAATATAAAATATAAACTAAATATTTGCAATGTAAGCGCAAAAAAATGTGTTTATTTACGACATCACATTAGAAAAGTCAAAAACTATCAGTGTTCCTCTATAATATTATTAGGTATACATAAAACTTTCCTCTGGAATAACTCTATTTATTAAATAAAACCGCATCAAAATTCGTTGCGTAGTTTTAAAGATATAAGCATACAGACAGTGGGAAGCGAGTTTGTTTTATACTGTGTAGTGATACATAATATGCTTGTAGATCAATATTTAGTGCTAAAATGTAATTTCAACGCGACAAGTACAAGCAGACCTCGTATTATATTTGTGTAGCAAAAAACTTAATAAAGATACAAATTATAATTATATTACATTTTTTTTAGTTTGTACATATAATTATAATATGTACAAACAAAAAAATAATAATAAATAAATAATAATAAAAATATTAATAGCTCTCGAAATAAATTTAAGACAAAGTTCATTTAAAAATCAAATTAAATTAAAATAGAAAAGAGTAAAGCAACATGTAAATAATAATAATTGTACAATAAATTTATTTTGTATTGTAAAATGAACAGAAAATATTTAGGTACATGCGCTTACATTTGTAATTATATAATTGAGACTTGGATTTCAAAATAGTCTAACGTAATACGAAAATAGAATGATACATAATTTAAGTTTTACGTACCATAAAATGTGTATGCAAATATACATAGTCTCTCACAATTGAATCACAACCGGGTAATAATAAAGATATCTATGTAACCATGATCTATCGTAACAGAGAAACTGGTCCAACTCTTACCCGGTGGTCCCCGACCCCACTCGAGCGTTGTACCATCGGTATTTTAGATATCGTATTGTGGCCAGATAATTAACAGCATCCCAGAGATCTGTTAGACACGCTCGGTTATAATAACCCCTGATGATATTTTTATTAATGTCAAAATAAAGTCGACGGCGCTCACACTGTTGCGTAACCTGTGATTTGTAGCGATAGGTATATTCATCTTTGAATTGGAAGACAGATTACTTTTTAGTTATAATTTTTGTATTAAAGATATAATATTAAATTGATACAACTCAGCATTTATGAGAATTTTAATCATTTGTGATATATATAAGCATATACCTATAGCTTCAAATTTAGGCTTCTAGATGCCAGCAGCTAGCTAAGGCTGGAGTGTACTAGAGGCCTATAACTATCTTGGTAAATCTTAAAATATCGACAGAATAAAAGAAATGGCAAAGGTAGTAGTAAAATAGTATGATTATGAGAAGAAGTTATTTTATTGTGGCATGCGTTTATTAAAAGTAAAATAATATTTAATTTGAGCGTGTGTCTTGTGACGATAACTTTGGGTTTTTTTCCTTTGGTTTTTTAAGCAATAAATATATAGTTAAAGGTGACTGTACTTATTATAATATTAGGAGGCTAAATTTCTAGAAAAAAAAACCGTATTTATGCTAATGTGCAATTTTATATTTAAATTCTTAACGATTTTTTTTCCGATGATAAAGAACGAATCAACATTTTAACACATTTTAAGTTTTAATAATTTATAGACTTATTCGTCAACTAAAAAAATTGGTAAAAAATCTTTTAATTTAAGCTAGCTGACCCCGTGAACGCTGTACCGCTATACGTATATTTTTAATGAATACATTATTTTTTTTTAATATAAATAAAATAAAAATACAATTGGCTCAGCTGTTTAGAAGTTATGCACGTTCATACAATTATATACGAAGATTCCTTTTTATTTATATAGAACAGTTTATTTTTTAGACCACGGTGTGATAGAAACCAAGTTCCTCCCTGCAGCGGGCCTATAAAAGATCTCGCATCAACCCACACTAGAAATTAGGTTCCACATTAGAGAGCCGAGGTGATAATTATGTTACAAAAAACCGATCCAATGACTTCATATTGTTGTTTATTTTTCGAAGATATTCATATTGATTTCTCTATTTCAATTTTAAACTCTAATAGAGATTTCTATTGAAATCACTATAAAAGGACTCGAGTAATTTTACAAAAAAAAAAAAAATATTTAAAATACATACATAATAGAATTACGCTTCATACATATAAATATATATTGGGGAATAAGTTACAAATCATTTCCTTAATAATAAGTAAAAACTACAATTAGATTAAGAAAACGCTATTTAATTTCTTTTTTTTTATATATATAGAAAGTTATGTCCACAGGCTTATAATGCCCATGCTTTTGGCGTTCCGATTTTTATTTTTGTTAGTGATCATTTACTTGGTACACTACTGCATCTTACATTAAGAAAATCAATTATTCTATCTTAGTATCCCTAATGCAAACGTGAGTCCGTCGACGAAATTTTACTAACTTCATTGATATCTTACATATTTAATTGCTATTAACACATTTTTTTTTAATATTCGTACTTAAGGAGATTAGAGAAAGTAGTAATGCATTAAACTAGACGCCCAACGAATACCCCATCTGACTTACAGTACGTTCATACTAATATGACAATGAGGTAAAGCGAATCTCATCATTGCATTGGTATGGAATATATTTCTGCATGCACGGTTCAGGACGTCCAAACGCGACTTCAAATCCAGTCTATTATCAGTGATCTGAGAGACGCATGTTAAACTTTTCCCTAAAATACATCTTGTCGAAATTAAATATAAAAAACTGTGAAAGCTTGCATATCTTAAGTGAAATTACCGTAGCCAATGGAGTCTTACAACACCAGAAGTAACAACAAGTAACAAGCGCGTTACCGACACTTAAAGACCCCCGCTGTTAATACTACGCACCCCTAGGAGTTCCGGCTACCTTACTCATGATTGGACCACTTTATTTGGATATTCTGTAAGGTTTAGGTACTTCCCGGGTTGGGCTGCTCTAGATGTCAAACACGATATTTCATGATGTGCCCTACCTCATAACACAAGTGGGTACATTCAACCATTTTTACACGTAATAATCCTCTCAATAGTGGAAAATTCACTAACTTGCTTACAGTTTAATAATTTATGCCTACCAAGTTGTAAAGCTTGAGGTTGAAGACTAAACATGACTAGAAAGGCGAAGGACGCTTAGATAATCACTATGAAAATAGTCATGTAACTTTACGAATGTCCCTAACACGACCGTCCTCGAAAGAATTTTCTACGTCTTCCGTAATGCGATATGTACATGTAAGTGACAATAACGTACTAAAACCTTTAAACGATAGAAAAAAAATACACCTCTTTATAATGAAATGTTGTCCAAAAAAAAGTTAATTATATTATTCTTTTAACGACTCATGGCCCTTATATAAAACAACCAACTGAATTGGAACATATGGTTATGAAATTATATGTTCTAAAATTCGTATTTACAAAAAATACTATTGGCACTTATGTCAATAATAATATTAAAAACTTGCTGAGCCAGCGAATTCCGTACCGATATGTGTTTTTTCATGTCCTATCGATTGTTTTCTTTATTTATAGAAACTTTGCCCTGACAATAACAAATAAAGTCAAATAAATTATCCCATTTGGTACAGTCTGTACAATTCTGCTATTCGTTTTTTTATTTATACAGATGATTGACAACATTTTCAAAATACTTACATAATATACCCAGTTGCATCTCAGAAAACCAAACAGCACACATCAAATAGCATAGCGCAAAATCAAAAAAGTTATAAATGAAACCAATCGTTCTATGCTATATAAAAACAATTTATTGACGTAAGTACGACGTCGTGTGCGGTTTTACCAATAGCTAAGTTTCCCGTCGGATTAGCTACGGCCATCTTAAACCGATTAGCGTTAGTCACTCACTAATCACCCTACAGATTAACCTCTGATTCACGGCGAACTACTTCACTTAAATAAATGATAACGCGACTGAGTATTTTCATTTAACTCTCCTTTTCTATTTAGATGAAACCTGTTTGTACTTTGCTTGCCATACATATGAATCCGCTATGTTTGAAGATTTATGCGGTTTCATTTACGCTTATGATTACTACTCCGCAACTCTTAACGTACTGTAGACTTTATTGTACATGACTTTACACAGCATACGCCCTATTTTAAATTTATAATAAGTAATAGCTATCAAACCAAATTTTATAGTCTATCTAATGCAAAAATATTATTTTTTATAAATTGTGGTAGTCTGCGATTAGCGCGTTCGAACAAAGATCATTTTGGTTAATTTTTATTTACGGAAAATACTTAGTTAAAAGGTAAAACACTTTTAAATAACATAATGTAAAAATTCTATTGTATAATGATTTTAATTTTTTTTTTTTATCATAGCGTATGAATTTTTTTAAAATGGGATGCACTCTTCATAAAAATAAATAAGTACCCTATTCTAGATGGATAATTATTAAAAAAGTTGACTGGTAATTAGAGCTATATTACAGAATTTAATTAAATTCCTTCTAACTAATAAAACTTAGAAGAAACCGAAACCCGGTCATACTTTACTACGCTATTTGGATTTTACATCTGTTAATCTACAATACAGAATACATAAAACACTTCATCTCTTACTAACACATTCAAAATATAAATTACCAAAATTACTAACCTAACCTTTTTTAATGTTTTAACTAATAACTTAATACACATATTTAATAATGGTATAATAAAGAAATATAGTCAAATACTTCTATAGAGAATAATAACCTATATGAAGTAAAATATCTCACTTTAAATAACACTTCATTAACCGTCATACAAGAGGCTTAAATATTTATATAATAACACATTTACAATAATACTAACCTCTAGACAAAGTCACCTCTATGCTGTTATTTATAACTTACATAAAATAAAATTACATACTAGAGAACGTTTTTTTAACTAGGGCTACATCACGTAATGATAGGTTAGCCCCAATCTGTCATTATTTGTCTAGTTTTTGCTACCACTGCGTTCACTCAGTTTTAACGACATCATATTTAGTCTACCGCCTTATAGTACATAACACAAGTTAATGCGTTCATACATCCATTAACGAGATGTAAACAAATATTTTACCGTTACTGTTTGATTTAGAGTAATTAACCGATGAAAGCTGTTCATTACAAACGTTTTTTAAACACTGACAAAATAATTAAAATCTCAAAATACGTATTTCGTTTTTAGTGACTTCGATAAGCAACTTAAATTTTAATTTATAAATAAGTAATAATATTGTAGCAACGGTATGTGGATACTCTATGTTTGAAATTTATAGTCTACTCACATCCAAAACCGCAATCATTACGTAATAAAAGCCTATTGGTTTCTGAGCCGTTTATTTGAAGTTCAATTTAATTTAGATAGTCGCTGCAAATGACCCTAAAGTGTTATAGATAGCGCCACTATTAAGTTATCGAAACGCTGCCCGGCCGACCGCGGTCGACTGGGGCCGCTCCGGGGCCCATATTAGCCCGCCGTATTTCACGAACCGCCCGCCGAGGTGAGAACATAATAAGCGGTTCGGGGCCATTTTTAATATTCTGGCTTCATTACGACGTATTACAAACGTCTTGGGTGGCGAATTCTATCGCGGGCGCTCTTAATACCACGTTATTAAGGCCTGCAGGATCGAAAGGCGGTCCGGTACACCGATTTATTTGAATTTTTGCTCCGACTCAATTTGGGAAATTGTTCCGCCGGCGGCGTTCGCGAAATTAAGACGTCAGAGTGATTGCAGTGAGGCGTTTAATTATGTAAATGTTATGAACTAGAGGTGGGTGGCTTAATCTCGTAATTGTACCAAAGATGTGGTCACGTATTGAGATAACGTAAATTTATGATTTTATATGATTTCGTCATAAAAACATGCACTTATTAAAATAAGATAGATATAAAAAAAATTCGGACATCATATGAACTAAAACATAGGTACAAGACGTAAAAAGTAAACACCTACCTAAATACCACTATCATTTTTGAATGTATGTGTAACTTATTTATTAGTCGTATTTATATCTAGTATATGTTTCAGATATTAGCATCGCTTATGGAGGTACGCTGCAAATGCCACGGCCTATCCGGTAGCTGTCAATTAAGGACGTGCTGGCGCGCTACACCAGACTTTCGCGTGGTGGCTTCCACTATCAAGCGACAGTACCGCAAGGTTAGATGATCTTTAAACGTGATTATATAGAAGATATTATCCCTTAAAAATGCATATAGTAATGAGCAGTATAAGTAGGTGTAAAATTTAATTGAAATATAATACTTTTAAGAATCAAGATTATAAAAAATGCGTAAGCCATTATGTACCAAGATTCCCAAATATATTTTACATTTTTACAAATTGTGCTATCACATAAAAAAAAATATTGCCTATTTATAAGGGTATAAGGTGGTACCGTACCAGAGGCGTGGCCGAGGTGTGTGTGTGTGAGAGTGTGGTGTGCTGTTCTTCATGAGAGGCGATAAGTCCCTGTTAAAGAATTACAGACCAATCTCACTTCTCACGTCTGTAAACTGTTTTCAAGGGTCGTTATGTATCGTCTCACCATAAGACTTGACAAATTCCAACCAACGGACTAGGCTGGGATTTGAAATAATGGAACGATGACCTTCCATTTCTAAGACAAGAGAACAATACCCATTTTCCTTCGGCACGGGGTAAGACAGAGAGATGTAATATGTCCGGAACTGTTAACCAATGCTTTGGAAGATATTTTTAAGACCTTAAATTTTAGGTCGATCCATCAGAGTGAATAGTGAATACATCTCGTACTTTCGTTTCGTTGAAGATATCGTAATTTTTGCAAAGACGTTGGATAAGCTAGGCCAAATGCTGGGTGGTCTACAAGAGTCCTCCCGATGAGTCGGTCTCGGTATGAATTTGGACAAAACGAAATTTATGTTTAACAGTCAAATAATTCCGAGACCAGTATCGGTCAATAGTATCCTTCTCGAATTCGTTCAAGATTATGTTCATCTAAGCCACACCATTCAACTAGGCCGAATCATATTCGAAAAGGAAGCTGATAGGAGGATTCAATTAGTCTGGGCGGCGTTTGGAAGGCTTCGTCGAGTCTTTACTTCGAAAAGTCCGCTATGCTTGAAGACAAAAGTTTTCGAGCAATGCGTCCTGCCAGTTTTAACATACGGTGCCGAGACGTGAAAAGTGACAAGGGGACTAATTCACAATATTCTTGGCATACTACGCTTGCGGCCTCTCTCAAAAGGAAGGATTAGTCATTACTAATCAGACTAGCAGCGAGAGACCGAAACTAACCGACATAGCCCACAGAATTAGCAAGTTGAAGTGGCAGTGGGCTGGTCACCTGTGTCGCAGGATCGATGGCCGCTGGAGCAAGCGTGCCCTGAAGTGGAGACCACGTGTTATCAAAAAATAATGTGGGACACCCTCAGGTCCGCTGGACCGACAATCTATGTAAGAGTATCGGTGGTAGCTGGATGAAGATTGCGGAAAACTAGGATGTTGGGGTAACAACTCATGAACACTCGGTAACGGTCTGCGATAGGCTGAAGTGATGATGATGATTTTATTCTAAAGGTCTATCAATAAACACTTGGGTCATAAAATAATATTATGCTATATATTATTATTGGTGCTGTGTGGCTGCGGCACCAAAGAACATAGCCACCCCCTCTCTTCCCGTGGGTGTCGTAAGAGGCGACTAAGGGATAACACGGTTCCACTACCACCTTGGAACTTAAGAAGCCGACCGATGGCGGGATAACCATCTAACCGCTGGCTTTGAAACACACAGGCCGAAAACGGGCAGCAGCGTCTTAGGTGCGACAAAGCCGGCCCTGCGGTCACCAACCCGCCTGCCCAGCGTGGTGACTATGGGCAACACACATGAGTTCACGCATTTTGGTGGGAACTTGTGGAGGCCTATGTCCAGCAGTGGACTGCAATAGGCTGGAATGATGATATTATTATTAATAAATAAAAATATTTTGTTGAATTCGAATAATCAGTTGCTACTATTTAGATAGCAAAACCTAATTCAGATAATTAAAAATTTGCTATACCTACAAAGATTAGAAATTGTACTTTAATATGGTTATTAAAAAAAACATTTTTTATTGTTTTTTAGGCGCTTATCGTGGCTCAAGAAGAGTTAAATAACGACCCGTCGGTACTACGCGGTCGGCCACGAGGCAGGAGGCGAAGTAAAGCAAAACCAGCGCCGAAGACTAGTCTACTGTTCTTTGAAAAGTACGTATCACTTTAGTGGCGATATTCCTTAAATATCATTAACAGTTTATCGGGAACGTTGAATGGAAAATATATCCAGGAAAAAAAAATAAAAAAAAATGAAATAAACGACTAATGACAGGTGGTTGTGTTCACCATTGCAACTAAAAAAAATATTTGGCAAAAATGAAGACATGGGCACAAAACACTCGGTAACAACAACATGAAGCGCTGTCCTGTTTTATACTGTTAAAAAAGAACAAAAAAAAAACGCATAAATAATCGAACTGAAAGTATACTTTTTTATTAAATACCTTTTTGTTTTTAGATCTCCTAGTTTTTGTGAAGCGGACCCCAAAATGGATTCGGCAGGAACGTCAGGGCGCGTTTGCCGCATTGGTAGAACCTCTAGAAGTGGCTCCTGCGACTTACTCTGCTGCGGAAGGGGACACGCGCTAATCCGGAAGTCGAGCATCAAACCTTGCAACTGTACCTTCCACTGGTGCTGTAGAGTCGACTGCCAGAAATGTCATGATGACAAATGGGTTGCCATATGCAAATAATTGTCTATATCTATAAAATTTTGTGTCATTTACGATGTAATTTTTCTCATTCGAATTTAAAATTATTATAGTATAAAATATCTCAAGTAATAAAATTGTAAAACGCTCTCTTAATTAGGGTAAGAAGTTATAAATGTAGAAAAAAATGTTCCAATAATAAATATTATGTGTAATTTGGCAATAATCTAAATAAGACGAGACGTCGCGAGCTTATAATAAGCATGCAGAAACAAAATTTGCTTTCCACATAATGCATAATTACCTCCGGATAATGAACAAGATACTCGATTCGTTACTCAACCGTGAGTGTTACGAATCAAATGCGACATCAGATAGAGTATTAGAATGTATTACCGTGCGTCGTACTAAATAATCTAATTACAAACACGCAGTTTACATACTCGTATATATACGTAACATTCGGAGTGATAGAGGCCATACAAATAACATTGCGTAGATAAAAAAAAATATACCAACAAAACTACATTCTCGAACATACATAGTCTAATATTAAACTTTAAATCACCATAATTTTATTAAAATCAAATATTTCCAAGATAATTTACACAAATAATAATTTAATTAATAACAGAAAATAGCAAACTTTAAAATATCAACAATTACAAAAAAAAGAACAATTACAATAATTATTGCCCTTTTGCGGTTGATCATTTAATAAGAATGAAATAAAAAATGCAAGAAACATTATTTTATTATGCTTCAGCCTGTAATATCCCACTCAGAGCTCAACCCACCACGCTGCTCCAATGCGAGGTGGCGGATATTCATTTTATTAGTTGCTATAAAATTAAAATTAATAGTTATAAAACACTACTGGTATATAATAGGTACTACAAATTTAATACGAAAAAGGTGACTGTATGTACTAAATATTTTTTCTGCCAAATTAGAATTATTATGTGTCATCAGGCACAATGTAAAGATTATTATGTCACACAATCTACTAAGTTAGTTAAAGTTGCATTGATGGTACATACACATCACCAAATTGTAATTGTCAATCTCTATAGTGAAAATTTACTTACTTTGGCTTCGAAAAGCCCTATCTCTGTCGTACAACATATTAAAAAAAATCGTTATCTACCTGAAGCTGTTACAACTAGCGTGTTTTTGAGAATATACAAGACAAACACGATTTATTCCTTACTGTATGATCTAGTTGTTTATGAGTGCTTGATACATCTAAGTTTCTTTTTGTTTATGTTTATAAATAACAATGACAAATTAATTTACACATAAAAAAACCTGTAGTGTTATAAATAAAACGTGATTTGCGTATTAATGTTCAAAATAATCATGTCATCAAAGTGTCATAAGTAGTTTATATTTCATACTAGCTGTACCCTGCGCGCGATGCCACGCTTTTTTTTTGTTCCATCAGTTTAGTGATTTTTGCAAATAGCAACGAACTTCTATCCATCCTCCACAAATTTTCGTATAGTATTAGTGGGATTCGTTACGTATATACATAACTGAACTGTAAAGCATGACATTTTTATAAATTTGGTGTTACTATACATATACCTGTTTCAATATATTCTTCGTACCTGTTTCATAAATCTGATATTACAATTTTTTGTCACTTCGATTTATAGTAAATTATTCTTAGTATAAGTTAAGTAAAAAGGTTGTAATAGATAAAAATTCAGGTAAAATTAAAGTATCAGTATTAGAAAAAACTTTGACGCGTATTTATCGCTTCGTATTTTAGTAATTATGGAAATAATATTTTATTCCTACGAAATGTTTTGTAAATATTAGTAAATTTGTTAAACTTTAGTCTTATTTCACTATAAAAAACTTTAATCCATAGAGCTTTTATAATGTAAATTTCATTTCCTAATTCGATTTACCGTATTTCAATTAATAATGGTTATTACACGTGTTAAAAAAAAATTTTTACTTAATAATTTTTTTAATGCGTTACATGTAATAAATTTTGGGAAAGACGTATTTTTTTTAGCTCATACATGTTAAAATACCAAAACACATTCCATATGTTGTAAATAAATTGCACGTTATTCAATTGTCAACATTCCAAACGTCGTGATATTTATTTTAACTTTAAATATTTATTTATATTTAAAGTAACATTGTAACATTTTTATGAACTTGAAATAAAAATCGTCAAATTAAGTGTTTATTTATTTAAAGTGTCCTTGATAATATTTATACATCGACAAACCAGATAAAAATTAATGAAAAATACTTTTGGGCATTGTTTTCAGTAGTCAATATAGACAATAATTCTAACTAAGCTTCGGCCCTTCTCTAAATGGAGAAATATGCCTAGGGTGGGATGTTGATATTTCAACAATAAAATAAATTAATTAATCAATATCAATATTTATTTAAAATCGTAACTTTTTCGCCATTTAGCAACTATTTTTTATTATTTCATTATCATTTAACAAACTGAAAAAACTGTTTTCAATTATCCATACTCTACAAATGCAAAGGTTCTCAAAACAATCACTACAAAATGTTCAATGTGCTGTTTCAATGGTGCGAGTGCAATTATTTTTTTATTTCCGTTTAATTTGGCCCTTCAATCCTTAAATAGAGATGCTTTTGTGATGGTCCAACACTTCGTTTTCAACAAAAACTTTGAAATTTGAAGGTCAACAAATAGTAAGTAAAAAGTATCTTTATTTTTAATTTTAATTAAGTTGTTTGCTGACACGAATGATATGGTAAATAGCGAAATGTTTTATGAATAAATAATTTAATGAATTAATAATTAAATAAAGAAATAAAAATGATATTTATGACAAGTGTCATCGCAAATATTGTAAGATTCAATATGAAAATTAATATTGTAAAATATGCCTTCTTTCTGTAACAATATTGGTGGTTGTAGTTTCCGAAATCTCGTATTAGTTGCTTTATAAATATCGACGTATTATGTTATAGTTTATTCGCGTTAAGACAATAGTGACTCATCGCTTTCACCTAGCTATGCCCCTCGACCAATTAAGAGGTTACTTCAACTGGTCAATTTGAACACAACGTTCTAATTTACTTCGATGTCAATTACGTCAAGGTATGTGGCTAATTTTATCGATAGCGACAAGCTACTATTTTCTTTACACGAATAGACTATAGGTTTTATTGGTATAAAGAAACCTAATATATTAGTAAATAAGTTTTCTGTCTCCATATTTTGAGCAGGAAATTTCCTGCTGTGCCCTACCTCACTTCATTTTGCCCTACTTCAGTTAAAATTAAATTTATACTTTTAAAATATTTTGTACAAGCTATAATTTAACAATAAATAGAAAAATAATAGATAAAAAATTAAAAAATTAATAGATTAAAAAATTAATAGATTTTTTTTTAGTGTTATTAAACAAGCTTCTGTTAGACGTACAAGATACGCACAATAGCTGTTAAGTGATTGGCTCTCCACTGAAGCATTATTGACATTTTTACGGTATACAAGACGTCTCAAGTGGTAAAGTAACTGTTTGCTTTGTATTCAGTAAGATGTTCCGCTCCTTGAAGTTGCATACGCTTCACGGAACACTTTCGTATGACGGATCGCTTTTGAGATTAATAAGGATCTCCTGTCAATAGCTTCGAGTATCAATAACATTGGCGTGATTGGAAGGATACAGGAAACATGATTGTTATAAAAAAAACATTGTAATTTTTTTATTATTATCTGTAATAGGTATTACAAATATATTATTTAAATGTGCCTTGTTATTTAAAGGTTAATTTTTAAAGCTTAATATAAAACATTTGGTACTCATTAAAGATAATTTTTTTTTTGTTTAAAAAAAAACATTCATAGTAAAATTAAATTTTCTAGTAAAACTCGAAATGGTTTTTATGATCGTTATACGAGTGTGTTCACTTTATACGTGTTTTGAGATAATAATAAAAAAAAAACTTAAATTTTCTTTATTTTACATACATAGTCGGGAATAAAAATAGTCGTACCATAACACTATTAGAGCGGATTACGGTAGATTTAATAACTGAAGCCCCAGCACTTGTTTGATTTCACATCCATAGAACTCAGTTTAGTTCGTGTTTTGTCGCGATACAGACGGTGAGCACTTGAAAAAAAACTTGTTTTTACTAAATACCAAATTTACCTTTAAAACCACAAGTTGTAACTGTTGTACATGCAAAGTTAAATACTATTGATAGTAATAAATAAAATAATACTTGTTTTTATAACTTTTTAAATATATTAATGTGTTTGTGTTATTTTTACATCGACGTTTCTTCAAAAGCGTTGTAATATAAAGCCAGTATTTTTTCATCAAGTTTCAGTTACGCATGACCAATAAAACAAAATGAAGGACGGTCTCAACATACCGTCCCTTCCCAGTCCCCATGACCGTTACTCTCTAGAAAAGAAGCTCGGCACGGGGATTTTTGGCGAAGTCCACAAAGCTAAAGATAATCATGCAGCTGGGAAGGCAGTCGCCATTGAAATACAAATAATTACCGAAGAAAACGAGTCACACATTCAAGAGGAATATAAAATATTAAGAGATTTTACAAAACATTCTAATATCGTAGATTTTTATGGCGTATTTTGTGATAAGTCCGAATATTCTAAAAGGATTTGGTTTGCTATCGAGGTAATATTGTAGATCTCCAAAAAACACACACTTTCTTGTAAAATATGAAATAATAAAATAGTAAATTACAAATGCTCAACCGATCATCTATTTTCCAGTTTTGCGATTATGGGTCTGTCATCGATATTGTCAGAAAGCTTAAGGCAGCGGACAAAAAAATGTCTGAGGAACACATCGCTTACATCCTCAAATATACGATCAAGGTAAGCCCATATTCGACTGACTATAAACATGTCGTTCGTCACATCCGAGTCAAGATGGTTGTTTATAAAACAAAGGGCCTGCCAGTCCAACTTTCAACGGCTGAATCAATTGGTAAGTACTCCGAATGCAAACTCAATTGTTCTCCGATCTGTGGCCGGGCGATTCCTTCTTGTGGCGTGACGTCGAATGAAATATTGCCGGGCGAATATCCACGTACGTTGAAATACTATCTAGGGCCATTACTTAAAATGCATGCCGCTTTATTTGATGTGATTCGCGACGGAACAGTCGAACTTGTCGATGTGAATGTCGGTGCGCGTCCGACAACACCATGATGGCCCCCCATCGCGGCGCATCGCTCAATTATCGTAAATAATGCTCGCACACACAAGATATACGGACCTCAATCGCGGTAGTCAATGATCGTTTGCTCTTATTTCCGTCGATAAAGACTATCCCTTACACTCTACGACTTAAAGGCTCAAATTCTTAACGCAAATGCGTATGTTAAGTCCAAAAGAAATTAGAAGCAGTTAAATGTATATTATCTTTATGCAAGCCACTTGGTTCACAATACCAGTGCGTCCTTTCTGTTGGATACATTTTCCATGCAAATCTACCGATAAGGTATCTCTTGTAAGGTACGGTTGCGGATAGCGATCCAATTTTTCACCAAATAGGATTAAAATAATACAAGGATGTCATTTAGTAGAAATAAACATCATCAAACAAATAAAAATGTAACGGGTTGCTGTCTGTAAATTTAAGATATATGAGAAAAACTATTATTGGGACCTTTATCAACGCAAATAGTACCCAAAATAATGACTGTCAGAATTTTTGTCTGTTTGTCTGTGCGTTGTGCGTGCACGCTAATCGCAGAAACAGCTTCTGCGAATCAGATGTGGTTTTTATTAATATAGTTTGGCAAGCTTAGCTTAACATTCAGTATTTGTTTCATATCAATCAGTTCATAAAGAAAAAAGTTATGCCAATTTAAAGAATCACGTTGAGCTTGTAAAGTCACTATTCCACGCGGACGAGTTGCAAGCAAAGCTAGTATCTTAATAAGATTATACTTTTCTTGTTGCGTCAGTACGCGACGAACAATCCAAGTTGAGGTTTTTGTATAGTTTGATGTGAATTTTGGCAACTTGAGAAACAATATCGATGTTTATTTGTTTGTATTAAACTTTTTGTTCTAAATAAAATTTATATCAATAACTCAATCATTATCTAAGATTATTTTGTTTCCAATACAATATTTGTAAACTGTGTTCAAATTCTATTTTGCTACATTATTTATATTAATATTAATTTAACGTATTTTAAAATCTAAATAATAAAATATTTAAATCAGTAACGAGACTAATAAAAAGTAACAACCCTCTCTACAAATCGTTTTAGATTTAACGAACGCATTAACCAAATGATATATCAGACAGTAGACCGCAGACAAGTCGAGACAGGTCTGGGCCCCGATATGTATGCAAATAGCTCCCAATGAATCTCAGGGGCGTGGACCACTTGATCGACGCTGACATCAGAATCGCCAGTTCATCTCAGAAAAGGGTTTCAAAAAGCAGCTATTCTATTACTCATTGTCAATTTGAAGTGTCACGACTCCTGATCGGTCCAATCAATTCTCACGTAGTTATTCCTTTTAGATTTTATTATAGCTACATTTTGTGATATTAGTAATTACTTTTTAATTTAAGTATTCCCCTGATTACAGGCAGTTTCTTATCTACATGACAATAAAATCATACACCGAAATTTACGGTGTAGCAATATTTTAATTACCAAAGATGGTGAAGTAAAGCTTACTGACTTTAGTTTATCATGCACACTAAGCGAAAATCAGGACAGAACTAAAACAAGCATTGGCTCACCTAGCTGGATGGCCCCAGAAGCTGTTAACAGTAACGAAGGAGGATATGACAATAGAGTTGATGTTTGGGCATTGGGAATCAGTACTATCGAAATGGTCGATGGTAAAGCTCCCTTTGAAAACATGCATCCAACTATAGCACTATTTCAAATAGTGAGAAATCCTCCCCCGTCAGTTGCAAAACCATCAATGTCCTCCAATGATATTAATGATTTTATTACAGAGTAAGTTTACTTGTCTGTTACGTTATAATTATGATAAAAAATATAAACAGTTATATTTAAATATTGTTAAATTATTTTAGGTGCCTGGAAAAAAATCCCGAGCATCGACCCTTCATGGCTGAGCTAGAAGAACATCCATTTGTTCAATCTGTTCCCGAAAACGATTTTCACGTAAGAAAAAATTCTTATGATTCTGAAATGAATTCTGAAAGATATTATACCCAGACTACATTTGCTTAATAAATATTTTTTTGCAGTTATCCACTGAACTTAAAATGCTTGCCGCTCATTTAATTGAAAAGGAAACACCTTACACGATAAAAGAAAGGATTGTTAAGAATGGCCTTCTTATTACCGAAGGAAAGAAAGAACCTGAAACGATGCAAGTCGAAGATCTTGCCGCATTGGAATATTTAACAGAAGATAACGTCCTTTGCGAACTTCAAGTAAAATATCAAAAGGGATCATTTATGTCGTTTATTGGAGATGTATTATTAATACTTAATCCTAATACACACGAGGACATTTATGGCGAAGAGGTATAAAAAATTTAGTACCAAATATCAACTTCATACATTTGTAAAGACATCTATGTACATTTAAATTTCTTTTTTAGTTTCACAAAAAATATGAATGTAAATCACGGTCTGATAACGAACCTCACATTTTTGCCGTTGCGGACAGCGCACATCAAGATGCCACCCACCATAACGAACCTCAGTATATAATATTTTCTGGCGAAAGCAAGTCAGGCAAATCTACCTATATGATGCATGCACTGTCTCATCTTACGCATTTAGGTGCAATGAAAAACAATACAGGCGAGAGAATACAAAAAGCCGCAAAAGTAATTCAAGCCTGTATTAGTGCAGCAACGCCAATTAATTCAAACTCTACTCGCGGAATATTACAAATTCAAGTAACTTATGGTACTTCAGCGAAATTAAGTGGTGCTATTTTTTGGTTGTATCAGTTGGAAAAGTGGCGTGTATCATCTACGGACATGTAAAGTATACATTTTTTATCCATTATATAATTTATATTTTGTTTATATATATATATTCAAATGTAAGCTTATAAGATTGTGACTTCTCTTTAAAATAATTGTGTTTGCTCGCAAACGAAAGGTAGGTAGACGAAAAAATCAAATAAGAATCTAATGAGACCACAAGACAAACATCAGCTTTCGGTCAAAATAAGAATCAGCAACATCGGTGCACTCAGTGAAAAATTATGCCGTATAATATAACGTGTCGACGAAAAAATAGTCAAGTAAATACGCATTATTAGATATAAGTCAAAAAGTACTCATTAGGTCTCAATGAAATTGAAATGGGACCACATGACACACACTACCTTTTACTTTTAATTACAATAAAAATCATCGAAATCGGTCTACCCAGTTAAAAGTGCTGAGGTAACATACATAAAAATTTACAGTTGAATTAAGAATATCCTCTTTTTTGAAAGTTGGTTGAAAATAGAGATGACTAATTAAGTTAATGAGTATATTATACTTGATGTATTATTCAAACAAAAATGAAGGGTATTGTTATTTTCCAGGAATCATGCAAACTTTAACCTTCTTTATTATTTTTATGACGCTATGGAGGCTAATAACAAATTAGATATATTTTATTTAGAAAAAAATAGAAACCATCGGTATCTAAGAGTTCTAGACGAACCGACAAGGGGCGCGAAAGGAGTTCGAGAAACGCCACGTGAAAATGTTAATAGTTACAAGGAGTTTGTTGAGAATTTGAAAGTATTAGACTGGGAAGAAGAAGATATTAAATTTTTAGAAACAGTTTTAGCTGCTATACTAGTTTTAGGAAATGTCAGATTTAGAGATGGAAAAAACGGATCAGCTGAAATAGAAAACGTGGAAGAAGCCAAAAAAGTTGCAAAGCTCTTATCACTAGAAGAAGTTAAATTTCTTTGGGCACTTCTCAATTATTGTCTTATTGAAAATGGGACTGCTGTAAAAAGACAACATGCAACAGATGAAGCTAGAGATGCGCGAGATACTCTTGCAAGTGCACTGTATAAGAGGCTTGTTGATTGGTTAATTAACGTAATTAACGCAAAATTATCATTTATGCGATCCGTATTGTAAGTAAATTAGGTGAAAGTTTTTCGATGATTTATTCTTATGGCCATAAATAATTACATTTTAATTTTGTGTTTCAGTGGTGACAAATTTTCTGTAAGCTTAATAGATATGTTTGGTTTCGAATGTTATCATCGTAATAGATTAGAACAACTAATTGTTAACACAACAAACGAGCAAATCCAATTTTTGTACAATCAAAGAATGTTTGTTTGGGAAATGCAAGAAGCAGCTGAAGAAGAAATTCCCATAAGGGGTTTACGTTTTTATGACAATAAAAATTCTGTTGACCAACTAATGGGAAAACCACTGGGCGTTTTTCACATTTTAGATGAAGCCAGTCGTGTTACTGGCGGACAAGAACATATAATGAGTAAACATTATTTTATAGAAATATTACAAATTTCACATATATTATGACAAGAAAGAAATTTTTATTTGCTTTAATTTTATTTCAGATACAATTAAAACAAAATGCAAGGGTCCATACATAAAAGTCTCAGGAAATCACGAGTTTAGCGTAGCGCACTACACTGGTAAAGTGAACTATGATGCAAGAGAAATGGCTGACAAAAATAAAGACTTCCTACCACCAGAAATGATTGAAACCATGAGAGCCTCGACGAATCTTACTCTACAGCAACTATTTAAAAACAAGCTAACCAAAACTGGTAATCTTACAGCTGCATCCAATCAAAGCCCAGCAGCAGGACCATCTGGTCGTTCGAAATCTGAGAAGGAAATGGAAAATATTAAAGCTAGAGTACGTTCTTACATTTCTTCGTAGTTTCGACAGCTAAGCTGATTAGAGATTTATCTGTTATAATTAAATTCAACAACAGCTAATTATTGATGTAATAACTAATTATGTAAAAAAAATCTTGCAAAATAGGATTTGATTTCGCAAAATAATATTTTTAAGACATTTTCCTTATCCAAATTTACCAAACTAAAAAATGTATTTTCAGAAATTCAACACTGTTTCTAAGGGCCAATATTCGCAAATACGCAGAATGAGGACAGCAGCAGCTACTTATCGAGCGACGAGTCTAGAACTACTCAAGCAGCTCTGTATCGGCGCTGGTAGCGGTGGGACACATTACGTTAGATGTATCAGAACAGACTTAAACGATAACCCACGCGGATTTCAGACCGAACTTGTAAGACAACAATTAAGAGCCTTAGCTATTTTGGATACAGCTAAAGCACGTCAAAGTGGATTTCCTTGTAGAGTACCATTTGCTGAATTCATCCGAAGGTTAATACGATATAATTATTTATCAAGTAATATGTTTTAACTTACTTTTCTTATTTTTAACTAGCTGTTCCCGCGACTTCGTCCGCGTGGTATACCTTTTTATTTACATTTAGATCCACGGGCTAAAAATGCCTATGCTTTTTGTTAATCATGCAAGCATTATTATAATACAACAGGTGATTTTTCATTACAACTACAAATCGCCAGCCCTGTGACTGCCTAGTAAAACTAGGACGTGGTCCGACGATGACGGTTTTTTTTTTCCGCATGGTATTTAACAAAATTGTTATTGTTCACTTTGCAGTTATAAAAATAAATAAAATAAAAGTAGGCTAAGTTACTTCTTATTACATTAGCTATCTGCCAGTGAAATTCCCCTCAAAATCGGAACAAACACACAGATAGACAGACAGACAAATATTGTAAAAAAAATTATTTTGGTATATGTACCGTGTATACATCTATATCCATTTAGTAAAAAGCGGTCGTTTTAATATTATATTTATATATTTTTATAATTATAGTTACAAACAGACACTCCAATTTTATTTATTTGTATAGATAAATCTGTTTTTTATAGGTATCGTTTCTTAGCCTTTGACTTCGATGAAAATGTTGACGAAACAGCGGACAATTGCAGATTGCTATTGATTCGCTTGAAAATGGAAGGATGGGAACTCGGCAAAACTAAAGTGTTTTTGAAATATTACAATGAAGAATTTTTGTCTCGGTAATTTTTTTTACATAGTTACAAATACATTTTGTTGTACAGTTGTACATTTACTTGTACTTTCTGTTGTATTTTCCAGGTTATATGAAGTCCAAGTAAAGAAAATTGTTAAAGTACAGAGCATGATGCGATGTTTCTTAGCTAAAAGAAATGCAGTTAAAAATAAATCCAAAAATTTACACCGTAAGTACGAGTATTGCTCATAACAACTACATAGTTTAAGTAAGAAAAAAAATTTAACTACTTTTTATTTTTAGTTCAGGAATTGAAGAAACAAAAATCTCTTAACGTATCAGAAGAAGAAGCAGCTTTACGAATACAAAAAGGTTTGATTATAAGCATTTCATAAAATAAAATAAAATAAAAAACATATTTTACTCTATACTTATTACTTTTTAACCAATACCAAGACCTTGATCAGCTAAGAACCTAATTTACGAAATTTTAAACAGCTTACAGAGGATACATAGTCCGCAAAGCTTATCAACCTCTGGTTAATAAATCTACTGGCCAAATCGACGAGGAAACGTCATCGTTTCTAAAACGATTCGCAATGAAATGGAAGAGCCGATCCATTTTCCAAGTGCTACTGCAATACAGAGCTCTACGATATCAAGATTTAGTTCATTATTCTCAGCAGGCATGTTTTCTTTAAATAAGTAACTCCAAATCAAGATTATTACAATTTTTCGAAAAAATAAATGTAAAATTTCATATAATTTTTAGGTTCATATATATAACCAAGCTGTTGTTGAAGGGCTTCTTAACACCAGTAGTTCAATCAACCTTGATCGTGTTGATCCACATGCGAAGGAAAAAATATTCCTTGGCTCTGGCCCACCGACTGTCTGGAAACTTCCCTTCCGAATGGATCAAATACAATTCTATGATACTTCTCATATGTGTGACCCTTCTGTTAAGAACACGTAAGTACAACCAAGATTAGACAATATTCTTAAAATATTGTTATAAAAACTCACAATTAAACCATGGGACTAGTCACTATTTTTGACTATTTTTAAAACACTTGACTGCAGGTCTGCAGGCAATTCAAATTATTGGAACAAAAGGTTTTAAATATTTAAAAATATTTAAAAAAAAAAAATTTTTAGAAGTAAAACTTCTTTATGCACGCTTGACTTGGGGAGTAATGTGTGATGAGAGCGTTAGTACGATCGGACGAGGCGAACGGAGCAAGAGAGAGAGGTGCGAGCAAATATGTTCTCTCTCTTTCTCTCATAGCCAGTTTTACGTCTCGTACATCTAAGACATAGTGCAGACCTATTGCTAAAGAAGTGTTACCTCAATCGTGTGGCCTAAAGCACACTTTTTTTTTGTTCTAAAATCATAATTGGTTTTTGATTGTAGAGACACATTTGCAAGTCCTTATGATTCTGACAGCGAACAATGGGATGAACCTTTGAAACGTCGTTGCAGTGCAGCCCAAACGGAACCATTCAAGGCTTCAACGAGCACTCAAACGCTTATAACCATACCGTTCTGCAGAGACCCATCCCAACCTGTGCCTATTTTACCACCAGACGATACCGAAATACATCAAAGAAGAGAAAGTTTTAGCAAACCCGTTATTTATAAGAGGCCACCTAATCTTTCTCCCCAAAGCTACTATCAACCACCAGCTCCTTGGTCTAGTGGTGGCGATGATACTAATATCTTAGAGAACAGCGCCGGACGCAGAGCTATCTATGGACGTGGCAGCTATGGCGTTGACAAAAGTGATTTACCAGATCCAATTAGTGAACTGCAAGCTCTGGCTAAATCCTCAAGGGATTCAAGAGAGGATGATGATGATGATGACCCTCCATTTAACTTTCAAGCTATGTTAAAAAAAACTCCGAAGAATAGAGCATCCATGAAAAGACACGGCGAAGGACATGACGAATATCATGACAACACTAGGAACTCGCCCAACTCGCGTTATGTCACCACTTCCTATGGTGCACCGGTATCACGAAAGCATATAATTTCACCAAATGAAGCTACATCCGCAATTGTATCGCCCACTAATTCCATTGCCTCCAATAATTTTCCTCCCAAATACGAGTACGAGAGAAATTCTCGTGATTTCGATGATTCCGAATTTGAAAAGAGATCTTCCCAACACGGTCGCGGTTACGTTGACAATAAAGATGAAACCGAAACTATTCAGTTAGCACCAGGAATAACGGTCGAAGGATCAGTAGCCGATTTGTAAAAGGAAAACAAAAAATATGTTGTGTAAAAAATATATTTATTCTCATTGTCTTTCAAAGCATACCTCTTTTACATTATGGCGTTATTCTATTAATATTTTTGAGTTTGATATTAAAGCCATTTATTACGTGTTTTTTTTAGTAATATAAAGCTTACTATTATGCTTAAGTAAAATAGATTTTTTCTCAATAGAGTTAAGTATATTAAAAACCAATTTCGAAAACTTACAGCGAATCCCTTATGTTATCGTAATTTTGTCACACATATTCCGATACAAATACACATCATAGAAAAATATGTCATTTTTAATATTCTTATTTATTAATATACCCTAATCGAAATTGCTTTGGTAACTTATTTACTTACATCTAAATAAATCAATATCAATAATATTATTAAATTAATTATGTTATGTGTGTGGTCCTCTTTAACCGGCTATTGTCTGAATTTAAAGTAGACGAAAATATATAATCAAATATATAATCTTTACTCGTGACACATTTGATCTTATAATTATAAACGTTTACTATTTACGAGTTATAAATATCACTTGTGTGAAAAATGTTATTCTTTCTTAAATCAATATTATAATTCCATAATATAATAAAAAATTTGTGAAAATTCGTGTTATTAATTATTTAACATAAGGATATTTGTTTACTAATCCCAAATTCTTTGACAAAATATATTACAACGTTTTACAATGTTCCATTTGTTACTGATAATAAATTACTGTTTCATGGTATTGGATAAATTTTTCCAGCACTTAAGATACAAATAGACTAAATAACTACGTATAAAAAATGCTGTTGCAAAATAGTCTATTAAGGTCTGTTTCACTTCAATTAATAATCTGCAATTTTTCGACTCACAGATAGGGTTATAGAAATATGCCGTACGTCAGACAGCTTTGACAGCATGCGTTGAAACAGGCCCTCACTGTTATAAAAATAAGATTGACAAATTATAATTATTATACCAAGATTAATTTAATAAAATTAATACAGTATAAAATAAATTCAGTGACATCGATACGTAAAATTTACATTTACACAATTATGGTCATAATAAAAGACTATTTTTTCAATTAAGTTTGATATGTTATTCATAAGAAAGTTTAGAGTTGCTTTAATAGTTCATAATTTTAATTCTGAAAACCTTATTATTGAGTTTATCACCCTTAAAGTAAAAAGCTTATAAATATAATGTATATATACAAATTAGAAATATATTCTCTTTGAATAATTTTCAAAAATATCATGATGTAATAGTTTCACCACACTTTTTATCGTTTTAATTTACTTTTATCAAATTATATTTCAAAAAATTTGCAGTTCTAAATTGACGTGTTTACCGTAAATTAGGCATTTCAATACAGACTAATATTTGGTATTTTCAATAATATTTTTTGAAATTAATTCTTTTGAGAAGTCTAAAATTTTTGTGTTATATTTAATTGCTTCAACCATAAAAATCACAATCTAATGTTATTGCCAAGAATTTTAATTGACTTACAACTATTATTATTAAAATATACTATATAAAAATATCTTTTTATACATAAAAGAGCATATTTTTATCTTAAATTCTATTAGTTCAGTCGAAACTATTCAATTTCACATCAATAATTAAATGTTGAGAATTTTTTTGCAAACATACATTTCAAAGTATAGAAAATGAAAACGGAATAGTAATATGGTCACTTTCAATTTTTTTTCAGTTTTCATTTTCAATAACTTAGAAATCTATGGCGATTAGTAAAAAAATTAAAAAAAGGTGTAAATTCACATTATTAGCTCTTCAATTAAAATTAGACATCTGTTAATATTACTGGCAACATAACATTATAGCACTTGGATGAAATAAATATAATTAAAGAAATTCTTTAATATTTAGCGTATGCTTAGGACTAGCTAAACAATTATTATAAACTTTCCTATCTTCATTAAACAAATTCATTACAATTTTATAGATTTTAAACAAACTAATATTACACAACTTAAACTGCTAAATATTTGACTTGTTTGATTTGAGATCATCATAGCTAAGTTATTCATTATGACATTAATTAAGATGGGATCATGGAAGTTTTTATAATATGAAATATCACTGGCAGAAACGTAATAACAAGTTTTATTGTATATTTTAGTAAACATTAGCGACCGGCCCCGGCGTCTCATGGGTGCAATTCTGATAATAAATATAAAATAAATATTTGCAATATAAGCGCAAAAAAAATGTATTTATATACAACATCACATCCCACTAGGATTTCTCTTGTAGCGGTCTTTAAACACACAATGCGCAAGCAATGTGCAGAGTATGACAAAAATCTATATGGCCTATACCAAAGTTTGTTATCAACGACGATTGAGCACCCGCAAGGGCCAGTGCTGTGACCGCTGGTATACATCAATAAGGTACTTGTAAACGTTTTATGTTTCTTTTTTAATATTCTTCAGAATCTTTAGTAAAAATATTTAATAATACTGGCAACATTTGATATTGTTAAATTGTAATGCCATCTCTATACTGAGTTTGACATGAAACATCCCATTATCAATGTTACCTATTTTTGAAATATTATCAAATATGATTAATTTGCATGATAAAAAAAAATTACTGACCCTTTTATTAAAAATAATAAAACTGGCTTAGAGTTACTAAAATATTTAAAAACAATCATTAAAACTAAAAAAAATGGCCGGTGACAATGCAAAAGGACATAACCTACTTTTTATTTAATATTTTAAAGCATCAACTTAATTTTAAGTATTAAAAAAAAAATGTTTTTTATTATATTGTTAAGAATTTTGCAAGTAATATGGCCACAATGACAATTAAAAAAAATGGAAAGTTCTTGTTAATATAAAAAATATTGACTGGCTGACATTCTTAGTCAAATTCAATTTATTTTTCAATTGTAAAATTATTATTGTTATATATATTTAGGTGATAGTAGTGCATATATAAATGGCATAGATTTGAGACAAATGTCAAAATATTCATGAATTTTACATCACAAGACCAATAGATCTCCTAACCATCCTAAAGACCAGATAAACTCACTTAGCCCACATTATAAATTTATTTCCGAATTATAAATCTCCTTAAACTACTCATATATATGACTTTTTATGACAAATTTCTTTCGAGTACATACATATAAAATATGTAAATAATCCATCATAAATTTCAAAATATTCTTATCGAGAACTACTTGAAAATAAGCTCTCACACATTGGCAGTAGTGTATAGATTTAATTTAGGATTAGACAAAATTGTATACCCTGGTTGGCAATCACTGACATATTATTATTATTATTTTGTTTCATTAAAAAGACTTATTTGTAAAAAATCACTGTTTGGTTAAGGTAGAAGTTAGTATTATTTTGAAATTATACATTTAAATATTAGTTTTGCTGCTAAGAACAATGTTTTCTGACTGAAAGATAAACATGTGTTAATATGAATGGTTCTCTGTATGGCATCACAATACCATATCCATAAGATTTTTAGTGAATAGATTTAGCTGTCTCTCAAAAAATCACTGTTTGAGTTATATTATTTACATAAAAAATCTTCTACAGAAAGTGTTAACTGCTTGATATATAAACTTTATAATTAATGATTATTTCTTTAAAATGTAGCATTGCATATATTTATAGAGAACACTCTATTTCACTTAGCCACTTACTCTAGTACCTTTATTTTCTTATGTACTGACTCGCCCAAATAACAAGATATGCTTTATACATACCATTTGCAGAGATCTTTTTATATAGAAAATTCTAGAACAAGACTTGTAGACATACCCTACTTCGCTTTGTCACCGATGCTTGAGTCGTTACTCTCCGACATACCAACTTGAGTCAATAGCTGAGCAACGCTTGGTTCATTTAATGTAAGTACTGCATGTGCCTCCACCATAACAACTAAGGAGTTTCTCGCTTCTTCATGTGGGACACCATGAGCCCTAGTTGCATGGGAATACCACGCCCCCGTGGACGGTAACACTGATACGCACCATTTGCATGACAACCTGTAATTAGGATTAATAAGGAATATAATAGAAAATATTATTTTTTTACACAAATAGGTTGGAAACAACCATACGGATCACCTGATGGTTAGCGAATACCTAGCGAATAATAATAATAGCGAAACCTATAAACGCCTGCAAAAACAGAAGCATCGCAAGAGCATTGCCAACCTTATCTGCCAGGAGCTCTGGACACCTTACTCATCACAGGAACGTAACCCTTTTTTTTTTTTTTTCGAAGTGAAGAGTGCTGTTGGCCCTAGCGGCCTTTACAGCGTCACCGGTGAGAGGGGCCGGGCACTTAGGCAAGCCGGCCGCGAAGGAAGAATGGGAGCCCTCTGGGAGGGCTCGGGGGGGAAAAACGCCCGCCCTAAGGGTGTCTCCTAGTGAGATCGCACCTCGGCTTAGAGCGTCGTCGGAGTGGAATGAACGTAACCCTGCTTGAGAACAATGTTATTTAGCTGAGATCTTTTGTAAGGTCGAGGTGTATTCCCAGTAGGGCTGCTCCATATTTTGAGCAGGATTTTTCCTACTATGCCCTACCTCAGTTTTAATTCTAGATAAATAAAATAATACATTGTACTAGCTTTTTACTAAATGTTCTAATGAGTAGGCTTACAACAATGGATGTACAAAAAAAAATCAATTAAAACAGAAGGATTGGAGCTTAATCCATATAGTTACAGCACACTCCTATAAACATTAAAAAAAAAAATCAAATATGCTTGATATTTTGACCCTATTTAACCAAAAAGTTATTACATCCATTCTCATCATGAAATATTGTTATTTTATCTAAAAGCTTACCTATTAGTCATATGCCTAGACTTAACATGTCTACGTCTATAACCCCAGCTGTTGTAGACTCTAGGGCAGAATGGGCACGGAAACGATGGATTTGCATAGCACGTGTTGGTTTTGTCTGAAAATAAAAACATTGTAATTGTAGCTCAATATAATTATCAATAATATTAATATATATAGATGACTATCCCATTAGTGCAGTTTGCAGTGAACCTGCTTTCTGTTCCGCAGATTGCGGGTTTGATTCCTGCCTGAGTGGGTGTAATATTTGTATTTATATAAATATTATAAATATATATATTTGTTAGTAGCTTTCTAGGCTCCATGATATGGAACCTATTTAAAGTTTTTTATTTATGCCTAAAAAATAGAATTGTTCATTCAGGAGTACTTAACTAATAAAGAAGAGAAGAAGAAAGAAGAGATTCTCAATTCAACTGTATTTTTTTTACTTTTAACTGGGTGTACTGATTGATTATTTTTCTATTCAATATCAGGTACTTATGATGTGGTCCAATTAAAATTTTAACTAGACCTGACATTTAGTTTTTGACTTATCCCTAATAATGACTATTTAAGTGACTCAAGTTTCTGATATTCTCATTTTATAACTTGTTGATGTAAATCAAAGTTATTTCCTTTATTTGTGTGAGAATAAACATAATTATGAACTATAAAATACTTTATTATGGCTCATAGGAACAGAGTAACAACAGCACAAACAAAAAACACCATTTAAGTATAAAATACCTTTGACACTCTGAACTTCGTTAGATACAAAGTTCAAATTCTCTGTTGTTATGCTTAATGATTCAACAATAGTACCGCTCTGTAATACTGTTTCTACTTCCTTGTCAATCTCTATCTCTTTTTCATCATCTTGTTCGATATGTTTTTCATTTATCACATTCAAACATGGCTGTGTACTACTGACTTCATTTATCCATTTCTTAACACAACGATCAGTTGCTGTCGTACATACTGATTTATTTGAAACATTTTCAGTACTAACTGAGTATTTCTTCTCCAAAGTATCATCTAAGACAGCAATATCAGAATCGTTAGTATTCTCTCCAGAATAGTCCGTCAGTGGCGAGTCAACAGGTTCTACTTTCGGTACAATGTTCTGGAAAACAAGTGATTTGGTTCAAAAATATCAATTTGACAAATTTTATTACATCAGACTTGGTTATAAACATATTTCGTAATAAAAGGTTATAATTTTTCTTATAGCAGAACAATGTTTGCCAGTGCAGTTAATAAGGTGTAAAGGAATGAACACTCACAGTACTTTTGGGAATGTCAGAATTTGACACAGTGTTAGCATTATCTATTTTAGGGGTACTTAAAGAAGTTGATTTTTTATTAATTTTATTACTATCTTCTTGTTCACTCTTCTTTCGTTTTTTGGACAAACCCTGTGTTGATGACGCCGTCTTCTAAAAATAGACATTGTTGTGTGAGAATATAGATTTCATGAACTGTATTAACAAAAAGTAATAAGCAATTACGGTTCATATCCTATAATTACCTCGTCATCTTTATTAGCATCGTTTCCAGTGGACAAACCACATATTCTTAGAGCTTCAGCAGTCTTTAACAGTATTGGCAAAAATTCTTCAGTTACATTTACTTCACCATTATACATAAACCGTAATAGAGTTTGTAAAGAGTCTGTATTGATGTCATGAAGTACTATAATTGGATCCTTGTGGGGGTTTTGCTAAGGACATAATATGTGGGCGTTATAGAACTTCAATAATTTATTTAAAAAATATGGTATTGTATTTATAATTGCAGAAACTATGTCTCACCTGGAATATCGTTCTAAAAACTGAACTGTTTGCGGATAGTATAACTTTATGAGCTTTAAAACTTTGCCCTTCCGAAACTAATGTGACGTCTGATAAACCTTCGTCCTTAAATAACTCCTTTACGTTTGATAATATATTGTTCTGATAACCATTCCATTTTAAACTGATTTCCTGATTTGCCATTTTGCGTCTTCATAAAGCAAAATTGTATATATATGAGAAACAAATGTAAAAACAAACAAGTTAAAATGCATGTAAAATCACTGCGAAACTGCGAAAGAAAACATGTTTAGTGTTGTCAAAGCTAAAAAATATTCACAGAAAATATTATACAACAGAATAACAGATTATTGAAAGAATTTTAAGCGACTTTAAATATATATATTTTTTTAAAATATATATATTAAAAAATATATAAATAATAATTTTATATTTCAATTACAGATGTACTTTGTAATATATTCTAAATATATTCGGATACAAAATAGTTAAATACGAGTTATTGAAATTTAAAAATTAAGATTAATTTATCTACAATAAATATTAAAATTATGATAGATATTATGTAATAAATAAATAAATACACGCCTCACACTCAACGGCCCCCACTAGGGTTTATTCTTATGTCGGAGGTCCATAAACACCGAAACACACATAATACACAAGCACAAACGTCCAGACCACCAGTTTTTTGCGCTAAATGTACATATTCGCTAAAAAACATCTGCTAAGTTTTAATCGTCGTGTTAGGACTTTAGGAAATTTATATTTATAAATAACTAGCTGCCCGGACAGACTTCGTTCTGTCAAAAGTTAATAATTTTTTTTTTAAGTATTAAAGGCGTCCCTGTGCCTTAAGAAACAGAAAAAATTAAATTAATTAATGGTCGAGCCATTCTCAAGTTATGCGCTAAGCAACAGTCATTTTTATTTATATATTAATAGCTGCCCGGACAGACTTCGTTCTGCCAAAAGTTAATAGTAATTTTTTTTAGATTTTTTTGTTTAGTTTTAAATCCTTCCGTGGGCTTTAAGGAACATACAAAAAATAAATTAGCCGCATTGGTCGAGCCATTCTCGAGTTATGCGCTTAGCAATATTCATTTTTATTTATATAAGATAGACTAGCTGCCCAGACAGACTTCGTTCTGTCAAAAGTTAATATTACATTTTTTTTTCTTTTTAGTATTAAAACCTTTCGTGGGCCTTAAGAAACATACAAAAAAATAAATTAGCCTAGTAATCGTTCGAGCCATTCTCGAGTTATGCAATAAGCAACATTCATTCATTTATTTATATACTAGCGGTGCCCGGGACTTCGTCCGCGTGGAATTGAACAAAAATAAATATTTTTCAGTTCGCAGAGTAATAAAATAAATAAATTTCTAAAATAAAAGTAGCTAAAGCTACTCCTTATTACACCAGCTATCTTCCAGTGAAAGTCCCGTCAAAAACGGTCCAGCCGTTTCAGAGATTAGCTGGAACAGACAGACAGACAGACAAAAATTGTAAAAATGTGTTATTTTGGTATATGTAGCGTGTAAACATTCATACGCATTTAGTAAAAAGCGTATCTTTTGATATTACAAACAGACACTCCAATTTTTTTTTTATTTGTATAGATAAGATAATATTATATTTATATACTAGCTGCCCGGACAGACTTCGTTATGTCAAAAGTTAAAAGATTTTTATTTATATAGACTTTTTCTTAATTTTATTTGTTTATTTACTTTTTTTTTAGTATTAAAACCTTCCGCGGACCTTAAGGAACATATAAAAAAATAAATTAGCTGAATTGGTTGAGTCATTCTCGAGCTATGCGCTTAGCAACATTCATTGTTATTTATATAGAAGATAGATATATAATATTATATTTATGTTGATAATTTATTTATGATATTTATAAGTATAGAAGGTAGTTACTATTATGTGTTTGAAACATGTATTCCAAAATTTTTTCTAACAGGTTCATACAATTTTCATCTGGGCTATCTGGATTCCAGATAATTCTATCTGTTCTAATATATGATCACACAATAGTTTACAATAACTTCCCATACAAATCATCGTTTTTTTTTTGGAATTTTCAGCAGGGTTAGCTTAAAAGATAAATTATGTACAGGCTATGCTATTTTAACATGAGCCCAACGTTCAAAGGTTTACATACCTGGTTATATATAAATTATTTTTTTAAAAGTATCTTATTATTTTTGAAATTGTGGTAAGAATAGAAATCGTGTCCCCATTTATTTCATATTTAGATTATACTTCATATTTAGTGGTTTTCAAATATATTTTTTCCAAATAAAAAAAAATATAGGAGTACTATACTCGTTTCTAAATTGTACAAAATCAGATATGCTAGTTTTATTACAAGTAGGTTTGAACGAAGGTTGTACGGGACGCTGCAAGCCGCATGTAAGGGCGCAAAGTATCGATAAATAAATAAATAAATAATCTATAATCTATAATCTATAATATATATAAAAGCGAAAGGTCACTCATTCATCACGAAATCTCCGAAACTATAACACCTAGAAACTTGAAATTTGGCAGATAGGTTCCTTATAGAGCGTAGACATCCGCTAAGAACGGATTTTATGAAACTCGACCCCTAAGGGGGTAAAACGGGGGTTGGAAGTTTGTATGAAAGTCCTATGTTTTTGAAGTAAGAGACTTGAAATTTAAAATGTACGCTCTTTAGATGATGAGAAGGTGTCCAAATAATGTATCTTTAGGAATCAACTCCCTTTTGGGGTTAAAACGGGGGATGGTAGGTTGACTCACTCATAACGAAATCTCCGAAACTATAACAGCTACATACCTACTTGAAATTTAGCAGGTAGGTTCCTTATAGGGCGAAAACATCCGCTAAGAACGGATTTTACGAAACTCGACCCCCAAGGGGATAAAACGGAGGTTGGAATTTTGTATGAAAGTCCTATGTTTTTGAAATAAGATACTTGAAATTTAAAATGTATACTCTATAGATGGTGAAGAGAAAGGTCACTGACTCACTCATCACGATAACTCAAAAACCGCTGGATGGTCCATTCATCCAGGATGGACAAAGATAAAATTTGGCAGGGAGGTAGATTATAGTTAGTAGACGTCCGCTAAGAACGGATTTTGCGATATTTCACCGCTAAGGGGGTTTAATTGGGGTTAGGAGTTTGTATAAAACATATACAGCAGCTATAAGTTCGCCTGTTAGGCTATTTATACTGCAGCCTGAAAATAAAACTAAAAATGCGGTGTATAGAGAGGTTTTATAAAAATAACTATTAAATTATACTAAATTGTGCCTTTTAAAAAGTTGCTCAGTGTGATAAGCATTTCAAGTAACTGAAATAAAAAAATTATTTGCGTTAAACATCTTAATAGTAAAGCATAACAAAAGTGTATATGATCGATTCCCTCAAAATCTACTGAACGGATTTTCATGCGGTTTCACCATTGGAGAGGAGGCTCCACCATTGGCAAGAGGAAGGTTTACGGAACGGCTAAGCCAATTTTGATGAGAATTTCACTGGAAGTTTGCCGAAAAAACTTTGTGACACACTAATTTCAACGCGGGCGAAGCCGCGGGCACAGCTAGTAAATTATAAATCAATATAATATCGTCATTATATCTAATGGACGTAATATACACAAATCTAAGCCGTGTTTGGCTAATCTTTTTTATTCTTCGGCGCCCCTGTAGCTAGTGACCAAGAATAGTAAATATACTTTTTACCCACAACGGACCGGAAATTACTTGGGCAAACCCGTAAGGGACAGCTATTATTTTATAGTGTTAATATTTACTATCTTATATTATCGTGAACCTTGAAACTACTTGTTTTGTAATAATGTTATTACATAGGGACTTAATTATTGCATATGAATTTGACACCTTTTAGTGCGATAAAAAAGATAAAGACAAAAAAAAACAAAATTAGATGATAACAAAATGTTAATCGATAAAACAGTTACATAAACTTTATAATAAAAATTATATCAATTATATCAAAATTATAGTAAAAAGTCTCGACTTCTCGAATAAAAACTGCAATAAATGTACCTACATTAACACTAGCTGACCTCGCAAACGTTGTTTTGCCATATATGAAATTAAACCCCGTTAATCCCCCCCTTATAACTTAGGGGGTATGAAAAATAGATGTTGGCCAATTCTCAGACCTACCCGATATGCACACAAAATTTGATAAAAATTGATCCAGCCGTTTCGGAGGAGTGTAGTAACTAAAATTGTGACACGAGAATTTTATATTTAAGACTAGCTGATTCAGTAAACGTTGTTTTGCTATATATATTATAAACCCCCTTAATACCCCCCTTATAACTTAGGGGTATGAAAAATAGATGTTGGTCGATTCTCAGACCTATGCACACAAAATTTGATAAAAATCGGTCCAGCCGTTCCGGAGGAGTATTGTAACTAACATTGAGACGCGAGAATATGAGACGCGAGAATATGTAAGATGAGTTAAAAAATTGCTTAGTCACGTTGAAATAGGATAACGCACACCCATACTCGTTTTAAAATGAAATCCTCATAGTGGCCACCACCGTTTTTCCGACATCTAATTTGTCCCTAGAACAATAGAGTCCAGTATTGTTGTATCAGTTGTACAAACAAATAAATTCACCTTAACAAACATTGTATTAATCTTTACCTTATCAATTAATCCTTACGAAGAACGTCTTCAAAATTTAGCTACTACCATTCCACCGTATTCGTGCAACAAGCGACAAACAAGAAACACAAGTAAATAATACCTGCAACAATGTCGGTTATACTCACATTTTTTAATTTTTTTTCACTCATTTATTTGACAAGCTACATTCGTGCTGAGGAAGAGATATTGGTGGATGGTTTTTCTAATATTTGTAATGAAGATACTTCACTGGATACCGTATGTATTTTATTATTCGAATCACATAAACCGACTCACTTTAAAGATGTAAATAAATAACGTTCTTAGACATACTATATTATATAACTCGTGAAGCTATGAACACATTTTCTTAAATGCTTATATCTATTTCCACTAGTACTGAATACTAACTAATCTTAGTATTCACCAGGAAAATAGCACCACATACGCTTCTTTTCTTATAAATAAAAATATGCTGTAATAAATTTAGATCATTTATATTAAACATTGAATAAAATCCATTGTAATTTTGTTTGTTAGCAAACGAAAAAAAAATGACTTCAATTACATCGACAAGTAATACAACGTAAGTAGAAGAAAAAATTAACTAACGCACTAGGATTTTCGGGGGTTCCCCTCGATTTCTGTGGGATTCAATCATCAGATCCTGGTTTCCATATCATGGGTACCACCCTTAGGATATCTCCTTTCCAACAAAAAATGCTGTATCAAAATCGGTTCATAAACGACGAAGTTATTCCCGAACATACATAAAAAAATACATATATGTACGGTCGAATTGAGTAACCTCCTCCTTTTTTGAAGTTGTAAAAAGTAATAGTAGTAATAAATATATTGTGTTACTAGCTGTGCTCGCGACTTTGTCCGCGTGGAATAGTAACTAAGTATATATGTTCAATGTGATTCTTTAAATTGGCAAAACTTTTTTATTTATGAATCGATTGAAATGAAATAGAAACTAAATTTTAAGCGAAGCTTGCCACAATATAATAGTAATATCTACATATAAATCATAAAAAACTGTTTCTGAGATTAGCATGCACAAACGTACAGACAAACAGACAAAAATCCTGACAATCATTGTTTTGTGTGCTATTTGCGTTGATAAAGGTCTCATTAATATTTTTTCTCATATACCTTAAATGCACAGACAGCGACCCGTAACATTTTTATTATATTTATTGATTGATGACCACGTACAAATTCACACTAACTTGCCTTGATGAATGTAAAATTAGAATTTTTTTTTTGGTCTTCGACACTACGTGACTAAATCATAGCAGAAGCTATAGGTATTCTTTTCTAAGCTTAACAAAAAAATCTAGGCAAAATAATACGAATACATAAAGTTTCTGTTCTTTCCCTGTACCTACGTAGTTAGTCAAACACTCTGAAATATGACTGAGAGAACAAATATAAGGTGAAATACTTAATTTTACCAAACCAATTTTCTTATTTTTTAATAAGTAATGTAACGTCACAATGTACTATTTAACCCTTTTAATTAAAATATTTCAGTTCACACTCATAAGAAAGTACGGTTATCCATGCGAAATACATCGAGTGTACACGGAAGACAAATATGTATTGGAGTTGCATAGGATTCCACATGGGAAGCGTAACAGCTCACAAAAAAGAAAATCCGTAGTATTCTTACAACACGGCCTCCTATCTTCGTCTGCTGAGTGGATACTTATGGGACCAGAAAAGGGCCTGGGTAAGCCTATCATTTGTTGAAACAAACTATCAATAACATTACCAACGTTTCATGAAATGTTTCTTATTAAATTTAATCGCACTATCACTCACAATAATCAATATATAAATATACTATCTGACCCGCAAACGTTGTTTTGCCATATATATTTATTAACCTTCTCAATTCCCGCCCCCCCGCCCACCCCCCGCCCCCTTACCGCCCCAACTTAGGGGAATGAAAAATAGATGTTGGCCGATTCTCAGACCTACCCGATATGCACACAAAATTTCATAATATTTCATTAACTCTCTTAACCCCCCCCCCCCCCCCTCCGACTTATAACTTAGGGGTATGAAAAATGGATGTTGTTCGATTCTCAGACCTATCCGATATGCAAACCAAAATTTCATGAGAATCAGTCAAGCCGTTTCGGTGGAGTTTAACTACAAACAACGCGACACGAGAATTTTATATATTAGAAGATATCTATACAAATAAATAAAATGGAGTGTCTGTTTGTAATATTGAAATAACCGCTTTTTGCTAAATGCATATGTATGTATACACGATACATATACCAAAATAACATTTTTTACAATTATTGTCCGTTTGTCTGTCCGTCTGTCTGTCTGTCAGTTTGTTCCGGCTAATCACTGAAACGGCTGGATCGATTTTGACGGGTCTTTCACTGGTAGATAGCTGATATAGTAAGGAGTAACTTTAGCTATTTTAGAAATTTATTTATTTTATAATTCTGCGAACTGAACAATAACCTTTTTGTTAAATTCCACGGGGACGAAGTCGTGGACACAGCTAGTTATAAAATATAACTCATAAAGTTATTTAAAAACACCAGGCTTGATTAAAATAGGAAATGTTCCATATTTTCCAGGTTATTTATTAGCCGACGCTGGTTACGACGTCTGGATGGGTAACGCCAGAGGCAATACATATTCGCGCAATCATGTAACTCTGAAGCCAACTTCTGCAGCCTTTTGGAAGTTTAGCTGGCATGAGATTGGGTATTACGATCTTCCAGCTATGATTGACTATGTATTGGGCGAAACAGGGGTTCCTAAGATCCAATATGTCGGATTCTCACAAGGTACCACAGCATTTTGGGTGATGACTTCAACTAAGCCGGAATACAATGATAAAATAAAAGCGATGCAGGCATTGGCACCGGTTGGATATGTCGGAAATATTAGGAGTCCACTAATAAGAGCCATTGCGCCTTTTACAAATTCATTAGAGGTAAGGAATTTTACAAATTGGGTAAGGATAGAATTATTCGTAATGGATTAGTGCAGTGGTTGCGATAACTAGCTGTTACGTTAGCGGTTGTAATTTTTAGAACTGCTCATGGTAAATTTTTTGTATAACTAAGAATTTTTATAGTTGTCAAGATTGAGGGTGTTTACATACAATTAACTGGTAAGCTAGTGACGAAAACTTTATTAAAACCGACGGTCGCGTCTTCTAATTTCCGCTTGGGGTGGATATTTATATTTGTACAAATATTTGCTTCTAGTTCGACTGTGACTGTCGACTTGTAAAATTACGCTTCTATATTAATCTACTAAGTAAAAGTAACGAACAAATTTCGTCATCCATTAATTTTTTTTTTTTTTTTTTTTTTTTTTTTTTTTTTTTTTTTTTTTTTTTTTTTTTTTTTTTATAACTTTTGGATAATGTATCAGCATGAGTGTTTACTTTACAACAAGAAATTCATGTTACAAGTAGTTAAAACTTAAGATGCCCTAGTTGCAACACCACTTTAGATATTGAAAGGAAATAGATATATTTTCAGGAGCACTTATGTCATTATTACAGTTATATAATCAAAAGAAAAACATAGATAATTGTTACCTACATAAATTATTACAGCTTTATATTTATATATAGTATATTACATTTATATATATACAACTAAATCACGTGTTACTTTTACAGATTTGTAAAATTAAATTTAAACTTTAAATAATTTATAAACTTCACAATTGTACGTTTGTTTTTAGAAACGTTAAATGATAATAAATGTTTGTCTGCGTTCTAAGCCCAAATTTAAAACCACGACGATTAGAGAATTATAGACAAAGCAGTTAACCTTTACTGGCTATATTTATAAGAAATTATCAACTAGTTTCAAACCACTTTGTATATGTTGAAATAATTATAAAAATATTATTTTTCAGACTATATTACGATTATTAGGTCAAAACGAGTTCTTAGCTAATGGCAAAATAAACGAATTAGCTGGTAAAAGCTTATGTCTCGAGGAAGCTGTGACGCAAAGCATTTGCACTAACTTGCTCTTTCTTCTGTGCGGGTATAATGAAGCACAATTAAATAAGGTAAGACATCTTCAATATTTCAACTAATTAAAAAAAATAACCGCTCTGTTGTAGTGGAGCGTGTGCCGTGTAGGCGCTTAAACACCGGCAGCTTGCGGGTTCGATTTCCGCTCGTGGTGGATATATTGTGGTTAGTAGAAATATTTCTTTCTGGTTTGGATTTCTGTGGTTATGGGTTTCTTCACGGTACTTCGGAGAACACGTTAAGCTGTCGGTCCTGGTTGTTATCATTTACACTTGATAGCGATCGATACTCATAGTAGGGAATATATCCGCCAACCCGCGGTGGAGCAGTGTGTAGATTAAGCTCTGATCGTTTTCATGGAGAAAGAGGTTTATACCCATCAGCGGGGATATTATAAACTGAATCGATAAAAAAATCCATCTCTATTCCTATCTTCTTTTTAAAATCTCTACGATAAAATTTTTATTATTTTATTTTAATAAAATATTTACTTTGAATTTAAGTAAAAAATTCGATTAGTTCAAAAAAAGAGATAATTCTGCGTAGACGTTATTAGTAACTCCTATTATTACTTTTTTATGTTTACGATGTGTAGGTACATATTATCGTCTACATTACAATAAAATAATTAATGTAAGAAATAAATTAATTATCTTTCAGACCATGCTACCAGTAATTTTAGGGCACACACCAGCAGGTTCGTCAACAAGGCAAATTATTCATTTCGGACAACTATTCAACTCTAAGAAGTTTAGAAACTTCGATCATGGATGGATATCAAATAAACGAATATATGGAACATTTAAGCCACCAGAATACAATCTAAGCGCGATAACCGCGCCGATTTTCCTTCATTACGGCGATAACGATTGGCTTTCTACTACAGACGACGTTGATAAATTGTTGCATGAAATTAATTCGGTAGTCGGAAAATATAGAGTACCGCTCGATGAATTCAATCACCTTGATTTCGTATTCGCAATTGATGTTTATAAACTGTTATACAAACGCATGATGAATATTATGTCACGTTTCATGTAAATAAAAAATCTCTAACTATGACTAGCTTTATTATGCTTGACAGAAACAATATTTGATTTTTTAAACATTACAAAACTTGAGTCGCTGACACCTGAAAAATTAAAATGCGTTTTATTTATATACATTCCTTTTTTGGGATCATTCTGGACAAGTAACAACTATAAGAAACTTTCACAAAGTATTATAAAAAAGAAGTAGCCGAATCAATTCAGCCGTTTCCAAGTTTACCGCTTAGCACCACATTCAGCTATTAATTTTTATTGATATCATTATAATTAGTGCGTTTGAAACTTACAAATATTGAGTCAGAAATAGTGGAATTTGAAGACTTCGCACAAAGTTTGTGATCTATATCCGCATGTCCTTTATAATAAGCAGCGATATTTATATCTTTGTCATTTGCCTTTTTTTTATTCGCAATTCTAAGCTCTCTTTTTACAATAGCTCCAAAAGTTTTGTGAACTGAAAACAACAAATATAATTTTAAATATATACACCGTATTTAAATAATATAAATAAAACTTTTTGTAGTACCTTTTGTTAAAACTTCTATGGGATCTTCTTGCTTCTTACGTTGGCTGCCTATGAACGTATCTTTTGTCATTGATTCATTGGTTTTGTGAAGAACTTGCAACATTGATACATGTTTGAAATTCTTTAAAAATAACAAAGTTTTGATGTATAATAAACTTATAAAACATAATTATGATGATGTTTTAAGATCAATGTCATGTGAGTGAGAGGAAATATTGCTATTGTTTTACAGTTAGGTAATGCTCACGATTTAAAAATATTTAGTGATGAAGTAGACATGTAACATATTTCTAATAACAAACACTATGAAACATAAGTTTAAATTTGATCATATGTTATTAAATTTCATTTCCAAATTAAATAAACTAACCTTACCTCAAGTATTACATACTCAATCGTTTCATTTTATACCTATATTATTGTAGTTAATTAATGGCTCATACGCACTAGTGGTTAACCGCTCAGGGAGTTTTTTTTATACAACTAGGTCGACAAACAACCGTGCGGCTCACGTGTTGGTAAGGGATGGCCGTAGCTTATAGACGCCTACCACACCAGAAGCATGCGTGTTCCCGACCCTACCTCCCCTCCCCACCGTCATGTCTGTTTGGGTTTCCCTACCGTACCTCGGAGAGCACATTAAGTTGTCGGACTCGGTTGTTATCGTTAATACCTGATAATGTTCGTTACCCATAGTAGGAATATATCCGCCAACCCGCAGGGAGCAGCGTGGTGAATTAAGCTCTAATCCTTTTTCTACACAGAGAAAGAGGCCTATGCCCAGCAGTACATGCAGTTACATGCTGAAACGCTGTGTAACTTTTTCAGTCGGGAAACTCCAGATTTTGAGCAGAATATTTCCTACTGTGCCTTACCTCAGTTAAAAAGTCAGTTTAATAGTATTTGAAACGTGGTTATACTGTATCACGCCGTACTGTATTTCTCGCTAAAACTCCTAAAAATTTTAGGCGCAGCAGTTTAAGGAATGTTGCCGTCGCTTCGTAGAGTAATATAAAAAAAGTTATAATACTTCTATACAATAATAAATTATTAATTAATGCTAAAATAATAAATTTAAGTATTATAAAAATAAATGTAGTAGACACTGATAAAATGTTTCAACAAAATGTCTTGAATGTAAATTATAAGTTCTTGGTATTAGTAGAATAGGGGTCATTACGAAGCCTGTGAAATTAGGCTTTATGCGCTTTCGGTAAATCACCCGCACGGTTAACCGTTAGTGCGCGTAGTTAGGTCATAATCCGTTATTCCAAAAATTTAGAAACGAACTCATACAAAATACATCACTCATATAGATTACTGCGTTATATTGTGATATAAAGTAAAACAAAAATAAATATGGAAAACCATAAAGTTTACCTTATTTTGACAATTTTTCATGGTTATAATCATTTCCGATTCGATATCATTGACTGTGTCGGTTTCCATTTCTTCAAAATAAGACTCAAAAGGCCTCGGTGGTGCAAAGACGCTACTATCAGAATACACGGCTGTGTATGTAGGTATAAGATTTTGACGCATATTACGCAATTCAAGTTTTAGTGAAATGTTCTCTCTCTTGAGTTGTTTCAGTTCATTGCTTTGTAGATTAAACCGTTGTTGTAAACAATCCAAATTATATTTAACTGTACTATTTTCTTCTGCATCTACGATACAAGTACTGCAACCAACGTCAACAGTTTTAGTTTTGACTGAAATGCATCTGCTTAACTTTCTGCATAGTAATGATGAACTTCTGACATAGTTGTTGCAGACGATAAAATCGGTATCTGTAGAGATATCTTTTTTAATGGCCTTTTTTGACAAATTTTCATTGATGCTTTGTTTCGAGTGTACCGTTAATGTATCAGAACTGATATGTTCATTTACAAAAGGCGTTATATTTTTGACGACAACAGCTTGCTCTACAATTTCATCTTTCCAAATTCTAACAATACTTTTAACGCTGCGAATGCTGTAACGACTTGTGCAGTCACTCTTTGGAAATTTTACTTTGAATATTTTATCTAATATTATCTTCCAAAACACTTTTATACTTTTCAGAGCTTCCAAACATCTTTCGCAAGGCCAATGAGTCGTTTCAAATTCCTCCTGTAATAAAATCTTAGTCAAATATATAATATACAGGATACTCGTATTATTTTTAAAATTAGACCAGTATCTACTAGCCTCTGCGAAATATTTTTGAAAATTGTCTGCGTCCTTAAAACATTCCGTGATTGCATGACAAGAGTCGCAGATACTATCAAGGACCACTTTAGCCTTACAATCTGGATGACATCTTGGTGTAACCTAAAAATAAATTTCAAACTTAGCACTTGTGTTAAGATATGTAAGCGTTTCAATATCAATATCGGTTGCATACTTTTCCTCGATGCCTCCAAGACATCATTCTTAGAGAGCTGGCGACTATAGAAACAGGTAAAACACAAATTGGCATATCACACTTTATCCAATCCCTAAGGTACCTAACTCGATTTTCTGTGTCATGACTCCATGCTCTAATATCGAAACACGAATCATAAGACTTAATTTTGCCTTCGGAACGTGCTAACAATTTTAATTTATTTTCGCTTTTATGAAACATTGAATAATGTTACTTTTATAAACTTAGATATATGTTTCACCATATTGGAATAATAAGCATCGTAAATTTTGGGTCCCCAAATTGACATAAGTCACTAGCATCTGTTACATCGAATCATAGAAATATTTTTTATTGGGGTGATATTATTATAAATAATAATACGTGGTATTGAATAAAACCTAATTTAAAAACGTTATAAACTATTTTATTATGACATTTGTCGTAAAAAGTTCAAATGTGACATTCCATAATTATAATTACCGTTCCAACCAGATTTTATTTATTTCAAATAAAAGTGTTTTATAACTCGATATTTATAATTTTATATCAATAAGGTTGCAATTAAAGTCAGAAATTAAACTTTGAATATAGCGCAAAATATACGTAATGTAGTAACAAATGTTTGTGAGAAGTAGCAATAAAGAGGCACTTCTATGTTTAGAAAAATTATATGAACTGATTGCAAACAAAGTTTCTGGGTATGTCATTTATAACAAAAAGGGAACGAGTGTTTAACGAGTACGATCTTTTCGATTTACCGGCTCGGAATGAAGGTAAGTTGAAAGCCTACTCATCATGCACAGACGCCAGGGCATGGTCGCACTTTTGTTCAGACAAAACAGAACACTTGGTCGAGATCATAAAGAGGAACAACGAAACAGTCCGACCTAAGTATGTACCAACCGATGTCATCGTAAATACTTTAATGACATCAAAAAATGCGGAGATCGCCCGATTGAAACGAAAGATTGAAGAGTTTGAGCAATTGTTGGCCGCTTACGACGAACTTGATCTTACGTGTGATCAAAAATGTGAAATTGCTAATGCCGTAAGTAGTTTTTTTTTACTTTTTATATAAGATTACTTGATATACAATTACAAATAAAATATATAGCGTTATTTTTTCTTTTAAGCATGCAGCTATTAAAGCAGCGAACAAGGAACTCGACGATATGGTTAGATAATCAAATATCTATAATATAAAACGAGTTTTGTAAAACATTTATTGTATTTATAACTATTTTATAAATATTTTTATCGTTATTACAGTTTTTGGATTTGAATATTTCTGGTTTCACGGAGGTAAAGTAATATTTTCTATAAATATAATAGTAAATATATGGTAAAATTATTAATAGATTTTCTACAGTGCCGTCAATTTTTATTTACAGGGTATAGATTCAGAAGCATTTGAGGTATGTACTAATATAAATGTTAACATTTTTTATTAAAATGATATAGCTAACAATAATTTAACTTTCAGACTGGCAAGTCAAGAGGTGACGAGGTACTTTTTTAATTATAATGTTTTATTTAGGTATAATATATAACATACAATTGATTGAGATATTTTTTTTTTTGCAGCCAAGTAGATATATCGATGAGGTAATAATTTTCTTTTTTTTTTTGTATGATTTTATAGCTATATACTTGTCAGAATTTTTGGATTTCAGTCGTAACACGATAATATCCGCATTAGCCTTTTATTTTGTATTTTATCAACCATCGACTGACGCTTAAAAATTTTCTGTAAATAGCTTTTAAAATTAATATTTAAGCATAAATTTTTTAAATTTTTCCAACGAAGGAACTAACGTTATCTTTACAGACTGGAAAATCACGTGGTGATGAGGTATGATGATATTTTTCAAGTCTTACAGATCTATACTTACTAATATTTTAAAGAGGAAGAACTGATTGAATTGTTTTTTCTGTTCAATTGACAAACTCTAAAACTGTTGAACTAATATTGAATCGACTATAATCCCTAAGGCACATACAATAAACCTTCACGTTAGGATTGAACCAGTTAACCAATTAGAATCACACGTCAAAAAGTCAATGCAATCGAGACTAAAGTTTGCCTATCAAAAGTTGTTTATAAACTTCAGAAACTTTAAATAATTCTCTTTCATATTTTTTTATTTTATATAAGTATATAAATAAATAATTTGTAGTGGACTATGGGAAAAGCTTCTACACCAAGAACGCAAACAAAAAGCAATCAAATTGGAACATCATGCAAATGTGATGCAAGTACATGTAAGACGGAACACTTTTTTCATAAAAATACATATCTTTACAATTTAAAACTACATCTAGACTATACTTAGTTTGATATTGCCTAACAACATATATATGCTGTGTGTGAATGTGAGCGTGTTTGTGAGAAATTGTAAAATAATACGACAATGATTCGTTGTTAATCATCGTTAAACAAATTAATGAATGATAATAAAAATCAATCGTACTTTATATTTTAGCGGCACATGATGAAAGAATAGATGAACTCAAAGAAACTATCATCAGTAAGGACGCTAAATTGAGCGCAATGCAAAATACGATTGCGGTAAGTATAATTAAGTTAATTGCTTAATTTTTCAAAACTTTAACTATATCATTAACTTTTCAATAGGTAATGGAAAATGATGTTTGCGAACCCTATTGTATATATGCGCATATTTATACAGCTCTAGAAAAAATATTCGGAACGCTATGCCAGAATGAAAAATATAAACAATATTTGGATTTATTAGTAAGTTTTTGTAAGTTTTTTGGTTACATTAACAATAGTGATTGGGTAAAGGTATAAAATAAAATCGTCTTTTCTTTTCAGACTGCTGGAAAGGATACTAGGGGTATAGATTTAAAAGGAAAAATTATTTTCAAAATGAAAATTTTAGAAAAATTTAGCCTTGCTTTGATCGCACCCTGTTCCCAGACTTTAGAGCAACAAGATTGTTCTTGTTACCGCGCTGAAGTTGTTACACGTGTAGAAACAACTTTTGCGTTAACATCTGCAGAGAGCAAAGTACCCAACTTCGACGTAGATAATAAGAGAGCACAACTTGTCGCAGATATTATGCAAAACGATGACATGAAACAAATACTAAGTAAAGAAAGCCTTTGTACAGAATTTCATGACGATCAAATAGATGATTATTATGAAAGCGAAAATTACGATACTGAAGCTCAAAACTTAAAACGATTAAAAAACTTACAAGCAAATTATGGCGAATTAATAAATTGTTACGATAATTTAAAACATGAAAGAGATAGTCTAAAAATACGTTGTCAAAAATATCTCGAATTAGAAAACGAATGTGAGTGTTTACAAAACAAGTTAAGAGAATATAATCAGTTATGGAAAGAAAAAGAGTTTTATCGTAAACGATCTGAGGATCTTAACGCATTAAAAGAAAGTTACTATGTTTTGTCCGAAGAGACGGCGAGTATTGAGACCAAATTAAAAGCCGAACAGGAAATAAATAAAGTTAAATCTGGTACTATAGACGAATTAAAAAATGAAAATATCAAACTAGAAAACAAAATAAGTGAGATATCTTTATCTTTCGAAAAACAAAGAAATATTTTAATTTGTAAATTAAAGGAATGCGAGTGTAAAATAATGTGTCAAGAACAACAAATAAAAAGTCTTACAAATCAAGTTGAAAATATTTTAAAAGCAGACAACGAAAAAGTTAGAAAGTGATAATTTTTTTATTATTTTTATACTTTTAATTTTGTTTAGAATTTGGTTTTACATTACTAGATTCTTCAAAATGAAGACGACGACCGGTCGGTTGAGCTATTAGATGAGATAAATACACAAAAAGAACAAATTAAAAACTTAAAAGATGCGTTGTGCTGTAACGAAGAAGAAAAACAGTATTTTCAAGAAGAATTAGAAAAAAAACATGAAATCATTAATGACTTGAAGATAGAAATTGAGGATTGGAAAAGTAACATTTTTATTTACATAATTGAAGTTATTTTATATAATATTAATATAAAATATTGTTTTTTTCTTTTTTAAATATTTGACGAAAATAATTAGTTTAATAAATTATTTAAGGAAAATATGAAGAGACAAATGATTGTTTAGGGTCTTATTTAGAAAAATGTCAAATAGAAATAAATGAGCTGCAAGTTACTAGTAATTCTGCTATTGAAAATTTAAACCATATTATCGAAAGTAAATCACAAGAAATCAGTTACTTGATTGATGAAGTTGATCGTAAAAATTCTGAAAATAAAAATTTAGTTGAACAAATGAATAGCCTACAAGATGACTTTAAAACAAAGGTGACAGCACTTGAAAGTGAAAAGCAAATTGCACTAAGCTCCATTCATACGGCAAAAAAAGAAAGTCTAGAAATACTTGAAAATGTTAATAATTATAGTGACCACAGGGATCATAGGAATTATGAAAGCATAAATATCAATTATCAAGGAAAAAATGAAAATTTATCAAAAGAATTAATTCAAAAATTAGATACTAATGATGTTAACTTATTAAATGAAATTGAGTTACTTCAAGAAATAAACCTTGAGAGTGTACAACTTTTACAAAACGAAAATATACAACTAAAAAAATCATTTGAATCGGCTAATAGAGAAGTTGAAAGACTAAAACGAGAACTTACGATGCAAGAAGATGTAAGCGAGAAATTTAACAAACTAGAAGACAGCCATGCAAGTCTTCTAAGTGAAAACAAAAGACTACTTATTGATTTAAATAACAAAACATCTGAACTCGATAACATAAAACATGCATTTCAGTTATCAAAAAAAGAAAGCGAGACATTGATAGACGAATTGCATAAAACTGAATGTATTCAAGAAGAGTACATAAAGCTAAATGAAAGCTATCAGAAAGTTATCTCTGATAGAAATGTGATAGAAAACAAATTATTGCAAGCTGAAAGAGAGTTAAAAGAGCTACAACAATGTCAAAACGCTCTAAGAGAAAATAATGAAGTTTTACTCTTAAAGGTAAAAGAACAACAAAATTTAGAACAAAAAATTTCTGCTGTAAAAGAAAGCTATGATAAATTAAAAGCAGAAGACGGTATTTTACAAAACGATTACAATAATAAAGTTAATGAAATAAATGACTTACGCAAGTGCCTAACAAGTAAAGACGATGAAATTCGGGATTTGTATTTAAAAATAAAAAAAATAGAAGATCTTGAGCGTCTAGCTAGAAATAAAATAAATTTCCTAAATACTGAAAATATAAATATGCATTTGAATATAAATACTATGAATGAAAAAGTTTTGGAGCTGGAAAATAAAATTAAATATTACGAAAATTTAGAAAATAATTTTAATAACTTGAAATATGAGCTTGATAAACTTAAACTAGAAAAGGAAATCTTGCAAAAAGATTTACGAATACAAGTGGAACGTATAACAAAGTTACAACAAGAAAATTGCAATCTAAATGATGAAAGTAAAACTTTATTGAAACATAGTGAAGATTTGGAAAAGGCATTATTGCATACTCGAGATGAGGTACGAACGTTACGTTTTTTTTTTTTTTTACATTAATAGTACCTTTATAAGGCCCTTTTTATTTTTAGAGTTTATCACAAACCAATTCTATTCACGTGTGTTACAATGATATGAAAAAGGAAATCGATGTTTTACGACAAGAAAAAATGTCATATCATAAAAAGATAGGAGACTTGCTCGATAAATTAGAAGAATCGGTAAAAATAGATTATTTATTATGCAGAAGCATATATGCATTATATAAAATTAAATATGTAACATAAATGATGCAACATTTTCAGGAATTTCGTAGAATCGAACTTGATGAAATGATTGTAAGTAAAGACAAAAAAATATTTACTTTAGAAAATCATATAAATGAATTAGAAGACGAGATAAGGAAACTTCAGTACAGCTTAAATGAAGTTATTGAAACTGGAGAACAGATAAAGCAACTGAGTTATGAAAGAATTGAACAATTTAAAACGATTGAAGCACACCGTAATAAATATTTATTTCTTTTTACATACAACAAATAATTATTTACGATAAATACTATAACTTATTTAGTCGTAATTTAACCATCACAATATTATGATAAATGTTTGGAAAGAATCTATTTAATCCAACCACATCACGTGTCCTGTCTGTCACGCGTCTCGTGCCTTTGACGTGTTTTTAACTCGGGCTGTATATATATATTTATATATATGGCGGGATAACCATCTAACAACTGGCTTTGAAATACACAGACCGAAGATGGGTAGCAGAATCTTCGGTGTGACAAAGTCAGCCCTGCGGTCACCAACCTGCCTGCCCAGTGTGGTGACTATGGGGAAAACACATGAGTTCACGCCGTTTTTGACTCAAACTTGTGGAGGCTTATGTCCAGTAGTGGACTGTGATAGGCTGATGTGTATATATATACCATGTTATATGCGCTATTTATTAGAGTTGATCAATAGAATTTTTTTTTAAATGACTTACAAGTTTTATACATAATTTTATCTATTTCAGACTCTAAAGCAATACATAACATGAAAATCGAGCAAGTCAAACAACAAAACAAAAATGAAGACTTAGAAAAACAACTATCTTCTACTAAATTAATAACAGAAGAGACTAACCAAAATAAAGATGACTTATTTATACAAATAAAAAAGCTACTTAAAGAACGATTAGAAATTGTTTCCCAAATAAAACAATTAGAGTTAAATAGTGTTGGAGAGAGTAACTTATTTCCAGAAAACTGCACAGTAAATGATGTAATTTCATCATTACGTCAAATAAATAAGTTTATTGATGAAAAAAATACGTGTTTAGAAAATACTTTAACAAATGTACAAGCCTCTTACCAATTGCTAAAATCTAAGGCAGATGAAGCAAAAAAAATTGCAGAAGAAGAAAGGCAAAAAATAATCAATGAAAAATTTGAAATACAAAGGGAAAGAAAAATTATTGAAGAACAATTAGAAAGTCTTATAAACAAAAATCTTAGTTACGAAAAAGTGATAGAAGATCTAAAAAGAGAAATTATGAATCAAGAGCTCATTTTTAATAGACAAAAGCTACTAAGTGAAAACAATATTGCGAAATTAAAGGAAGAAAACATATCTCTTCAAAACATATATGATAACTCTTTAAATACCATAAATAAATTACAGGAAAACCTTGACGCAGAACTGAAAGATAAAAATTTCTATCTCGACGAAATCGAAAAATTAAAACTTGTCACTGAAGGGAAAACCAAAGCAATTGCTGAGCTACAAAATCATATAGAGATGATCGAAAATAAACCTACCCAAAACTTTTCAGTTCAAACAGTTCTACTTTCTAGCAACGAAGATGTAGATATTCAAACTGATGCTCAAGACGAACATAACGATTTTATTCAGAATAATTCCATAAATACTTCTGAGTCTATTGAAAATACATCTGAATTATTAAAACCATTAAATACGAAAATCGTGGAGCCTACATTAGATTTTATAAAACATACTTATATTAACTGTAAGATCAAGGAACTAAGTATGGGCAGACTAGAACATTATTCTATTGCTGATTTTCATCACACGTCAGATGGTTATAGCGAATGCAAATTGTTTGAAAATAATTTTTATGTTAATTCTCCATTATCAGATAATTTGTCTTTAAGAAATGGTAATATCATTGATATACGTAGTGCACAGACACGTACAAATTTTACAAAGAACCTTAGCGGTAATGATAACTATACAAGCAGGAATAATACTGAAAGTCTTAAGTCCCAATCTGTAATCAGTAAAGAACAACAAAAGAAAATAAGAAATTTGAAGAAAAATTTAGCATTACATGGATCAATTTCGTCAACAGAAAATGACATGTTTTTAATTTACAAAGAAAGTCAAAGTACTTATGAAGATCAAACAAATACTGAAGATAAATCTTGGCCTCAAAATGGTATTAACGTTATCGTAGAAAGAGCAACTATTTATACAAAAGAAAACCTCTTTCCTAATAGACAAAAATCGATACAGAATGTAAATGAACAATCAGGTTATAAAGAAAATGATGACGACAGCTTAAGGCCAAAACTTAATATTAACATGCCCAGAGTATATACGAAATCATCAGCTACCGCCCTATCAGATGAAGACATAATATCCTTAAATTCGATTAATCACACTTTTTACAATTCCCCTAAATTGGAAACATTTTCAGATACAAAGATTTATAGCAATAATTCTAATAAAATCAATAAACCTAAGTATAATACTACTAATCATAATGTAAATATCGATAAAAAACTAAAAGATCATCAAAATGCTATTTTCAATGATAGTAAACTGCATTCAAAACAAAAAAGCCAAAATACAAGAGAAAAAAAATGGAGTCATAGCAGTATAAATGTTAATAACAAACAATCAAAACGAACCTATTCACCTGAGGAGTCTATTTTACCTCGTACTAACGGTAATATTGCAGTAGTAGAAAGCTTTCAATATGAAGATACAAGTGAAGTTAATCACAACAAAAACAATTATGGGCTCAATTACATTTTTAATTTCATTCAAAATAATGCAGAGTTCAATGACGAACGGAAATTAGAAACTACAAATTTAACACTTTTACGAAAATGTCGAAGTGAAAAGAAAATTTCAGATTTCAGTAGTGTATCGCACCAATCAGAAAAAACTAGTTCATTAAAAAATTTACCTACCGAATACCTAACACCAAATTATATGTCAAAACCAACTAAATTATTAACAAATCGTGGCGTATTGGTCAAATTAGATATAATAGAAGATTATGAAAATAAAATACAACAACTTAATAACGCATTGGAAAATATGGAAAAAGATTACAAAAAGAAATTGGAGTCCATTAAGACTCAATACGAAAGCAATATCAAGTATATTGTTAACGAACATAATCAAGGAGTTGAAAGTATTCAAAACCTTCACGAAGATACTATACGTGAAATAATTAATAAACACGAAAATGAAATAGAAAGCCTTAGGACAATGAGTATAGAAGCTATGCGTAAAGCGGAGAAACTTGAAAATGAAAACCGCCGCTTTAAATCAAGACTTTCTAATAACGACAATATCCTTTTGGACGAGGTAGCGTATTTTCATTTAATCGAGAAATGCTAGTAAATATGTAACTGGTGTTATCATAAATATTATTATTTTAGGTTCCAGTTAAAATCCATACATTTGATGGAAAAAAGAAAAGAACTAAAACGCGACTAGATAACAAAATATTAACCAAAACCATTGTAGACGCTTTCAATGTAAATCCTAAAAGACGATCTCACGGACCATGCACTTGTTCAATTGACATAAATATATCTGATACTATTCGTAATATATTTGAACAAGTAGATGTTGAACAACGACAAATAGCTGAGATGGCATACTTAAAGTATATTGCTAGCAAAATATGTAATGATAATGTTGATGTAAGAAATTTTACTACTTAAAGCACCTGTCATTTGCTTCATGGTTAAACAATACACATTAAGACATTTGCTTAAAAATGTTTTTTTTTTTTTGTGGAATGTTCTACTCATTTATAGTGTAAAACGATCGTGTAGTAAAAACGGGATTGTGTATCTTTTAAATACAGGTTCAACAATAAAAATTAGACTAAGGTTTACTTTAAAATAGAGATACAATAATAAACTAGAGTTCAATCACCAAGCCGCTCTAATGGGGTTTAGCGGATAATGAATTGCAAATATTTATTAAAATTTATTAACTTTATTTATTACTTTTTTAAATAACTCAATTATAACAATTACATGAAATAATATTTAGGTTTTGGATGCGCAAGAGTTATCGTTCTTACATTTAAAAGTATGTCGGACATGGAAAGCTAGATTAAATAAAGAGGAATCTCTACAGAAAAAAATAAACTCTTTGGAAAGTGAAATAATAAATAAACAGCGACAAACTCAAAAAAATAGTAAGTATCTAAACTTTACATAGTTATAACAATAAAATTACTTAATGAGGAAATAAACGAACAAATAATCTTCCATCAGGCCTATGACTTTGTTAATCTGTACCGAATTTATTGTTTTTAACAGTAAGTGATCTAGACCGTAAGGTAGCAGAAGAATGGCGTCGTTTGCAGGAAGTACGTGAAGCTGTTTGCAGAGATCATCGAAGTCCATCTCGTGAAACTAGTCCAGTAGAAATACTTAACGGAGTACCACCCCTTGAAAAGGATGCGTACGTACAATTGAATAAATATTTCTTCGTTCTTTCAAATTAGAGATAAATGAGATGTAGTACAATTAAGTTTTAGATGATAATTTTAACGTATTAGGATACTTAAAAAAATGTCAAGTTGAATGTTACATTCTAAGTCTCTTATATATATAATACTTAATTAATTGAGATTTTTTAGTTGTCACTGCAATTCAATAAGTTGCAACATCGCAGTTAAAGAAATTCGTTACGCTGGAGATTTAGAGTCAAAACCGATGTGCGAAAGCAAACCTAAACGTGGCAAATCGGAACGCACTAGAGTGAGTATTTTTTCATTTAAAATAAAAAAAAATATTGTATTAATAAGTTAGTAATTTATTAGCCGTTGATGTAACATAATGGTTTTCCTTATATTCTATTTCTAAAATTAAAATAATAACAGGAAAAATAATGTTTTATTTATTGAAAAGACTGTGTTTCAGGCAACTCTTAATAAATTAGACATTGACCAGCGTCGAGAAAGGAAATTTTTTAACGACGAAACACCGACACGTCTAAAACGGTCTCATGATCGTCAGTACACCCGGACAAGCAAGAAATAATGAAATGCTAAGCCCGAATCGACCATGTCAAAACATTATTTAACCGAAAAATATTTTTGAATAATTTACAACGAAGGATTATAAATTTAATGTCGGTGTTGTTTTTGACTTATTTTTACAATTGTTTTATAAGCTATTTATGTCTTATTTATTGAAATTATATAAGTACTGCAAATCATTTTAATGAGATAAATAAATAAAAAAACATTCAAAAATATTTTTATTATATTAAAATTGAAAGTACACTTTTTATATTGTTAGTAGTCCTAAACGTCTCTATCTTTATTAGGTAGATACCTGTTTCATGTCATCATTACTGTATCATGTATTATTTACTATTAATTGGTAAGCTATTCCTGTTGATAGTTTTATCAACCATTGTATGCAGGATTTAAGAAGTTAGTAGCTGGTGACTGATATAAAGGATTTATGGACGTATCGAAACCTGCAGCAGCCGACTCATTTGCAAATTTATCATACTCTATTTTATCATGCCAATCAACAAGGACTTTCCATGCAATTACAGTTATTAATCCAATCAATATTATAGCGCCTATAACACTTCCGACGGCAACTGTAAATATTTTAAATGTTTAGATATCACTTGATTCTTGTTGTAAATACTACTAGCAATAAGTCGACTTTAAATACTTACTCCATACATTAGCGACCGGCGGCATTTCTAACTCATTTTGTATAATGAGATGCAGTTTGTTATTCGTAGCTGTTGAGTAATAATATTTAAATACGAATATTTTATCGTCTTCCAAAACTTTTTTGCACCAATATTTAGCCATATACCAGTCTGGTGAATTGATCTCAGTTTTATTTACGATGGTAATTTCTGTATTCGATTGATTAAATTTCAAATCACATTCCGTTTTACTTTCTTTTAAATTACAATACGCAAAATCTTCCAATTCCTTGCAACGTTTCATTGCGACTTCCTCACAATCGTCACAAAATTGACCAGAACAAACGTCGCACTTACATTTACCACATACACATTGGCCGTTACCGGAACACTCCTAAAAATAAAATTTGCTATTAATATAATACTTGCGTCCCGCCCCGGCTTCGCATGATTGCCAAAACTATCAGTGTTCCTCTATTAGGCATGTATTGTACATATAAACCTTCTTCTGGAACACTCTATTTACTAAAGAAAACCGCATCAAAATCCATTGTGTAGTTTTAAAGATCTAAGCATACAGACAGCATGAAGCGACTTTGTTTTATACTATGTAATGATACACAGACCTATAAGCAATACATTTTAAACTTTAACTACTCTATACTGAGAACTCTATATACTCTATGTACTCTACACTGCGAACCTACTCGTATTACCCTCCTAAATTATCATGTACTTTATTTTATTTAGTATTTTATTAATAATGCGTAACATCTATACAAATAAACTAGCTGACCCCGCAAACGTTGTTTTGCCATAACACTAAATTTCAAATATTTTTCTCAATTTGATCGCAGCACCAACTGTCGGGACAAACTGAAATTAAAATAGAATAATATTTAATATTTGATGCTGCGATTTGCGCAGTCTACCGGATCCAATGTAAAACATTCAAAAATTAACAACTACTTATAAATGAAAAATTAGTTAAATAAACATTTTCCAATGGACCAAATTGTAAATCTAAACCATCCTCGAATCCCCTTGAACTCACACAAAAAAAATCATCAAAATCGGTCCAGCCGTCTAGGAGGAGTTCAGTGACATACACATGCACACAAGAAATATATACATAAAGATAAAATTGGAGTGTCTGTTTGTAATATTAAAATAACCGCTTTTTACGAAATACATATGTACATACATATATACACGGTGCATATACCAAATTAACATTTTTTTGTAATTTTTGTCTGTCTGTCTGTTTGTTCCGGCTAATCTCTGAAACGGCTGGACGATTTTGACGGGACTTTCATTGGCAGATAGCTGATGTATTAAGGAGTAACTTAGGCTACTTTTATTTAAGTTTTTTTTTTAATATTTATAACACTGCGAACTAAACAATAACTATTTTGTTAAATTCCACGCGGATGAAGTAGCGGGCACAGCTAGTTAGTAAATAAAAATAAAATATGACATCTAGATACAGATATCAATATACATAACTATTATTTAAAATTTGGGAAAACAACAATTAGACATGTTAAACCTGTATATCTTGAAATAGAAACTCAATACCTATAAGTAAACATAAATGTGTAACACCACTAAGCTTTAATATAATATATAAAATATAGAATCAAATTACCTTTTCTGAATAAGGTGCTTTGCATATTTCGTTACTTGCTGGACATTTACAATCTTCACCGATCCAATTAGGATAGCATTCACATTTTCCACCCTCACATTGACCATGATCAGCGCAAAGTAAACCTTCGGGGCTAGGGCACGATCTATCATCGTATTCACAATATGGTCCTGAGAAACCTGGCAAACATGGGTCGCATTTTCCGCAACTAAATATAGAAAAGCGTCATAAATAAATTTGAACAGCTTATGTTTTATTCTAGTTAACTAACAGATAAATTACTTGCAAGTGCCGCGTCCGCTACAAGGTAGTGTATTATTATTTTCTTTACATTGATCTTCATCTTTTGTAATTGTTGAACTACCATCACACTGGCAAGTAGGTCCATATCTAAAATAATTTTTAACAATCTATAAAATGTCTCGCCATATACTCGTACATATATGTGTTATTTATTGTAATATAATTTCGTGAATATTTTATCAGCTGAAGAAAATACCTGTTACTGTCGCAATAACAAATTCCACATTGAAACGTCCCAGCCCTGTTGCATGTAACTGACTTCTCTGCCCCGTCTCCTTTTTTCTCACAGTCACACTGACAATATGTTTCAATTTCTACTAGAAGTTTTTCATCTAACATTCTGGGTCCGATCTTCAATATATGCTTTTCATTTTTTGGTGGACATGATTTAATTGTTAGATATCCCGATAGTTTAACTGATTCTTGATGCTTAAGTTCACATTGATTATTTATAGAACAATCTTGATCCGGTTGAAATTGCATAAAAGGTGGAATGTTAAAATCCAATTCGACTTTTCTGATTAAACTCTAAAAATAAAAAGTGTAGAAGTGTGTTTATGAGTTTATATATAAGTAAATAAAAAATAAAGTATAACCAAGTATTTTCTATTTACCAGATATTCCGTTTTGATTACGTCAACAAGAGGAGAATTTTCTTTTAGTGGAACATATTTTGAGCCTAAAACTTTTTTCTGTAGTGCTAAGTAATGCGTCTCGACTTTTTTATCAGCAGAAAATATGATCATTATATTGTTTTCTACGGCTACTTTATTTATTTGACTAACAGATGGATAATCCAATTCCAACTCCATTGTGTACGTATTGTTTTTAAGATAACATTGCATATTATGTGGTCGAGCTGCACCTACAAATTTTCCGTCACCCGCACTGTGATACGTTGAATCAGTACTTAGTACAATAATTCTTCTTGCATTATCTCTCCAATCTATTTCTTTTTTACACACCATTGCTTGCATTAGACCGTCTAGACTTGCTTCAGGGTCATCGTAATTACTACCTTTAGGACTTTCTTGTAAAGCTTCTTTAAATTTTGTCATGTTATCAGTTAAGGATAGGTGATTTTTGAACGAATACGAGTTTTGTACTGAGTCGCTAAAAATAAGGTTTTTATAAGTTTTTTGAAATGTTTTATGTGAGTTATTTTTACAGGATGCCTGGACATTATGGTAACCAAATAATGCCGGTTACTTAAGATGGCAAAATCTATCTCAAATAATGTACCTAAACGCGAATCTCGTGGGCAGACGGCTTTCAAAGTTGTCATAAATCATGGCATCAGTGTGTGGAAAGACTACTCACATAATCGGGTACTCTGATCAGATTGATGCTAAATAGAGTATAAAACTTATTTAGAATTAGTATGAATACTACAAAATCAACACATACAAAATATGGACTTAATTTTACTTACTCAACATAAGGTAATGAGTTTTTCTCAACGAAGCTTCCAATACCCAAACGCACGTTGTTTGTAAGCTTGATAAGCTCGCTATAAATCTCGTTTCCCTGATTGCGAAGTGTTTTTGCGTGTTTTATCATAGTATAGGAGTAGTCCATCAAATAATATACGTCTAATGGATAATCCTTTGCAGGTTTATAAGACATTTTAATTTTCAAAGGTACCCCAGGTCTTGACTTGATATGCAAATGCTGTGGCTTAAATTGAACAACCGGTATTCCGTCTATTCCGCTACTAAAATTTTTGTCCATTATAACAGTTATGTTCGGTTGTGGATCATATGTTTGGGCTCCTTTACACCACGACGCGCTTTTAGCTAACTCTTTGTTAGATATGCATCTTGGGCCTTCGTGTTTTTCCTAAAAATATTTTGTTAATAATTTATAGTAATTTTTTATAATTATAATATTAATAATCAATAACATGTTTTACAGCAAAACTTTGGACGGTAAGTAAATTACTTACAGCTGGACACCAAACACAATTATCTGCGGCATGCCCAATACAAGCCCCACATGTTACAAAAGTATTACAGTCTTTGACACTAAAAACTATACATATTTTAAGGCATAATACTATTAATATAATTAAACTCATTTTAATGTACACATCTAAACCAGACGGGAGTGTATGACTGATTTACAATTCAGTTTAATTTTGTATGTATATTTAAATGATGACGAATATTTTAATGTTGATATCATAATAGGTAAATATTACAAAATACTCAAAACGGAAACTTGTGATTAAAATAAGCTATTAACAATTGAGTATTTGTTTTATTGTGTGAACAAATTTCTATAAAATATTAATTACAATATTTATATTATTATTGTATATGATATTTTACCTTGCTTCAAACTTTTAAAATGATATTAAATAAGGTAATAGAATTATACAGTAATGTAATAAAAAATTAAATTAATTCTAATTGTATCGATTAAAAAAACTATGTGTGTGTGTATATATGAGAAAAATCTTTTATAAACATGTTTTTACTTAAATTAAATAAATGTAAATTGTGTTGCATGTGAAACACATTTTAACTAGTTTACAATTCAAACCGAGTATACCTAATTAAACAAATCAATACCATATTTTCCTGCAGTTTTATCACCACATGTATAAGGGGAAGCTCATATTATGAAATTTAAATAAAACCAACTAGTTGATGGACTCATATAAATACAAATAAATCGGTCTATATATATATGTGTCCTGATGTTTGACCGGGCTAATCTCCAAAACTACTGGACAGAATTTAATGAAATTTTATACAGCAATGTAACTTCTTACATTTCTTGCTTAGTATAGAAAATCTTGAATTCTATATATATACTAGCTGACCCCGCAAACTTTTTTACCATATATGTTATAAGCCAACTTAATCCCTCCCTTATAACTGTACTTCAGCCTATCGCAGTCCACTGCTAGACATAGGCCTCCACAAGTTCGCGCCAAAAATGCGTGAACTGATGTGTGTTGCCCATAGTCACTACGCTGGGCAGGCGGGCTGGTGACCGCAAAGCTGGATTTGTCGCACCGAAGACGCTGCTGCCGGTCTTTGGCCTGTGTATTTCAAAGCCAGCAGTTGGATGTTTATCCTGCCATCGGGCGGCTTTTTAAGTTCTAAGGTGGTAATTGAACTGTGTTATCCCTTAGTCGCATTTTAGGACATCCACGGAAAGAGAGAAGGTTGCTATATTCTTTACTGCCGTAACCACAGAGCTTATAATTTAGGGGTATCAAAACAAGATATTGGCCGATTCTCTGATCTACCCGATATTCACACAAAATTTCAGAAAAATCAGTCCAGCCGTTTCTGAGGAGTATTTTAACAGACATTATATTTAAGATATATACACTTTTACTCTAATATGTATACCTGGATTTATAGCTACCATTGTACTGTAGTACTATGAATCGTATCATGATGTTTTACATAAACCGCCGCTCTCTGCACATACATATATTGTATTAGGTATAAATACAATACAAGTTTGTCAAGAACCAATAAAAACAAAATTAACAAGCAGCATATTACTGAAAATCAATATAAAATCGTTTATTATTGTACTTCATGAATACATTTTCCCTTAAATAAACTACGAATTTCCTTAATCGAACAATATGAGGCATGATGTATGAGTTGTTTATTAAAATTATCATAAAATTGTAGCCGCTATTTAAAGTAAGCGTATATTTTTTGTGTGTGCATAATGATAGTTAGTTCTTATCAAATTTTGTTTATTGTAATACCACTGGTGTTAACGTTAAACACGTGTAATCAACGTAAAACTTGTAATGAGTGTATCAGAGATAACAGTTTATGTAAGTGGTGTTCCTCGGTAAGTGCAATACGTATTCTATATATTAATACGCGAAGCAAAAACTTTTTACCCCTTTTTACGAAAATTGCACGGACGGAGGAGTATGAAAGAACCATGCCCTGATTTGGGACATATGGCGTGCAGCGATAATGTCTATACCAGTGTTTTACTTTAGAGGAGTATATGACCAGAAAAATATTTTTGTGCCGTTCAGCGAATGCGCCTTAGTTTACAGGATGTTGAAAAATAGATTTTTTTTGTCATCATCCTCTTCATCTGAACTATTAAATCTTATGAATATATTTTCTAGATCTTTTGATGGTGGATTTATTTGTACATCATGATGTTTTGCACACTCTAAAAACCAGATTATAGTAATTACGTGAACACAAGTACCGATGGTTCGAGCACCATTTTTACAACTATAATAGTAACTTAACCTTAACCTTCTTCTTGCCATGATGGCGCAATTCGCATCCAGGGACTTAGCCGATCAAAATCATACTTCTGACCGTTACCACCGTTACCACGAGGAGGTGCCCTGGACGCAAGAAGAATTGAGGTACTTTAATGATAGCTACTGAAAAGATTTTTTTTAATAAAATAAATTTTTTGGTGTCTCAGTATCATACAATTGGATCGCTTCCAAAACTTTCACGCATTCGACGCAAGGATAAAAGAACACTTGATTGGTATTGTACTAATTTAGTACTTTTTATTGGTATACAATGTACTTCTGCACGCCCATGGCCTAAAACAACCTTTAAATGGGGCACAGTTCTTTCGTATACTTGTAGTTTATATAGAGAAGGAGTGCATATTGCATTTTTTTTTTATTACCCTGCACAAAAAAATTTATTAAATCAATAAAAAAACCATTACACACACTGTAATATATTTGACACACACACGCATATTATACTTTTTTGTTGATTGTCAAAGTTTGTAATCTTTATTTTCATTATTTTTTGGTTTTCATTAATTTCAATTTTTAATTATGGTCGAATTTCGACCCCAGGGCGACCGCTAGTTTCAATAAATTAGTACCCAAACCCAACATACGATATATCATATATATATATGTGTATAAATATGTATTTAATTTTGTGTAATTATCGAATATTGCTGACAAAATTTAAATATGAATACGAGTTATTGGTTAACATTACAAAGTATCGATAAAATTTATTATTATTTTTAGTTGTATGTTGTACATGTAAAATATGTTTTTTTTAGGATAATTTTAATAGCACGAACAGATGTGTATCCGAAAAGGAAAATCTTACAAATTGGTGTGTCCAGGCCGACATAATAAATCCACAGCAAAATGTAATTCCAGTCGAAGTTCTTAATTTCAGTTCTGAAACCGGCAAAATTATACAGATAAAGCCACAGAAAATTAATATTGACATGAGACCTGGTGGCACAGTTGATTTTAAATTTTCGTTCAAAAAAGCAGAGGACTATCCTGTTGATCTATACTTTCTCTTCGACGGATCGTCCACAATGAGAGAAATAAAAAATACAACTGCAAAAAAGAGTAAAGATATATATGAAATGATGCGAAATATGACCAAAAATGTGCTTTTAGGAATGGGAACTTTTATAGATAAAAATGCGCTGCCGTATACACAGTAAGTTTTTAGATATTAAGATAAAACATTGAAATAAATACAGAAGAAGATATCCTAGACGCAATTGTCTCTAACGATAGCTATGTCTCAGTATAATCATTGTGTGCTTACACATAGGTTTGGCATACATGATTTTTATTTATTGGTTTTAATGTAGGTAAATTTATTAGCCCTAGTAAAATGTTATTTTGCGTATTTCAGACTTAAAAACAACAATTTAACTTACTCGTTTCGTAACAAACTAAAATTGACAAACAATTTTAAGCATTTCCAAACTATTGTAAATGAATCTTCCTTTGGGTCAAACTATGATACTCAAGAAGGCATTCTCGATGCCCTTGCACAAGTTATAGTATGCAAAAATGAAATAGGATGGCGAAACGAGTCTAGGAAAATTATAATCGTTTTGACTGATCAGTCTTATCACGTAGCTGGAGATGGAAAATGGGCAGGAATATTTCAACCTTACGACGGCAAATGTTACACAGTCGATGGGGTTTACTCGAAAGAATTAGAAATGGACTATCCATCAGTTAATATAATCAATAAATTGGCATCCGAAGATGAAATAATAATATTTTTTGTCGTCGGACAGGATGTGCAAAATATTTACGAATCTCTTACTAATAGCATAAGTGGCTCTAAAATAGGTACTTACAGCGGGAATGAAGGAAAAATTGTACAAATATTAAAGAGTACCTACGAGGTAATGTAATGTTTGACATAATTTTATTTTCATACTGACTGTAAAAAATTATGTATTTTAACAAAACAAAAAAAAATTTCAGAAAATGATACGCAATTTAAAATTGAAAGTGAACATGAAAGGCGATCATCGCGACCACTTTCACATATTTTTTGATCCCAATTGCACCGTGCATCCCGTGAATAGTAAATGCAACATAAATAGTATAGGAGAACTTACAGTTAAAGGCGCCTTTAAACTCTTGCACTATTTTAATTCTGAGAACATTAAAGTACGTATTTTTTTCGAGGGGATAAAAGAAAATTTGATTTTGAATATCAGTGTATTGCATTCCTGTAACTGTAAAACAGAACTGAATTCTTCTTTGTGTAACTACGGCGGAACGAGGAGTTGTGGTATTTGTGAATGCTATCAGGATAGGTAAGAAGACATGACATTAGTATTATAACATAATTTTATTAAAAAATAGATTATTCAATTTGCGTACGCAATAATTGAAATAACTCGTGTTTAAGTGCTGCTTATATTGATTTTTTTAAGTATTATTGCACAGCAGGATCTATCCTGCTCAAAATCTGGAGCAAGCCATCTTGGGAATAACCTCAACCTTTTAGAAGATCACATCTAATAGTGCTGTTATTCTGTGGTGAGAAAGGTGGCTAGCTCTTCAGGAGGGTTGGGGGTAGGATCGGCAAAGTACTTGGGATGCTTCGGGTGTTACAAGTGCCTTATAGGCTATGATAACCGCTTACCATAAGGTGGGCTATACGGTCGTTTGGTGACATAGTCGTATAAAAAATTAAGTTATCATTTTTTTATATAAAACATTAAGACAGTGGGTTTATACGGTGCTCATAGCACTGTCTGCTGCTGTCGTAATTTTAACTTCTGCGCACATTACTCATGTTTGTTAAAACTAAATAGATATTGTTACTTTTTAGGCATTTTGGTTGGTTTTTTCAGACATTAACTGAGGTAGGGCACGGCAGGAATTTCCTGCTCAAAATATGGAGCAGCCCGACTGGGGTAGTACCTCGACCTTACAGAAGATCACAGCTAAATAATACTGTTTCCAAGCAGTATTGTGTTCCTGTTGGTAAGTAAGGTGACCAGAGTTCCTGGGGGGATTGGGGATTTGGTCGGCAACGCGCTTGCGATGCTTCTGGTGTTGCAGGCCTCTATAAGCTACAGTAATCTCTTACCATCAGGTGAGCCGTACGCTTGTTTGCCGACCTAGTGATATGTGGCGGCACATCACTAGCCGCTACTCACATCCCTACTCGCGAACCGGTCCAGGCGCCCGCGGGGTGCGGACGCGCGCGGCGCGGGGAGAGAGCCTGTCTCCAGTCGGCCAGCGCACGCGCCAGAGCAACGCAAACACCCATCTACGCCGAACCTGTGCCACTCCGCTACGCGCGCTTTGCTTTCTTTATTCGTGTACAATATATTGTATGTGTTATCGCTTTGGCTTAATATATACGCATATTTGGTGGAAGTGTGGTTTGATTGGAAGCCCCCTCACACTCCCACATTGGTGACCCCGACGTGATTAATATGCCGAACCCAAGGGGGGTGGTGTGGCGGCACATCACTAGCCGCTACTCACATCCCTACTCGCGAACCGGTCCAGGCGCCCGCGGGGTGCGGACGCGCGCGGCGCGGGGAGAGAGCCTGTCTCCAGTCGGCCAGCGCACGCGCCAGAGCAACGCAAACACCCATCTACGCCGAACCTGTGCCACTCCGCTACGCGCGCTTTGCTTTCTTTATTCGTGTACAATATATTGTATGTGTTATCGCTTTGGCTTAATATATACGCATATTTGGTGGAAGTGTGGTTTGATTGGAAGCCCCCTCACACTCCCACATTGGTGACCCCGACGTGATTAATATGCCGAACGAACAAGGGAGCAAGACCAACGCCGACCGCGACGGGCAGTTTAAAGATGCAATGGCGGACATAGACGCCACCGATGCAACGGTGAACAGGGTAGCCGTGCGTTTGCCGCCATTTTGGCCGGAGGACCCAGAGGTTTGGTTCGTGCAAGCTGAGGCGCAATTTCAAATATCAGGCGTTAAGGAGGATACTACGAAATTTTATCACGTTATCTCTCAGCTCGAACAAAGGTACGTACGCGAAATTAAAGATATAGTTAAGAATCCGCCATTGACTAATAAATACGAAAAATTAAAACAAGAACTTATTAAGCGTTTATCTATTTCCCGTCAACATCAAATTACCCAGCTCCTATCTCACGAGGAATTAGGCGATAGAAAACCGTCGCAGTTTTTACGCCATTTAAAAACTTTAGCGGCAGACGGAGTTACGGACGAGTTTTTACGCAGTTTGTGGTCGAGTCGTTTACCGCCACATGTTCAGGCAATTATTGTGTCTCAAACATCCGGTAGTCTGGAGGATGCCGCGGAGCTAGCGGATAAAATATGCGAGGTTACATCGACACCTTTGCATCAGCAAGTAGCGAGTACAAGCGTCACCGCCGTCGCCGCTTCTAGCAACTTCGACAGCTTAGTAAAGCGCATCGAAGGTATGATTACGTCACGCATCCGGACTGAGTTGAGCCAGCAAATTTCGCAACTTAATATTAATCAACGTAGCCGCCGTCCGTATCGAGGTGGACATCGTTCGAGGAGTAGAAGCCGCAGCCGTACACCTGGTGTTTGCTGGTACCATAATAGCTTCGGGGATAAGGCTAAGAAGTGTAGATCTCCTTGTATTTACAAGTCGGGAAATCACAGCGGCAGTTCGTAGAGGCGACAGACGACTGTCGGGGCACTACCAGTCGCCTTTTCATCACGGACCGGAAAACTAAGGTACAATATTTAATAGATACGGGTTCTGATTTGTGTGTTCTCCCGCGTCGGTTCCTGCGCCAGTTCAGACAGCCCACGGACTACAGACTCACTGCTGCAAACGGCAGTATCATCAATACCTATGGTACCATGATTATGCACTTGGACCTAGGTTTGAGACGAGACTTCCGGTGGAACTTCGTGGTAGCGAACGTGGATAAGCCAATCATCGGAGCCGACTTCATCGCACATTATGGGTTATTGGTAGACTGCAAAAACAGACGCCTGGTAGACAGCATGACAACGTTAGTTACACCTGGGACCATAAAGACCTGCAACCAGACCAGTATCAAAGCGATATCAGGTAAAACAGAGTTTCATAAATTATTGTCTCGGTACCCAGAACTGACCAAGCCCTCTGGAGTTTTCCGCGAGGTTAAACATTCCACTGTTCATTATATAAATACAACACCTGGACCTCCAGTATTTTGCAGACCACGACGCCTGGCTCCCGATCGACTCAAGATAGCCAAGGAACAGATCGAGGACATGATTCGAGACGGCACTGCGCGACCCTCAGACTCACCTTGGGCATCAGCGTTACACCTGGCACCTAAGAAAAACGGTTGGAGGCCTTGCGGGGACTACCGCGCACTCAATGCGCGTACCATACCTGACAGGTACCCAATTAGACACATAGAAGATTATGCACATAGGCTAGCAGGATGTACTATCTTCTCGAAAATAGACCTGGAAAAAGCTTACCACCAAATTCCTGTCGCCCCAGAGGACATACCGAAGACTGCCATCACCACGCCTTTTGGCCTTGTAGAGTTTCCGTTCATGTCGTTTGGCATGCGAAACGCTGCACAAAGTTTCCAGCGGTTCCTTGATGAAGTGTTGAGGGGCCTAGATTTCTGCTGTTTCTCATACATTGACGATATCTTAGTATATTCCAATTCTAGGTCTCAACACCTGGAAGACCTGGAAATCGTTTTCAAGCGTCTGCATGATTATGGACTCCGTATAAATGAAGGAAAGTGTGAATTCGGCCGGGATGAGATCGATTTCCTTGGTTTTCACATTTCCCGACACGGCACGCGACCTCTAGAAGACAAGGTTGAAGCCATAAAGCAGTTCTCACCACCGAAGACCGTCAATGGGTTACGTAGGTTTTTGGGGATGCTAAATTTTTATCGGCGTTTCATTCCACACGCCGCCGCTTATCAAGCACCTCTCCACGACATGCTATCGGGACCTAAAATAAAAGGTACGCAGCCACTTACCTGGACAGCTGAGCTTCTCGCCGCTTTTGACAACTGCAAGGCAAGTATTATCAAATGTACTTTACTTGCACATCCTGTCATGAACGCACCGCTTGCTCTCGTGACCGATGCTTCTAACTTAGCTTTGGGTGGAGTGCTCCAGCAGTTGGTGGAAGAAAAATGGCAACCGCTTGCTTTTTATTCAAAGAAGCTAAATAAGTCCCAACAACTTTATAGCGCTTACGATAGGGAACTGCTTGCCATATACGAAAGCATCAAACATTTCCGCTATATGATTGAAGGTAGACACTTTGTTATATATACGGATCACAAACCTATTACCTACGCATTCCAGCAGAACAAGCAGAAGTGCTCACCAAGGCAGTTTAACCATCTCGATTTTATTTCACAGTTTACCACAGACATTAGACACATTCCTGGAAAAGACAACATCCCTGCGGACGCGTTGACGCGTATCGAGGCCATATCAGTACCACCGACCTTAGAAGAGCTAGCTCGTTCTCAAGAAAATGATACCGAACTGCGCGAACTTCTCTCCAATCATTCAACCTCATTGAAACTGGAACAAATTCCCGTACCCGGTATGAATATTAAGTTATACTGTGACGTTTCTCTGTCGAGGCCCCGTCCTTTTGTTACAAAGGAGCTACGTCGACGGATCTTCAACTCCGTCCATTCGATGAGTCATCCTGGAGCAAAGTCAACGACAAAGATGGTAACTGACAGATTTATTTGGCCCTCAGCTCGAAAGGACTGTCATGTTTGGGTTCGAGCCTGTGAAGCCTGCCAGAAGTCAAAGGTACACCGTCACACTTCAACACCTCTAGACAATTTCAAGCTACCGCAATCGCGTTTTAGTCACGTGCACATAGATTTGATCGGCCCGATGCCACCATCTCGCGACTACAGATACTGTCTTACAGCTGTCGATAGGTACACACGATGGCCAGAAGTACAGCCGCTTCAAGACATAACAGCTGAAACTGTGGCAAGGGCATTCTATGAAATATGGATTTCGCGTTTTGGCTGCCCGCAGACTTTGTCGACAGACAGAGGTCGGCAATTTACATCTCAAATTTTCAAAGCTCTTACAGACCTATGCGGAGTCCAGCTGCGCCACACGACTGCATACCACCCAGCAGCCAACGGAATGGTCGAGCGGTTCCATCGCACTCTGAAGGCTGCAATCATGGCTCACGACGAGAAACACTGGACGGATATCTTACCCGTGGTCCTGCTCGGTGTGCGGTCAGCCTGGAAAGAAGATCTGCAATGCTCTGTAGCAGAGATGGTATATGGTGAGCGCTTGAGAGTACCCGGTGAGTTCCTTCAATCCACTCATACTAACCAGTTGAAGCCGTCAGACTTTCTCTCACAACTGAGGCACAACATGTCACTTCTGAGACCCCAGGAAGCATCTCGACATTCTCCAGCTTCTGTATTTGTACATGACAACCTTAAAACTTGCAAGCATGTTTTTATTCGAAAGGATGGTCTTCGAGGATCATTAGAACCACCATATTCAGGCCCATATCTTGTACTTGACAGAACAAACAAGACAGTCATTGTGAAATTGGATAGAGGACCAGTGACTGTCTCAATGGATCGTGTAAAACCTGCTTACATACTGACCGACTCATTAGAAGACGCGCCGAAATCGGCGATTAAAAACCCTGATGGTCAACGTCTGGTAAAGACCACAAGGTCCGGACGCATAATCAGATTTCCCGATTATTTTTCCGCAGGTTTTCCAAACTCCAAGGGGGGTGGTGTGGCGGCACATCACTAGCCGCTACTCACATCCCTACTCGCGAACCGGTCCAGGCGCCCGCGGGGTGCGGACGCGCGCGGCGCGGGGAGAGAGCCTGTCTCCAGTCGGCCAGCGCACGCGCCAGAGCAACGCAAACACCCATCTACGCCGAACCTGTGCCACTCCGCTACGCGCGCTTTGCTTTCTTTATTCGTGTACAATATATTGTATGTGTTATCGCTTTGGCTTAATATATACGCATATTTGGTGGAAGTGTGGTTTGATTGGAAGCCCCCTCACACTCCCACAGATATAAAAAAAAAAACACAAGATTCTCATCCTACTGGGGAAAGTTAATTTTGGAGTATTTTTTATTGTATGTTTTATCAATTTTTTTGCAGAAAACAAACAATAGCCAAACTCAAATGAGTATAATAAAATGTAACTTTAATATTATTAATGTTTTAAATGAATTAAATACATATTTTTACTACCTTAGGTACGGTGATAAGTGTAGCAACCCGAACGACAACTCAACTTGTATAGCCCCCAGCGACACTGCATTATGCAGTGGACATGGATCATGCTTGAGAGGAAAGTGTTTGTGTAGAGATGGGTAATTGAACTCTTCTATTGTATATTTTTCAATACAGGTTAAGACTTGAACGGAGACTTCTTGTGAAGTCTCCGTTCTTGTACAGTATCAACGAAAGTTTTATATTATGTCTATAAACGTTGGCAGTCGAAGGTCGATTTTCGCTCGAAACAAACGTTTGTATTTAAACAATTATTTATGTGTGCTTTTGATGTTTATCCTTTTCTATCACCTATCTCCTAACATGCCTCCAAGAACACTTAGTCTTTAATACTGATTTTTTTAGTCCCATTGAAAATTACTCAAAAAAGAACACGATATGTCTACATTTTTAGAAGTGTGCTGATACTTTTTGGTTTATTTTTAAATTTTGTTAATTAAAGCTGAGCCAAATTCTATATTTTTGAGTATGAATGCTCGAACAGAATCTGACTATACTGATGTTTTAAACCCTTACACGAATTCCTTGAAGATTTCAGAACAATAAAAGTTATGGGTGAAGTCAAATAGTACAGTAGTTTTTACCACGATGATAAAGTAAAAAGTTTTATCACAAAAAAGTAAAAGGTTTATTCAATATTTTTTTTTTCCAGATACGAAGATGAATATTGTCAATGTATCAAAGAAAGTTGTCCGAGAGATGCTAATGACAATATGTGTTCTTATCCCCATGGCGTATGTGAATGCGGTGTATGCAAGTGTAATCCCGAGTGGATAGGGGATATATGCGCTTGCCCCAATACAACAGACTGTAAAGACAAGAATGGTGTAAGTAATTTTTCATAATGAAACTTTGTATTTATTTACGCAACAAGGCATTGTTCATATCATATGTATCAAATTCCTTTGTGTCTTCTCCATTTTATTTTGAGGAAATCCTCTCAGATAAAAAATGTGGAACACTTTACAGTTGTACTCGTCATTCTGGTGCTATACCTACTCTTCTCAGTATCGTCCCAATTTTAGCACATATACTGTCAAAGCGGGTAGTGCACTGCCAACGCCTGTCAGCTGTCGACACAAATTAAAATTATTAAACCAATCAATTTTATGCATTTACTGAAGCCTTAAAGTTTTTTAAACAATGACATACACAATGTACTAGCGCAATTTTGTGTAATAACATTAATTTAAATATAATTTTAACGGTAACGTTGTAAAAACTTATGCCCTGAATGGAGTGGACACTGGCTTCATCAATGACTATGAGGGTAGTGTTTTTTTTCATTGATAATGTCCACAAATAAGCGCTTCGTCCACCTGTTGGTGAGTGGAAACTAGCTCATAGACGCCAGCATCATCAAGAGCATTTTCTGCGTGTTAAAGACCCTTTCCCCTCCCCAGGAGCTCTGACTACCTTACTCATCACAGGAGCACAACACTACTTGAGAGTAATGTAAATTTCTGTAAGGTAGAGTCACTTCCCCGGTCGGCCTGCTCCAAATTTTGAGCAAAAAATTGTGCAATATTTATAAACAGAGATATTATGTAGTACAAAACTTAAAAGCAACTCAGTGTCCATTACGTCATTAAGTCTTCTTTCTTCTTTCATCTCTAATCCCAAGAAAATTGTCTAATTTATAAAAAGTTTTAATAAAATCTCTTGCTATTTTAGATTTTGTGCAACAAACGGGGTGAGTGTATTTGTGGTGTCTGTCAGTGTCAAAAGGTAGCTGACTGGGATGTTAGGAATATACAGAACAAATACTGCAGACTGTCATGCGAAGAACAGTCTTCTGAAGACTCTTGTCATAAACGACAATGCTCTAATCTCGAACCGCTCGCCTTGTGCTACTTGAAGGGATCAGAGTGCTATCGCTACAATGAATATGTTGATATAACCTTGAGAAAGAATTTAACAGCGGTTAACTTCACCAACGAATGGCAGGAATGTCCTAAGATACGAGTTGACCTCGGTGCTTACACGAAGTTTATATATCGCTACAAGGAAGATGACTACGGAATAAGAATGATTATTCAATCGGATTTTGACTACGCTGAGACATATTATGGTAATTGATAAGTATTTAATTCAATTTATAAAATTTATGTTTGCTCACCGAGTATACCAAGCAAAACATATATAAATTGATTTACAATAATATGTGAATTGATTTTAAAAATGCTCTGATATTATTAAATGAGATACCTCATGGATTGTTTAAGTGATTTCTAGTTAGAAGATTGTGTGGAGGTTTGAAACAAGAGGTAACATCATTACTCAATTTATTTCTTGCTAGGCAGTTAAGCAATCTGCTCGCCTAGCGAGAAATTTACAGACACGTGCATTTCAATTCGTAGGCGAGAACCGTGATCTAGAATTGATTAAGCTCTAATCTTTCTCCTTAATAGAAGAGATATTTTTCTACAAATTTTACATTTCCGGGTTCATACAATGCAGTACAGTTACATGAAAATGATTGCTCCACGGTCTGAACAACTGGCTAGTATGATTCCCGTCACGGAAGTGATCTTTGCTGGTCTATGTATAGGCCATACAGATAATTGCAATGTGTGTCCAAACCTTCGTAATAGATTAGTATCCAGCTAGAGACCGTTAAGTGCGAGGCGTTTAATAATTTTCAATTAATTGTTTAAATTATTGAAGTTGTATTAAATTTTTTAGTAACATACAATCAAACAGTACAATAGAGATACGTAATGTCAACTTTAATTCATCGTAATTTTGTATTTGTTTTACAGTAATTGGCGGAGCATGTCTAGGGTTTCTTATTTTGATTGGAATCGTGACAATCATAGCTTGGAAGTACCTTACAGAGAGACGAGATCGTAAAGAGTATGAGGCTTTCCTGAAGGAATCGTCCGATATGATATCGGTATGCGAAAACCCTATTCACGAGCCAGCGACAACGACATACCATAACCCGACGTTTAGAAAAAGATCCTTTCGTTCTTAGATATTACGCTTGTTGGTGATTATATTTTTGAATAATAAAGTAATTTTATATTACATCAGCTCAGCTAAGAGTATTTTATTTTAATAACTAAAAACATTTAAAATTATCTATGACGACTTTTAAAGACATAGGTACCTATAGATTATTAGTGAAAGCTTAAATTCAGGAAAAATAGTTGAGTATAGGACAAGACAATGTTAAAATATTTTGTAAAATAATTATGAAGTGAAACAACATTATTTTTACTGGGCCAAAACCAATAGATAGCCAGATGATAGTTCAGAAAACCGCAAAAGTATTCAATGTCAGGATAATATCTACTATCTTATGTCAGTTTTAAACAAATAAGCGAATCAACTAATTGAAAAAAACCTAATGTAAAAAATTCATTTCAATCCACTTAGTAAGATTTGTATGATAGACTATAAAATTTTATAACTTCTTATAAAATGAAACACGACGATAAATTTATTTTTATCATTTCTTCGTTTATAATTTTATTGTTTTATAGAATCCGTATAGACACAGCCCAGACGTAAAATTTTCAACGCAGTGCCCATCCTGAAACATCTTTCTTCAAAGTAGTAGTATAGAAGAATCTGCTGGCACTAACAATAACAGTGCAATAAGCAACGAAGTTGACAGTGTTTTACTTTTTACTTGTATGATTGTAGACAATAAAGTTATGATAACTACAATACGATGAGAACAATTCGTCTATTCACATCAGTTCTCCTTTCCTTAAAAAACTATAGACACATCTTTTTTGAGTGAAAATCGTTTAAATTGACATATAAACCTATAGCAATAATATTTTGTTAAATAAATATAATAGCAATCGAACATATTTAACAATAACATACTATTGCTAAGTTATGACACCAGGCGCTTTTTAATTCGTGTGTATTATTATTATTATTATTATTATTATTTAATAAGTATGTTATTTGTAAAATTCCAATACATATTATAACTAACCCGAGTAGAAATTTTTTCGTCTTCCTTAGAAGGTCCGGACCAGGCATGCCTGATCAGGACTAGATAAGGCATGTAATTGGCAGATGATTGGTCTGGACCTGATCAGGATGAGATGAGATTTTCTGATCGGGTCCAGATCAGGAAATCTCATCTCATCCTGATCAGCAGGTTCGGTCCGCTCCTTTTAAAAAACACGAATGTATATTCTTGAAAATATTGTTTAACAAAAAAAAGCGAATTGATATTATATGTTACTTAACATAATTATTATGATATTTATTTCCGTTTATTTTTTCCAATGTATTATTTATTTATGTTTTTACTTTAAATATTAATTATTTTTATTTATTTTTATGTTATTAATTAAATCTTATTTATTAACTTCTAATAACTGACTACTAATTAACTATTTCCTATTACTTACGACTGCTCCACTGTGTAGAAATGGACTCCCTGCTAGACTGTCCTGATAACTGTATATATATAAATACTACTAGCGCACTAAGTGCGCTTAAAAACATTAATAGCGCGATTCAGGCTCAGTTCGCGTAATTTCTTTCAGGCTCTCCTGATCTGGACCGGACCGGGTCCTGATCCAGTATGCCTTACCATACTTGATTATATTTTACATCAGGCCATCCTTGTCTGGACCAGACCTGGTCCTGATAGAACTTGCCAGATCTGGCATGCCTCATTCTATCCTGATCCGGTCCAGATACAGATCTGGTTGGGCCTAACCTTTTATTTAGTCGGGTAATATATTGTATTACGTTATGTTAGGATTCATTCGTTTACCTGTATTAAATAAAAGAACTTTCATACTACATTGATAGGTACAATAAAAGCCGGTTACTCGTAAAATCGCTTCAGTTAAAATTGTAACAAAAGTTAATTTTATCGTTCCTGTAAGCATAACTAAGATTTAACAGCTTCAAGTATATTGTAATGTTCAACAACGACAATGGCGGTTAAAAGGGTACTAGTCGCACCAATATTGATACAATTTGTATTCTTTACCCTGTTTTTTTCCTGTTGCGCCAATTTTACCTACGTGGGAGGCATAATCAAAAAGTAACACTGCATGCTTTTTTAATTTAAGACGTTAATTTAAATAATATGTTTTATGGCCCATAGATTATTTTATTTAATAATATTAAAATGTAGAACACAAAGCAGTCGTTTGGGTGAGTAATCAAAAATTAAGTAGATATATCTGTTGTTGTAGATATATTCTGCTGTGCTAGGGGAGGCCTATGTCGAAGGACAACCTGACAAAAGAACCGGTTACTAAAATAGTAAAAAACAAAAATTGTGTAGTGCTTGTTGGTCAGTGAATAAAGGCTTTATTTATTTATTTATTTATTTATATCTGTTGTTTCTATGCTTTAAACATTTGGTTTCATTTGTAACTTAGGTATATCTCGGGAGGGATATTTGTATTTGTACCATATTTATTTCCGGTCTGGGTGGTGGTCTCTGTGGTTCTCTCCGCCGTGCCTCAGAGAGCACGACCTACCTAAAGCTTAGCTTTGACGCAATTATAAGCTTTTTTATTGACAAAAATGTCCTAATTTATATCCGTATAAACTTATTAGTATATTTTAAAAAAAGCGTATCTTATCTTACTTCTCAGCTTTTCAAACAGTAATTTTAGTATTATTTGTACAATAATATCTATATATATACAATATGTATATATAATATACCTTAACATAAAGTAGATTTTTTAAGGTTTATGGCCTTTTTGTTTTTTAAGATCCTGTATTTAGGAATTAGCAAAAAAAATTAATTATAATTTTGTGGGCTTCGAAATTAATATTCTGGTGACATCATAACATCTATAGAATCGTTATTTTTTTTTCACATTGCCAAATTTCATAAATATCAAATTAAAAGAGTTTGTTGGTTTGGATTCAGATATTGTATTATCTAGAGATATTGTATATACATATAATAATATTATAAAGCTGAAGAGTTTGCTTGATCGCGCAATCTCAGGAAGTACTGGTTCGAATTGGAAAATTATTTTTGTATTGGATTTGTAGTCCATTTACCGAGGCTATATATTTTAGTACATTTTTTCCTCAAATTAACGCGGGTAAAACTACGGGGTACAACTAGTAATCATTAAAATATTAAATTAAGTATAAAGAATATAATAAAAAGTGATGATAATATTATTAATGTATGAGTTTTTTTTTGTCTCTTGCTTTTTGTTATCTGGAATCTCTCCGTGTTTTTTGTAGAAATGGATTTTTTTGGTTTATGTAAAAGTAATGACGACAAGTTATCGCAACTGGTTTGTGGCTATTACGCTAGCGGTTGCGGGTTCGAACCCCGCACACGACAAACATTTGTATCGGCCATACAAATATTTGCCGTGGTCTAAGTGCAGTCCTTGTGGGTCTTCCCACCGTGTCTTGGAGAGCACGTTAAGCCGTTGGTCGCGGTTGTTATCACGTATACCTGATAGCAATCGTTTCTCATAGTAGGGTATATATCCGCCAACCCGCATTGGAGCAGCGCGCTGGATTAAGCTCTGATCCTTCTCCTACGTGAGAATGAGACCTGTGCCTAGCATTGGGATATTACAGGCTGAAGCGTAATGACACAGTGCACATTGCATGTGCAATGCATATAGAGTAGTACTAGCTGACCCCGCAAACATTGTTATGCCATATATATTGTTAACCTCCAAAATCCCCCCTTTGTCACTTAGGGTTATGAAAAATAGATGTTGGCCGATTCTCAGACCTACCCGATATGCAGACATTTCATAAAAATCGGTCCAGCCGTTTCGGAGGAGTATGATAACTAACATTGTGACACGAGAATTTTATATAGAATGACATTACATACATACAGTAATGTTAGTTTAAAACTTATGTATTTGTTACTTTCTTTGTGAGTTACTATTATTGATATTTTTAATACTGATATTTTTTTATTTTACAAAAAAACATGTTAAGTGTTTATTTTGGCCAAATGATCAAATTTTTGCAAGTTTTGTCAGGCTTCGAATGCTGAGCGATGTTAGACCTGCCAGATGTTACCGAAATCTGCTCGTAATGTTCATTTTTATTTTTTTATAAATATTTAATGATTCATATCATTTTTTTAAATTGTGTGTTATTAAAGCTTACAAAATTGTGTCAGTTGTAAGTCCTCTTATTTCTACTTTGATTACAGGCATATTAGCTAATACTCGCCATACCTCTGCGAATAATTCGCATTAATTCAGTTTAATAATTATCACTTTATAAAATTACAAAAAAGTATTAGTGTGTGTGTAAAGTATACGTGAGTTGATTTGAATTTCAACAAAAAAAAAATACCGACCGTCAATCATGTTGACAATGTTTCAAAATTAAAGCCGTCAGATGGCAGCATTGCTGCATTGTGTCTCAATCTACATATTTTAATAATGAATTAATTTTTACAAAAACAAAAGTTATAGTAAATTTTTCAGTTTGTTGATGCCGGTAGTGCAAACGGTTATCTATAAAATGATATAATATAATTTATGTGGAGTGATTGGGAGGTTTTTTCTAAAAAGGGAGGCAACCTTAGCGTATTAATATATATTATAAAGGTACTTATAGTAAACGTATCTTCATATGTACATAATCAAACTTTAAGTATTCATATTTTTACTAATGCTATTTCTTGTTAAAATGAGTGTGCTTGTTTTTAAACAAAAAAGTTGACTTTATTTCACATCGACAAGTAGAGTGTGATCCACACTAGTAGGGATAGCTCAAAGGCCACTCATCATATCTTACTCAACTAAACGGGACCAGACGACAAGCACAAGCTTTCGAAAAAAAGAATCATCAAAATTGGTACACCCAGTGAAGGTTATGAGATAGCAATAAACAAAAAAAAATACAGTTGTCTTCTCAAAATCTCATCCTATTAAAAGGTGGAAACATTCTACGTTTCTATTTTGCCTTTTGTACGTTATTTGACTATTCATAGAACACAACAATAATGCTATTTTATGGCAAGCATTATATTTATTTGTTGTAGTTTAGCTAATGTCACGGTGTTTTTTTACTATTTTTTTTTTTCTCCTATTCTATTCAATTGTTCTAAATTTCTTTATCTTACCAATGATGTTCTTACCTGCAAAATTTCTCATCCTGTAAATATCAAATGTTTGTGCAGGAAATTTATAAGAGGTAGGGATAACTACAAGACAAAAACTTCTAAAGTTGTAACGTTCTTACCATGATTAATTTTAAAAACGACTCAATGTTTGATGTATATGTATTTATATTGTGAAAACCCTACTAGGCCACGTCTATCGCCGCTTTGACGTCTCTACAATATCACGTATACGTCATCATGTTCACTTTAAACGAGTGTATATAATTTAATGGAATTATATATAGTATACTTATATTATACTGTATATTCTAAATATTTGACTGCAATCGAAATTTAATTTAAAAATTTAGTTATAAATTTGAACGCTACTTGCAATGTCATAAATTAATTGACAAACAAATAAATTACATAATATATAATATTGAATATTATAATTAAAAATTTAATTTGATATTGCATTTAAAATTCAAAATTTTTTCGAGAATTATTGGAAAAAAGCCTTATAATTTCCGCGAATTTCCTCATAACGATGATTCATCTCGCTTAACTGTCTGATGAAGTGAGAGAGGTCGTTCGTACGATCGTAGCCTCATACAGTCTGTGGCTGATCGCGTCGACGGGCGCGCGTATATGATATTTAAATTTCGAACGTGATAATCATTTTCCACATTTAATTTCGATACTTAAATTGTGATTGTGTCAAATTCTATTTTTCAATATTTAAAATTTTTACCATTTCATAAAGATGGCGGTAGTGAAGTTTTCGGTGATAATTCTAGTTTTACTTCAGCAAGTTTTCTCAATTTACGGCAATTGCGCGGATTTTGATGGTTTAAAAAACTGCAATGATTGCATCCGCTGTGGAGGATACTGGTGCAATGATCCATACGAGGTAAGATATAAAATCATAAATATCTTATATCATGTGAAGTATAAAATTTGAGGGTAGATAAGTAGAGTTTAACGTACTAATCTAGTAGAAAAATCTCGTCATGCATTATTATTTTCTTAAAACTTTTGCTGGTTTTTATTTGAACTGACATCAAATACAATGCTAGAAATCGATAAAATTAAAATTTAATTATCTATTGATATATTAATTTAATAATATTTACAATTACGATTATTTGAACTTCATATTAAAAAAAAAATTGTAATAGATTTTTATCACAATGATCAGAAACGTGGAAAATATAACTATTATTTATTCCTATCTCTCGTTTGATTAACGCTTTCCTCTGGGAATGACAAAATAAAATGATTCATCATCTAAATTACACTTTTTTTTAATATTTCAAAAAACATCATATTTTCATTATGTCATTTTACTAAATCATTACTCTTATCTCTTTATTAACACAGAATAAACATTTTTAAATAACATTTGCGTTCTTAAACACACATATTTAGAAATTAACAAATATTTGATTTTGTCTTTATTACGAGGAATGTAAATCTAATTTAACACTTTATGAACACATTTGCGAATTAATATGTTTTTAATTACTTACTTTTCTTTTTAATGCATTCAAAAGACACTTATGTTAAAGACAAAAGCACATCTACAAAGAGATTCTAACACTATCATAGTAAGAAGAATATTTTATCCTCAACAAAGTTGTTATATAGTTTAAAAACAAAAAATGCTAAGCATAATTTAGTATATCGAATCCGTTAAAAAAACAATGTTTTTTTTGTTATGATAATATGTAAATTAGTAATTAGAGAAAGTAAATTGAGACTTAAATTCTTTATCCTCTTTCTTTTAAAGCGTCTGCTGGCAAATAAGACTAAAATTTCTTCATTAATCATTCTATTGCTTCAAGCACCAACATCTAATGTCTTCGTTGCTCATTTAAATATCCAATGCTACTATACAAAGCAAGATATTAAATTAAATTGATTTTGTAACTTATAACGTGGCTATATGAAAAAACATATGTGAAATGTCAATATCACAGTGATAAGAAGCGTTACCGCAGGTTCTTGAAAAATGGTTGTCTGTAAAATCGGTTTACGAACACGGTCGGTTACGTGATAACGTCATAAAGAAACATTGATGAAAAATTGCATACTTTAGATGATCAGTTGAATTGAATTATTATCACTGAAGTATCATTATTTTTTATATAGTACAAAGAATGAGTTAATTGAAATTTACAATTTTTTCGATAAATTAACATTTATTTATCCGATTTTTTTTGTTACTATATTTTTTTTGTACAAAGAAATGTTATTTTTTTTTAACATTTCTCTATGCTCATTTAAACGTTAGATTTATAAGTAACAAATAAATACATAACAAAGAAAGCAAAAACCAGTCAGGATGTTTTATGGAACAATAAGTTGTGCCGTCATTAAAGGAAAAGAAAGACGTCAAACGGAAGGAAACAATTGAGTCAATAACTGTACAAGTGCGTATCTATTTTTGATCCTGCTACAGCCGTGAACTCTATAGCCGCTGGGTCTGGTCACCGGGTCAACATAACTCTTAATAAGTCATTAATACAGAACTGCACATTTCAGAATCGATTATTCGAAGCATGAGTCAAAATATAGTTCCGTTTTTAAGTTTCTGTGCGTCACTTCTAGAAAGTATTATATTTTTTATGACACTTGAGTAGCTGCGTAGTGTTCTGAGGAATGTATTCAAAATATAACAGTAATTTTTATCGTACATGACAGCAAAAAAATTCAATAAAAAAATATATAAAGGCGACCTTATCGCTAGTAGTAGCTCTCTTCCAGATAACATTCGGGTACAGGATACAACGAAGTAAAAGCGGCGGGGAAACATACAGAGAGTAATGAAATGAAGCTATGAATTCAAATTCGCAGTAAGAAAAGTATAAATAGAAATTATAATTAACTAGCGACCCGCCCCGGCTGCACACGGTTACAAAAACTATGTAATGAATACGCTACAATATACATACTCATACAACATAAAATTACCAACCGCTCTGGTGTAGTGGAGTGATATTTGTATTTATACAAAATTCACTCCACTGTGCCTCGGAGAGCACGTTAAGCTGTCGATCCCGGTTTTTATCATAAACACCTGATAGCGATCCTTATTCACAGTAGGGAATATATCCGCCAACCCGCATTGTAGTGCATTAAACTCCAATCCTTCTCCTACATCACAAGAGGCATAGACCCAGCTGTGGGATATCACAGACTGAATCGTATACACTATTCACATCAAAACATTTATATGTTAGCAACTCCTTGTACCCCCAATACAAAACATATTTTTTCAGCCTTTAACAGTAACCGAATGGTTTGACGAAGTCTGAGTGTAAATGATATGTACTCCTCCAGATTAATTAGATCATAATGAGTTTAAAGCGACATATCAGAGACAACACAGACCGCGGTCTCATTTCTTCTTCTTCTTCTTTAATGTATGGAGTGTCAAGTATGAGATTATTTAAATTACGGAGGAAACAAATGGTCTCATTTATTTATAGCTTGCACGAAATAAGGCAAGATATTCTTGATAAGTATTATTTGAAATACTACCGGCCGCCTGCTTTGGCAACATTTTTCACTGTTGCTCAGCTCTTATTATCGGAAAATGATGTTCCTATAGCTTTCGTAGATAATTGGGTTTCCAACATTAAGTTTTGTTTTTATTTGAAACTAGTAGTTAGTAAGAGTAGCACGATCATCAACCTTTAGAATATTTACTAATATTATAAAACTTAGTTTTTTTTAAGTTTTAAAAATCGCATTTTTCCATAATGTAGACAGACATTAATAAAACTATTTAAAGTGTATGATAAGTTCTCTTCACACAACCGTACACTATAGACAATAATAGGCAACCATTAAGCGTTCTGATATGCATTTCCTATGATAAGTAGGTACCTATCGGGCACTTCGGAGGATGAGTTGCAAGTCAGTGTGACAAAACAAATTTACATCCTATTGCTTTCAGTCTAAGTCGAAAATATAAGACTAGTGATTTTTGTATATAATTATATATTGTACATAGGTATAATAGGTCGTTTGTAATTTATTTAAGGATATAGTATCGGATACTATACGATATTTTTTTGCTATGCGCGGTAAAATCATCGATCAAATTTAAATTAAGGTGAAAACTTCAATTTTTACTATACAATTATATCTTTTTACATATATAATATGATATAATGATACATAATACACAGATAACATTGACATGAAAAAGTGTATGTTAAAAAAAATTACAAGAAAAGTAACCTAATCCCATAATAAAGGTACAACTAACTATGTAAAGAATATATTGAAACACCGTTACTATATTTCTATTGTATACATGTAATGAAAAGCTATGATTCCCATAATTGACCTGAATTGGTTCTTTTTGACGCTACAACACATTTTTTAATCATAACAGTATACTCAAACTTAATAATTACTAAATTAGGCCAAGCTATTATAGTAATTATGATCATAAGCAATATGGTCTATTTTGCTTTCAACGATTATATTCAAAGCTGACCATTTATTTGAAGCTGACCAGCTAATTGCCCTTCGCTAATTTCTAGACTAATTTTCACGTAACTCGTATAACTGGGTAAAATAAGGATGTTATTACTCAGTAATGCTGTAACGGCGCTTATTACTTGTCAGGGTTAAAGGGCACATAGTGTCATAGTCTCGAATCTCGAAAGACATTGACCTAATAATTATTATAAATAATAAGACAAAATGGTGCACAGACAGATCACTGCAACTTATTTATAACTATACTAATATTTTGTCTGTGTTTTTAATTAAGAATATTGTATCTGTATTTTTTTTACATTTTTTTAGTATGCGTTAGTAGAAATATAATACAAATATCTACTTCGAAAACTATATCGACTCACTTTGATAATTCCACACAATAAACTAAAGTGGTCCCATCTACTAAATCGATGAACAAATTTCCTGAGCTACCCCTAATTTCCAATATCCGGGTTACTTAATAAACGGGCTGGATAGAGATTTGCTAAGGGAAATTAAAGTACTTTGGAAAATTTGAGACTATAATATTATACGCTGTAGTACACGCTATTTCCTAGATAAATAAATGAATATTTGCCAAACAAGGGGAAATGCCAATATTTGAAATCAATTATCCCGTTTATTACCCGACTGTCAAGGAAGGGTTATGTTTTTCGCGCGTATCTTGTATGTATGTATGTTTGTATGTAATATTCTTTACTACCTCATATTTCCAGAACCACTGAACGGATTTACATAATTGAGGTATCGTTAGGTTCGTCTTAGCTGCCCAAGTGTTCTTAGATAGGTGACATTCAAAAAAATCAAACATGGCGGCTGCGCGAAGCCATTGTAGTTAATTAAAAAAAAAAAATTTTTCTCGAATACTACAATATGGGTATCAAATTGAAGGGCACAATACAAGGATTTTAAAAAGGTATATCATGATTATTATTTTAGGAAGAAGAAGGCCTTTGAACAACGACAATTTGTAAATAGCAAGTCACTTTATTTCTTCTTATTAACGATTGAAGAATGCCTACTGCATTTCACAGCTTTAACGCGATTTCACCCTTTTTTAATGTCGTCGAGCTTAAGAATTATGTGATTTCATTCCTGACAAGGATGTGGTGAATCATAAGAGGATAAATTGCTGGCTTTCTGCCATTCTCATTATATTATAACCATTTGTTCTTATATTTGCATGAAATAATTGAACGGCTGAACATATTAACGCATTGCCCGGTCTATCTAGATTAACATCTGCATACTAAACCTATTGATTTATTTGAATAAGTTCCAGCTTGTATCTCTCTTGAATATTAATTTCTCTTTTAGTTACATACACAAAGGGCACGTGCTCGATGTTTATAAAACACAAACGTTGAACTTTGAACGACTGACAAAACTAAAACACTAATCGCTCATATAAATGAAGCTATATTAAATTTGTTGCACCTCCCGTAAGTTCTGATCACGAGAAATGTAGGGAAAAAATATGCCCTATATTTTATTCTGGATCTACAGCAATTTACACACGAAACCTCTTTACAATCACCTTAGTTTTTTTTTCACATCCATCCTCACAAACTTTCGCACTTATAATATAAGTAGGAAAATGATCATTGTTTTGTTTTGTCATTTATTCATTCATATGGTTTATGAGGAATAAGTTGATACAAATAAATTAATCACTCCCACCTTACACATCATGTGAAGGAGGGGTACCCCTTTTAAACAACCATCCTATTAATATTACAAAAGAATATTTCTTTCATTGTATGCGCCTGTTTTCAATAGTTATAGAGATTCTAAATCGCTATCTTCTCTAATTACAAAACAAACGTTTCTCTCAACTTCCCAAGATAATTATAAACATTTTCGTTCACAATTAGCATTGATTTACAAAACAGTTACTTCCATGATTTACAATGTAATATACGTCATGTATAGACTTCCAGTTAACAGGCAAATAAGTTAACATCGTGTGCGGCAAAGTATACGATTCAAAACATCCGTACAATCACACCGTTACCGAGAAATTATAAATATAACCCGCTGACCTATATTGAATCCTGTTTTGGTAATAAAATATTGCATAATTTTTATTTCGGCCGGTATAGTCGCGGGACCGTTACACATTTAACCTTAATTACTTCTTGCAATTTTTCGAGGGAAGCAAACACCTTTGTCTGTCACAGTGGCGTAGCGTGGGGGTAGGGGCCACGGCGGCACACGAGAGGGGGGCGGCAAATTCCCACTATTTTTCAGTTACAATAAAAAAATCCCTTTTTTGAAGTCGCTTAATGAACATAATGAAAAATTGTGCTTGCAATGAGCGTGATAAATTAATTTGGTAAAAAAATTAAATGAGTTGGTAGGGGCGACTAATTTTCCCCGGGTCAAAAAACCACGCTACGCCACTAGTCTGCCATACGATTTTTACAAAATCAAATAATTTATAAAATATATAGGCAAACCAAAATAATGCAAAACTTATTTCGAAATTAGAAAAAGAAATGACATTAAAAATGAGGACACTATTTATAGTAGGTTTCAACTGTCATTTTAATTTAATTTTTGAAATAACATTTTTTTAAATCTCAAAATGCAACGAGCAAAATACATTTAACCTATTTTACATATAACTGCAATATCAGCTTTATGATTACAAAGCTCAGTGCAACAAAATAGCGCCAGTACCCAGTACTCATTAATCAGCCGTATAATCAGTTAAGTAATACTGATTTACACGAAGCATGAAAGCAATTATTTTTAAGTCAACATTTAAAATTAGTGTTTACAACGAGACATTTAAATGAACTTCTCAGTGTTTCGTAACGAATCCTGATGTAACTGAGGATAATGATAAAGCTCGTGTTTTGATTGATCGCTTGGGCTGGACTTGCTTCAGGCCGGTGTGTCAGCTTTTTGGTATTTATAAAGGATGACCTTTGAACAGTGCACTCGTAATTGACTAATGATGAAGGGGCTGTGACTCTTTTTTATATCATTCATAACTTAATATGCTTATCTCGTATGGTTACACTTACTGCAAGTTTCCGACCTTAGAGTCAAATAAGTTATTATAAATGAAATTATTTGCTTAATATATTAAGTTTTATTTTTATTTGAATGTAAAACAAAGCGACAGAACGCGTGTTGCTATTAGGATGACGTCTATCACATACTGTTATATGTCGCACATTCAAAAGTGTTATATTAATAACTTAACGCACATATAGGTACATCAGCTAGACGCCAGAATGATTTGAACATTCTATGCCATTTATTTGTAAATGAAATGACCCGCCTGGCTTCCCATGAATATATTAAAGATAGACCGCACCGTGTATGTATGTATCCACACGCCTATTCACTATTATTAAAAATGGCTTTGCAAAAAACGCTCCTGCGAATTAAGTTTGGAGAAGACAAACATACAAACGAAGATTTTTTTTCTTTATTAATTCAAGTTTTTTAAAATAGATGCTAGTCCGATTTGATAAACTTATCATTAACTTTTATGTTAGAAAGACTCTTAAAAAGGCTATGAAATATATATTACACTATGTTTCATGGCTATATTTGTCTCTTCTACTGTTTCCCATAACTCATAAAACATAATACGGCATAAAATTTAGGATTAAACAATTATTTGTGGCGTATTATTTACACAAGTAGAGTTCTAAGCCGATGCGTAGACTTAATCCAATTTGTAACGATTTTTTCGATTTGAGTCCGTCTGGAAGCCAATAAAATCCGGACATTCAACCCGCGGGGCGAAAGTAATACAATAATTGCAGAAATACTTTGAAACAATACCTACTATAAATATATACGTTTAATACATTTATTTTGTAAACACTTATTTGTGAGGATTTTTGTTTAAATTATAAGTACTGGAAAACACGTTTAGATATATAATGTGTTTAGATAATTGCTAGTACATACATTTTTAATATTATTTTTTGACCTTGCACAAGGAAGCGGAAAGAGTTTTTATACAAATATATTGCAATTTTTTTTTGTCACAAAAGAAACATTTAATTTTTTTTTTTTAAATGACATATTCAAATAATTGCAACGGAAGTCCTCCATCCTCCGAATCCGAAATCCATCCGCCGAATAAAATATTTGTATCCTAGAAGTTTCAACAAAGAGCGTTATTATAGTCGACGAATTAAAAAAATATATAAGTACCTACTGTTGGTATTATATATGTAGGTACGGATATGTGCGTATTTGAGTATATGTGTGTTATAATTACTTAAATGTGTGTTATAATTACTTTAATAATTACTTAAAATGCACTCTTTGTTAGTACCTGCTGTAAATTTTATTTTTATTAAAAAAACTTAAACACCTATCGAATAGGGACAACATATCACTTTATTGAGATATGATTATGTCGGTGTTGTGTGTGTGCACGCTACTCGCTAATTGTTTTAAACTTTTTTGTAAAGTTAATATCTCGTTAAGGAAAAAAGTTCCATCCTAGAGTAAAACCGGATTTTATAAAACCGGTTTTATATGAACATAATTTTAATATACATTTACAATAAACAATAATTTAAAATAATAATTTAATAAATAACGGAGTAATATTTTGAATGGTATTATTTGTAAAAAATTAAAATGTAAATTATGTTTTGGGATAGATCTTTTTGACTGTATGAAAAAGCGGTAACGCTTAAAACGGCATTGACCGACACTGAACTGTCGGCCGAGATTGAAATACTTCGCAATTACTATTATGGTTCATTAATGTCGTGTCAAAGAACACTTTATAAAGACTAACGAATATTATCTTTATACACTTATAATAATAATCAGTTACAAAGAAAAATTTCAACACGAAAATTAACTACAAAAAAAAACCTAACAAAAAAGTAATGATATTACAAAACTTCGATGAGTTTGTTATTTGTGGTTTGAAGTTTCTTTGGCTTTTTAGTATTGAATTGTCATCAGATAACAGATTTACATTTGGCAAACGAGATTGCTATCAGTTTTAATATACCCATAGTCGGTGTGTAGTATATGATGTGTGTTTAAACCATTTTGGCATAGTTTCAATTCAGCCTATCACAGCCCACTGTTTGACATAGGCCTCCCCAAATTCGCGCCAAAAATGGCGCGAATTCATTTGTTTCATAGTCCATGTGTGGGAAAGTTTTTTTTTGTTAGTTTTGATAGTTCATCCAGTTTAAATATAGCTGTTAAACTTTCGTTATAGTTTAAAATGACACAAAGTACAAACATTGAAATGAACTAAATATTATTTGTAATAGTTTTGTTATTATTCTTTAAAATAAATATATTTTGTGTTTAAAATTTTCACAACAACTTTTATTTTACTTCTCTCGAGAAAAAATCCAAAAATATAATGACAAAAGTTATGAACGCAGAAAAAACATTTTTAAAATTACGTTTTAATCTTTAACGAATGTCATGTTCATATCATTAAGTTTTATTAAAAAGATATACTGTAAGAATAAGGTCATTACAGATTAAAATGTATAGATGTAATCAATCCGACCTTAAAAGAAATAAAAAATGTCAGTCTGTATACAAATTAGCATAATTATTGTTGCTCTACATAGGTACCAAAAAACCTTAATGATGTGTTAAGCGATATTTCGTAAGAAGAACTTTTAAAAATTGGTATTTATAAAGGGCATAATATTTCAATAGCTGAACACTTGAGATAAATCTCGCAATCCAATTCTATCTCCATTTAAAATCTTTAAAAAACGACATTTAAAAATGACCTGAGTATCAAGAACAAGCTGCAAGAAGCAGAATTAAATTAAAGTACTAGCTATTTTTTTTTTTATGAATATCATTTAAAAATAAATCGTTCGCTTAGTTTCTTGACCTGGACTCTATTCTTATTCAAAATTTAGTCAAAACGACGTGGACATTAGCCAAATGAAATTCAGTACAAGTTATTTTTGCATAAAGCATGAGAAAATTTAGTTACTATTCAATGAAATGTTTTTATGATTTAAAATATTATGAAGTAAAATTCAAAAATATATAACATGTTTGTTACTTATTTAAGCCCTGATAATAAATGATTATAATATTTAGTATTATTATTTTAATAATATTCATATGTATCAAAAGTTTCAATAATATCATGAGCGTCCTTTTGGATTCGAATCCTGAAAGTAAGTTATAACAAACACTATATTTATATGCAAGCAGAAGGACAAAAAGTGTTTAAAAGTAATATAACAGATACACAAAGGAACATAATATTTAAAACTTGTGTCGATTTCTAAACAAACTTGGCAATACCTTAACACTCACCATCCGATAAAAGTTTTAACTGTAGTCTAAATTGCTTGGATAAAAGCCAACGTCATATAGATTTTAGTACGGACCACTTCAGTGAACTGTTTGTCTGAGAGTCGGGGCAACGAACCTTTATTGCGAATTTTTTTTTTTTTAAAGTTTCAATAGACTGTAGACATTAATGTGATAAAATTTTGTTATATTTATATGATTACTGGCTGACCCCGCAAACGTTGTTTGGCCATATATGTATGAATCATTACATCATCATTACAGCCTATACAGTCCACTGCTGGACATAGGCCTCCACAAGTTTACGCCAAAAATAACGTGAACTCATGTGTTTTGCCCATAGTCACCACGCTGAACAGGCGGGTTGGTGACCGCAGTACTGGCTTAGTCGCACCGAAGACGCTGCTGCCCGTCTTCGGCCTGTGTATTTCAAAGCCAGCAATTAGATGGTTATCCCGCCACCGGTCGGCTTTTTAAGTTCCAAGGTGGTAGCGGAACTGTGTTATCCCTTAGTCGCCTCTTACGACACCCACGGGAAGAGAGGGGGTGGCTATATTCTTTAGTACCGTAGCCACACAGTACATATGTATGAATAACCCCCCTAAACCCCCCCTCTTATAACTTAGGGGTATGAAAATTAGATGTTGGCCGATTCTCAGACATACCCGATATGCACACAAAATTTCATAAATTCGGAGGAGTATGGTAACGAGAATTTTATATATAAGATTATAACTAAAAATTATTAACAGAGACGTACAATTTATATACTGAAAAGCTTTTAGTGCTGTTACTTTAGTAACAAAACTACAAGACTGACTAAATAAAATACTTGTAATTAAAAATGTATACTTTTAAATTTAAAAAAAAAAAAGTATAAAAAATTTACACATTTTATAAATTGTTCTAGTCAGTATAAGTACGGAATAAAAGCTTCTTCTAAAGGGAACAAAGAGTTTAACCTTTCCTATGTTCCCTGTTCTTGTGTTACTACATTGCTCCTCTGCAAATGATCATCAATCAATCATTGAAATACATCTTTGAACCGTACTAAATTTCTTATAAAAATATGACATAAAAAAAACAATACTTAAAAACCCATATGGTATTTTTATTTATAGTACTACTTTCACACACCAGATAATACCAGACAATAGCGACTGCGCAAAATCCATGTATTGTTGATCTAACTCAACTTTTGTATAAGCTTCAATAATGACTTCTAAAAGTTATTATAAAACAATGGATTACTTCGTTACATGCTATGCAGACTGAGTCAACGGTGTGGAGTTACCGCGAAGTCAATAAGATGCGGGTGATCTCATTATTCGGGAAAACAATGGACCAATGTTTTGAACTGTTGACAAGAAATTATAATACAATAATTAAGGAAAGTGCGTAGTTAATATTTATAAATGGTTAGTAAATTTAACTAGTAACGTTGTATCTAGTGATAATAAATAAATTTTGGTATTTCCAAATACCAAAATTTATTTAATTTTTAAGAACATTAACATCCAGACTGTTGATTTTTACCAAATTTTATTTTACCAATATAATTGTTCATCAAAATTACTTAGTGTAGTTTTATGATTGATAAATTTTTTCGATAACTTTAACAAAAAGTTTTAAAAACTAAAAGAATCTAGAATTTAATATCTATTAAAAGGCAAAAGTGGAAGTCGTTTATCTCCCAAGAGAAACCGTTAATAACAATTTCTAAATAATTCACTGTTTTAATATGAATTTCTTACCAATTTAATGTCATCAAAATGGTAATTAAAAATAAATATTCTATGAAAGTACTTAAGTAAATTATAATAAAGGTGTGTCTCTACAATCGGATTTATTTACACCCTCTTATTGTGAGCGTGGGTGAAACAATAAGAATATGTTAAAAACAAGATGCACTCCTTTTAAGATGCTTTTTCTTATTACACGTAAGTCACTGTAAATCTGCAGCTAACAAAAGGTGTAATTTTAAATCCGTTAAATCATAAAAATAAACATCGAATACAAAAAGATAGTTATTTTGTTCTGTATCATAAAAGCACTATAATTATTTCTAGGTTTCATGCTGGAACTACCAATTTTATCCTAGTTTTGCTTATAATAATGTTTAAGATATTAAAATTGCTAAAAGAATACAGAATAACTTAGCTAATAGCTAACAGTATAACTTTTGTGTTAACACAGACGCACACTCGCGTAAACTAAGAATTTAATACTTAATTTAATTTATTTGTATGGTATAAAGACTTACAAGTAAAAAGTTAATATTCCAATGTATATCACATAGGTACTTTATAAAAACGTCAAACGTAATTACAAATCTTCGGAAACGATAATAAAAAACGTTGATAACATACCAAAGAATATAAACTTATATAGCATCCCGATACCGGTTCTATTTATTATTTTTTTTTGTAGTACGAGTTGAACTGGTTACTCGCACTTAACTAGTAGGTGTCGCAATGGTCTCCCCTATACATAAGTATTAAGTTTAATGTACCTACCACCCACACTTCAGAACGGCCTTATTCTGATCACAGGCTCTAAGCGCTTTTGTAGAGTCAACCTACGCATTTGTGAACGTGGATTCTTACTATAAAATGAATAATTCAATTCGGAATTTATAAATTATATTAATTAAAATATGAATACCAATCATAAATTGTATAATGTTAGTAAGCATTCTTATTGGATAAGGAAATCATTAATTGCTTGTAATATTTTATAGTATTTTCAGTCTTTAATACCTGTGTCCGTTTATAGCCTTTCTAACTAATTAGCTGTTTTCAAATGAGATCTAATAATGGTTCTGTGTAGTTATATCTTAAGCAAACTGAAGCTGATTATGATCGGCTTACAAAAGGCATGTTGCAGAAGGATAGATTCAGACGCACTGTTGATTTTGCTAAATGCATCAGGAGCATACAACTACGTTGCAGTATTTGCCCCTTTGTCATAGTATCACGGTATTGTACTGTATACTACGCCAACGTTGGCGATAATGACGCTGTAACCAAATTTAAAAGGCTGCTTTAGCTTAAATATACCGATTTAGCTAGCTAAATATAGCGACTCGTTCTGGACAGAAATCATCATGAGGATGATGATCTGTCGCACATGTTAATTGTACCATAGAATGACAAAAACTTTAACAAAAACATTTGATGAAAAATATATGACACAAGCAAAAATTAGGAAGTGTTTAGCTGTGCGGCTACGGCAGAAAAAATATAGCCTCCCTCTCTCTTCCCGTGGGTGTCGTAAGAGGCGACTAAGAGATAACACATTTCCAATACCAACTTGGAACTTAAAAAGCTGTCTGATGGCGGGATAACCATCCGACTGCTGGCTTTGAAATACACAGGCCGAAGACGGGCAACAACGTTTTCGGTGCGACAAAGGTCACCAACCCGCCTGCCCAGCGTGGTGACTATGGGCAAAACACATGAGTTCACACCATATTTGGCGCAAACTTGTGGAGGCCTATGTCCACAAATTGACTGCGATAGACTGAAATGATGAAGTATTCGTATAATTTAGTAGTTATTAAATATTGTATAAACTTTTAGATGAAACGGACATAGACGACATAAGATTGAGTAGACAAAGTATTAAGAAGTAAAAGAAGGTAAAATAATTATTAATATGCTTGGACTACTACTATTAAAGACGATTTGAGTAACCAGAGTCAAACATTATCTCCTTATCTATACGCGGAAGAATAATTGGAGTAAAAAACACAATACAGTTTAATATTTTAAATCAATTAAAAATAAAATAACTGCTAAACTAAAATAACAGAAAGGTTATCAGAGTCAAATAGCGAGTTTCCTCAATTAGTAAAGACAGAGACGAAGATTATGAAATGTTATTAAAATCAGAATAAGGAGTAAGGGAGAATAATCATCGACATCTCGCTATTATTGCAACCCACACACCCCGCGAGGGTTTATTGCCCTTTTAACTGTTGCCTCATAATAGTAACGTTTTATTAACCTTATCGTACTTTCTCATCTGTTTATTATTAGTCGTTCGTCTTGGATCCAACATGGCCATATCAGTACAATAAAACATCGTAAACCACGATACAAAAACTAAACCTTCTCTAAAATCTTTTAATAACAGATTTATTGTTTTTTTTTTTTTTTTTTATTGTTATATATTCACTACGCCAAATTTTATATATTACCATTTAAGATGGTCTGTAACAAAATATTTTTATGTGGGTTAATGTGTTTAGCCTCCATTTCAAACTTATATAAAAATGTAATTAAATAAAAAATTATAAACTTACACCATTAAAGTATTTACTTAATATTTTTTTGTGGAAAACTAAGAATTAAGCTTTCTAATAGAAAGTTCTTCTTATCTAAAAACTCTTCTGAGATACGTTTCTTTTATAGCACATGTTCTGCTATTTTTTAGGCAAATTGTGTTAAATAAATCAATAATTTATACTTTGTACAATTCTCATATAAACCAATCAAGTGTTCAACTCTGTGTACGATTCAAGTTGAACTTATATAAATAGAACTTCCATTTAAGAGCTGTTCGTATTCAAAATAGTTTAGCAATCTGTATAAAAGTGACGATGCATATTCTAAGCCTCAAAGTAAAATTCAAAAAGTTAATGTAGAAGTCGTTGCTTATTTAACATTTTGAAATCTAGTTTGGATTAAGAACCGTGTAGATTTGCAATTTATTTATTAATAGCGAAAACGCACTCTACTGCTAAATTACTAAAACATTTCTATGTATTTTATTAATAACATACCACAAAGTATGAATTAATACCAGAATTTTGTCATTAAATTTCCAATATGCATCTATAAAAATCACTCAAAAATAGTATATAAGAAATCAATAACTGACCTGTTCAAAATACATTTGCGAAAGTACCTAATGGCAATATTAAAGCCTCATCGCAACTGATGAGATTGCTCGGTAAATCACTAGACTCAGGCATCATATCGCCAATTTCAAAGAGTTTATTTGATTCAAAACATTATTTTACAATCTGCACAATGCGACGGCCTTGGACCATCTCTGCTTGAATCACGTTCAAATTACCTTTCATTTCAGCAATATCTGCAAAATTACGAAATATGCAATTTCATTTTAATAAAATTTTAACGATTATTACAAATTAAAATACTTATGTTACGCCTCGCATACTAAATGTATGAAATGTTGTATTCATTACACCATATTAATAAAATAATGCCGAAGTAAAAAGTATAACTTTACCAATAAACAGTTAATAAATTGTGAGACGTGCTGTATTTATACGTTACATATGTATCAATTAAAATAACATGCGATTTAATTGTTTACTTCACGTGCAATAACATGTACAATATTTTTGCTATTAGTGTACTAGAAGAAAATATTTTATAAAATAAAAGAAAAAAGTCTTGTATCCGTACTCTTTTATTTCCTCTTTCCTATCTCTTTATTTAATTTTCAATAAATAATGATTATTGTCTGACTTTATACACTACGCAACTCATTTTCTGACTATACAATTTTCTTGCTAAGTTTTTAAACATTTACGATCAAAACTTGCCGTGTATGTTATTTTAAAACTCTCAATATTTCGGTGACGTTGCAGATCCGTCTGTTCCTTCCCTAATACCGATACGTACTTATTTGTCTTCCTCTTGAATTATGTCTATTATTATGGCGAATAAACGTTATTTAATGTTTCCGATACGAGTAAACGAAAACAAAACGAGGATCTGAGTTCGAAACTCGAATGAAAAGATGTAATAAATAAAATAATAATGAATGGTACTGGTATAAAATAAAAGGTGCGCTTGATATTAAAGTTGTACAAGTTATAAAAAAAAATTAAAGCAATATTTATATCCGGATTACTGACGCCTACAAAATTATCAAACTGAAATACACAAATTATTGTATATAAGCCTTACATATATTTATTCACACCCAAAGGCCTCCAGTAGGGTCTGATGGATATTCTTGTATTGCTGGTCCGTCAACACAACACAATTGCAAACGCCCAGACCACGACAAAGAGCTGAATGGTCTATAAGTCATATTATGCGGGAATCGAATTCGCGACCGCTATATAGACTAGTTAGTTGGTGTGACCACTACACCAACGCGTCGTCGTCGTCGTCACGGACAACTTATAACTAAACTATTAATTAATATTTAGATTATCTGAAAGCATTGAATTGCAAGGCGTTGAATAAGTAAAAAATAAATAAAAAGGAGTCTTTATATGTTGTGGCATATTCGTGTAATATATGTATGTACATGTAATAACGTGCAACAAAATATTAATAAATAAATGTAAAAATTATGACAAACAAAAACTTCAGCTAAATACTTGAGTCAGTTACATTAGAAACGAAATAATATAAATATTTTGTTTCTTAATTTCTAATGAACAAAACGTATAGAAAAAAAAAATAATTTGATTTATCTTAAGATAATATTAATCAAAAAACGCTTTAATTAACGCTTAAATTTAATAAAAAATAAAAGAAATAACAGAAATAATGAACTACAGAAATTACTAAACAAAGACAATATTTGCAAGTATTTTATATTCATGGTGTCGCTGTTATTCAATTACATTCCTTCTTGGCGCCAATGATAATACAGCCATCATAATTAAAATCAATGGAATTTTTAAAACCTCACATTATATGGACATTAGAACTACAATTACAATGCAGTTGTCATAGTACTGCCTTATAATGTATGAAAAAAATAAACTTACAAAACAAGTTTTAATTATTACGTAAAAAAATATGTCATGCTCTGTTACTTTATGTCACAACTATTGACAGCATTCAACCAGCTAAACTAGTAAATCTAATCTTATAAATTAAATTTAAAAATAAAATATGACTTCGCCAATTATTAATTTAAAAAATAAACATTGAAACGCGTGTTTATTAATTTCTAACAAAAAAATTCAAACTATAATGTCTCACTTTTTAACTATTTATGCTGTGATCCTAAACCTACCTTTACGCAACAACTTAAAAAAATAAATTCATGTACAACCTTTGATCTTTCATTTATCTTTTGGGAAGAGTTATAAAAAAATATGAAATTCTTATTAAATAATTATCGAAAGAATAAGTATTGGTCTTGAAAGTACTATAATGTAATTTTTAACTATAAATGATTTCACTACGAAAACTGTGTTAACCTTGCTGGATTTTCTATTCTAAAGCATCTGTGAAAACAAACATAATTTGTACTTTAATAATTATAAATTACCCTCATTATTCATCATCTATTTAAATAATCAATATTTAAATGTTTCGAAGTTTTTATTGTGAGCTTAGTTACTATAGACATATGTTATTTGTTCATATAACTATGGTATTATATTATGGTTATATATAGCTAACGTTATAGTATATTAACATTCTCCTTACTACGAATCCCATTTCGAACGTGCCAATTAAGGGTGTCCAGGCATTTAGATTGCAGACAGATCCATATAAAGTATATGCAGCACTCGCCATATACGTATAATTGAAGACGCTAATTGGATCTTATAACTATATTTATATATGTACAAACTTCATGTATATAATTAAAATTATTTATCATTTACACATGTAAAAACGTAAAAATAAGACAATAAAGATTGCTACTTTAAACATTTTTTTCTGTAAAGTAACAAAATTAGGTATTCTAAACGAAGGTTTAGTAGAAGAAACCAGTCCCAATTACAGTTCTACATCTGATTCACTTTAAGAAAATGAACAGATAAATATTCTTTAACAATTTCTATAAAATTTACACCAAAACCTTAGCACTATGATACTAGAATCCTCACCAATATAATGGTTATAAAAAATCTAACCCAATTTTTAATTTCAGGCGAAACGTTGCACCATATCACGATACGACAACTGGTGTTCAGGAAAAGAAGAATCGGTGTCATACCTCACCATTGAAGATGAAATAGGAACTCACTTCGAACCTAAATCTCGAGTTCGGACTTTGAAAGTAGGAACGGATGACCGATTTACGATAAACTACCCGTCCGAATCTAAACAGCCAAAGGTATTTTAAAGTTCAATTATTTTTTAAAAATCAATAGTGTAGCATATAAGCGTACAATCTGCCTGATGATAAGCGGTTACCGTAGCCTATCACATGCAACAATTGGAACATCACAAGCGTGCTGTCGACCCTCGCAAAACACTGCCTTCCCAAGAGCTCTCGCTATAGAAAGTATTACTATATTAATGTTATCTGTTTATTGTCAGATGTTCGTATTGATTTAGTAATAATACAAAAATACAGTCTCTAGTTCTTTGAAAATCCAAAACATATTTTTAGATATAGTATTAATTTATATTGAATTGGTTTTTAATTCTAAAAAGTGATTTACTGTAATAATAAATACAATAAAAACAGATGAAAAAATACATTTTCTTCTCACACTAAAATTAAATAAGTAATAAGGTCTCATAAATGCATATCTGGGGGCACGGTAGTGCCCCCGCCAAGACGAACCAAAAAAAAAAAAAAAAAAAAAAAAAACGAAAAGCACTACCTATCTTTTCTCGAAGTGCTTCGTCGTTTTTTTGAACCCTCATAACTTGGGTTTGGAATATACCAGATAAACAAAATTCTGGGGATATGGTGTCGATAGTGGAGTTATTAAACATATAAAGTTTCAATTGCATAGCTCTTATACTTTAGATTTTATTGATATCTAAAAAACCCCGATTTCGTCACTCACTGATGATCATCAAAATTCCTAGAGTCTTCCTGAAGTCCCAGAAAGCTGAAATTTGGTATGTAAGCTAGTATTAGTACACAAACAACAAAAAAATTCTAAGACTTGGAACTTTTACCCCCCAACCCCTTAAACTAGGGGATGGAAGTTTGTATGAGACTTCCGCAAATTTTGATGCTAGAGGTCTGAAAATTGATATAAGGACTCCTTGTTATTATTAATAATAATAAAATACATAAAAAATAAAAATCGGTTATTAGTTTATGTCGAAAATTTACATTTTGTAATTTTGGTATTTAAGTTTTGGCGGAGATCACCGTTTGCATATCAGTTCAACATAAAATCAAAAACAGCGTGCTTAAACCGAATATGGTGAAGATTGGATGATATTTATGGTATAAAATGTCTCGGAGGTAAAATGCAACGATAATATTGTCATAAGCAGCTTACAAAAAGAAGTGAAATCCCACCAAAAACATTTTCATGTAAATTGTTGCCAAGACGAGATCATATGGCTCGCACTGTCAAAAAGTTATCAGATCTCATGTAGAGCCAAGCTTCTAACTCTACACGCCCTAACTCTACAAGCCCTAACTTCACAAACTCTACAACTTAGTCAAAATATGTGGCTTGGCCGTTTCGCTACCGTCACGTGGGCGTAAGGTGAAAAATTTTTTCACTGTTTTTTACTTTTCTGTCATACAATAGTTCTATTAAAGAAAAAATAAAAAGAAGAAGAATAATTGATATACATATAATACAAATAAAAATAAAAAGAGAAAATATATTTATATAAATGAGACAAGAAAGTCGTCATCTACAACATCGGCAGCCGGTAGTAACGAAACGGCCAAGCCACATATTTTGACTAAGTTGTAGAGTTTGTGAAGTTAGGGCTTGTAGAGTTAGGGCGTGTAGAGTTAGAAGCTTGGCTCTACATGAGATCTGATAACTTTTTGACAGTGCGAGCCATATGATCTCGTCTTGGCAACAATTTACATGAAAATGTTTTTGGTGGGATTAAATTTGATTTCTAATTGAACTACACAGCAATATTCTATAATCTGATAGAACGCCATATAATCGTATTATTATATCATAAGATTAAAATGCAAGTCTATCTACACTAATTTATAGACATTTTACGACGTTTTAAACATATCGGATTATACGATATTAAAACTTAGTTATCCGGTTTATAATCAAGTAGATATAAAATAAATTCGAAGACGAATAAACGGAGCATTGCGAAAGCTTGCATGTTTGAAGTGATTTTGAAACAGTTTACATTAACATTAAAGTGGTCTCGTTTTTACATTTATATTCATCAACATCATAAATTATTACGTACTTATTTAACTTTCGTTCATCATCATCAAAGTATAATTATAAAATAACTGTAAAAAATATTAAAATAAAACTATCCAAGCCACACAATAATTTATTTCATTCATATGTAAACGATATGTGCTTTAAATAATAAATAGATATGATTTAGATATTCATTGTTCATTGTTAAGATGTAAAATTATTTATACATTCGATTATTTAAATCGATCAACAATCAGAAATCGATATCTCAATGATACGCACTTTGCATACAACTAGACTCCACGTGATACATTTTTAATTGAACGCTTAAGAAAGCCTGATCTATCAGCTGTATTAATCCAGTAAAGTAAATTACAGGGATAACGAATAACACACCCTATTTCGCGCAATTAATCCATACTGAGTCTCATATAAAAATTTGTTTACTGTAACCTAACCTTCCATTTTTTTTAGTCAAAACAGTCCTCAAATGTATGAGATAGGTGTAATTGTGTACACAAATATGTAATTGCACTGTTATTAAAACTTTGATATATCAAAAGAAGTGATAGTTGCGCCTCGACAACATGATGATAGCTAGGTTTAATGTAAGTTCAGTAAAAACACATAGTAACACTTAAACAACAGAAGTGCTAATATTAACTAAAATTCTAAACTAATCATTTTGTAAGTGACGACATGCGTACGTTTACAAAGACGAATATTTTACTGTCTATTTTTTTCATAGGTTGAGTTAGTCGTTAATTCGACTCAGACCTCAAACTTTCGAGTTACAAATCAGACCAGTTGTTACGACGGTAGTTGCACCACGACAATTAAAACGAGCCCGGACACAAACTTCTGCACCGTTACCGGCGGCCCTTCTGAATACTTTAACGTCAAGATGTCAGTTGAAGGCATTAAAGAGGAAGCAGTGATGAAGTTCCATGTGCCCTGTGCTTGCGCGTGTAGTGAGAAAGTTGAAGTATGGTCACCGGTGTGTAACGGAAGGGGAAATTTGACTTGCGGTGTCTGCACTTGTAAGCAAGGATGGTAAGTTTTTTTCTATTTTTATTATATAAGTAGGTAAGCCAACAAGGGTACGGTAGGTAACTAACTTAATTTTTGCCATAAAATCTTTATATATGAATATTTTCTCTTCTATTTCCCTTATTAAAATATATAGTAACAAAGTTTATAAGTTAAACGTATGCTCATCGTAATGCTCAGTAAAGTTCGGTATGATATCCATAGCGAATTTGCAATGTAAGGAATGACTAGCGCTTCCCATACGCACGCGCAGATATGACAAGTATCAAAATTATACAGTCAATATTTACCAATGCGTAATGTAACCTGCAATAAAATGCTTGGAATTCTAATTATGTCATAAATCAAATCAACAAACTTAAATAAATAAAAAAATATTGTTATTTTCTCAAGTAATTTTTTATTTGTCTCCTATTTAGTGATTACCCTAAAGCATAACTATGTCTATTTTCTTGTTCGTAAAAAAACTATCGAAGTCCTAGCGGTCATAATAATATTCAAGAGTAACAAGTGAATGAACTCACTAATTATAAGTACTTTGTAACACTTTTCCTGCTAATCGTGTTGTAATCATAAAAGCCTATACGAAAACAACGCCTCTGTACTGCAGTATCAATCAGAATTACGAATGCACCGAACAACGACATGTCTGTCTGTTGCAAAGTTAATTATAGACTTGTGAGTCCTACTTTCTTAACGGCAGCGCTCTGAGCTTTACATTACACTTGACACAATTACTCTCCTGTTCCTAATTATTTCGTAATAAAAAAAAATCTTCCAAGAGCATCTTTATGGTTGCTTAAATGTAAACACATTGTTTCTTTATTAAGCTTAAGTATTAACTACACGTTTACGAAATATGGTAGTAGTTACAATATTCCAGCCTCGTTTGATCATATGAATGTATTTTTTTTTCAAAGTTAATTGAATGCCAATGACTTTACCTTCTATAGAATATATACAATCAAAACATCAACAAAGTTTAATTAAGTAATCAATTATTTGAATTTAATTACAAAAACTTTTCAAGGAGAAAATGAATAATTATTTCAGTATTTTCCAAACTAGCATTATATAATATTAATATCCTTAATGTATAAAAATAGTGGCTATGAAATTGTAGTTAGCATCAAAGTGAATGAACCCAACTCATCCTTCTCACCTACTTTCCAGTTAGCACTTTGCCAATTTTTCGGGAAGGTGACACTTGTGCTGTCTTTAATTAGTTTTTTTTTTCTTGTTTTTGTAGAAGAAACGTTATTCAAATTTAGTATCAAATTCAGTATACCTGTTTTAACTTGTAACTTTGATTTTACAACAAACTTTCGTGTGGATAACCCCTAACCACTATGTCATTCATCTACTCAGGTGTGCTTGTTAAAGTTAACGAACTATATGAACGAATAATGGGGCAGACAGTGTAGCAGTTTCCTGATAAAATATTGATGGTATTTGAAAGTAACACTATAGTTAAAAATAAACAAAAGTTTAAGCAATAAATTAACTATCGCTCAAAACTATTATAGTGCTATTAAGTCATACATATTAAGTTAAGAAATGTTTAATTACCGTTAAAATATATAGTCATTGAGTTCTATGTTAACTTAATAAAATATACCATTTTCGACACATTTAACTTACTAAACGTCGAAACTTTATCTAAATTTAGTAATCTTACGAGTGACGAAACAAACAAAAACAAGTTGAAGTGGTCACTCGAGTAATTTTACGCATTCTTCGTTAAACGTTTAGTGAGATTAACGCACCTAACAGTTTATACCCGATAAAACATAAGAGCTTTGATCATAAATCATGAGAAGTGTGCTAATCGCTTGACTAGACATTGTTTTAAACATACACTATAGTAAAAAATTGTAGTCAGCATTAAAGAACCCTTTATTTACATTTGAGGAATAATTTTAGAACGATAAAACCTATTATTCGAGTTTTGGTAATCTTTTCATAATTTCATTCTATCAAATAAAACATAACTACGCTTCAGCCTGTAATATCCCACTACTGGGCATAGGCCTCTTTTCCCATGTAGGAGAAGGATCAGAGCTTAATCCACCACGCTGCTCCAATGCGGGTTGGCGAATATATTCCCTACTATGAGTAACGATCGCTATCAGGTGTACATGATAACAACCGGGACCGACGGCTTAACGTGCTCTCCGAGGCACGGTGGGGAGACCCACAAGGACTGCACAAACACCCAGACCACGGCAAACACCTGTATGGCCAATACAAATGTTTGTCATGTGCGGGGATCGAACCCGCAACCGCCAGCGCAACAGGTACAATCCATGGCTGTAACCGCTGCGCCAACGCGGCGTCAAAACATAACTATAATAATAATAATAATAAGAAGAAGAAGGAATGGCTAATTAGCCATAAGTGCAGCTACTGTACTAATCTGTAATTATTTTTGAGATTTATTTATAATGTATTTATGGTTTACACAACAAAGTATTTAAAAACTTGTGAACCCTTTCTACGATAATTGCACGGACGGAGGAGTATAAAATTTCGCACACTTATAGAGGAGTGCGGAAAACTAATATTTTTTTTGACTATGCAAAAAAAATCAGTAAATAAAATAGCATTACACACTCTACCATGTATTTGGCATACAGACGCGCATAAAGGTATACTCTTTTGTTTATTGTTATAGAAGTATAGTCTTTGATAACAGAATCTTAATAATGTTCAAACTAATATTTTAAATTACTATGTTCGAATTTCGACTACTGGACGACCACTAGTTAACGTCATTTGCGCTTTTTGGTACAGAAGTAGGAAAATTAAATAATTTTAATGTTTGAATACTATAAATAATTGAAGATACGATATATCAAGCAAGAAACGAAAACAAGGGAAATTAAAAAGTTAGGATTTTCCTTGTCATTAAAAGGAAAAATATTGTTTCTTAATAACGGTCGTTTACTTTAGTGTATAATTTTATTTTTGCTAATATATGATGCAACCGGTATTTTCATGTGCGAATAAGTTTTGTTAATAATGTATATTTCCTTTTAGGCAGGGCACATTCTGTGAGAATCCAATATGCGAAGAGAAGCGAGGAGATGTCCCTTGTACAGACTCGGCCAGGAATAACGTGAGTATATGAAAAAATACATACTAGGAGCCAACTATACAATTAGTAATACCGAAAATCCTTATCTATAATTAAACAAAAGTTACGAGAAAAATAAGTAAAATTATGCTATTTATGAATTATTATGTCTGTAAAATTTTACTCTTCTTTGGTAATAGAAAACTGAATATTTCGAGAATATTATTCTATAAATTTCAGAGACCTTAAAAAACGTATTAAGAAAGCACTTCTAATAACCATTCCGTTTCGAGTAATAATAACAATACATATTCCATCAAAGCTAATGTAATCGGCCTATAATTTTTAATCAGATCGAGTGTTCGGGTAACGGAGTGTGCGGTCCTTGCGACAAGTGCGAATGTTTTACTGACAGGGAGGGTTCTAGATACTTCGACAAAAACAACTACTGTGAAGACATTTGTATGACAGTGAACGATTGTGACGATTGCTTCCTAGACCCTAGACCGGGGAGGTGTCAGACATGTCACTTCGGGCTGTTCAGACAGAGCTACAATGAATCCCTGATGGCGCAAAAAGACGATTTGAATAGAAATCTTTGGGTCAAATGTAATGGAACGATCAATGATTGTAACTACGTGTACGCGGCGATGAGGGACGAGAATGATGAGACTTTCTTCATGGTTATCCAGTCGTGTGATCCGACGCAAGAGAAACAAGCCGGTGCTGTCAGTGGTAAGTATTTTACATAATACTTATCATTAGGATATAAAATCCTAAGACTTTTTTTTTAACTTGAATAGTGACTCGATAATATTTAGTAAATACTTCAGTGATATCAATTACATTTACATGCTGTGTGGTTACGGCATTAAAGAATATAGCCACCCCCTCTCTTCCCGTGGGTCGTAAGAGGCGACTAAGGGGTAAAACAGTTCCACGACCACCTTGAAAATTAAAAAGCCGACCGATGACGGTATAACCATTAAACTGCTGGCTTTGAAATACACAGGCCGAAGATGGGCAGCAGCGTCTTCGGTGCGACAAAGCCAGCCCTGCGGTCACCAACCCGCCTGCCCAGCGTGGTGACTATGGGCAACACACATGAGTTCACGCCATTTTTGGCGCAAACTTGTGTAGGCCTATGTCCAGCAGTGGACTGCGATAGGCTGAACCTCCTGAGTGACTGAATTGCATTTATAATAGTTTAAATTATTAAAAGAAATTTTATACTTTTTATATAAAAATCAATAAATATTCCGATTTTTATGGAAAAAAAACCATATTTACATAAGATGTTTTCAATGTAAAATTGACTTATGTAAAATATGACCACTGAACAAATATTGCCAAAAATATTCTTCATTTTCAGAATAATACATATTCAACGGTACTCTTGTGTACTTTTCCTTTTCAACGCGCATTCACCACTTAAATACCCTTTTTAATAAATCGTCGAATTGATCCTTCGAAGCGAATAAGACCGCTTTGAGTTCTTTCTCGGAAACTGATACCGAAATAGAACATGCAACACTCACTGGCAATGTTAGCCATTTTGCTGTTATTCGTAGCTTTAAATAAATCTACATTAATTACTCATATCTTCTTATAGGTATTTCCAGTTATATAAATTATATAAAATACTGCATTAACTACACCGAGCTTTAACAATATTATATTTATTTTTGTATAAGCTAAAATATTAAACATTTATTACGGAAAAATAACTTAAAAATGTCTGTAGTTAGAGAATCTAAAAAAAGGCGTCTTAAATAAAATAAATTAAAAATTAAAAAAAATTACATACATTATTTATTATTAACAAATCATTATTAACGGACAATTTTTGTCTTCGAAACCGAACAATAATGGCTGCAAGTAAAAAAGACCGTCTAAATATTACTATCAACAACGGTTCAAAACAATCCAAAAAACCAAGTTAAAGTCATACGGGCTTTTGTAAATATTTTATTTTTATAATAAACTTTTTTGCCAATACATTTGTTTACAAATGTTTGCTTACAATCTTAATTCAATTGCTGTGTAACCAAAATATGCGCAAACAAAAGATGTACCTTTTAAAGGGAAACAATTGTTCTTAAATTTCGTTTACGAACGTATTTACACTTAAAATTAATTAATAAACACCTTTTGCTGTAATCCTTAGCTCTACATTAAGTACACTTGACAGTGCTGCAGTTTTACTCGTGTTATTGTAACTTTTCGTACATGTTATTTTAGTTAATGTTTTAACTACTGTTACTTTCATTTGTTCATAATAATTATTTTATGTTAATAAGCAGTATAACTTTTAAGTGAAACAAGTTTTGAACGCAAATAATAAATGTTTATTCTGAGACAAACGCATTCGAAAAACATCAACTGCGGTTTAAACCGTTAAGTTTTTGTGTTTCTCAGATTGGTGAATGTTTTAGCTGTTGTTGTTTTCATTTGTTCATAATATTCATTTTATGTTTGTTAAAACAAGTTTTTAACGCAAACAATAAAGGTTAATTCTGAAACGAACGCAATCAACAAACAACTGCGATTTATCGTTAATTTAAACGTTTCTACTGTTTTGTTTTGCTACCGTTGTATTTGTTTATTGATAATAATCATTTTATTTGAGAAACGCATTCAACAAACAAATATACTCTCCAGCTTGAAAATTTTAGTAAGCTAAGTCTCACGATGACACAACGGTGGCTGCTATTACAATATCAAACTATCAGTCCAGTTTACACAGTTGCTTTAATTCACTCCACTTCATAACACACCATATGTTTTCCATCATAACGTTTATCTCTCGTCCCTAAATAAATAATTAACTATCATTCAACCGTCCCTTCCACTCTTTCGGAATAACAATGTGAATATAAAGAACGATAGAAATGGTATACATATTTTATGACTGATTATGATATAGGTTTATGTATGTATGCGTTTATAATAGGCGGTGACTTTGTTATTTTCAATTTCTATAGCTCTTGGAATTTAAATATACACATATAGACATAGATTACTTACATTAGAAATATACCTATAGATTTTATTTACTATACATCGTGATCTCCATACGTATAAGTCTTATTAAAAGCAGGTGCCATTATATCGTGCTAAACGTATACTCGTAAATGTATAAGAACATTAATAATTTACGTAATGTATTAAAAATAATATTAGAATACTAGCTGTGCCCGCGACTTCGTCCGCGTGGAATTTAACAAAAAAGTTATTATTCAGTTATAAAACCAATTAATTTCTAAAATGAAAGTAACCTAAGTTACCCCTTATTACATCAGCTCTCTGCCAGTGTAATTCTCGTCAAAATCGGTCCAGCCATTTCAGAGATTAGCCGGAACAAACAGACAGACAGACAGACAAAAAATATAAAAAATGTTCTTTTGGTATATGTGCCGTGTATACATTTAATTTGCTTGTACCGATTCCATTTCTAAATGTTGGACATCGATGGAAACATTCAAAAAGCATTTAATTATTTTTGTTCTTTTTTTTTTCTTATCATGTACCTAGTGCAAAAGTCATTATAAGCTATAACTCAATTTGTAAAACCTTGTTGTTTAATGTTCATTATAATAAAAATTGTAAAAAAAAATAAAATTACAAAAGATTGTCTCATGAAAACTATAGTGAATAATTTTATAGTTCAGTAAATTGAATTTAATAACAATGACTCAATAGTAGGTAGTACTGATAGAAATTCCCCCACAATATATAATATATCTTAGGTTTTTTTTTAAATATTTGTCTTAATTTCCTCGTCTCTACCATTAGTGACCATGAAGTACCATCACCATAGTGATCAGCATCAGTGAAGCATCTCTCATTCCAGTGTTGACATACTTATAAATGTAACTGCTGCTGCTTCAGCATGTAATAACCCAATGCTGGGCATAGGCCTCTTTCCCCATGTAGGAGAAGGATCAGAGCTTAATCCACAACGCTGCTCCAATGCGGGTTGGCGTATATATTCAAGTATTAAATTCTTAATACTTGAATTTATTTTAATAAATATTACTTGTTGCCTACAATTAACTTTTTGTCTATTTGGCCTAAAGGTTGAGTAGAAAAGAATGCCACTAAAGTATTAAGTCTGCTTTTTGTTCAAAACCGGTTTTTTTTGTAAATTGGTCAATAAATAGTTTATATAAAATAAAATATAGTACAATCAAATACAGCGCTCTTTCGTTACGACCATAAGACAGTTCTAGAACGAACCCATTTTTTTTTCACAGTGACTCTCCCCATAGTACTCGGAGTGATCGCTTTGGTGGTAGCTGCCGCTGCTACGGCGGGTTACTTAATGTGGAAGAACCGCCCCCCTCCCGTTCCCATGTCGGACCCCATGTACCAGAACATCGACGCTGAGGACTGCACGGGAGAGAACCCGCTCTACAAACCGCCCACGTCCTCATTCAAGAATCCTACGTACGGCAAGTGGTAGTTAGGTAAGTTGTTTTATTATTCGACTAGCTGTGCCCCGCGATTTCAGCCATGTTAATTTAAGGAAAAAACGTATTAACATATATTATAGCCTATAGCCTTCCTCGGTAATTGGACTATACAATTCAAAAAGCTACTGAAATATTTCAAATCAAACCAGTAATTATTGAAATAAGCGCGCTCAAACAAACAAATTTTTCAGCTTTATAATACTTATTAGTATAGACTAGTATTCCAGGATTTTGTATGTTTTGTTTGCTCCCGTTAAAATATAGCCTGTGTCTTATTGATAAGGTAACATTCTAAAGGCCTTCTAACTAAGGCTTAGGGATAAGGTAACATTCTACGGGTGAAAGAATTTTTAGATCAGTTACGAGATTTTAAAGTTTCCCCATTACAAATTAACCAAAATTAAATTTTTCCTCATTAAAGTATTATTTTATTATTCACTAAATCTTCTTTAACTTATTATAATAACAATTATTTGCCACTCGCGCACTTTTACCTCGGTTCAATATGGATAAAATTATCCTGTCATAATAACAATTCATTGTTAAATTGAAGTTGCTAAGGACAGAATTATAACATTTTATTAATTAATAAAAATCAATATTATATTTAATTAAAATGATATTTAATTGATAACATACTTTTGTTAAATATACATAGTTATAACATTAAGACGAGACTGTTATTTCCGTGAAGACTGATTGAGACAGCCAAATTATAAGTCAAAACATCTACAATAATACAAATTGCAATTTTGTTTGATTTAAATTTTTAATATTAACAAACAAGAGTGAGAAGTACGTATAATATTAGCGCGACTTTCACTTTATGAAACCCAATCTGATATTCGTGAATAATTAGAAAACAATCGACAAATTACTGACATCCATTAAAAGTAAGATAAAATAGATAGGCTTAATAGCGTTTTCAAATCAAACGCTACCAATGTACATTACAAGTTATGATACCTTTTGAAATCTTAACTCAACCGTGAGATCGGATCGATCTCGATTTGGTTTAAGACACCATCACAGATGACTAACATCGTTAGGGAAATATAGGGTTTTCCGTTTGTATTACACACTCCAATGACATCCCAATGTGTCTGTTTTAACAAGAAAGTTGAAAACTAAAACCTGACTACGACAAAGAAATATTACGTCACGTTATGTCCTATAGAGGGCGCCACGTTCAATATAATATGACACCATATCGTTTATAATCAACTCATAATTTAGACGTTACCTCATTTTTCTAAATATGACAAGTAGTTACGAGATATGAAGGATCAGATGAACTTGCATAGACTGCTAAAATACTACCCCTTCTTTTTTGCTTTGCCGTAGTCGAGTAAAAAAGCAATTATCTTGAAACAATGCAACTTAAAAACTAACATCTCTAACATTGAAAGTTACTTATGTATCTGATAAAAAACTTGTTCAACTTATTTCGTTCTTAAACTAAAAAAAAACCTTCGTTTAGTAGATTTGTTACTTACTTCTGTACTATTCACATATCGTCGAAACACTTTTGACGAATAAGTCTTCAATGGCCCTGGTCAAATAATTCGCTAAAACAAACTTTAATGCAAACTGTTAAGACAAACTAGTATCATATTAAATTACGCAAAACCTATTTTAGATAAACAAGAAAGATATCTTATTTAATATAACTTGAACAAAGCACATGTTGTATAATGATTGATGGCCTGACGTCATCACTAAATGAAATTAGAATTTCACACGAAAATATATGCGTACTTAATTGCATCATTTCTAATTCAATGAAAAGGAAATTCTTAGAAATCTGAATAAAAAACAACATAACTGCCCTTTTAGGACGTCTTGATTCATTTCAAAGTACACATAAAGCAATATACCAGGAAAAACCACGATTTGTTTATTCCGGTAACGCTAATGGAAGCAAATACCGTTAACACGGTTGCAATAATCGCTATAATTTAAATGTTTTTTATATAATATAAGTACTAACTATAAACATCCAAACAGCAGGCTATCCATATGATACAGTTAAGATAAAGCGTAAGATTTTATCGAGTAAATTGTAGTAACTGGAACCGTGTTTTATCTTCTTGGCATTTAAAAGTAACGCCATACTTTAAGCTTGACGCAGACTTACTTAGTTACTAAATGGTCATACACCCGTGACCCAGATTTAGCCTAATTAACTTAATAACTCGTCGATGTTTGAAGTTGTACGTCTTCTTAGTTATCTTCGTAATTTTCTTGCCAGACTTTGTATGGCTTACTACTGATAAACTGAATTATTTTTATTCTAGTTTTGAATAATCAACTAAACTAAATGTTGTTAAATTTGCTTACAATAATAACTTAATTCTCACGTAAAAATAGGTCATCTAACTTAGATATTATTAATTATTCTATAGCTAATATTTTTTCCGTTACCTTACCCAATCAATATAAGTGTAAAAAATATGATCTATATTGCAAGAGCAATTGTCAACAGCCTTGCAATATGTCGGTCGTTTTGCGAGCTTGAAACGGTACGTATTCGCAGTTAGCGCGTAGTCGCCTGCGTACAGACTGGATTACGTGACTCGAGGCAGCCAGTCTTAGGGTTTGCACCACATACCGAAATATGTTAAATATATTTATTCATTATTAATAAAATAATATAAGTCATGATCTCTTCAGTACGAAAAACTTTTAAATAAGAGAAAAAATATATATACAAGTAAATTATATAAATATGAAAAGGTTCAGAAGTATAAAATTTACTAATGATAATTATTAGGTAACAAAACCATATTATCTGCAATAAATCAACATACATACATACATATAATCACGCCTCTTTCCCGTAGGGGTAGGCAGAGACCACTTCTTTCCACTTGCTACGATCCTTACATACTTCTTTCGCTTCGTCCACTTTCATTATTCCCTTCATACATGCATTTCATAAATCTCTTGATTTATTTAATTTTAATTAAAAAAAATTAAAATTAAATAAATCAAGTGATTTATATTCTAAAAATCTTTTTATAGACAAATTTTAAATACTAATTTATTCCTTAATATTCAAAGCGTATATGACCAACCCTTTAACCGTCTATCAAGTACAGTCATCTACAGTACTGGACGGGATTTTTTACACACGCTGCAAGTGGTAACGTCAACGACCCTTCATTCTATATAATTTAACGTAATTGGTAATTACTTAAACATATGGTTTGTGGTAACCTAAATAAATAATAAATCTAAACATTTTTTATGTATCATCGGTATTTTTTGTATGTCACGATTACTTGGAGGCATCGATTGTGTTATTTGAATAACAAGAACCAGCAACGGTGAGCAACGGTAATGTTGATGAACGGACGTAAAACTTCGTAGGTAGTTATGGACTTGAAAAAAAGCAATAAATAAAAAACCCGATTGCTTTCAAGAATAAATTTTATTCAGTATAGTTACGTTGTGTTTACCTATTAGTCAATTATATATATATATATATATATATATATATATATATATATATATATATATATATATATATATATATATATATATATATATTTTAGAGCATAAAGTTGTGGGGTTCACTTATTAAAATACCAAAATACGATCCTTAAAGCTGATATCTCATTTTAAGCAATGTTGTAAAGTAATAAGCAATATTCATTAAAATGTATTTAAATGTAGTCAAAAATAGATAAAATGTATATAAAGTACATTTAAATAATTTGTATATTATACATATAAAAAATTCACAACTTCAGAACTACTAATGTACAAATACAATTAATTATACAGTGTTTTAATCTAATTAAGTATTATATTTTTATCGCATTCATTTTATTTAATAACGAACGTTATCCAATGACCATGAAAAACGAACGAGAATAAATCGCGACATACTTTTATTATGATAAATAAGAAAAACTGTCGAGAATGACGCTCTACTCATCAAAGTATATAAGTAAACGTAATTTATTACGCATTATAAATCAATTAAATGCAGAATGTGAAATAGCGTCACTGAATGCACCGATAAGGGCTACAAGACATTATATTAATATATTTACTTCTTATATACTTTTAACTTTTAAATCGATACGATCCAAGACAACAATATATAGTGTTTTTGTTTTCTGTAGTGTAGTGGTTTTCTGTATTCTTTATATAAACATATTTAAAAAATATATTTTACAATGCTCAAAAATCTCCTTTACATCGCTTCAGCAGTTACATTGTAAGAACAACAGAAATATTCTGACGGAGTACCTTTTTGATATATTTCTAATAAATTTGTATATATCACTTCAAAATAAAAATGATATTTCATTTACTATACAGTATGAAATGTTTTATAAATTAGTAACTTTTGTTTTGTATTTTGAAGTGTTATTGATTGACTCATATGTAGGTACTAAATATAACGAGGAAAATTTACAAATAACGAAACCTTTGAAATCCCGTAGCTGTTTTAGACGCCAATTTTATTTCAAATATATCCTAAGAAACTAGCAACACGTCACTGTTATTATAATGTACAATACAAGTTAAAAAACATTAATGCATATTATTACAATTAAAGTAAAACTAAGCATGAAATAAAGTACACCTACAACAAATTCCAAGTGTTCTTTTCGAAATCCATCTAAAAACAAACTAAATATCTATTTTGGTACTTAAAACGTCACTCATAAGAATAAGCACCAATACACGTTATATTTATGTGGACAAAGATTTACTATATCATTGTACACTTATAAAGATAAATTATAGCAACAGAAACAAACACGGTACCATAATATTTTAAAACTTAGAACATATAAATCAAGCTCTCTAAAATCCTATCCCAATGAAATGACATTTTTTTAAACGTAAATCTTGCAATATATTATTGTGCCACTTCAGATAAGCGTCCTAATGATATTTTTATAGTCGTCACCTAGCACAGTCAATCACTCAATGTGACAACAAGCCGCAGTTTATTGTAGTAAATAAAAAAACAACACTATTTTTTTTCTGAAACAAATTTTTAAATACGAAACTGTGACCCAAAAGAGTAGCAATTATTGTTACAAACTGTATAATTTATATGCCTATACATATATTTTACAGCTATTAGCGAAATCATCTTTCTACTATTCTTTTCATGAATTAAAGGATAACAAGACCCCGCTCGCATATCGTGAAAATTTATACACAAAAATACAGTCCATTCGGAATCACATTTTCTTGAAACCAGTTAAAAAGTCATGCTTTGAGTTTATTGCGCCACCATTGAAACGGGACGTGTGAGATGTGCGCATACATTTTATTTGTTGTGTGTAACTTGACCGATCGGCGTAGGTATATCCTCAGAAATGTTGAGACTGCGGCGCCTTCCGGGCACGGTTCACACAGACATAATCTTTTATTTTTTATTTCCTTGTTGAAACTTGCATATGTGCAAGGTTGCAATGCGGCATGTGTTATTTCTTATTACTACTTCGCGAACATATACACATTAACTGTACTATACACATATACTTTGTTGCATTACTTTTAAAAAATATTAAATTTAATTCAGTATTCTCAGGCAATACCAGTTATAAACACATATATTTTTAACTAATCTATAACATTGTATAAGTATTCTAATATTATTAAAATCTAAAATATATAAAGCATTGCCGACCTGATTCTAAAATACGTTATAGTCAAAAACTTTATAATTTCTCACGAGAAGCAAAGCAACAAGAAAGTACAGACTTACCAATATCAAAATTAAATAGCTGTAATTTTTTTCTCCAGTTTAATTTTATAAACCTTCATAATATTTACATTAACGATAATTTGGTAAACCAATAACGTAAAAGAACATTTAAATACAATTACTGTTAACTTATCACTTACTTTAGTTCTTATATAGTCTGATGAATGTTTCATTTTAAGTTACCACAGCTTTGTAAAAGACAGATACAAATTACTTCTATATAACCATGAATATAACAAGGTATTAATTTCTTCGATAACGTAAAAACTATTATTAGTCACGATTATTTATTACTTAAGACATGTAGTTTGTTATGACTAAAGTGTAATTAAAATGAGGTCTCTACCTCTTCTTTTACAACGTTAGTGGGTAAGTTGTCATTTAAAAGTTTTGTATTTTATTCACTTCGTAAATGTTACAAGTATGATCGACAGAACATAGATACTATATCTGTATGTACATACATACAAAAAAAACTGTAAATCTGTATTATTTGTTAAAAAACTAATAGATAGTGATATTATCTCTCTTTCAATACCTACTTGTCTAAAATAACTTAAAGAGAAAGTCTAATCTTAAATGTTAATACGAGATGCTCTTGATTTGAGTAGCGAAAGAAAAAAAGAACCTATTCTAGACCAGTAAAATATTGACCACCGTGAAAGTATTTCGACCTCAACTCTCCAGCGAGAGACAAATTGAAACATCAAGGTTACAATCATCTGCGCACGCGCACAACGACATAGATCCGTCTGTTAGGTCACTAATATTTTTACGACACCCACATCTTAAATGATGATAAAGAAATTTCCTGCTTGGAACTTTAATGATATTTTTCCGCCTCACTATTTTAGGCACTCTAGAGTGTATCTTTATTCCCTTTCTGATCTATCAAATTAAAATTAAAAAAATGTATATAAATCTGTACTACATTTTTTTTCTATATTTTAACTCTGTCGGAAAATAAAACAAATTACTTTCAATAAACATAATTCTTTACAACCAATTAATAAAAATGCAATCAGGTCTCGTTTTTTATAGTCACCGATGTTTTATATATATTTCAACCTAAATGATAATTAGTGTAACGTCGTGATTGCACTTGTAACTTTTAACCATTTGACATTTTTAATTTAAAAAAAAAGTGACAAAACTAAATGTGAAATTAGTTTACAAGACAAAAACTCCTACCGTAAAAATATGTCTATAACATGAATTAATGAAAATTGTATATCTATAACGAGCAAATAAGCGAAGTATGATTATTATCGCAAAATTAACGACAAGGCCCTATGAAAATAACTACTGCCATTACTCTCAATACTAAATTGATAGCCAACAATGACTATAATTTAAATACTGAGTTGCACCTGAAATACTTATAATTATAATAATAATATTTCATAATCTGTTTTGTGTAATAGTTTTACGAAATATTTAATCATTTACTTTTAATGTTTTGCTAGCTTTCCGTCTGTACGATTTTGGCATATAACGCAGCATTCTACTAGTGTTCTTTTTTAATCAAGTCAGAACTACTGACTGGTTGAGAGTATTCATTAAAAACCAACAAGAAATCACATCTTTCTACTTCATAATAGTTCTAATATTCATAATATTATAGACAATTATTTTATTCTTTCGAATTTGTTTATTCTTTTTAACCGACTTCCAAAAAAGGAGGAGGTTCTCAATTCGACTGTATTTTTTTTTTTTTTTTTTTTTTTTTTTATGTATGTTACATCAGAACTTTTGCCCGTGAGGACCGATTTCGACAAATTTTGTTTTAATCGAAAGGTGGTGTGTGCCAATTGGTCCCATTTAAATTTATTTGAGATCTAACAACTACTTTTCGAGTTATATCTAATAATGTGTTTTTACTTGACGCTTTTTTCGTCGACCTACGTTGTATTATACCGCATAACTTTCTACTGGATATACCGATTTTGATAATTCTTTTTTTGTTGGAAAGAGGATATCCTTAGTTTGGTACCGTGATAAGGAAACTAGGATATGATGATGGGATCCCAGAGGAATCGAGGGAAACTCTCGAAAATCCGTAATAACTTTTTACTGGGTGTACCGATTTTGATAATTTTTAATTTAATCGAAAGCTGATGTTTGTCATGTGGTCACATATAAATTTTATCGAGATCTGATAACTACTTTTTGAGTAATCTTTAATAACGCGTAGTTGCTTGACTATTTTTTCGTCGATCTACGTTGTATTACTTGTCGATGTAATTGAAGTCGGTTTTTTTTTTTCGTTTGCGAGCAAACACAATTATTTATTTATCTTTCGAATTATTATGACATGCATCGTTAGCGTAACAGAGTAGTACAAAAACTTAATATATATAATAAAGAAATGATAAAATGCAAACAAAGCAGTGTTAAACAGCTAGTGTTGTTTGTGAAGCAAGTCATAATAACAAGCGCCATTAACTACCGTAACTATTACGCTATTACACCATATAATTTGTAGCCATTAAAATTACGCGATTATTTAAATTGTAGTCAACAAATGTACTTACAATTCCCATATATAGGATTCCATTATAACTTATGCATTTCCTACCTCTGCTTCATACTAAAATTGGTATTGAATTATATTTTTAATGACTCTACTTATGCATTATATGTATATACAGATTCGTATAAATTATGTAATTATTGAAAACCAATGTAGATGTTTTAACATGTAAACCTTCAAGGTAGTTAACAATCTTCGTATTGCCAGGATTCAAATTCTTATAAATAAATTAGCTAACCTGGCGAACTTCGTACCGCCGTATTTTTTTTTTTACCTAAGTACAATAATTATATGTATCAAAATAACATATAGCCTACCTTTCAAGTTGGATCAAACTGCAGACAGTGTGCAAATTAGATTAAAAACGGTTGAGTAATTTAGGACGCGTAATTTATATATACTCGTTTACTATGTCTAATGAATTGGGTTATGCCTGTAATATTAGATGTAAGAAATAAAATAAAATAAATAAATAAATAAATAAATAAATATATATTACTAGCTGTACCCTGCACACGTTGCTATGCTTTTTTTGGTCGTACCAACTCAAAAACCTTTGCGGGTTCGTGCAGAACACTTTGATGAATATTATGATATGATCAAGTGCATAGTTTACTATTCTATAAAGGACATACAGACACACATTCATTTTTATATATAGAAGATGTGATAACCTGAAAATCTATGTGTCATTATCACTGCCGCTATGATCAGGGTGCAGTCTTCAAAAAATGGATAATGTAAGTGTAAAAAATATATATTAAAATAAAACTATAGTTTATATTTAATTTGCACTTTTGACATCTTAGACAAATAATTTATCATCATTACAGCCTATACAGTCCACTGTTGGACATAGGCCTCCACAAGTTTACGCCAAAAATAACGTGAACTCATGTGTTTTGCCCATAGTCACCACGCTGGGCAGGCGGGTTGGTGACCGCAGTACTGGCTTTGTCGCACCGAAGACGCTGCTGCCCGTCTTTGGCCTGTGTATTTCAAAGCCAGCAGTTGGATGGTTATCCCGCCATCGGTCGGCTTATTAAGTTCCAAGATGGTTGTGGAACCTTGTTATCCCTTAGTCGCCTCTTACGACACCCACGGGAAGAGAGGGGGTGGCTAAATTCTTTAGTGCCGTAGCCACACAGCACAAATATAATAATAATATACCAACATGTCATATAATAATTTATACCAACATTTAATTTTAATTCCACTCTATGTATTTAAGGTGTAGTAGTAAGTAACAACTAGCTACGGTGATAAACATTACACTTTAAACATTTTTATTTTACTAATAATATCTGAAAAACCAAATGGCTTACAATGAAAATGAAACAATGCGACAAATGCGCTAGATTTCTTTGTATTGTCTTTATATGTTGACCTTGTTTATAAAAACATTCAATATATAAACCGCAATGTGTGTATTGATAGTTTTATTTTTTCAATACGTTTATTAATTTACAATAACAATACATCATTATATATAAATAAATAATGTTTTAGCATTCTCAAACGGCCGTCTATTGCTAAAGTACGTAACTAAAGACTTCAGTCAGTCAGTTCAGCCTATTGCAGTTCACTGCTGGACATAGGCCTCCCCAAGTTCGCGCCAGAGGTCCCGGTGCTCCGCAATCCTCATCCAGCCTACACCGGCAATCTTACGTAGATCGTCGGTCCAACGGGCCGGAGGACGTCCCACACTGCGTTTGCCAAGACGCGGTTTCCCCTTCAGGACCCGTCTGCTCCAACGGCCATCGGTCCTGCGACACAGATGACCAGCCCACTGCCACTTCAACTTGCTAATTCTGTGGGCTATGTCGGTTACTTTCGTTCTCTCGCGGATAGTCTCATTTCTAATCCTATCTTTGAGAGATACCCCAAGCATATTTGTTACAAATGGACATTCAAATTGTACATATATAATTAAAGTAGCTGGGTCCTGCGGTTTCAACCGCGTTGATTTGAGGAAAAAAATAGCCTGAAATCGAACAAAAAATTTACTGACGGTCTACCGTGTTGACGTTGTTTCAAAATTATAGCCGTCATATATATCATCATTCATCATTACACCCTATACAGTCCACTGCTGGACATAGGCCTCCACAAGTTTACGCCAAAAATAACGTGAACTTATGTGTTTCATATATATAATTTTAGTAATTAATTAATTTACAAAAACAAAAGCAATAATAATTTTTTGTTGTTGTGGATGCTGGTAGAGCAAGCAATTATCTATAAAATGACATATAATTTATGTGGAGTGATTGTGAGGTTTTTTTTAAAAAAGGGAGGCACCTTGGCGTATTTATTATATATGATATATATTCAGACTCGGGACCTATAACCCCCGGAAGAACAGAAGACGGTAGAAAGAAGAGTCTCTGCAAACTGCGTCAACGAGCAAGTCAAACGAATTACTTTGAACAAAGAAAATAATATAAAAAGTTTCCTTCCTTCTGCGTCAACACGCTTATATCACTAAAAATGGTAAAACAGGTGGCTACTGCTATTTATTGTCGTACTGTAAATATAAAAAATAATATATTAGCTGATATTTCTTGGCTACTTGTTATAAATGCAAACGGAATGCGTCAGATAACAACCACAGGATGAAGTCACTGTCCAAAGTTACGAAACCGCAACCTATTTCCCATTGGTGCTAACATCTCATATGTTTTTAGAATTTGTGGTCACAATAACTAGAAATTATATACTTCTTTATACCTCATGAAAGATATTTGTAAAACACGTCTTCCTTAATATTAAACAATTTATACCTACAGTTTTTGAAGTTATACTTCTTTTAAGTTTAAGTAAATTTTTACGACGCGCGCGCACACCGTCTCGAAAAAAAACCGACATCCTGAAGTTAACTAGTCAACGAAGAAGAAGTTAGGAACGTGACATTAGCTAACCAATGGAGTATCGCACATTAGTATACACACTTTTTTTGAAAAAAACAAAATAAACGCGCTCTACTAATTAGTTATGTGAGAAAATTTTCTTAGAGCTCCTTGGAATGACCAGTTTTGATAACGGGGGTGATTTTTTTTGACATTTGTTATGCTCTTGGTGTTACAGGGATTTATATTCTACGGTAATCGCTTACATAGACCGTACGCTTGTTTGTTATCCTCATTATAGTAGAAGTATTATAAAAAAGTAGCGTAGCGTAGCTGAAGATTATTTAGAGAACTTCGAATTATTTCAATATATAAAAATATTTATGCTTATTTTTGTGTAAATGGTAATATCATATGATATGAGTTAGTTTGTTATTAAACATGCTTAATATTTAGCGATATCCTCTGACCGAAAGATCTTAGATTAATAAACCAAGGCCAGTCTGTTCGACCTCTGTAAACCCTAGTCTTAAACGTCACGTTGATAGCCATTTCTACGTAAAAGACCTATAGACATCAACACAATATCTCAATAATTTAAATAAAAACCGGCCAAATGCGAGTCGAACTCGCGCACCAAGGGTTCCGTACAAACAAAATTATTAAAAATATTTTTAATATATGATGTAACTAAAAATTTATGCTTTTCGCAATTTTTCCTTTATTATGCTATAAGTCATTGTTACGTACCAATTTTCAAGATTCTGAGTTCACGGGAAGAGTACCCTGTAGGTATTGATTCTCTTGTGAGTGTCAAAAATTTGGAACATAAACGGCTGTATATTTTAATTGCGTTGGTTTAGAAGCTTGATTTTTTCACAGCTCCAAATGACAGTTGGTTTAAGTATTTGGTATGAGTTTCAGCTTGATACCTCCACACGTTCCTGAGAAAAAGGTTCTTGACAGACAGACAGACAACAAAGTGATCTTATAACACAAAAAAAAACTTTATTAATAGCATTCGTAAAGGTACACATTTTTAAATTACAAATTATTTTTGATAGAATGTTATTATTTGGGTACAAATAAATGATTTGTATTTTATCGTTCTGAGGGATGTGGTTTTGCTGTAGGTAATGTGGGTAATACTGATAAAAACACGCCACTTAATATTTACACAGAAACTTGTAACATCTGTTGTTTATTTTAAAGCAGTTGTGACTGATCTTATCATTGAAATTAAATTTGAATTTCCGTTAAATCCAATAGCGTTTAAGCGTTTAAGCTGGAATTAACAAGTTTTAATAAAAAGAATAGATAATCGACTCTCAAAGATATTAGAAGCAATTGTATACAGAATTATCTCTAAAAGCTTTTGAATTCAATATTCAAATATTGAAATTTATATACACGTTAGTAACTGTTTTTAGCATTAATCAATAGTTTAAATTAATTATATCCTATTAACTTGTAAAGCACATTTCTTACATAATCTTTTGGAAAGTAAACTATTTCAGTACTGTGTTGCAATTGCTTCCCGTTAGATAGTGTGTAGGAGGACCAAGTACCGACCGGCTTTACTCCTAGAATTACGTATTTCGTTTGATTTGCTTTGATTTAGGTATATATACATTTGAATGTTTTTTTTTTATATATATAACTAGGTCGGCAAATAAGTGTACGCCTCACCTGATGATAAGCGATTACCGTAGAGTCGTAGACTATAGACGCCTGCTACAACACTAGAAGCATCGCAAACGCAACATTGCTTGAAAGCAGTATTATGTAGCTGTGATCTTCTGTAAGGTACTTTTCCAGTCGGTGTGCTCCAGATTTGAATAGGATATTTTTTAAATAAAATAACAGACCATTTTTAAAACAATAACGCCAGTCTATTTAAAAATAGTATGAATCTTAATAGCAATATAAGCAATTGCAATAATGTAATTGTACTATATCCCAATCGTCCATTTAAAGATTTTTTTATGCGTAATTCTAACCCCGATTTGGTCCTAAAAGAAATATAATTTAAACTTAAATACACATGAACTAGGTCAGAAACCGGACATAAGAGACGAAAGAATTTCAAACCCATGCCCGAACTTAAAATCTTTCTTTTCATACATTATGACACATGCACACTGAACTTACAATATAATTTTTAACACTCGTATAAAAATATCGAAATCTAAAATAATTAGTTTGGCAAATAAAGAAAGAAAACAGAAAAATGCATATAGCTTTTAAAGAATTACTCATACGTGGATATTTAAAATCGATAGCACAAAGGCGTTATTTTAGCACGTAATTAAATACAACGACGTGTAGACACAGAGATAGCCGTAAACAGACAATGAATTAAAAACATTCTTAATATTAATAACAGCAGGGTCGATTTTCTAACGTTATTCCAGCAGCCGAAGATAATATTCGATATAAACGCACGAACTACAGACACAAACATTTACATATTTGATCAACCGACTTGAGTCATCCGTCAATGCGTTTGTTCGTGTCGAGCTAAAGCAATTTATTGAAGCGACTTACAAAATCGAACGTTATTACACTTGAATACAGCTATCCACGGAAAGACGTGCCCCTTAGTTGGAATAATACCATATCTCTTTATGAGTTATCTTAAAAGTAACAGCTACGTGTCGTTTGACCATTGTTTAATTAAAATTACATAATTTGAATTTGTTATATGTGATAGAAGTAAAACATAATTATATAATTACGGTGGTATTGTACAAAATTGGACGTAGGTATATGACTATTATCTGAGTTACTCTGTAATTTTAACACTAAGCAACATATAACAACCCTGCATTGGAATGAACGTGGGTCATTTATGCATGCAATAGCGAACTGCGATAAAAGGTCAAGACTCTTAGTTTATAATAAAGGGCATGACTGTCCTGTCCACAAACTATTCCCTTCCGAACAAAATATTGAGGATGTCAGAACTATCATACACATCAATATTGGTTTTTATTACACCTAAGTATCAAGTCGTATTTTAACATCATGCTCTATGCTTTCCTTTAAAGGCTTGAATGAAGCCATTCTTATAAATAATATATTGAAGATTACACGTTACGGTCACGATACGGTTGAAACGCTGATAGCGGGCAAGGAGCCAGCATCGCATAAAAGGACGTTGTTTTGTTTTATTGAACTTTAAACTTTATTACATTTTTATCGTGTGTATAAATTTTTATATAACATTACAAGTTATACCTTAATTATATTTACACATGTGACATTCAGATGACGAAATAAAAATGTCTTGATATTAATGTGTAAAATTTTTTCAATGTCAAGTAGTCGCAAAATAATTACATTTAGTTTCAATAAAAATATTTGGTTTGATAACTATGGCTATACCTTAGGCATACATACACATTGATAAATTTAGGTCTGTACTCATACACATACAAACAAATACTTACAGCTGATTATACATAAAACAGCTCGATGATAATTAATTGGTCATTTATTACCTACAAAACTCTATATTATTGACCTCCATTCAAGTGTATTAGTGGAGAAGTTGTCATAAAATCTAGTCTTAGACGTTACGTAATCTTCAACTACAAAATTGCAACTTCCGTTATTGATTCAATTACTATTAATTTAGCTCCTTAAACACTTCTTGGCGAGACCTTCAATATAACTTATATGTATAATTGTAAAGTTAAAATAGAAAATTTATCAAACTGTGATTTCTAAATTATATTAGCAACAAGCATAACGGGAGTTTTGACTACTGTTTTCTTATATTATCTTCGTAATATTCCGCTAATTCCCCATACGCAGAATTCAGAAAACTTCCTCATCCTATACTTACGTGTACACTATCAAACAAACAGAAGTCGTCAATCGGTATTCGGGCTGTGATCGCTGTGCGACTGACTCACATTCTGCGTCACGAAAATCCTACGTGACTCACTATGACACGCATTTGACTTACATGTTATTTTTTTCCCCATAGATGTTACCTGAATCATCGTGAACCCTGAGACCATGGGGTCAACGGGACGAAGGGGTCACAAATAGGCCCCGATGTCCCGTTTCGCTACCCATTCCAACACTTTGATCAACACGGTATGATGAAGAAATTGGATTCGTCCGGTATCAGCGTCGCAAACTGTAACTATGTGTATTGTTAGTAATAGTGCGTTTTATGTAATGCCTCTGTGATATTTAAGACGATTAAGTAATAAGTGTTATACGGTCGGATGACTCACTCGCTATCGTATGTTTTGATTAACAATCTCGTAAAGTAATCTCGCGGTTGACGCACGGAACAGGGAGTGTGACCTTAAGTTTCACACCTGCCGTGTTTAGAGAAATATATGTATGAATAAGCTTTTGTAGATAAGTAGTATGTATGTAATTCATTTATCGACTTCTGGTGGTGTGGACATTAACAAATGGGTTCGTACGACCGTTACTCATGGTTATTTTAACTGTTAATGTTATTCAAACGTACACGTATTATATTTATTGTTTATCATCATATACTTGAAATACGAATGAAAATTAATAGTGATCTCTTGAAATAAAATTTTGTTTAAAATACGAATCAATAAAAGCATTCGAATTTTTTATACTGTTTTGTATTGAAAATCGATAAATAAAGACATGAGTCTGTTCGAAAAATACAATAAGTAGGTGTATAGTATTTTTTTATCGTCTTCCTATAAATTATAACGATATTAAAAAATACCGAAAGTGTTATCATAAGAAAAATAAGATGAATAGTTCTATTGTAGTCATAGTACTTGAGTCATCACTGCCAATACAGATCTTACGTCCGTAGTGAAAGTACAAGGAAAGTAGGATATCGTACTGATTTTTTATAAGAGCCGACCGTGGGTGTGATAAACATCTCGTGGGCAGAATCTCAGCTCGAACGGAACCGCGTCGGGCTCACTAACGGGTTTCGTACGAACTCTGACACACACAAACTCGTTTACAATCATACTGCATCAAATCCACGACTCATGTTGTCTTGTTTCGTGAATAAATACGATATGGAACAACAAAAAATGTATTTCGAAATTGTTTCGTTCCATTTTCCTTACTAGTTTAAAATCTGGAATATCCGATAAATTTATTTTAAAATCAGAAATATGTCGTCGTATTTCAATAAGTATTTAAAACAAAAACTAATCTTAGACAGTTGATCTTGACCAGCCATTGGTGTCCTTAATTCGTTGCAACGATTCTGTTATTGAAAACAAATTAGTTTCTAAAGCGTTTAAATTGCTTTTAAATTATTATGACTGTTTATTTTGATAGCAATTTTAAAGTTCCTATAAAGGATATGTATATGGTTAAAGTATTTTAGAATTTGATCTTATTTCTAATTTAATTTGTATGTGTTAGTGTTAAGAAAATAAATTGTATACATTCTGTTTCGTCATTCCATTACGATTGTATGATAATTGTTAAAATAAATAAAAGTACACCTACGCAAAACTATTTACTTGGATATTACTCCAACTCTCAATATAAATCATAAAACTCATTGAATATCATTTTTTTAATGAAAAACAATTTACAGGAACATACGTAAAATTGTGTTATTTGTTTAAAGTAGTAGATATAGTAGTCTTTACATTGTTAAGAATTTTTGATAGTAAATGATTCAGCTTAAAAATATACGTTTTAAATTTTGTAAAATTTAATACGAATGCAACGAGAGTGTGTTAATTCTATTATTTATTAACATTTAAGGGTCAATCCACATAATAATGCTACTGACAGTTCTATCGTGGTTCTTTCTCAGAGTATAATAAAAAATAAGAACATTCTAAGACTACTCATAGAACGAATCAAGATCGAACCGTAATTTATAAATGCTATTTTGGAAAAGTAGCCTTAAAGATAAGCTTGTATTACGATATAATTACGATAAACTCGAATGTAATTAGTTATCTAATATTTACTGCTAGTGTAAACTGTGTTTGTATAAAGTAGGTTAAGACTGCATTGTACTTGATAATGTTATTTGTAAATATATCAGTAACCCAATTCGTTAATATAGTAAATATATTATAGCTGTATTAGTTTTGTTTTTGTGCCTACTGTGACTAATGTAATTATGATCATGTTCGTAAATCATCGCGTAATGTAAACATTTAGAAGCTTTATTTGTTGTACATGAAAATTCAAATATATATGTGTGTCTACCCACTCAATTTTGTTCATGACAATAACATACAATAAAATTTTTACTGACATAAAATGTGATACCATGGGATTATAATATAATTAATAAAATGGCAGATAACACTATGAAGCCTTGTTCACTATCTTTATGAGTATAATAAGTTATTATTTGGGAAAACATTACATCTACTACAAACATACATGACTAATATTTCATACGTAGTTGAGGAAAAACAGTGTAATATTATATAATAACAGTAATTACGTTTATTATGTACGTGAACGTCGAAGTAATCTATAATAAGCACTATACAAAATCGCACAGGGCGCCCACGAAGTCATCTCTCACGTGAGGTCAATAAGATCCCGACCACCCTCTTCCAGTCAATCTTCGGTCGATCATCGATAGCAATCCGCATTTTGTTTATTACATATTTGCCATTGAAACAGATTATCTTTTTTGTACGTCTTAATAAGTAAAAACTTGTTATATTTAAACATTACGTAAAAGCGTAGATTTTTTTTAAGTCGTCTTTTGAGTAATGTCATATTCAATGCTTTGGTATCGTAGGGGAACCCATTTACAGGTAATATCCAGGATGCCCGGGTAGGTATCCTAGATCGTATGTCGGCTTCAGTACTTGGGGGTGCAATACCGACCAAAACCCCTGCGAGAGCCTTCAGCCGCTTAAATTGGAGGGTCCCGGATCTCATGTTCAATGCCTAAGACGATGTAACAGTGACGTAGCGAACTTAGCGCACCCGGGGCATAATAGCTTTTTAGCCCCTTTGTAAGTAAGTTCCCGGGGCATGATGCCCCCTTGCCCCCCATCCTCGCCACGCCACTGCGATGTAATGTTACTTCTATCTTTTTGCCATCAAGTATCAAGTAATCTGCCCAAAATTATAATCCCAACATAAATACAGTTATTGTTATTGTTACAATTTGTAGAATAGATATATATCGTTAAGGATTAAAATCAACTCAATTTTCTACCAACTCTACCAAGCTGTAGTTTTTGTTATAGACATTATTACACTGGTTAGTATAGATTTTTTTCATTAACTTTAACAGAAGTGATTGGATATCGTGCTTGTGAATAAATAAGGTGTTTAATCTCATTTTTATACATTTGTAAATTTATACTGTCTAGGTGATTTGAAAAATATGAATGAATGTAACCTAGTCAATAAATAAAAACTAATAACCACTTTTCTTTGTTTTATTTTTAAAATTCTCTTTGTGAAAAAAAATTCTACCATTTCACTGATAATTAATTTGAATAACATAACCAAATATTAATAGAGCATACCTAAAAAGTGCAAAACATCAGTAGTCAAATACTTTTAAGCCTATAAATAATATATTTACCTACAATTACCAGCTGTTCCTAAGAAACTGTCATGGTTGTGCATGGGTTGTGCGGATATTCACAAATCTTACGTAGGAAATTGGAACCGAATCAGTGACGATAGCCAATTAGTTGCTTTGTCTAGAAAAAGAGACCGACCCGAAACGCAAAAATCGTATTGTTGATGGGATACGAAATGACTGATTTTTAACCGACTTCAAAAAACGAGGAGATTGTCAATTCGACTGTATTTTTTATGTGCGTTACCTCAGAACTTTTTACTGCGTGGGGTGCAGGGAACTTTTTACCGATTTCAATTATTCTTTTTTTTTAAAGAGAAGGTGCTGTTTGTCATGTGGTCCCATTTAAATTTAACAGAGACCTGAAAAGTATTTTTGATTTATCTCTAGCAATAAATATTTACTTGACTATTTTTTCGTCACCCTTCGTTGTTGTACCTCATAATTTTTTACTGGATAGACCGATTTCGATGATTTTTTATCGAAAGGTAGTGAATGTCATGGGGTCCCATTTAAATTTAATAAAGATCTGACTAGTACTTTGTGAGTTATTTGTAATAATGCGTATTTACTTGAGTATGTTTTCGTCTACCTACTTTGTATCACTTCTCTATGTTATTGTAGCCGGTTTTTTCTTTTCGTTTATGGGCAAACACAATTATTCGTTTAATTTTTTTTGGTTGCATATTTATGCAACTTCACTGACGTGATCAAATAGTACCTATAATCAGTACAATTTTATTAAGATTTCATCTGAGATTTAAGATCATCAGCCCTTTTTCTTCTTAACAAAAGAGCTTAACATTATCGGTATGTCCTATCTATTAAAAATATTAAAAATTTGGTGTGATGCTATTTAGGTATTGCCAAATCATGCTAACTTTGAGCTAAAAAAGTATAGGCTTCAAATAGTCCGTGGGATACTCAGTTCCTCAAAAAGTTGCAGTAGTGTTTACCTGTAACTTAAAAGAATGAAATTAAAAAAAAAAATTACATCGAAGTACCGTAACTGATATGAACTTATCATATGTACAATTTGAAACTAGTACGTAATTTTTATGTGTTACTATTATTTTATTTTAATTTTATTATGTACAAGCGGTTGCTTCGACAGCGAGGGTTGGCGCTTAGTAAAACGCATCAGACAATTTTTGTATTTTTACCCACATAATATGTTGATAGTTTCTCATGTAAGTGACTGTGTGTTTTCAATGAGAAAATAAATATTCTTTAAACCTAAGTTCCGATATAGGTAAGTCCTAAATATTCATTTATTTGGTATAAAGGGTAGTGTACTGTTAAACTATTGTTTTGCTGCACTGTTTATCACATACATTGTATTTTTTTGTGTAAATAAATAAATAGATAATATTCATGAAATGATTAATTTAACCAACATTTTTAAATTGTTAGTAGGTAATTAAACCTGAGTCCCTCTAAACAGCTTCCCAATTATCGGATTGGTCGTGACCAATTTTTGAAGTTATATTATAAGTATTAAAACTTTGATAGATATCCTTTTGAGATAGGGATGGAATTGCAAACTTTTCAGAATATTATATATATTTTATATAGGTATATAGAGGAATTTCAATTAAAGCTTCCAAGTGGCTACCGTTTCCCTGGTTTGTGTCAAATATTATCGTCATGTTTCGAGCAATTTACACAAAACCTTATTGACAATTTTAACTAATTAATTTTTTAAATTACCACTACAGTTACGCCACTTTTTTTATTTATTTAGTGATACACATAATGGTGACTTCATAACCAAAAAAAAAAAAAAATAATAAAAAAATTGCAGGTCCGTTAAATATTCCGATAGATAACAAATCAGTTTACTTTTTGTCTGCACTTTAGATTTATATATAATGTGCTTGAATTTTTATCTTTTAATAAATATAAACCAACAGTTAACAATAAGTGTAGTTTTAGATGTTCAGAATTTAAAAAAATATTAATTGTTAAATATAGGAAATAGGAGAGTATGGATAAATAAAACCAACAGATCCAAAATTAAATAACTTCTTTTATTTCAGAGTCAAATTTGTTTCCTACATAAACGTGTTAGAATGACGCCGTAACATTAATTGACCATTGCACTAATGGTACGCGTCGTGAGCTGTTACTTCGACTTGGTGCATGAGTGGGACATATCTGACACACCGCCGGCCCGTCTGAGGCTGCGCCGTAGGTACATGTCTGCATGTACATGTATGCATGTGCGCATGTCCGCACATGTGCGCGCCACGCAGCCGCACGCTTTATACGCTAACATTCAAGACGATTCACCGTATATTTATATCACAGTTACTCAGTAAAGCGTTGTTTCATAACCGACATTCCATTTGCTCGCACTGGTGACGGACCGGCTCGCGGCTTTTTATGCAGTACTACGTTCAGTTTTCTTTAAATATTATTTAATATATATATTATATTAACTATGCAATTATGATCACATTGCCCATGAACCAAACGACGCGATCGTGAACAATTTGCGAATCCCCGTAGGTAACGACTACAAACCACTACCGCGGGGTCGCGGGGCGGTGCTCGGGGTGTACCGTTAGGGCTCCTGCCCCGCCCCGCGACTCCGACCGACGCGTCTCGACTACGATCCAATGCCACAAACACCTAATTTTAATCAATAATCAACAATTCTTGCCCAACTCTAACACTACACGCATTACAATATAATACCATCGAGTGGAAAAATAATTTTTGTTTCTTCGTCGATATCAACTTAACATCGGCCATGCGCTTCCACACGGCAAAACAAAAGTAAAAGGCAGAACACGATGCGGCCCGGGAGCGGCGCGCGCCGACTTAGCGACTACTGCGGAGACTCGCGACCAAACAGACGGACGACTTCATTTGACGATTAGCTTCATGTACGCGGACAAACACTCCACACATCGCCAAGTTTCTTAGATTTGGCCACATCAACAAAACAAACTCGTCGGTCGTTAAAATGTTTCGTCGACCTTCCCCAGAGGCAATGTTTAGTGCTTCCTAACTTAGCATAAGAATGGAAAAGGTTTATACTATGAACTAGAGGTTACGAGGCGCGCCCGGCTCCCGGCGGCGAATCCTCCGTACGCTTATAAGAACACTTCATAAACTGTTTTCTTTATATTATACTACACAATTTACAGATTTATAATAGGTTTACATTTTTACACAGCAATAATAATTGTTTTGTAGTCTTCATTATAATATAATCTATATAGTTCCGATTGCTAAATATTGTCCCATATTAAGCATTTTATGACGAAACCGTGAGGTCATCGGCGTCAGAATACTTTCGATTCATAAATCGCCTGCAACGGTTGTATTTAAACGAAATTAAATTAAGATAAAAATTTGTAACAAATATTAGATAAATGTTTTAAAACATCTCATTAGTCACAGATTTATTACAAAATCAGAGTTAAACCGAATTAAATTAAAAACTAAGTTTTTTATTTTTTATTTCAAACTAAACTAAATAACTTTTTAACACACCTAAACGGTCGCAGTACACACGACGATATACTCCGCAGTGATTTAAATTAAAACAAGAATGAAATCAAGTTTCCAATAATAAAACTATAAATGCTGACAATGTCGTCTTTTGTCTGGAATGACACTAAAGAAACACTACCAAAATTTCAACATATCTTACTACGTTAGAATTTCGACGCCTAACGTTATTAGGCTTACTATACAAGACTTGTTAGTAAACAAGACAATTAAGAAAAAAATATGGCAAAATATTGGACAAGTGTACCTAATGAGCCCTCAACGAAAAACAATAAATTAATTGAGAAAGACGGATCGAACAAACGAACACGCATACAAACAGCCGTCGACAAAACCTACTACAGGCTTGTTAAACTAAATCCCATGAAAAATTACATAACAAAGTAAAAATAAGTTTTTTTTTGTTCAACTTTGATTGTTCTATTACCACATGAGAAGTTATATTTACATTAAAAAATAAACGCATATCTTATATGACGTCTAGTTACATTTTTTATCTATGGCATAGCAACTTGGTGAATGTGTTGCGGCTACACGTCTACAGATAATAATATAAATGGTACTTTAGCAAACAATTGGTACAGTAAGGTCACTAGAAGACGGATTGTGGATAAAATTTGTTCATAATTTATATCTTATATGTTTTAGAATTATTCTGCGACGGTTACAGTTTGCTGTGGTCAAGGTATATGACTTTAATGACATAAAAAAACTAGATGGAAACAAACTTCAAATAAACATTACATACTTTATGAACATAATACATTCGAATTAAACAAGGTTTACATCGAATCAATCTTAATATTTCTTTTCAAAAATATGGCGTTAGTTATACTCGTAAACCAAAATAACAAAAGTAAATTAAAACATCATATTAATTTAAAGTATGACAGTTATAATAATATTTTAACATTACGAGATAACATTCTCTATAGTTCCGTCGTATCACCAACACCATAATTCAGTCAGCGTTAATAAGCAGTCACATTTCATTTATCCTCTTAACATAATTTGGAACACTATAGTAAAACACGACTGTTATTGACGCCGACTGCCGATCCCCGGTCAGTGGTCCACTGGTCGGCGAGTCAGAAACTACAATCACTAATAAATTCAGACGATAAGCCCTTCGACCACTTAAAACGATTTATATCATATGCGACAACTCTTATTTAGTTCAATATTAGCCACTATGTTAGGGTAACAAAATATATTATATCGTGCGCCGGGAGGATGTGACGTCACGCAACTCGGCCGATTGCAGCGCTCCAACGCTGCAGCGGCGTGGCGCTGTAACACTGCGACTGTGGAGCAGTGCAGCGGTGGAGCGGCGAAGCGCTGTAGCGCTGCAGCAGTGCTGGCCGGGATTGCCACCGGCGGACGAGCGCCACTGACATTATGGGTCCCTGCGAATGAAAATAAGAATTACTACTAAAACAAAAATATGTTATAAATAAATATATACAGAGTAAGTTTTGTGAACTCACTCCACGAACAAGAACAAAGATCAGATAATTAATCGCTATATATACCGCTAAGTTACACGCTAACCGAAGTAAATAAATAATTTTATAATCGGATCGACTTCACTTACCTACCTCATCCACTGCTGCGAGTTGTGCGAGGGCGGGGACGGCTGGTGCGACTGCGTGGCCACCCTCTGCACCACCTGTCATTGCGAAACGGTTATAAATATTGCAAATATATAGACTGACAATACAAAATTCACGCCGACATTTTCTGACTTATTATTAATATTTCAATTACATAATGGTTTTTATACTATACAATTTAACTAACAATAATATTAATAATAATACTAAGCCCGTTTCAGAAAACAATGTTAATTTTTAGGTAGAAACAACAACTTTGTACGTAACAACGCAAAACTGCAATGAAAAAGGACAGGTAAGGAAAGAGTTAAATGAATTCTGTGTGTACACGCATTCAGCCTCTAACATCCCACTGCTGGTCATATATTGCTGGTCATATACTGCTGGCCTATTTCGTTGGCAGATATGTTCCCTACTACGAGTAACGATCGTTGACAGTTATTTATGATAACAACCAGGACCGACAGTTTAATGTTCTCTCTGAGGCACGGTAGGGAGACCCACAAGGCGGGCAAGACTGTAGTATATTGTGTGTGTATTACACAGTCTACGGAGTCTACGCGTGTTTGCGTGTGTATATATTGTGTGTGTGCATGTAAACTGTTTGCATTTGCGGATATTCAATGTGCGCATGCGTGTATACAGTGTGCCCGTGTGCACGTGTGTACATATTGTGCGTGTGCGTGTAAACTGTTTGCATTTGCGTATATTCAATGTGCGCCTGCGTGTATAGTGTGCCCGTGTGTGCGTGTATACATATAGTGCGTGTGCGTGTAAACTGTTTGCATTTGCGTATATTTAATGTGCGCATGCGTGTATACAGTGTGCCCGTGTGTGCGTGTGTACATATAGTGCATGTGCGTATAAACTGTTTACATTTGCGTATATTCAATGTGCGCATTCGTGTATACAGTGTGCCCGTGTGCGTGTGTACATATAGTGCGTATGCGTGTAAACTGTTTGCATTAGCGTATATTTAATGTGCGCATGCGTGAATACAGTGTACCCGTGTGTGCGTGTGTACATATAGTTCGTGTGCGTGTAAACTGTTTGCACTAGCGTATATTCAATGTGCGCATGCGTGCGTGTGGGCGCTGTAGCAGGCACCTGCTGCACGAAGGCGCGCGTGAGGTGCGGCGCGGCGCGCTCGGCCGCGTCGAAGGCGCGCCGCAGCTCCTCGATGGCGGCCGCACTGCCCGCGCCGTGCTTGCGGGACAGCTGGGGACGACGGCGCGCATTACATTGTTGAATACACATATTATCAGAATTAGCTTTTTAATATATTGTTTTCTCATATAATTAAACTATAATGTAACAACTTTTTTAGACTTCAAAGGGGTTTATTAAGTTTTTTAAATGTTAGTTTCGGATATTTTACAGCAATCATGGTGTCACGGGAGGACTATGTCCGTTGGAGCTTTAAAAAACTTAATAAAGCGCGGCAAAATCCGAAAAAGTTGTTTCATTATAGATTTTTAATACTAGGATAACAGACAAGCTAATGGCCCACATGATGGTAAGCGGTTACCGTAACCTATGGACACCTGCAACACCAGAAACATCGCCAGTGCATTGACAACCCTACCACCGATCCTTCTCAAGGGTTTTGGCCACCTTAATCACCAGGAACACAACAATACTTAAGAGCAATGTTATTAAGCTGTGATTTTATTTACTTAGTGCTTTTCTAGTAAAACTACTCCAAATTTTGAACAAGATAGTTCCTTCTGTGCCCTACCTCATATAGGACTGTTACACAAAACTATATCTATAAGGGCGGCGTTACACATGTAGACATTAATGTATATTTCCCCACCTATACGAGTCTCAGTGTGATATTTATGGCCCGATTTATATGGTAAGGGTGTCACACAGTTTTTTTTTTTTTTTTTTAATATAATTATACCAGTTTATTTTTTCTTTGTACATAAATATACGACGCTTATCTTTAAAAAAAATTATAATTAATTATAAAGGATAATTCTTACCTCACTTAATAACGGGTAAATAAGCTGTTGTAGATACGCATGTCGTCTCACTTTGTTCTCCTCGTTGCTGACTCCTCTGTGATCCAAGGGCGATGACTGCAACACAAAAACACTTTATTTTTAAGCATATCTTAATAATAAAATAATAAATTTTATCTTCGATAGACAGTAAATTTTGAACATTTGTTCGTCTCTTTATAAGTATTTAGTTGCAAAAGTTACTAGAACAATTCAAAGCTAAAAACAATACTACAATTTTTATGATGTATAATCTATGCAAATATTTAGTTAAGAGTATTTAATTGTTCGAGCTAATTTAACTGACCCATTCATTATACAAGAAGGATGCGTAACAGTAATCGTTCTATCTTTCTCGTCATTACAGCGATTGTATCTCCGATAATATCCTTTGAAATGACGGTAGTAGTACAATTATAATGACAACCGCTCTGGTATAACCCAACAAACATTTACGACGTTGAGTAGACGTTTTGGTGACAACTTAATGTTATTTAGTATAATCGTATAAACGACATTAGAACGTTTACTCGACGGCATTAGGGCCCATTTTATTCAACTTAAGGCGCTAAGAGTTTCGTGTAACAGTCATATAAATACCTATTTAGTCGCATAGGAGTCATATACACGTTGGCGATTTGACTACATGTCATGTAATGATAGCTGTCGCGGCGTGTATTCGACTTCGTGTCGAGTAATAGCACACAATATGACGTTTATCTAACGTATTCGTTGTATTATTGTCATTTAAAGATGATACTTTTATATTGAACGAATGAAAAATTGTAACAGATTATAAACATAATACACACTAATTGAATTTGGCAGTTTTTTTGACAGCTGAGTTAAAATATTGTATTTTTTACTTTGTTGAGGTGATAAAACCATTTCATCAGTTACAAACCATTGTGCAATCAAATTTACTGATTAATGTGAGGTAACTTTGTAACAAATTTTTCATGCGCTTTTAAAATTTTAATGTTTTCGTATATTTTTATTAATAATTTATTAAGTGACTGCGTTATATGACAACTATATAACTTGCCGACGTATATAATGCGTACATATTGTAAATGTGTACGCCATGACAGTTGATTTAGGGATAAATAATAAAACGCCTAGCTAACTTATTTCAAATAATTTATATTTTCAGAACAGAAGAATTTACGAGACATATAACTTAGTTAAGTCTGAATAATACTTTTTTTTTAGGTAAACCCCACAATTATGATCCATATTTATGTGGATGTTGATAAGTTTTTATCGAAGATGGACTTCATCGAAATGATATGCGCACATTTGAAATGGCCGTGGTCATTATCATTTTTGTAATACTTTAGGATGTATACAAGTTACACTAGTACACTTATTCGACTTATATTACTATTCGTTTAGCAGATGTTTAAAAGGTAATTATATGACAAAATTAATAGTATTATGACGTTTACACTACGAAAACGTTTACACGACGAAAAGTTGTATATGCAAGTTTTATAGATGTCTTCATAGACGCTATTATATGACGATTGTAAAGAAACGTCGAAATAACGTCTATACGACAATGTTATACGACAAAAAATCTATACGTCTATTTGGACACATAATGCACCATAACATGACGTAGAGTTAAAAAAAATACTGTAATATAACTTTAATAAGACTCAAAGTCATATAATTGTTTGATTATATGACAAAAATGTTTGTTGGGAATGGTGTGTGTGCCGTGACGGTCGCGGGTTCGATCTCCGCTCGAAATGGATATTTGTTTATACAAATATTTATTTTCGATCTGATTGTCCTTGTGGGTCTCCCACCATGCCTCAGAGAGCACGTTAAGCCGTCGGTCCCGATTGTTATATCCGCTAACCCACAGTGGAGCATCCTACATGGTGAGAAGCCTATGCCCAGCAGTGGGATATTACAGGTTGAAGCGTAGTACAACTATAATAAATAGTCACCGCTTTATTATTGTAGACGACGCTGTCTCTGTTGGAGCCGTCGCGCTCCTTGCGCTCATCGCGCTCGCGCTCCTTGCGCTGCTCCGACACCAGCGGGGACTGGCGCGACTGGAATTAACACAAATATCATTTTATTTATAATTCATAACTTATACATCAATTGCACTAATGTACTTAGTTGTAGGGAGTAAAATTCATTATAAACATTTTTCAAACAATGTCATTAATATATACTACAAAAATTTGTTATGTACTTATTATGTTAATTGATTCTTATTTAAGTTTTTTCTTAAATGTTTTTATTCATCGCTGTCTTATGTTCATGTGGTGAGTAAGGTGACCAGAGCTCTTTGGGGTTAGTATAGCAGGCATCAGGTGAGCCGTACGCTTGTTTCGGCCTAGTTGTATAAAAAAGACTCTTGTGCACAAAAGTTAATTTAAACATTTCATAAAGTAAACGAAAAGAAACAAGTCGCATTAGTAGCAATGAGTGATAATATCCAATCTAATTTTCTCATAAAAATAATGAAATTTTTACAAATAAATAAAAATAAAAACAAATTACTCACGGGTTGCTTGTCGGCGGTGTTGTTGTTGATCACCGGCTTGTGGTTGTTGTGACTGTTGTGGTTGTCGGCCGGCGGCTCCTCGCGCGCGCTCAGCGAGCCATTCTGTTTGGGAACTACAGGCGACGTGGGGGAGGGAATCACTGGAAATATACAAAAATGTTCCTACTAACTACTCGTACTTTAAATCATGTTTATTTTAAAATTAATGAAAGTTTTTTCTTTTATTTATCCTATTAAAATAATTAAACTACTTTTAGCCCTACAAGATAGCTTTTAACTATATATTTTAGTAATTTTAAAGACCAGGAATATAATATATTAAAAAAAAAACATAATATTTACGTAATTTTTATGAATGGATGGTATGAATGGTATTTAAATGATTAAATGAAATAAAAAATTTAAATGTGTAACTAAATCTGCCAATAAAAATGATATTGTGACTAGGATTTCTTGTCACAGTAAGCGATAAGTCGATTGGAAGCAACATTACCTATTCCCTTTAATGCAGTGCATTCCGAATTAAATTCATAAAAATAGTTTTACAAAATAATTGTGTTTGCTCGCAAACGAAAAAAAAACCGACTTCAATTACATCGACAAGTAATACAACGTAGATCGACGATAAAATAGTCAAGCAACTACGCGTTATCAAAGATTACTCAAAAAGTACTTATCAGATCTCGATAAAATTTATATGTGACCACATGATAAACACCAGCTTTCGATTAAATTAAAAATTATCAAAATCGGTACACCCAGTAAAAAGTTATTACGGATTTTCGAGAGTTTCCGTCGATTTCTCTAGGATCCCATCATCAGATCCTGGTTTCCTTATCACGGTACCAAACTAGGGATATTCTCTTTCCAACAAAAAAAGAATTATCAAAATCGGTACATGCAGTAGAAAGTTATGCGGTATAATACAACGTAGGTCGACGAAAAAAGCGTCAAGTAAAAACGCATTATTAGATATAACTCGAAAAGTAGTTGTTAGATCTCAAATAAATTTAAATGGGACCAATTGGCACACACCACCTTTCGATTAAAACAAAATTTGTCGAAATCGGTCCACACGGTCAAAAGTTCTGATGTAACACACATAAAAAAAAAAAAAAAAAAAAAAAAAAAAAAAAAAAAAAAAAAAAAACATTCGAATTGAGAACCTCCTCCTTTTTTGGAAGTCGGTTAAAAAATAAAGAACACGAGAAGATATTCAAAATAACATATTTCGTCTTTGTTTTCGGTATTAAAAGGCATGGTGATATTCTACAACATAAACTATTCAGTAGGTACACGGCAATTAATTAGTACTACATTACATTACATGTGCTATTAGTCTTGAGTGACACATAGGTACATAATTCATCAGCATTACCTAGATATCACCTTGACGATAGTGTCGACTATATCATCAGTCTTCATTATTCTATCAATAAAGGTAAGGACCATATAAGGTTATGCAAGACAAAAATTACTTACAAAGTGGTATATTACTAACATTTGAGACGACGCATAATCTTTATGATATAAAAATATTGCCTATTTTTATAAACATACGCGAATTACTGTTAATATATGTATTATTATATAAGAATTACTGTTATATATATTGTGCATTAAAAGAATAATTTTTTTTTATTTTTTTTATTTATTGAAACATTAAAATAAGCATGTTCTATACTACATTTACTTGCAAAAGCCCTTAGGCTTGTCCACAAGTAATATAAAATAGTAATAGATTATTTCTTATACCAAAGACTGTATAGCATTTACTTGCAAAAGCCCTTAGGCTTGTCCACAAGTAATATAAAATAGTAATAGATTATTTCTTATACCAAAAACTGTATAGCAATCGACGAAGTCAGGGCATTGCGTCTGACTAACTGTACACTGTAAAAAACATGTACACCGTATGTTTGCAATAGATGAGTTTTTATCCATAATTAGTCAAACGAGACACCATGTAGAATATTCAGCTAGAACATAATGAAAAATAGACGAAGAAAAAAGTAAAGAGAGCAGCGGGATCTATAGAGATATTACTTCATGGCACACAGCATGAAATATAGTACTCAAAATCTGGAGCAACCCGATTAGGCGTATTAAATATTATACAAGTATTGGTGTGTTCCTGTGGTAAGAAAGCCAGAGCAGAACTCCTGTGAAAGGTCGGTCGTAGGGTCGACAAGGCGACGGTAATGTTCCTATTGGTTCAGACGTACGCTTGTATGCTAGTAAAACAAATAACTATTAGATAATTTCGACGCAATAATTAAATTTTACGCGCAAGATGCCTTTCGTTATTTTGGAAGAGTCGATATTATTTAAACATTTGGATCGATTTTACTAAACATAAAAAAAATATATGATAAATACAAAAACTTGTGCGTCTCGGGACGCTCGACGGAAGTGATAACTTAAACTAATCTAAGAGAGAAATAAGCATATGTCCGTAATACGGCTAGCGCTGTGGGTTAGAGTGAGAGAGAGGGAAGCCAGAAAAACTGGCGCCGTAACGCGTTAGGTAACGAAGCGGTTTACCCTCAAATAAGTAGCATCACTTCATAAATATCTAATACAGGTTTGGGGATCCGCTACTACTTCAAATTTAAATAATTTACAAATAATACAAAATAGGATAATTAAAATTCTATATAACTATCACTATTTTACTCCAACGACACAACTTTATAATAACACAAAAATAATGAATATATCACAACTTTACACATACAATACATGCATTCCGGTTCCGTGCAGTCGGAAATGAGTATTTATGAACAAACAAATATAAACTTCATATTGATAATGTAAGAACTAATTATGGTAAAAAAAAAAACAATTCTGTTTGAAGGAGTACAGCTGTTTAATAAACTACCAGATGTAATAAAACTATGTGATAGTATGAACATATTTAAAACCAAACTAAAAAAATCATAATTATTATATCCTCACTATAGTAAATAAGAAAGCCTTCCAACGGCCCAGACGTTAAAACTGTATTTTTGCAAATGTATAAAAATGTCATTGTATCTCATTTTAAGTGAATATTAAATTCGTATGAGAAATAAAGTTCTTTAAAGCTAAACCTGTGTGTGTGTGTGTACTGTGTGGCTACGGTACTAAAGAATATAGCCACCCCCTCTCTTCCCATTGGGTGTCGTAAGAGGCGACTAAGGGATAACACAGTTCCGCTACCACCTTGGAACTTAAAAAGCCGACCGGTGGCGGTATAACCATCCAACTGCTGGCTTTGAAATACACAGGCCGAAGACGGGCAGCAGCGTCTTCGGTGCGACAAAGCCAATACTACGGTCACCAACCCGCCTGCCTAGCGTGGTGACTATGAGCAAAACACATGAGTTCACGTTATTTTTGGCGTAAACTTGTGGAGGCGTATGTCCAGCAGTGGACTGTATAGGCTGTAATGAAAGCTAAAGCTAGAATGAGACACGTACCGGCGTCCTCGTGCGCGGTGCGGTGGTGCTTGTCGTCGGCGCGGTGCGCGCGCGCCCCCGCGCCGCCGCGCACCGTCATGATCCACGGCTCGTCCGCCTCGCTGTCGCCGCGGCTGCACTCCTCCCTGCAAACAACGCCACGTCACTTTTATTGACAAACTCCAAAAATCCAATTCGATTGTATTTTCGAAGGAAATCTTCTTTATGCACGCTTGACTTAGTAAGCTGGTGAATGCGTGACGAGAGCGTTGGTAAAAGTGTGATCGGGCGAAGCGAACGGAAGTTGTGAAGGAGGTATAAGTTAGATGGAACTAAGCGAGTTTTACTTCATGTCATGTGATCTGAAGCACACTTGATGTGTTATCTCGTAACTTTTTATTGGGTGTACCGACTAAATCTTATGCTTGTCCTATTTAAATTTAAGTGAGATGAGATCATTTAGTACTTGTCGATGTAAATTGAAGTCGGTCAGTTAAACTTTATGATAAAATCCGATTTTTTAATATTTCATTTCTATTCTTTATATGAACGGTTTGAGTTAAAGTTAGGGATAAGATTACAAATTGTTTCGACAAAACTTAGCACTGACTTGGCTAGGACAAATTATCGATACATATTATGAGTATATGAATTTGTACCTAATAGTACCCTATTTACCTACTAGTACCTAATAGTAGTAGTGATTTAATTGTTTTTCTTTTTCTGTAAAACAACCTAACATTTCAATACGATTTATGAATCAACGTCTTATGAAAATTATTACTAGAGCCAAAAATATATTTAATAAAAAACAAAAAGCACAGTCCACGAATAAATCGCACGTACTAAATACTAATACAATATTTACAAATAGCTAATACTATAGAACTCGACTAAACGAGTTACAAAACCGGATGACATAATCCACTATTATGAACTAAGACAAAGGTAATCGCAATAATGACTCACGCTACATTTAATAGTTACGAGTATTAGACCTGTTTATAATACACGAGACTACCCTCCAGATTTTCATCATCATCATCATCATCATCACAGCAACCTTTCGCAGTCACCTACTGGACATAGGCCTCCACAAGTTCACGCCAAAAATGGTGTGAACTCATGTGCTTTGCCCGTAGTCACCACGCTGGGCAGGCGGGTTGGTGACCCCTCCAGATTTTACCCACATTAAATTCAATGCTTATCAAACATTCTTTCCTTATGCTGGTAATTTTTATGTCGTAATTGAAATTATTTAAATACTATAAATTTTCTCAATATCTTCTAACGCAAAAGGCCTGTTTAACTAGTTGGTGTAATGTTTATCTCACACATAAATTGCTGATAGGCTTTATTACTAGAAGGTGAAACAAAGTCTAACGGCCTTATAATAATGGAGATAATATTATACGCCGAATAGCTTTATTAGAAATAAGTAAAACAAGTCCTAGTGGTTTTTTTTAATTCGATCCGATAGTTCTCTAAAATAAACGGACAAACTCCAAAACATTATTGTTTTTGTTTAGATCGAACTCCGGTTTTCAGAGAAGGAACATTTTATCCTTTTATAATTCGGACACGCACGCGATACGGCGATCACGGTCAAATGAATTGTGCTATTTGAGCAATATTTATCCTTGATACAAATACGAAGTGAGTCATAACGCTTAATATAATTACGATTACATTAATCTTTGTCGAAACATAGTCCTTGACAATATTTATATGTCTTACCTCCAATGATACCGTAAGTTACAAAATTAAGGTAATTCAATTATGATTTAAATTTACTTACCAAGTGAGAGTGAATCGTTACTTAACGCCACTCCACTATTTCTAGCCTCTAATGATAGGCTCGTTTATTACTTAATTAACTGTTGCGGTTTTTGGTAATTTGGAACCTTGATGAAACATTTTCATAATGGCCCAAATGTTCATTTTTGTGACACGCCAACATTTTTAGGCGATGATTTCAAATGCGAACGCGGAGTGTGCCTTTCATATATCTAGTTTCATTGTCCTTTGTTAGTTACATACATAACTTTATATATTCTATAGATGTTACCATAAAGGCCAGTTTTACCAGTTGCCGTTAAGATAATCTGACGTGTGATGGTTTTCAACAGATAAAAGTTTTTCATCATCGAATTTCAATTTATCTATAGGATATATCGATTCGCAATTGTCAATTTAAAAGTTGTAGTTTATTATTTAATGTGAAACTGGCCCTAATGGCTATTTTAGTTCCTACGGTTAAAGCTTTTTAGAAAGTTATGAACAGGATAATCTTTGTCTAAAACCGGTGATTCAGAGCCTAGTATAAGAGATAAGCCGATAAGTTATTAACAATTTACTTACGAATCCGAATTCTCCGATTCAGTTTCGCTCTCCTCGCTCCTCTGCGCTTTCCACTTCTTATACCTATCTATAAGATCCATTAAATAAGAATTCTTCTTAGCCTTTCTGATAAACTGAAACTTCAACAACTCCTTTGCTGTCGGTCTCTGAAATACGAAAAATTAATATTTATTTTTACAAGCAGATTAACTTAAAAGATTAATACAAACTTCTTCAATCTCAAATACATTATTCATACTTCTACAAGTCGCACAACTTTTTAAAGGTAAGTCGAGAAGAAAAATACGATTAATATTTAAAGTCCAAAATTCCATTACCATAATATCTCTTTGAATGTTTACTTCACATAGCAAACAGAGATCCGAGACTTAAATTAATTCGTATGAATAAATCAGTTCTGTACGGTGGTAAGGAATTTCGCTAAAATATTTGTAGTAATCCAAATCCGCAGAACCATTGTCATTCCAACGTACAATCAATCACTATCGATCACAGATAGAGCAGGCTTACATTTTCGGGATCCTTATTCAAGCACGCCTCGACGAACTCTTTGAACGGTTTCGAGTAACTGCCGGTGAGTTGGGGCGGGTTGTTTTTGGGAATGAGAAATAGCACTCTCATCGGATGAAGTTCGGAGTTGGGAGGTTCGCCTTTCGCCAATTCTATAGCCGTAATTCCTAGCGACCAGATGTCGGCCTTGCTGTCGTAACAGGACTGTTTGATCACTTCAGGCGCCATCCAAAAGGGCGTACCGACGAATGTGTTACGCTTGCTCGTTGTGTTCGTTAATTGGCCCGCGACACCTGGAAAATATTTTAATTTTATAATAAATACTGATTATTATTAATGACATAATTCTTTCAACATATGACTTTCACAATACGTCTCCAATTTACAATATAATATATATTCACATCAAACGATGCTCTATGAACAAATAACTGGTTCTAGTAGATATTTTAATATGATAATACATTTATTTCATAATAGAAAGATATAACACAATCTTGTATATATTTATATGTGTAACTTGTCCAATTTACATCAAATTAACATCAAAATAACATTATAATATTTCAGTATTTCGAAACTTATGCTTAACTACCTATTAAAAGAATAATTCTTTCATTCAGATTACGATTTTCAGGGTCATATAACGACAAAACTAAATATGCCTGGAGCTCACTGTTTAACATATTTCTAAAAGGTACAAGAGCCAGTAAGGTACTCGTCCTGTACAAGCGACAGCACTCTAAACGTCTCACCCACCTCTTGACATAATATAATATAAGATGGAAATATACATGTTTGACGTCACCGGCGAAACTTGAGTACATTTATAGTTGACTCCAGAGCACATACAGCAAGGCGACTGGTTCAAATATTGAATGTTGGCTTTAAGCCAGCCTGCGCTGGGATGGTTTACTTAAAACGTCTTAGGTTTAAGCTATTATATAAGGAACAAATAATCACGATAATTAAGTGCACATCAATTCTTGCAATAATTCTCAGCGTAAAAGAAAAAATACAATGAAGGGAAGTAAAAAAATGTTCCAAAATAACAGCGACCCATTCTAATTAATTGTTGATTAAAGAGACAACTAGACTAAATTACAGACATATATTATAATCCATTAGTAATTTGTAGAAGTATATTTGCGTTGGTATGGTATATTGACTTCACTAACTCTCCCACAACTATAAACTACAAAAATACATGTGGCTATATATTTATAGGCAACTTAATAAAAGAACACAGTCTCGTTTTTAGTCCAGACAAAAATGGACAACAGATTCTTAACTGTAGGGATATACATCAGCGTTATCTTTCCAAAATATCTAATCCGTGATGGTTTGAATAAAAAAAAGAGATATTTAAATGTCTGAATGCAGTTTTTAGCTCTAGCCGTTTTAATCGCTACGATCGATCCGCAAAAAATGTCTATCAAAAAATCATAAAATCGATGAAAAATCTTCTAGGGATTCGGTTTCGACTAACAATAATGACGAAACGATTTAATGGCACTGAGGTGCGCCCGTCCATCAAGTTGTAAGGTTGTGGCTGTGTCACTGTAATATCTATACAAATATTGACAGATTCTCGTTCGAGGTGCAAGTTAATGACCGACTTCTTATTAACGAGACATTAATTAATCTTCCCTTTTTTTTTTAGATGTCCCATGTTATTATTTTTTTTATTTTATAACTCTCCCCCCTCAGGCTCGCCTGATGAAAAGTAATTACCATAGTTTATAGACGCCTGCAACACCAAATCATCGCTAACGTATTGCCGACTATACCCTCAATCCCCCCAGGAACTCTGGTCCCCTTACTTAATACAGAAACACAACACTGCTTGAAAGCAGTATTATTTAGCTGTGATTTTCTGCAAGGTCGAGGTACTTCCTCAGTCGAGCTGCTCCAGAAGCTTTGAGCAGGTTATTTCCTGCTGTGTCCTCAGATAAAAGTCTAACGTGTGGATTTAAAATAACAGTCAAATTTTTTAGAACTTTCCACACGAACTAACTTAAATGGTATTGGTAAAGTTGTTCTCAGGTTATGGCCTTATTAAGATAAATAGAGATTAATTTTTATATTTACCGGGTGTTCAGAAAATAAGAATTATATCATTCACTACTTAGCATAGCACAATCATGGCACTGCATAGTTACTTTCTGAATACAGTTTATCTATAATATAAAAATGAGTCGCTGAATGTGTTGCTAAGCGCAAAACTCGAGAACGGTTGGACCGATTTCGCTAATTCTTTTTTTAAAATATTCCTTGAAGTACAAGGATGGTTCTTACGGAGAGAAAAATTCTAAAAAAAAAATTAATAAAATTAAAGAATCGACTGTTAGGCGATACGAAGTTCGCCGGGTCAGCTAGTATATAATAAAAACATAAATTATTCGTACACACGTGCTAACTATATTTGTATAATTTCTCAATATATTTTAGGTATCAGCATTTTCTTATCGCTCCTTAATCATGTGTCTGTCTCTGTACATTCTATTAATCACGTTCGCTTAAGACCGAAAATGGTTATTATCAAATCGCGGTGGCAGGCGATTAGTACCATTTAATAGAGACACTAAAGCCGAGATATCCGAGATCAAATCAAATTAATCACACAATACTCGTTTCGTTAATTATACTCTTATTTATGTCAACTAGTGGTCACCCAGTGGTCGAAATTTGACCATATAAATAATTTAAATAATAAGTTTGAACATTATTAACGTTCTGTTCTCAAAGACTATGATTCTATAACAATAAACAAAAGAGTATATATGCACGTGAGTGTCAAATAGATGGTGTATATGTAATGTTTTTTTTTTTAATGATTTAATATATTTTTTATGCACAATTAAAAAAAAATTAGCATTCTGTACTCCTTTATATAAACTGTAAGTGTGCGAAATTTAATACTCCTCCGTCCGCGCAATTTTCGTAAAATGGGGTAAAAAGTTTTAGCTTTACGTATTAATATATAGAAGATATTAATTGATATGTGCTTTGTCAACGAATCACGTCAAAACTTTAAAAAAATACTCGAATGATACTTTTTTACTTCATTGCATGTCATGTAATAAAACTAAGACAATAAGATCACATTAAATGAAAACAATGTCATACTGTCAAATTAAATCATTCAGCCGTACGAACGTATCAAAAAGAAAAAAGTGCTAAGAAATAAACAACAGTAGCCACAATGGTTAGCTAGAAAACATAAATTGACGCATTTCAAGTGATTGCACTCTAAAAACAATTACGATCAATAAAGTCTATTAGTTATCAAGTCACGCGGCTTGAGAGCTCTTAGGCCAGTAAAATTGGAATCTAACCTCGCACTAAATTTCCGATCTAATTTATTTTTTTATAAGGTTTAAGATCACTTACTGAGTATAAAATCACAAATTGCTGACAGATTCCGGTGGAGCTTCAAGCGCCATCTTGAAAAAACGTTTTCGACCGATATCTAGGATTTATTGCAGATGATAAAATTTTGCATCTTTTGTTTCCTGCACCTAAGTTTTTTGTAAAACCACCGTTTACGATTTATGGCCATTTAATGAACTTTACTTAGTTATTTACTAGAACGATGACAGAGAATTACTAATAAATCGGTGTAGGTATTGCTTAAAAACTAAAACGTTACGGTCGGACAACTGTTACTCTTGTTGCCTGTGTGAAAGTGTGTGTATATCACGTGACGATAGTTTATGATGGTATAACCATACAAACAACAACGCCATGTCCCTAAACGGACACGTACTAGCAACGTTTGAAAAACCTTCTCCAAATAGTTGTTCAAGCGTGCCGTCGGAGTTTACGCAATAATATAATAACACCGATCACGTCCGATATCGAATCGCGCTACAATCACGATATTGCCACCGCTGAGAAACTTTTAAACAGTGGTAAATAACAGGCGAAACGAACCAAAAGTTTTTGTTCGATTGCTAGAAAAAGACGTAATATTACGAACATTACGTAACAGTTTTCATTTAGTGATACACACTATTAGAGAACAAGTAATCTGAGAAACATACACAAACATGACACAAAATCATGTAAATTAAGACAGTAACTATACGACCTTACTATGACAGATTGAATTAATTATTAGACTGAACATCTTCGTCTACTTTAATTAACCTCCGAACAACATCATATTGGGTTATAATAACGGTAAATAGACACTACTTAAAATAAACAAATGTAGTAATTATTATTTATAGTGGTACATTTCTTTAAGCTACTGACAAAAAAATGTTTGTTTGAATGCCTATGGGAACTGCTATGAATAGAGAAATTAATATCTCGTTCCTAACGCTGGTTACAAAAGTAGACAGACTTATATAATACATTCCACTGCTCAAATGAGAAAAACAATTACAATAAACGTCAATCATTCTAACAAATATTACAAAACACAAGAGCATCGGTGAAATACTTTAAGTTTTTTAAGGTTTATTTCACAATAGGCTTTATTAAGCTCTCAATGTTACAGTAATTCAAATCACAATATTATTACATGCGATTATAAATAAATATCAAAGTCACTATAATTGATTTAAAACGATTAATTGTGTAATAGTCTGTGTAGTAATAAATGAGTTCTTACGTAACTCTTAATCGAATTTGTCACCTTGAAATTAAGTTATAAACTAGCTTATTGTTATTATAGATTGAAACTATCTGCACTTGCAGCATTCTTGTAATTGTTACATTTGTTGTTTTATTAAAACCTATTAAATAGAATATTTGAATTATCGAATAATAAGAAATTATTATAATGAAACAATTGTTTCCATTGTGCTGTAAAGTATCCGAAACGTCGGGCATTTAAAAAACGTAATAAGCCGCGATAAACCCCGAAAAAGTTGTTTTATTATAATGAGTGAAATTCGCAAAGACAACAATAGAAAACCATAAGAAATTATGTTTATTTATTCGTTTAAATGACTTATCAACAGTATAACAAACATTACATTATAACAAGTATGTACATTAATCTTGATTAATAGACATGTTGATTTTTACGCAACAAAAAAAAACATACACAAAGGTAATTTAGGTTTTATAGGTTTTTGCCATAAAAAAAAGAAAAATTCATTACCTATATAACCAGTGTTTTCATTAGTTTCCTTGCAAATATTGCCTTAACATACAAAAATATTACAATTCAATAATAAGTTTTAGAGGGCTATAACTCTAAAAATGACGTCTCAGACTTGACAATCATTGTTTTCATGTTGATTAAATCACTTCGAAGATTCGATATATTATAATTATTCACAAGCCTTTCAACTTTCGATTATGAGACAATTAATAGATTTTTGTGGATGTTACACTGATGTTTGACGTGTTTTAAGCGTGTGTTTGTATTGTGTGTTTTTGTACACCGGAAATTCGTCCTACTAAAGACCGTTAAGTAAGAGATGTTTATTAATACTTAACCTAATAGAACGGTTATTTGACCGCGTTTGAAGCTTTAATCAAAATTAATAAAATGATACCTTTCATTTTTTTTGTTAACTTAGTTATCGTACTTTAAAAAAAAATAATGATATTAATAGATACATATTTTGAAATAACAAATGCTCGATATTTTTTACAAAAAACGACAAACTCTTATATTATAGACTCAGCCAAATAAAACTTTTTTTTAATAATACTGTGAAAAAAATATCATTCATGATAAAAAAAGATTATCGTGAAAGTTTGAACCCTTAATAATAATATTAAGGGGTGTATCAATACGATTTTAGGTTTTTTTAAAGTAATCGCATTTTTTGTTATTTTGTGCGATAATATTGCTGACTAGATTTAATTATAAAAATGATGTAAGTCTATCCATATCTTGTGGCTACGCTTGCGTAAATACAGGAAGTATCTTATCACCAAGGACTACCGTAAAAATAGCTTCAACTAGACTTCGTCATTAGGTACTGAGATTAGCGGTAACAAATACCTAATTTTATAAATTACATACAGTTACAAAAGAAAGTAAGTATATTGAAATATATATATGTATTTTATATCTCCCTTGTGTCTTAACTCGGGAAAAAATATTTGGGAAAAACCTTAACCTCTTTTGATAACTCGATGAAATACAAACGCTTACGCTTCAGCTTGTAATATTCCACTGCTGGGCATAAGCCTCTTTCCCCATCTAGGAGAAGGATCAGAGCTTACTCAACCACGATGCTCTAATGCGGGTTGGCGAATATATACTACCTACTATGAGTAACGATCAACATATACAAACCGGGACCGATAGCTTAACGTGCTCGAGGCACGGTGGGGAGACCTAAAAGGGCTAACAACTAGACCGTAAATAAATATTTGTATTAACACAAATATCCACTCCGAGTGGGAATCGAACCCACGACCGTCGGTTTTTAGGCGCCGCCGACACGGCACACGCACCATTACACCAGAGCGCTCGATGAAATACAAAGGTTAAAAAAAATATTTCCTTTATTTCCTCATGCACGCATGTAACAAAATATTCCCGGCACTTATCTAAATAGAATAAACAACGGAAAATTTTACATATCACGATTCAATATAAAATTTAAGCCGCTCTGTAAAAAAATTTATAATAAAAATAAAGACTAAAATGAAACATGACTTGAGAACTAAAAATTCTTTTTACTGGTTATAAACGCATTATATACAGAAGCATAAAATATAAGCTAAATTCGTTTCAGATAATTCATTCTTTTTCTACTGACAATAATAGTAATTAAGACTAACAGTATAAAAATTACTATTCTCTAACAATTAGTTTTTAATAACATACCGTCGCAAACAATTTCAATTACTTTTATCTATGACAATGTTTCGCGTATCTATCTAATCTAGGGTTACTATTTTAATTTCCACCGACTGTAAATACAATATATGTAGGCGAAACCGACGTTTGTCGCGGTTCGGTCACATTATCTACATTCCCGTTACTGTTATACATGAAACGGGAGAAAGTGGCGTGTTGTTTGTTAACTGGTTTCCATACAATTGACGGTGTTGATTCTAAATTTGCATTATAGAGATAATTCATACATCATGTTTATATTAACATTGCATGTTGCATTGTAATTGGTGCTCAATTTTAATTTCGAACATACATGATTTGAATAAATTTAATCTCTCTTATTATGATTCGTTAAGCGACGATAGACGATTTCAAATTACTACCGTCTGTTTTTGTTGCATGCTTAATTATACAATATGACTATCAGTGACTGAAACTTATTAATCATTAATCATGAAATATTTTTAATTGTTTTAAATAGTTTTATAGATAAATTTTATTTTTATTGCGGTTTTTTAATAGTTCAAATAGCTGTTTGAAGATATAAAAATAAACCTAAATTGCCACCACAAATCCATCTAGGTACAAATTCAATTAATTTTGAAAATACATCATATTGTAAATAAAATATTATCATCATCATCATCATCATCATCATTACAGTCTATACAGTCCACTGCTGGACATATGCCTCCACAAGTTTACGCAAAAAATAACGTGAACTCATGTGTTTTGCCCATAGTCACCATGCTGGGAAGGCGGGTTGGTGACCGCAGTACGTATAATGCAGTAAAATATAGTGAAGTCTATTTAATCTAAAGTATCGTACCATTTTCAACTTGCACATTGATAGGTTTATAGTGCCAACTTTCTAAAACCAATCGCTGTATATGCAAATTCTATTAATTAACCGTAATATTCGTTGCTAAAATACTTCTAAGCAAAGGCACTAACCATTTAAGGCAGAACTGTTACATTCAACGTTAATTCATGTGTTTAGCTTACCGAAATCGGCTAGTTTGACGTCCCCCATTTCACTCAGTAGAACGTTAGCCGCTTTGATATCCCTGTGCAGCTTCCTCTCCGAGTGCAGGTAGTCGAGACCCCGCAGGACCTCTCTTAGGATAACTGCGATATGCATCTCTTCGAAACTGCCCGCTTTCATGAGGTCCAACGCCGACCCCCCGCCGAGGTATTCCATAATAATCCATAATTTTGTTCCCTAGAAAAGAAACACAAACGTTTAAATAAAATAATTGTGTTTGCTCGCAAACGAAAAAAACCGACTTCAATTACATCGACAAGTAATACAACGTAGGTAGACGAAAAAATAGTCAAGTAAATACGCATTATCAAAGATTAAGTACTCCAAAAGTTGTAATCAGATCTCGATGAAATAAATTTAAATGTGACGTAAATGTGAAACGATAAACATCGGCTTTCGATTAAATTAAAAATCATCAAAATCGGTACACTCAGTAATAAATTATGTGAATTTTCGAGGGTGTTCCTCGATTTCTCTGAGACCCCATCATCAGATCCTGATTTCCTTATCATGGTACCACACTTACGATATCTCCTTTCCAACAAAAAAAGAATTATCAAAATCGGTTCATAAACGACGAAGTTAACCCCGAACATACATAAAAAAAAAATATACGGTCGAATTGAGTAACCTCCTCCTTTTTTGAAGTTGGTTAAATAAAAAGTAATAAAAATAAGCAAAAAGATGTTTTCCAATCGCTTATTAAACAGGGCGATTGTTTTGTTACTACTCCCGATATAAAATGTATTTGTATTGTAATACGTCATTTACATCGTATGATCTTAATTAATTATATAAAATAATATACATGTGATTATAATAACATAATCTTTACGACATATAAACACAAATTATCAACTTATCGTTCGCCTTACGCATTAACCCTGACATTTTTGCAAGTTTCTGACGTAAATGCTACCGACACCCTTCGGACGGAAATTTAACATCAATCATTGACGGTTCACAAATAAGGTATAAAATATATAAAAATTATTTTATTACATAACAATTTATTTTTCTATAAGAGGCAACGCCTCTAAATTCAATTTTCATGTCACTGTTAATAGCTTTTTGCATCTATACGATAATTATGAGACATTATTAAAACCCTTTCTTCCACCTCTTCTTGTTTATTACAACTATTTTAAGATTTAAGCCATTTGTTACAGGAAAAACTCAATATATAAAGGTTTTTCGGTGTAGTTATTTATCGTATCGACTGCTGCTCCTACTGGATATGGGTCGTAAATCTTTCCGGATCGGAGCCAAAAGCCACGGGAGACAATAAAAGAAGCGGGAGCGCCACGGGGCGTGGACTGGTTACAACTTATGAATATGATTCCGTCTGGTGACTGTTCCATGCATGTAGTGTAATGTAACGCGGAAGACGACAATGGGAGCAACGGAGCGAGGATCCGGCGCGGTTCAATCACGCTCCATCAGCTGATTTTCGATAGGGTTATGGCATGCAATAAACAACGCATAAAATTATAATGTAAAATATACAGATTGTACACTGCGTGATTCCTCTGTGTGGCTATAAAAGTGGGCGTGAAAGCTTGGTGTTGTTACAGATTTTTCAAAACGCTGTCTTTTACGACTACCGTTTATTAAATTAAATATTAAAAATAAAAGAATTGTTCTAAGATACGACAGACGCATGCATGCGTCTGTACATACAAACAGGCGTCACACCAAAACAAATAAAAATGCAGAGATAGCCAAATTGCTGATTTTCGTGAGTAAATAGAAAGAACAAATTTTCAATTACCTTTTTTATAAAGATATATAAAACAATGTAAATAACACATTACACATGTTAAGATAAAAATTATAAAACAAGTACGAGATGTGTTAATTCGTGGTTTGTTTGTTTAGTGATAATTGATAACAACGACGTAGAATCCGTAAGACACAAGTCAACAAGATACGGCTTAATTTACAGCGAGTAAACTATTTTTAAAGAACTTTATCAAATATTTTAGTCATGTAAAAAGACAAAATTTTAATAAAATAATAATAAGTTTCTTTATATTTTTTTACCGTTTGTATAATTTTGCATTAATCACGTGTCAATCAAAAGGTCAAGTGTAAAGACGTTTCAATGAAAATCGGTCTTTGGATTTATTTATTCAGAATCAATTAAAGAAATTAACATAATTAATTTATACAGAAAATAAAAAAAAATTAATGTAACATTATTTTCTAAGAAAGAAAAATAATGACAATTTTTTAAATTACTTATATATAAATAACTACTTATTAAATTATAATATGTTTCATAAAGATATCACAAGCGTTTGATATTCACATCCCACACTTAACGACACGTGTAGAAGTAACATCAGAATATAAAAGTTTTATGCCCGTCAAAAGCTAGAATATTTGAATAGGATAAAGGCAATAAACATGTTGTGAAAAAAGATTTCACACAAAGTTGGGCTTAAAACTTTCTCTCGACAGCCCTAACAAAATTCACTACATCGGAAGCTGTGGCCACACGTGAAGTATAATATACACAGTACGTATGTATAATACACGAAGCACCATTATTTCAAATGAGTACCGGATACAATGGAATTGTGTATGTGATTAATAATTCCTTACAGTGTTATTTTTGTAAAGGGGTACAAACATAAATACTCCGGAATTATGTTATGTAAACAAAACGATTATAACAAAACCGAGTTCTCGGTGTAACAATCTTAAGCTCACGATTAAGATGCGATAATTGAAATGTAAAATAAACATAGACTTTTTCTGTTTTTCTCGGTTCTGTAGAGCTCGATTTACGACGTCTTTAAGTGGTTTAGAAAAATGTAGCAAGACAAATATCGATATGTATTTAATTTTAATTACAAAACCACGCTACGATCACGGTACTAAATAAGCGATTACATATTTTCGTCGATAAAGTAAGATAACATGATTATGCTTTTTATATGCCTAGTGAAATATCTTAAGTAATATTCAATGTTCTGTACGTTATTCCAATCATAAAGCTACATCAATTTTTAATATTAATCAATGTAGGTACCTAAGAGATACCGTGAAGGGTTTTTGACTTTTTTCGTCAGTCGTAATATGCGTGCCTTATGTAAACGCCGAAATATAAAAGATGAGAAAAACCGCAGTAATAAGAAAAACACTAGAAAGCTTGTGTAGATAAATACACATTCACATTAAAGCTTATCTCTAAGAAAAAAGAAATATAATTTATTAGGACATAAATTATTTCCTTTTTTCAGTTTATTAGCTTGCATCGTGTAAGCTCGTTGCCATGACAACGTAAGGAGACAGGTCAAGGACCTCACTGTAGCGACATCGCATGTAAAACAAGAATTTTCAACTATTAACCTAAGAGAACTTTAAATAAGGGTATCTCTAAGACTTGCTCAAATTCGCAAGCGTCAACAGCAAACTGAACACAGATCCTTCAAGTTATATTAATTATAAGTTGATTCATTAAGCGTACTCCATTATACAAAGTTGAACTAACGTGTTCACGCTTTAATTATAACTTGACGAAGCTATCGTTGACCAATTACAACTGTCAACAATGCTGACGTTGTAACAATTCTTAACATTTAACCCAGATTAATAATTAAAAAGGAACGTACATATTTTATATACCCACTCATTATAATAATGCTTTTAAAAACATATTATTTTTATTTTAATGGTCTTAAGAGTAGATGTTTAAAAGTAACAAAGGCTTTCTATAAAAGCACAGTAACAAGGGGTATGTTCAATGGTTTAACTAATTCAAGTCTAAGGTTTCCATGACAACGCGTGGAGTGTTCCCGCCCCTTTTCTCTCTCTACTCAAATAGTTATCCGGTCCATTGGTTCACGTTACTTTTCTTAAATAAAAGTTACCATTAAAGTCATTGAAAAATAAGTATTTTAACTTAAAATTAATATTTTGTTTACTTTAGAAGTACTAACGTGTTAATAATTACTAAACCTCTTCCTGTTCGTATATTATCTTCCATGTGTCATTCATAACGATACTGTTTCAATTATAATAAGAACAATAGTAACATTAAACCTGTGTATGTCAAGATAAGCACAATATACTTTAATTTGAAATGTACTCACGAGTATATTCAACGGAAATTTCAATATTCGTCGGCACTTCAGCAAACCAACATTTCAATCAGGGACAAAATTAATTCGATTCACTCGAGTCGTGTACTGAAATCAATATTATTCGAAGAGCTGAAAACTGGGATCAGTGCGAGATGATAAAACTCTTGTAACGTATACATATATTCCCCTCGGTCCCTTACTTCGGACTTATCTACGGATTTGTTTTCACAGAGGGAATTCGGATAAAGCTTCAGGGAGGGCTCGAACCACGTAAGGATGGAATTAGTCGTGCTTAAGATCTGGGACCGCTTATCCTTAATGCGATAAAGCAAATGGCGCACAAAATGTGTATAGATATCGATAGAGTACATATATACACATCTACAATATTTTCACAAATGTTGTTACATTTATTTAATTTGATCTCGATCTATTAAAAATAAATACAAATATTTTTTTTAGAAAAGTTAGTATAACTAACAAACAAACAAGTGTAATATATAAGTTGTAATTTGCTAAATTTTTGTTATTTACATTAGTTAAATTACTATAACTACCGAAAAAACACCCCTCAAACATAATTAACTTGAAATATTGTTAATATTAGTAAACAGTTAACTTAAAGAGACATAACAAACTTAATAACGACAACCGCACGGCAGTGACGCTGACGTGGCGATCCATTTATCTTAGCGATAAAGAATAATTTTCCGTGACGTGTCCACCGAGTTTGTTCGCCTTACGACATAAGTTGGTGTCGACTTCTCATTTGTCATCGGGGAGTGCACGGGACCGACAGCCGCACTAATCTTGACATTACAGCAAAATTATCCCTCCGAGAGAAGTATTTCGGACGAAACTCTCTTTAGACAAGTAAACACACTTAAAAACTTAAACTCTCCGGAGACATTATTAAGGTTTTCGTAAATTTAGACAGTACAAAATAAACTTTGCGCGAAAAGTCATTGCTCACGTCATTATATATTTCATAAGTTCTCTTATTATATGCTTAAAATGTTTAACTTTTACATAATAAAATAAAGACCAACTGGCAAGGAAAATTAAAATTTTCTATTAAAATTTTGATAATAAAGAACAAAAGATAAGACATCAAATATATTCATGGTGTTCACGCGAATGTAATGTTAACTCAAATATAGTGGCTATTAGGTTTAAAGTTATAAACTGTTTAGTTTAACTAATGAAAGATAATAAAACTTTACTGAAAAGACGAATTCGTTACATAAAGCATTTAAGTATCTCTATAAAATTGAATATGTAAGTATACATACTACTATGCAGGCTACGGATTTCGTTCGAACATTTCGAAAACAGTCGCGTACCGCCGTAAAACCGTCCGTACCATCATCCCATAAAATCCCCGCGAGGGCTCTCGAAGCTATTTCGCAACAAGACGACATTTTAAATGTATATGTGTTTTAAATCACTAATTATTATCTATTACCTCTTAAAATTATAATAAATAGTCTTTTCAATCATAAACACGTTGCATTTATTTTATTTACTTTTATATGATATATTTATTGTTTGTCTTCGATTTACGTATTAAACGTATTATGTATTAAGCACATGAAGCCATCTATTCTGCTACGTGTAGATAGGGCGAGCGACGCGACTCTATTGTTACACAAAATTAATGTGTCTGGCTACTTCTACGCTACCTAAAAAAAGTGTTTACGATAAAGTGGTTTCATGACAAGCTGTTTCGTGATTCATTCTTTAAGTTTTTATTTTTTAACAAAAAGCAGTCTGAATTTAATTTAAGAAAACTTAAATCCGAGATAGAAAAGCCAACAATGTTATTTGCTACATTAACCGCAAGTTTTTGAATAGACGCTGTGGTTGCATTTCTTTGTGAAAAATGAAACATAAATAATAGTGCATACATACTTGACTTTATATAAGATGAAATTCTCGAGCATTCGTAACGGAACTTGATTCGGAATAAAGCTTTTAAGAGCGTCACTGGGAAGTTTATTGACAATTTTCAAATAAAATATAAAGAGTTCGATTCTATTCGGTTTTTTAAATGTCAAATATATGTTTGTTTATTTTAAACTGCATTTTATTTTCTTGGTTTCAAAGCTCAATAAAGACAAAGGGATAGCAATACTAATGCTCCATTGTCTATCCGCATGGTTGTTCGGCTGATATACCTTTAAAGATACGTACTTTAAATTTTATAGAATACAGTATATTGTCGCAATAACAACAAACAATAAAAAAATATATATTTTAATAACATGTAATATCATAACTCTGTTAAGAAAATTAAAACTCGACAAACAGTGAAAGGAGTTATTATTTCTTATGTGCTTGAGAATAAAACATCTCATTTTCGCATTAGCCGTAATTATCGTAACGCTTAACGTTACGTTTGTTTCATTCATTTAATTAGCCTACTTCAATCGGTCTTCTTTTGTTTTTCGTATACTTTCTGCGTCTCATAGATTAAATAGAATCACATAAAGTTTACGGTCACGGGAAAACAAACCATTAAGTTGCAGCGTAGACGATGATGGCAATGGATTTTTTACAGTTTTTCTATCCTTAAAAGTAAGTACCCGTTTTACCACTAAATAACCACGGCGTTGCAAACGTGCCAAAGTGGACATCAGATGGATTGAAAGCGATTGTCGTAGGTTCGAATCTGTGCTAATGTAGTTTTAAGTACGTTTCGAAAGAAAGCATCGTGGAGAAACATGCAAGTATCGGAAAAAATTGTAAAGTTGTGCATCCGTAGCGAAATAGCAAAAAGAATGTCTTATATTTCTATCCTTAAGCTTTAGCAGAAGTCTTTTTCAAGCATTAGATTTTTAAAAGATATTACAATTCAAACAGTTAATACGGAAATTTTTATTTATGATGGAAACGGCGAAAAAAGGATAGCGTAGAATAACACACATTGTTTCGAAACTTCGTTAGATATACGCAACTATCGTTTCATAGAAACCTTGAGAATCTAAACACGGCAGTTTGTAGAGATAACCCAGATACCTGTTTATGAGAGTACGGTCGTGATGGATATGGTTTATTATGATATCGGTTGTAAAGCCATCGTAAAGCATGCGATATGAATGTTTTAATGTACGTATGAAACCTCGGTTAAACGATACATAAACAAATATTACTAGTCGATTTGTCAATGATTTAGTGTCCTATTTTTACATAAATGGTGGCGAAAGTAATGTTTCGTAATACTTATTTTTAACTAGCTGTCCGGACAGACTTCGTTCTGTCAAAATATAATGGTAAGAATTTTTTTTTGAATGAACGTACAAATAAATAAATTAGTCTAAATGGTCGAGCCATTCTCGAGTTATGCGCTTAAAAACATTAATTTTTATTTATATAGATCAGCGACTCCGACATTTCTTTTCCCATCAATTTCTTGCAAATTTATTATTCTTCTTCTTTAAATTAACTGAACGTAATTTTTCAATGATTTGCAATGTAGACTGACACTGACTGACTCATTGACATCATCAATCCAATTTTATTTGAAATAAACTTCGAACCAGATATTTTCTCTGAGAATGGAATCATTCTAATCACATTGTATCGGGTGAGTGTACTTTCTTATAAGAATACTATTCTTGAATTATATTGGTTTAGGACCTTGAAATGTAAATACAGAGGTTATTTAGTTTGGCACTCGTTTAGAAGGGATTTTGCTAACTTGTATTTGTTACAGACTTCTATTGGAGTCACGACTACAATAATATGACGAAAATTGTTTATAATTATGTTAGCTTTAAAGGAGCATAACTGTAATGATGGAATATTTTAGATACCTATTATTTCACCCATAAAAACAATATTTATTGCTGTTCTTTCTTTAAGTCATTGGTCTAATCATAACCTTGTCTGCAAGCATGAGATTAACGTTAATATTACCTTAATTTTTTTTTTCAATTAGGTACCCAACTATCAATAGGTAAATCTCTTATGGTTTGTATCAGAAACATGAATGATTTGCATGAGTAAATTGGCTATTAACCATATAAGGATTACCTGACTGCTTAAGTTGTTAAGTTCCAGGGCTGGCTTTATGTAAAGATATGATAGAAAGCATAACGGTCTGATCGCTGCGTTTTTTGACTATGTCCGTATACGTATAATTTATTAAAACTAATTCTTTAAATATTTTCTCTTGATTCTCTTTTCATTGATTTGATCATTCCTTACTGATCCTAAGGTATTACTTCCTTATTTGATTACAGCTATTGTTTCAGTGAGTCACAGCGTGAAGTTTTAAGGCCTACACACTTCTTGAATATTTTTCTAAAAACAGATTATTTAAAGCAGTAATTTTTTCAAAACCGACCGTTTAATGATAACATTAGTGTACCTAACGAAAAAAGCGTAAACAATCTCTGCAGATCAGATTTAAAATATAAGAATATAGAAAAGACGATCTCAACTGTAGTTAAACTAAATAGCATTTAACTTCTTTTCATTTCATTTAAATATCGTCGTTTATCACGCGACTTAAGTGATGCTGGAATCATTAATCACAAGTTGAATCGTCCAAAGCAATGAATATTCTGATTTTATTGCTTTTATTTTGTTTCGCTTTTGTCTTGCAACGCTTCGAGGGGGTAAAAACATCTCCTGCTGGAAAAATCATTACTGAGTAAAAACATTAATGTTTTCTATGGCCATTAACATGACAATTAGTATAACAACATTAGTTTAGCTCGTAACTGTAATATCGAACTTATTGAATGGAATATGTGACCTGTTCTGTACGTGATTAAATAAATAAATAAATAAAAACCTTCATGTCTGATGAAATAGGATCTAATCTATTACCATTGTGATTACACTCGCAATTTACAATAACAACATAATTATTTTTCACTGATAAGATATTGACAACTGTAATATATTTTGAATACTTCGATAAATATTTACAAAAATTATAATAATTTTTACTGATTATAATTACGTATTCAACTTTTATTTTTCAACTACTTAAAGCATCAAATTTCAGCCATATTTGGTATATAACAACAATAGATTTAAAATTAGAGATCCGAAAACAAAATTATCATTCATTAACAACAGAAATCCAGCAAAATAAATTATCTATTATAACGGTTTAACCCACTCAAATCGAAGCAATAGACAAATTAACAAACATGAACTCAGCAATAGTTGAATAATCTAAGCGTTATAAATAATGAAATGATTATCAAAATTATAACAGTAATAACGTCAGCAACACGCTGTTCATTCGCGTCGTAACTCGTGCCATTAGCTCAGTGGCAAATGCCGATATGAATTAAGATCACGTTGTACACAATGAGACTGGTCCTTGACCCATCGCAGCCGGTTCGTGCACTTTTACTATTCGAAACTGCGCTGTTAGATCATGAATCCTAAATGCGCTTTAACCATTTTAAACACCATGTATTTGAACGTTTACACGTTTAATTATATATTATAGAGTGTTAAGAGTTTGTTTTTAATATTAAAATATAATAAGAAAAGTATAACTAAATGTATACTTTTTTTTTCTCTTCTTTGATATTTGAATATAGTGATGTCCCAAAGATAAACGATGGAAAATATTACTGGTTATTAATTCATAATTAGTTTACGTTTGTTGCCGATAGTTATTACTTCCATAAATACAATATCGAATAAAAAAATAATAATAAAAATACGTGTATGTCATGTATTAACAATAAAAGATATTATTTTACACATAGTACACTCTTTTACAAGTTCTTATAAAGCTTTTATACAATGTATATAGAGATTACTTGTACCCTTCAAAGAAAAATCATATATCACTAACAAAACCTTAAGCGTAAGATGGTAAACGTAAGCTTCAAAGGTCTTAAAGATTTCTGAGAGTCTTTATTTTATACCCTTAATATATTAGCCAACCCGGTTAACTTCGAACCGCTTTTTTTTTGGTATCGCAGGGGAACCCATTTACGGGTGATATCCAGGATGCCCAGGTAGGCATTCCTAGACCGTATGTCGGCTTCAGCACTTGGGGGTGCACTACCGACGAAACCCGAAGCGAAGGCACAAGCTAGTAACACATTTAATAAGATTAGTAGTCGCCTAATGGTTGAAATTCGACCATAATTAATTTAAATATAAGTTTGAACATTATTTAGGTCCCGTTGCTATACTTCCATAATAATAAACAAAAGAGTATATATGCGTGTACTTGTCAAATACATGGTAGTGTGTGTAATGTTTTTTTTTTTTACTGTTTTTATTTATTTTTATGCATAATTTAAAAAAAATTGCACTCCTTCTCTATATAAACTATAAGTGTGCGAAATTTCATACTTTTCCGTTCGTTTAACTGTCGTAAAAAGTGATACAAAGTTTTTGCTTTACGTAATTAATACATAAAAGATATGTCGATTCTACGCAATATTATTTCCCTCAGTTAACATATTAAATGAAGTACACAGACAAACCACAGCCTAATATGATAATCATGAAGCAACGAAACATACCGCAAAGTAAATTTATCACGATCCGATATTCACGATTTCATAAGGTTATATCTTTCGGGACTGGGGCTTTTACGGTTGCGTTACATGATTCAAAATTACAGTGGAATCGTAATGCCTATTTTATGAGATTGTATCATAATGTTATTTGCTTCCCTTAGATAAATAACAAAACTTGTGAGATGTATTAATATAAGATTAGTTTTTTTACTCAAGTAACAAAACATGATATTTTAAATAGCTCACCGCATTTTAATGCAGTGTAATAAATTCAAACAAACTAAATAGGCTGGTAGGAACTAAAAGTACTGCTAACGAGAAACAACTCTATCAATTCTTCATATATCTTAAATTACAACATACAATTAACACACCAAAATCAACTCAGTCAATTCAAATACATGTTTAATTAGTCGTTATGAATATGCGTTATTTTCATATGACATAATCGTGCTTATGGCACACAATCACTGTTACGTGTAGCTGAGCATAGCTGTAGCAAAACGGAACGACTCCCACGCACATGAGACGCATAAAGCTAAGCGTATGCGAAAACGTCGGGGACGCTGTTATTCGAAGCAATGAGCAGCGGAACGTGCGTTCCGCTGCTCATTCGCGTCCGCCGACAAATTTTTGCTGTGCTCAACGATCTCCTTACATTACTACACAGCAAATGTAAAAACTATGCACATCTAAATTATGTGCCTTCTCATCAGGTGTCAAGTTATATCTATTCTGTACTACACAGCAGTATACGTTCAGTCCTACGAATAGATACACCCGTCTGTTATTGCCTCGTAAGTAATCGTTTTACTGCCCATTATTACACTGAATAGAGATTCGTGCCGAAATTGTACTTTCTAATGTTAATACAATGCATTATTACTTACGGATCTCGTTCTAAACTTTTATCACTTGTCTTTTACACGGTCTATACGATTAGTAGTTATGTATCTGGACCGGATCAGGATAGAATGAGGCATGCCAGATCTGGCAAGCTCTATCAGGACCAGGTCTGGCCCAGACAAGGATAGACTGATGTAAAATATAATCAAGTATGGTAAGGCATACTGGATAAGGACCCGGTCTGGCCCAGATCACGATAGCCTGATGTAAAATATAATCAAGTATGGTAAGGCATACTGGATCAGGACCCGGTCCGGTCCAGATCAGGATAGCCAGAAAGAAATTACGGGAACTGAGCCTGAATTGCGCTATCAATGTTTTAAAGCGCACTTAGTATATATACAGTTATCAGGACAGTCTACAGGGAGTCCATTCCTACACAGTGGAGCAGTCGTAAGTAGTAGGAAGTAGTTAATTAGTAGTTAATAATTAGAAGATAATAAATGAAATTTAATTAATAATAATAATTAATTAATAATATAAAAAAAATAAAAATAATTAATATTTAAAGTAAAAACATACATTAATAATACATTGGAAAAAATAAACGGAAATAAATATCATAATAATTATGTTATGTAACATATTTATAATATAAATTCACTTTTTTTATCATACAATTTTTTCAAGAATATAGGTACATTCGTGTTTTTTAAAAGGACCGGACCGAACTGACTGATCAGAATGAGTTGAGATTTCCTGACCTGGACCCGATCAGGAAATCTCATCTCATCCTGATCAGGTCCAGACAAATCTTCTACGTTATATACCTTATCCGGTCCAGATCAGGCATGCCCGGTCCGGACTTCTAAGGAACACGAAAAAATTTCTACTCGGGCATAATCATACTCATATTTAAACTAAAACATAAATTTTAACATATACATATTTTAATATTAATATTTTTTTAATACAATATTATTATTTTATTAATGATTTAAGTCCTAGTTACATGAGATTTACTATCTACATTTCCAGAAGTAAATGAAGAAACATAATAAATAACAAGCTACAAATCAAGCATTTTCCCGGACTGCTATAAACTTGATTCTGGGGAAACAGATCGACGGCGGCTCGATGGAATGAGATCGTGCATACTTTATCAACATACACGTATGTGTGCTAAGACGCGTGTATCATTACAGTGCTTAAAGTAGATTGAGATTACAATCTGAAAATGAATCTATTGCATTTATAATTTGATATTTATTATATTACCATTGCTCTACAAAAAAATGTTATGAACTGACTAACTCCGGGAGTCTTACTCGAAACAGTAGATATGTTTACACCACGCTGTACCACTAAAGGTTAACAAATAAAGTCCGTGCTAAAAGTGATTATCAGGTGTTTATGACAACAAAAGAGACCAACGGCTTTATTTGATCTCAGAGACTCAGTGAAATTCTGCAAGAATCCTGTCAAGTAATTTATTTCCAAGAATAACAATAGTATTAACAAAATTTTTTGGCTAACCTTATTACGCTTATAAGCTAACAGATTTTTTTTTTTATTTGAAATAAATCAAACCAGCTGTTCTTTATGAATGTAATTACAACCGTCGGACGGCAGTAGAATTTTATTATTACGAAATTAGACCCATATGTACCTATATCCATATAAAGTTTAAGGCAAAAAACAAGAAAAATTCCAATAGGTAACTAATCTGGAAATGAAAGCAAAGATGTAATATTGGTCGAACTATTAATGCGACGCCGCGTTGGCGCAGCGGTTACAGCCATGGATTGTACCTGTTGGCGGCTGGGGCGTTGGCGGATGCGGGTTCGATCCCCGCACATGACAAACATTTTTATTGGCCATACAGGTGTTTGCCGTGGTCTGGGTGTTTGTGCAGTCCTTGTGGGTCTCCCCACCGTGCCTCGGAGAGCACGTTAAGCCGTCGGTCCCGGTTGTTATCATGTACACCTGATAGCGATCGTTACTCATAGTAGGGAATATATCCACCAACCCGCATTGGAGTAGCGTGGTGGATTAAGCTCTGATCCTTCTCCTACATGGGGAAAGAGGCCTAAGCCCAGTAGTGGGATATTACAAGCTGAAGCGTTGTATTAATATTCAAATAAAATATCGCCACCCGTAACAAAGCGTAGCTTTAAAACAAAATATTCTAAATTCATGTTATCGTTTCATTAAGTCGAGAAAAAATTTATACTAAAAATACATTTGAAAGCTCGGGGCAAAATCACGAATTTAATTTGCTTAAAGTATCGCGGAAATTGAAAGGTTCCTTTATTTAAAAAATCATTTTTATAGTTTTCACACTTTTTCTCTCGTCGAGACAACCTTTGCTCTTATAAAATTTAAAAATAAATGCTTAACAAAAACAATAAAATACATTTCGAATAAAAAATAATTAGTGCATAAAACGAAATATCATCTATTCCATCAAATTGTAGTTGTATTTTTATTTTTTATTTAATATATATATTTACATACATTTCAGCATCAATAGCTATGATAACAGTATGCAAAACCGAAAAATTAAAACATTTGTTGAATTAAATATGTACATACATGTACAAAGTCGTTTTAACTAGTAAAACGTTACCTTTAATTCTATCACATAGTCTTTACCAAAAGCCATACCATTTTAAAACCGACAAAGCATGTATAAAATATTTATCTTACATTTTATATGGCCAAGAAAAAGAATAATAAAATTGCATTTCCACAAACAACTTTTATCACGAACAGAAGGCAACAAATGGAATCCTATTGCAGCAATATGAAACTTTTGAACTGATCTAAACTTCTTTCTGTTCCCTAATGGCTCCATTCTGAGACCCGCAAGGGAAATGGCGTGAAAGAAAATCTAACAGCAATAGTGTAATGTTTCCTTGTTCGCGCGAGTATCGCGTGTGACCGCAACATAACGGAATCGGTATCGCTCTCTGCGTTTAGTACTGCTTGAAGCGAACATACATAGAAGGTAATTTAATAATTAATAATAATTTATATAGTAAAACGTTTTATTTTTTTAAGCAACGAATATAAAAATAACACATTTTTGCTTCATAATATTTGTTTTTTTTTTATGTTTTGAAAAAATTGGCAATATCTTAATATTCTAATATTTTCAATTGTCAACACCAGTAGGACCTGTTTCTCCTCAATTAATAAACTTCAACTTTAAGATTAATATATGCTAATAGAAATATCTCATAAATATAGTAGAACTCAAGAAATAAGACTACCAGACGGTTTTCAACTTGGTTACACGACACAAGAACGGAACGCCAAAGGCTGGGAAACATACTGTACAGTCAACATTTGCAGGGAGCCTACAAAATCCACGACAACGAAACTGTAAAAGTTTTAACATTTTCACCCATTATTTTTCACAAAGAAATATCGAGGGATAAATTTTTTATGAAAAATACGATTGGGTCGCAATCAGTCGGAATAGCAGGCGATGTCTGTTCCTTGCATTTTTATTTGAAATAATATTTTAATGTTTTCTTTGAAAGTATCTCAGACAGAAAATTTTAACTTCGAGTGATCTCTACTATTTTATAAAGCAGTACGTGTTTTGTTAACCAGTGGTGGAAATGACGTGTGTTTAATGTTGAGATTCAATTATTCTTGTTCAAAATTTATGTTAGTACATATATTACAAAAGTAACATTAACTTACAAAGTTTAATGTATGTTGGATTTATTAAAATAGTAATACTACGTTAATTAAACGTAAGTTAAAGTAAATTAAAAATATTACAATATATACCTTGTTTAAGTAAATCTATTCGAATAATTTGAAATCGAATCGACTGCTAGTACTTTAGGTATGATTATTATTAGTCACGACCGTGAGATTGAATCGAGAACTACAAAAGTTGCCTGTGAGGATACAGATTGGTACATTAAACTGAGCCCGGGCTTACAAACCATTATATTTCAATTTTTCGACGTTAAACTTGCACAAACAAGCTCTATAGCCACTACAGTCGCATCGTGATCTGCGAAATGGAGTAAAATGGCCGAAGGCGACTGAGAGTCTCGCTTTAAAGAATATGACAAAATAAATTGTAGAATTTAGTAAGTGCTCTTTGAGATTTTTTGTCTCTACACTACATTTTTATTATCTTTGTTTGAAAATACATCATAAAATCATATCATCTCTTTAGCATTTTAAGACTATATAATAAATTTTCATAACAAATTATGTAATGCTTAAATTTAAGTCAAACATTTGAACAATTTTTAAAGCGAATACGAAATAGCATTCCTTAAAACATAGCAGTTGAAGTATCGCAATACTTAACGACGTCCTCTCCTAAGAGGTTCTGAGCATGGAGACGTAAACAATTTGAGAGCTGCTGTACTGAAAGCAGCAACAGCAGCGGACGCAAGCTGAAGCAGTGTACCGGACGGACCCGCCCGTTAACAGAGCACTAATTGAGTTAATGAAACGAAATTTTATAGAATAAATTAGAACACAATATACAAATTTCGAAAGAGACAACATACAATATCACTAACTTATAATTGATAGCTTTGCGTTGTTATTAAAACCAACCTACACAGAATAAAATACAAAGTAAATATAATATAATTGTGTTTGCTCGCAAACGAAAAAAAAACCGACTTCAATTACATCGACAAGTAATACAACGTAGATCGACGAAAAAATAGTCAAGCAACTACGCGTTATTAAAGATTACTCAAAAAGTAGTTATCAGATCTCGATGAAATTTATATGTGACCACATGATAAACATCAGCTTTCGATTAAATTAAAAATTATCAAAATCGGTACACCCAGTAAAAAGTTATTAGGGATTTTCGAGAGTTTCCCTCGATTCCTCTGGGATCCCATCATCAGATCCTAGTTTCCTTATCACGGTACTAAACTAAGGATATCCCCTTTCCAACAAAAAAAGAATTATCAAAATCGGTACATCCAGTAGAAAGTTATGCGGTATAATACAACGTAGGTCGACGAAAAAAGCGTCAAGTAAAAACACATTATTAGATATAACTCGAAAAGTAGTTGTTAGATCTCAAATAAATTTAAATGGGACCAATTGGCACACACCACCTTTCGATTAAAACAAAATTTGTCGAAATCGGTCCACGCGGGCAAAAGTTCTGATGTAACAAAAAAAAAAAAAAAAAAAAAAAAAAAAATACAGTCGAATTGAGAACCTCCTCCTTTTTTGGAAGTCGGTTAATAAAAAGGTAATTGTTCGTTTGAACTGTTAAGAAGAGTAAAATAAGTATACCGTTTATTTGAATTACAAATTATAGTGTTATGCGTAACAAACCTTGATATAACAGCTCTCTTCGTGTTTCATATATAAAAAGATGTCTCTTTAGTTACCTGAAACAAGATACCATATTTACAACTTTTTATTCTATGAATATTGCTGAAAATCTTATTTTGGATTCGTAGACGCCGATCAGATAAGATATCGTTAAGTATATTTTCATATTTATATCATTCATCGACAATTATAAAATAATATCTGCTCAACAACCGCTATAGTGTAGTGGTGCGAGTAGTAATAAAAGTAAAAATTGTGATTTCCAAAGACTATATTTCCACTATAATTACATAGGTAATTCTAATCATTATCATTTTTTTATATTATTTGTAAAAGGTCTCAAAATATGACATTTTCTAATTAATAAAAAAAACTTAAAGGTATAACGGTTCGGAACTGTATTTTAGAAAAACGCGAGTCCGATCCGCAAATCCGATAAGGAGACTTTAGAAATATTCGTACAATTGAGACCAAACACTGAATATATCCCTGATGAAGCCAGCCCTGCGGTCACCAACCCGCCTACCCAGCGTGGTGAGGCCTATGTCTAGTAGTGGACTACGAAGGCTGCTGTGATGACTGAATATATCTAAGATGACTCAGATATAATCTAAGAACGTGTCAAATTCTGAGATAGGCACAGAAAGATGTGATTAAAAGAGTTTTGAGTATAATTACTGAAGTTTAAGAGTACCTCGTATTCATGGGAGTAATAAGTTTTAATTAAATGTCATAATATGTTCAGCGGAACACGAGTATTAAATTACATCAAGAAAAGCTGTTAATTAAACAAGTTAACTCGACAAAAGTATGAAATCAGCAGCAACTTGATTTAGAAGTGTAAATATAACTTACAGTTAAATCTTAAGTATTAGTAGTTGTACTGTGTGTGTAACGATAAGATTTATCTGCAGGACTGCGGAGAACTGGAAAGTATAGAACGAGCTTGTGGAAGCCTACGTCCAGCGGTGGAGACTGTGATAGGCTGCAGCGATATCACAAAATAAGTATATATGCTGCGTACTGCTTTTTAAAAGAAAAAAGTTATTGCGATTTTTTAATAGATTTTTTTTCACTGGTTAGATTTCATCTCAATGACAAGGACGCAAAACTTTTCCCATTATAACGGCTTTACGACGAGCTAAAACAGAGAGCATCAACTAGAGCCAGTAAATAGTTAAGTGACAAAGAAATTACAACTACACTTAAGGTAATGGTTCCGGTCACTAAGTTCTGTAATTAATCAAAGCCATGACTTGGGTTAATGGTTAACGATGCCATTTGTAAAGTAATACAAAGTAATAGAGATCGATTGATCGTTTGTTGAAAATTTTAAACTTAGATGAGCTTCTTTCATTCAAAATTATTCGACACTAATCAAGTAATTATCATAATATTTATACTTCTACTACATGAAGAATATCCAACCAATACCAGGAAAATATCTAGCTATAGGATTAGTGCAACAAAAAGAAATTATTTTTTGCAACAGATATGCTCCCAAAAAACTAATCCAATTAATTATATGATCATTTTAAAATTTATTAGAATCATTAGTGACCGATGAGTAATTGAATTAAAAAAGTAACGTGGGTGAAACCGTAAGTCTTCTAGTAACGCTCGACTTTGCAAAGTTTTATCAAAATGCTGATGTTGCATCGACTAAGACTCAGGTGATGGGCTGAAAGCCTGATGCAAGCATTCGAAGAACGCACTAATCATTATTTTGCTAATCATTTCGAAGGACAACAGTTCCAGTTTAACTTTTCGCCTTATAATCCTATTCGATCATTTGTGATTTAGTTCGAACTGCGACTATGTATCTCTGTATTAATTTTATAACTTTAAAACTACCTGCAGAAAGTCTTGTGATCATCGTATAATCAGATTTCAATAACACTATTTTCTGCTCATTTTTGTAATGATAAGAAGACGTATTTAGTAAGAATTATTTATCTATTTATCATTGCTCTAAAACAAAAATCTGGACTTTCTGTAAGAAATGGCTAATCAGCCATAAGTCCGCCCATTGTACTTCACTGTCTGTAACTATCTTTATGCTTTGTTTGTAATATATTTGTGGTGTACAATAAAGTATAAAATAAAAATAAATAAAATCTGACTTTTACTTTTTCATTTATGCAGGCGGGAAGCTATTTCATATATTGGTTGGTATCAATTTTTTTATTATTTAAACTAGATGTTTTTTCCTGAACTAAAAACAAGTATATGTATAACAAAAAAAAGTTTTACTTTTCTAGACAAAGTGTGTTCTAGTTAAAGTAAATGTTGCAGAACAAATATTCGATAACACCAGTTAACAAAAGAAAATATCATGATAAACAGCATACCTATTTTCGTTCGATAAGATATGATCTTTTATCATCCACATTACAATGATTAGATTTTACCGAGATTCGAAATGTGAAAACAGAGGGACAACTTTGTCATTATAAAACTTGGGGATAAAGTTATTGTCGTCTGCAGATAAAATGTTGTTCAAATTTCCGCAACTTATTTCTTATGATTTATGAGTTATATCGCTCTAGAGTACGACTGAAATATGGAAGTATACTGACATTACAATTTACATTTAGAATTATTCTAAATTCTATTTTAGATAAAGTAAATAAAATGATGTAAAATTAAATATATCTATAATATAAAAATGAGTCGCTGAATGTGTTGCTAAGCGCAAAACTCGAGAACGGTTGGACCGATTTCGCTAATTCTTTTTTTAAAATATTCCTTGAAGTACGAGGATGGTTCTTACGGAGAGAAAAATTCTAAAAAAAAAAAATTAAATTTCCTGAAAAGGTCTAAAAACAACACTTTTCTATACTCCCATACAAAAGATTTGTGATAATACTTAAAAGTCAATTTGAACTTTAATACTATACGATAAAGTTTGTGTTAGGCGATACGAAGTTCGCCGGGTCACCTAGTTTATAATAAACATGAAGCTGCAGATGATTTGTAATCTTTATCTATACAAATAAATAAAATGGGAGTGTCTGTTTGTAATATTAAAATAACCGCTTTTTACTCAATGCATATGGATGTATACACGGTACATATACCAAAATGACTTTTTTAACGGCTGGACCAATTTTGACGGGACTTTTACTGGCAGATAGATGATATAATAAGGAGTAGCTTAGGCCAATTTTTTTTTAATTAAATATTTTTATTTTGTAACTGCGAGCTGAACAATTTGTTTTTAATTCCGCGCGGACGAAGTCGCGGGCACAACTAGTAAGAAATAAATTACGTATTAAAAGTTTCTAACGTATAGGAATGTACTTGTAAACTCTAATCTATAATATAAAAATGAGTCGCTGAATGTGTTGCTAAGCGCAAAACTCGAGAACGGTTGGACCGATTTCGCTAATTCTTTTTTTAAAATATTCCTTGAAGTACGAGGATGGTTCTTACGGAGAGAAAAGTTCTAAAAAAAAATTAAATTTCCTGAAAAAGTCTAAAAACAACACTTTTCTATACTCCCATACAAAAGATTTGTGATAATACTTAAAAGTCAATTTGAACTTCAATACCATATGATAAAGTTTGTGTTAGGCGATACGAAGTTCGCCGGGTCAGCTAGTTGGTAATAATAATAAACTACATACAACTTTTCGTAGCGCTGAAATCGGCTTCTCTAATATTTACAATAAGGACAATATTAAATATTTACATATTAAACGATTCTAAAAACGCCATTTATTTTTAAAAGTTTTTGTAACAAAAAACGCTGACCTAGTAATAGCAGAGGCGAAGGCCACTATTACATTACCCGGTCGTTACGACTCCTACCTCAACACGGAAATTATTATCACAGCCATAAATCACGGCTTCTTTACAGAGTTAGCGCAAATTGCAATATTGCATGACATAACTTCGTGTCAGCACATTGCATTACTATGAAAATGCCAAGAAAACTTTTGGTTTGAGAAGTCTCGACATTTTTAAAGTTTCGGAATTCGGTACAACCTCACAATTCCGAAAATTCGCGGAACTTTGAGATTTTTTTTTTGTGAGTATGAAGGAATAAAATAAACCTATATAAAAAAAAGCCTATTTAAAAAGAATTTAATAAGATGACGCTTTACTTTTAAGTTAAAACAGACAAAAAAACAAATGACTTAAGTACCGCTACCTCAAGACACGCAGTCCAGGACATTGTCCAATTTTAACAGATTCGAAACTCATAAACCTTACCAGAAGCAAATATTATAGATTTATTCTAAATGGTAACAATTTTCTGATTAGACGATGGCGTAATAAAGAAGTGGCTCGAATTGCCACGGGACAATGGTAAACTGCCCTTGAATTAGCACCGGAACTATTGTCATCGAAGCACAATGGATAGGACTCGCCTGCATTGCAGCTGAGGCACGCGCTAGCGACAAAAACGCACCAACTAAAGCGGAAAATTGCTTCTGCTGACAAATTACTAATGTCGAAATAGACGACGACTTACGAATATAAATTTATGTAACCAACACATAACTACTAATAACCTGCTACCGCGCCATTGGATTTGATATATTTGTATATGTAAATGATTCGTCAAAGACTGAAGGTTCGGGTCGCCAATGATGATGTAACGTGGATGGATTCCGATCGCACCGCTTAATCATATTACTCAAGATTGATTAATTATTATAAATAGTAATATTGTGTTAGCAACTTCAAACGATCCAAAAATAATTTATTGACAAAAACTAATTGCGTTTATAAATAGTCGTACCAATAAATATGAACATCTGATAATCGTTTAAAGATGAAATTTGTTAATTATATTCTTTACTATCGATAAAAATATTTCTACTTTGATTAAACATATTTAATGACCTTGATTTGTAATTCAAAATCAAAATCAAAAAAGCTTTATTCAAATAGGCCCCATGAGCACTTACGAATCGTCATTTTACAAATTAAAACTTTAAAAATAAACTATTATTTTTGTAAAAGTAAAGCTACCACCAATTCAGAATGTAGATTCTGCAGAGAAGAATCATCAAGAAACTCCGCAGTTACTCTTTTGAAAAATGATACACCTATAAACTGATGTGTTTTAGTACAAATTTAGTAACACTTTGCATAAAATACAGCGTCACTAAGTTCACACAAATTTGTCAACTAATGTAATCCTGCACCGACTAATACGCTTTATCTGTTATTATTTTTTAAATAAAAACTTTAAACTTAAGTTGAGACAATTCTAAATTCTTTGTTTGAATTTATTATACATGCGAATACCATAACCCAGAAAGGAGACGTTTACTTTGCGCAGTCGGAAACTTGGTGTTACAATTTTGTTATTCCTTCTTGTGTTTACAATGCGCATATTACTATTGTTACGGACGGCTTACGTCACAATTGATTGTTTTTGTTAGTTATAAGTAGGCTAATAAAATAAAGTATTAAGTAGTACGTAAGATACATAGATATAAGTAAATTGTATCTTAGACATTAAGCTATGTAATCATATTGTAAAAATAATGTAAGAGTAAGACGAATGTATGCGAGAAAACAGGAGATGGCAACAGGCACGAGAGAGAGAGAGAGGGCAACAGTATGAAATAGACATACGGGCCAGAAAGTGAGGCAAAACACCCCTTCTACCAAACGCAGGCTGAAGTTGGTACTTGTCTCAAACGGATCCGATCAGTTGGTGCTCCGCAAAGGGCGGGGCCAAGATATACCGTTATCAAACGGGTCCGTTAGATTGGTACTCCGCAAAGGGCGGGGCCAAGATCTACCGTTATTAACCGTCCTATTAGGTTGGTACTTGTCGCCAACATGTACCGTTATGTTGCCCACTCTCCTAGAAGCAGGTCTGTGATTGGTCAACGCAAATGGCGTGACCTAGACCTACCGCCATTGGCCCGATGCAAAGGCGCGGGAAATGTACTAGCCATCTCCCGTTATGCGGCTGTTACCGGGGTGTGGGAAACGCTATATAACGCGTTTCCCAGCAACAGCCAGTCACTCTCTAACGAACATTCGCCGCACTCAAACAAGAACAAGGAAGAAATAAGAAATAAAGAAATAAGAACCGAGGAAACAATTGAAGTTTAATTAAGAAGCTTTGCAACCTCAACAGTGTTTGGTCCTTCGAAAATCGGATAAGAAGTGTGGTGCTTCGCCATACTCAATAGTGTTTGGTCCTTCGAACGTCGGATACAGAAAAAAGAAAAAATCAGCGTCATGGCAAGTTACACAAGAAGCCGCAAGAACAGATCAGAATCGGGAATCGGTGAATCGGAACGCGCCTTACAAGCAAATTCTGCCACCTTTCAACAGATCCACGAAGAATCTCCGAGATCACCATCAACAGCCGTAGGAACAATATCACAAGGAAGAGCGATAGAAAAATCGCTAGTGCGAATTTCTATGGCACCCCCGGCGCCCCTCGCCCCGCTAGAAGGAGATAGCGCACAACCGTCGACATCACAGCGGACAGAGACGACACAGTCTTGTAGGCCTCTATCGCCTACAGGTACTGTGCGCTCTCGGCGGTCGACAAACAGCGCTATAGCCCGCATTAGATTAGCCGAGTACGAGGCTGAAAAGCAACTAGCGGAGCTCGAAGAAAAGCGCCTGAACATACACAAAAATCTAATCAAAAGGCGATTAGAGGCGAACATCTCGGCGATAGAAGCGGATGAAGCGGCGACCATAGACGAAAATGAAAGAGTCTGCGAATGGATCGATAGGAGTCAAGCTACCAACCAACCACAGGAGCCAGACGTACAACCTCCCCTCGCAACGGAAGTGCGGGGGGAGGAGCGGATGCAACAAAGAGGGGAAGGGATCGAACAGCTCGCAAACGTGTTAGAGAAAATGATCCATTCCAGACCGCCGCCGCGACAGACGTCAGACCTCCCGCCATTCAACGGTAGCATCATGGAGTGGCTTTCCTTCAAGGCGGCTATGGAGGATTCGACGCGACTGTATAAGTTCAGCGCAACAGAGAATCTTCTCCGACTAAGAAATAGCCTCCGAGGGGAAGCAAGAGAGATAGTGCTCTCTCAGCTATACACGGCAACTCACCCGGATCTTATTATGAAGACGCTGGAAATGAAGTATGGCCGGCCCGAATACATCGTAGATAAGGCGATGGAAGATCTAAAGAGACTTCCGAGGGTCGGCAGCTCCAGCGGGGAATTGAACGAGTTAGCCGTCAAGCTCCAGAACATCGTCTACACAATGAAGAGTGTAGACAGAAGAGGTTATCTCCAGAATCCGCTATTAATAAGGGACGTCATGGAGAAGCTTAGCCCGCATTTAATAAGCAAATGGGCGGAACACGCGGCGGTGAATGAAGAGAGAATCGCCCGTGACAACGAGATAACGGTGCTCGCCGAGTTCTTGATGGCGGAAGCAGACAAGCTGCTACGTTTCACGCACACCGGTAGACACGGCGCTTCAGGGTTTCTCAGAAGGGAGCGACCAACAACGAAGAGGACCGTGGTTAAAGAAAAGGTATTTACTACTAGTGAAGCAACGCGTGAAGAGCAATCGGTCATGTGCTTCCGATGCAAGTCGACGAGTCACTATACCCCGTTGTGTCCGCAGCTAAAGAAACTCACTACGAATGAAGTGTGGAAGTGGGCTAAGGAACAGCGGCTATGCTTCAGATGTATGAAGCGGAAACATAGCAGAGCCACATGCCAGGCAAAACTCTGCGGAGTCGATGGATGCAAGATGCCACACCACGCCATTTTGCACAAAAAAGCGGAAGTTGTTCCTAAAGAGGAAGAACCGTGTGCAGAACAGAGCACACTGGCGACAGTAATGAACGTCGCAACAAAGTCAATGCCAGGAACCGTGTTACTGAAGACCTGCAAGGTAAAATTAAGTGGTCTACGGGGGGAGGTCATCACGGACGCGCTCCTCGACGAAGGGTCTACAGTAACGTTGATCGACGAAGACCTGGCATACGAGATCGTCAAAGGGGGTCCGAAGAAGCCGCTCAAGCTTAAAGGTATCAATGAAGATCGACGAGTGAGCAGCGCAACAGTAAAGTTCCACATCCAAGGCGTACACGAGGATGTGAAACATGAGATTACAGCAAGAACGGTCAAAGGGTTGCAGCTGTGTCGGCAGCGAGTACCGGATAATTTGACTCGATATAAACATCTACGAGGCATCGTGAGACACACCGTTAACGAAGACGTCAAGCCTCGGATGTTGATCGGTGCTGACAACTGGCACCTGATTGTGTCGAGACAACTGCGTACCGGTAAACACAACGAACCAGCCGCATCGAGAACCATGCTGGGATGGGTGATCCACGGTTCAGTGCCCGAAAGGATTATAATGCAGAAAGAAGAATCTGTGCTCCACGTATTCACTCCAGCCAGCGATGTGCAGCTGCAAAGGCTCGTCGAGAAACACTTCGACGTCGACTCACTAGGAATAACGAACAAAACTCGAGTCAGTGAGAACGACAAGAGAGCGGAACGGATCCTAAAGGAGACGATCAAACGAAAAGGCAATCAGTTCGAGGTCGGGTTACCATGGAAAACCGACAACCTGGTACTACCCGACAGCTACGAATACGCACTCAAGAGACTTCGCACGCTCGAAAAGAAAATGAGCAAAGAGCCCGCATTCAAAAGGGAATACGGGAAGCAAGTCGCGAATCTCATCGGTAAGGGCTACGCAGAGGAATGCGACGGTAGCGAACAAGCAAGCAGCGTCAAGTGGTACCTACCGCACTTCGCCGTCGTCAACATAAACAAGCCAGAACGGGTACGGATGGTGTTCGACGCAGCGGCCAGAGTGGACGGCGTGAGCTTGAACGACTGCCTTCTGGAAGGACCGGATTTGCTAGCGTCGTTGACCGGTATATTATTCGGGTTCCGCGAGAAGAAGATCGCGGTCACGGCGGACATCGAGGAAATGTTCCTACGAGTGAAGATCCGCCCCGAAGATCAACCGGCACAGATGTTCCTGTGGCGAGACGGTCCCAATGAAAAACCGCGCACATTTAAAATGACGTCGATGATATTCGGAGCGTCGTGTTCACCGTTTCTCGCTCACAGCGTGAGAAACTACAACGCTTCCGAATTTGAAGACGAGTACCCCGAGCCAGCGCGAGCCATAAAGGAAAAGCACTACATGGATGACTACTTAGACAGCTTCGACGACGAAAACAAAGCGATCGAAACGATACGGGACGTCATGCGAATACATGAAAGGGCTAACTTTAACCTCCGGGGATGGAACTCGAACAGCACAAAGGTGCTCGAGAGTATACCGGAGGTTAAGCGGTCAAAGAACTCAGACGTCCGACTAACGGCGCACCAAATGGAGAAGACTCTCGGGCTCAGATGGAACCCGAGAGAGGACACTGTCGGCTTCAATACGGACATCAAAAGAGTCCCGGAAGCCGTCAAAACTCAACGTAGAGTGCCGACAAAGCGGGAGGCACTAAGCGCCGTCATGTCTATCTACGATCCACTAGGACTCATTAGCCAGTACACCGTGGTAGGGAAGATAATCCTACAAAGGCTGTGGCTGAAGAAGGTGCAATGGGACGAAGAGCTCCCAAGCGACGAAGCTGAAGAGTTTCAGCAGTGGGTAACCGGTCTAGAAGACATCTCCGCCCTGGCTCTGCCGCGATGCTACAGTATGGAGATAGCACCGGGGTCAGAAGTACAGCTGCACGTGTTCAACGACGCTAGTGAACAAGCCTTTGCGACGACAGCCTACTGGAGGATCCGTCACGAGGACGGCGCCATAGAAGTAGCGCATGTCATGGGAAAAGCAAAGGTGGCGCCGTTAAAGCTGTTAACGATACCGCGGCTAGAACTGCAGGCGGCGGTTATTGGAGCTCGGATGGCCAGTGTGATAGTTAAAGAACACACATGGAAACCGAGCAAGGTGGTTTACTGGACCGACTCCAAAACGGTGCTTCATTGGATCCGAAACGAAGACAAGAAGTACACACCGTTCGTGGCACACAGGCTTGCTGAAATCGCCGAGTTATCACATAAAGACGACTGGCGATGGATATCAACAGACGACAACGTAGCAGACGACGCTACGCGCATTGGAACCAGACGGATAAGCAGAACGGACCGCTGGTTCAATGGACCTTCGTTTTTGAGAACGCCTGAGGAAGAGTGGCCTACAATGATACCGGACGGCGAGCGACACGACGAAGTAGTGTACAGTACGTCAGAAGGGAGTACTAGCGATGACGTCACGCTACCCGACATCAGCCGGTTCTCATCGTATAAGAGGCTAATAAGAGCCACGGCCATGGTACGATTATTCATCGAAAGGCTCAAAGAAAAACAGAGAGACATCCCATTGCAAGTAGCGCACATGAAAGACGCCGAAGCGAGGTGGATACGACAATCTCAAAAGGAGTCATTCGGCGATGAGTTAAACAGGTTAAAAACAAAACAGCCGCTTCGTAAAAACAGCAAGCTTACGAAGTTGGACCCGGATATAGAAGACGGCATATTAAAAGCGAGAGGACGCATTGGAGCGTCAACGGTAACAACACACTCCAACCGACCAGTGATATTAGACGGCGGGCACTCCTTCACAAGGTTACTGATAGACAACGGACATCGGAACGCCGGGCACGCGAATAACGAGCGCGTAGTAAATGACCTACGCCAACGATTCGTTATATTTCGCCTGCGACCGACAGTAAGAAAGATAGCAAAGGGCTGTCAGTTCTGTCGGGTATACAAGGCGACGCCTAGGCGTCCACCGAAGGGAGACCTACCTGCGGAACGAATTGATCCGGGGCACCGCGCATTTACATACTGTGGTGTGGACTACTTCGGTCCCTTGACGGTAACCATCGGAAGGAGGCACGAGAAGAGATGGTGTGCATTGTTCACATGCCTAACAACGCGAGCAGTGCACCTAGAGATCGTACCGTCTCTATCAACGGACTCGGCAATTATGGCGTTGCGACGAATGGCCGCCAGAAGGGGCTGGCCGCGAGTTATTTACTCCGACAACGCCACGAATTTCCGAGGCGCCGACGTCGAGCTGCGAGATTGTTATCGAAAATGGATCCCCGAGCTCCGGAACTACTGTCTACAATATGAGACAGAATGGCGATTCATACCACCGGGGGCGCCACACATGGGAGGCGCATGGGAACGATTGGTGCGCTCTGTTAAAGCGGCGCTCAGTACAACGCTGAAGGAGAAATCTCCGAAGGAGGAAGTGCTTCAGACACTACTCATGGAAGCAGAGTACAGCATAAATGCGAGGCCGCTGACGCACGTTCCAGTAGACTACGAAGAAGAAGAAGCCTTAACTCCAAATCACTTCTTAATGGGGTCGTCGACAGGCCTGCCTAGGACGGGGCCGTGTACCGAAGCGGATCGCAGCACATGGCGGCGATCACAGGCGATGGCGGACCAGTTCTGGAGACGATGGCTCAGGGAGTACCTGCCGACACTCATACCAAGAGGGCAATCGAGGATGGAGGGACCGCAGCTGCAGCCGAACGACCTCGTCATGATCGTCGACGGCACGCTGCCACGCAACACATGGCCCAGGGGGATCATCGTACGAGTGTATCCGGGACCAGACGGCGTCGTCCGAGCGGCCGACGTGCGAACCAAGGGAGGTGTGTTCCGGAGACCTGCAACGAAGATCGCCGTCCTGCTGAGGGGAGAGGCTGCGAAGAGTCTACGCCGGGGGGAGAATGTTACGGACGGCTTACGTCACAATTGATTGTTTTTGTTAGTTATAAGTAGGCTAATAAAATAAAGTATTAAGTAGTACGTAAGATACATAGATATAAGTAAATTGTATCTTAGACATTAAGCTATGTAATCATATTGTAAAAATAATGTAAGAGTAAGACGAATGTATGCGAGAAAACAGGAGATGGCAACAGGCACGAGAGAGAGAGAGAGGGCAACAGTATGAAATAGACATACGGGCCAGAAAGTGAGGCAAAACACCCCTTCTACCAAACGCAGGCTGAAGTTGGTACTTGTCTCAAACGGATCCGATCAGTTGGTGCTCCGCAAAGGGCGGGGCCAAGATATACCGTTATCAAACGGGTCCGTTAGATTGGTACTCCGCAAAGGGCGGGGCCAAGATCTACCGTTATTAACCGTCCTATTAGGTTGGTACTTGTCGCCAACATGTACCGTTATGTTGCCCACTCTCCTAGAAGCAGGTCTGTGATTGGTCAACGCAAATGGCGTGACCTAGACCTACCGCCATTGGCCCGATGCAAAGGCGCGGGAAATGTACTAGCCATCTCCCGTTATGCGGCTGTTACCGGGGTGTGGGAAACGCTATATAACGCGTTTCCCAGCAACAGCCAGTCACTCTCTAACGAACATTCGCCGCACTCAAACAAGAACAAGGAAGAAATAAGAAATAAAGAAATAAGAACCGAGGAAACAATTGAAGTTTAATTAAGAAGCTTTGCAACCTCAACAGTGTTTGGTCCTTCGAAAATCGGATAAGAAGTGTGGTGCTTCGCCATACTCAATAACTATTATTTCAAAACAATATAATTGTTTTAAGTACCGGATAGTTATTTCTATTTTATTTTTATTTTTTATTTTTTTTTTACTTTTTGAAGTATTATTACAATATCAGAATTATTGACGGTGATAAAATTTTATTGTTTTCTCATTTTAGCTATTATATTCAATATATTATACATAGAGGCTCTTCAAAGTTTTAATCGAATATCGTAAATGTCTGTAAAGACGCCATCTTAAAAATTATACTTGAAAAATAATAAATTATATTTTTAGTATGGTTAATGCAACAGTCACAGCTATATAATTTAGCTTCGTAGATAAACGACGCAGTGAGTTAAAAGACAAAATGTGATTTCTTGAAAGAGGTCGTCAAAACGTACATTATATCAAAGGAAATATGTTACAACGGCGTATTACGTGTACACGGGATATTTTTCTCGGCCGTCGCATATAAATAATGTAGGTCGCGGGGCCGTGCCAGGAGCCGACATCACATCCCTTCGTAAATAAATTCATCCGCACGAGTCTCTAATTATAGAAGCAAGCATTGGTGCTTGCAAGGGTTTGTGGAAAATGTTACAAGACAAATTTAGCAAAACCCATTTTCCATTTAATAGAATGCCCATAACATTAAAACTGGCTGTATTACCGAGAAATGACTTTATGCACTGAAAATAAGACTCAAACAATAGTGTTGCAACCATACAATCAAGTACCATCTCAAGTAGTTAGTAGCTAATACTTGAAGTAGTTGTTTATAATATTAACGTCAATGTCATCAAATACTGATCTATCTATTCACATAAAATGGAAATGGGTACCTAATTATTTACCTGCGAACGTATAGTCTCTTACAAGATGTGTATGAAATTATCACATTGGGTACATTTAAGTATTTATAAAAAAAATTAAGTTCTCACAGAATAGGGAGGAATAGAGTAAAGACGCATATCAAGAAATTATTCTTGTATTCCAAAAATCGTGACAAATGTTGATAATTCCCGTGACGAATGTTTTAAAACCAAAGGCTTGTTTAGTTCATTATAATTTGTGTCGTAGAGAATAGAAGCCGTGGTTGCGTACAATCAATCAATAGAATACTTTTTTTATTATCAGGATGGAGTGGTATAGATAACGATATATGCAGCTGGCTGAGACTCTGATATGTCGATAGTTGTAGTATGCGGGCGTTTATGCGTCATCTTAATCGATCAGTTGGTGGGGTATGCAAAATATTCTCATATTGGATGGTGGCAGTAAAAAATATTATAAACGTGAAAGCCTTTCAAAACGAAAATGTTTGTAAATAGTCATAAACTTAAATTAACACCTCAAAAAATCTCACGAGCAAGAGAAAGCTAGTCATTGTACACAAAGATCCCTCCGAGAGGGTAGTTGACACGAAGGCCATTAGTCTTTCCGATTTGAATGATATTAATATACTTGCTACACTGAACTCGCTCAATCTAAATCTTATTTTTTGGCTGAGTGCAGTTATTAAAAAAGTTGAAAGAACTTAAAAGTCATAAAATGAAGTTATTATTTAAAGTATACAGGGCGTTCGACTCTTAACTATGTTCCTTCAAAAGGGGTTCTGCAGGTGTAATAGATCACGTTACACTAATCGAAAATTCCTTGCCCTTTTTTTTTAAATTTTACTTCGTCTTAATATACGAGCTCTGGTCAGGTACTTCTGCATAACCGTACAATGAGCACATAATTACGGCTATCATTTACAATAATATTCTGTACAATTTATTAATTAATATAACAATTAATTAATTGTTACAATAAAATTCGTTGTATTCGTCAGTTAGTAATAATTTTCCTTTTAAACGTGTTTACGTGCTCACGAAAGGTATCGTGCAGAACGAGTCAATCAAAGTAGCTCGTTTATTTAAACGAAGTCAAATTTAAAAATTACCTAGGTCTTTTTTACGCGAAACGTGATCTATTACACCTACAGTCGAACACTTTGTGTAATTCGTGCTTTAACAAAATTTTAAAATGCTTGCAATCTAAATTTATTTGGCACAACAGCTAAAATAATTTTACTAGTATTTAGTACACCAATGGAAACAACAGAACTCTATTATTAAGACTATATTTCCAACACCTAGTCCGTCTGTTACGTGGTTGTATTTTTGGAAACGTAATAATTAAGCACTAGATTTTCTCCCAAATTATGTACTCGTACATAAAACTGTAACCGTTAATAAAAAGCAAAGTACGAAAATATTCTTCTTTCAATATTTTTAGTTCGATTCTTAAAGAAATTGGTGTCAAACTGATAATTCCAAAGTAATGTACAAATGTAATATAGAATGATAGGAGTAACTAAACTAAAATTCTGGATAAAATTATGTTCATTTAATGGAAATTGCAAACATTAATTATGATTAGATAATTACATTATTTATGTAAACAGCACAATTACAACTAAATTATCAAATGGAGCATCAAGCACTTAGAAGGTATGATAGTTAAAAAAAAAACTGACATACACGTTGACTCAAACTCTCTCCATTTTTGGTAATCGTGTAACTACTCATTTCAACGTTTACAAATTAGCTATAACTCTTGGCAAACAACAACTCGCATATTGACTCAAGTAAAGGTCTTGTAACGTTTCAACATTTTATGTGTATTTTGGACTCTGGTAATTACTTCCAGTTATTTAACCGGTCTGACCGTTCTAAACAGAGAAGCGAGTTACGAGAATAAACTTGTTTAATTTCGAAATTTTATTAAAAATATATTCATGAGAAATCATTTGGATAAGATCACATTCAAAACGAACGAGCACTATTAACGATAAGTTAAAAGTACTTCGTACTTTTCAAAAACAATTTACCTTTTTATACAAACAATTTACTACTCCTGAACTAAATATAAAACATATAATTCATATACGACTTCATTGTACATCATAAGAGTCAGTAGAATTTTCTTTGAATTTAAATCTTGCTAAAATTAAGGGTTCCTAAAATAAAACCTTTCGACTTTTTATGGTAAGTATGCACCGTGTGGGACCATTCTTGTTGGCCCTACCGAGTAATACGGGACAGCCCTTTATCGGTGAGTCATTGAACATGGCCTCCCGCGTCGTATTTGGGTTAAATAGTATTGTGTTGCACTACAGGCACTACAGCACTCGACGTCAATCGATGCGGGAACAGCGCGGATACGCTGTCGAGATCATGAGAAACTGCTGCATAAATTTCATCGGAAATAATGAAAAATGAACGAACATTTATTTTCTGTACACCGATCCTATGTAAGAGACATCTGTTTGTTGACTTTATTTATTTATTCGAAACGAACAGACTTCGACTTCATACATCAATGTTGTTTTGTAAGGAATTTTATCAAAATAAGTTTTAATATTTTCTTTAATAACTTTAACTCTAGAGATACCAACACGAACTTAAACATTCTTCATTAAAGTAATAATGTCATCACGTATCGCATATGCGGTCATTGCATTATGTAAAGCATAAGTATAGGTATATATACCTACGCGGTTTTTCATTTTTTAACCGACTTCCAAAAAAGGAGGAGGTTCTCAATTCGACTGTATTTTTTTTTATGTATGTTACATCAGAACTTTTGACCAGGTAGACCGATTTCGACGAATTTTGTTTTAATCGAAAGGTGGTGTGTGCCAATTGGTCCCATTTAAATTTATTTGAGATCTAACAACTACTTTTCGAGTTATATTTAATAATGCGTTTTTACTTGACGCTTTTTTCGTCGACCTACGTTGTATTATACCGCATAACTTTCTACTGGATGTACCGATTTTGATAATTCTTTTTTTGTTAGAAAAGGGATATCCCTAGTTTGGTACCGTGATAGGGAAACCAGGATCTGATGATGGGATTCCAGAGAAATCGAGGGAAACTCTCGAAAATCCGTAATAACTTTTTACTGGGTGTACCGATTTTGATAATTTTTAATTTAATCGAAAGCTGATGTTTATCATGTGGTCACATATAAATTTTATCGAGATCTGATAAATATTTTTTGAGTAATCTTTGATAACGCGTAGTTGCTTGACTATTTTTTCGTCGATCTACGTTGTATTACTTGTCGATGTAATTGAAGTCGGTTTTTTTTTTCGTTTGCGAGCAAACACAATTATTTTAGATAAATATAGTTATAGACTGCGGCTTGGCATTCGTCCACAATCATACCAATAATTCATCATTCGTGATGACACATCACTAATTGATTTTCACATTTCGTCTATCATATATGCATTTCCAAATATGACATCGAGACGAGTCGGTAGCAAACAATGCACTCTGACTCATAGCGGGAGATAATGAAACTGCTTTGTCTACAATAACATCGTGAATTCATAATGTATCTGACGGCGGATTGTTGTGGAGAAATTTACTAATACCAACGTACCTAATATTGCTGTTTACGTTTACATGATTACGTTTACTTTTATATTTAAATATTAAAAATGCATTTAAGATGTAAAAATTTACACTAAATAGTTATTCAATTAGTCAGCACTCAAATTGTGTGAATTTTTTTTTTGTTCTTCGTATTGCTAATGGTTTGTCAACTATAAATCCTAAGTTTAATTATCCAAATACACAAACAATATCTTACTTATTATACTTACCTTAAATCTCTTGAACATTCACATAAAAAATGTTAATTAGTAGGTATGTATGCAAGTTTGTATCTATTTATGTATTTATATATTTGTTTGGTATATATATGAATTATTGCTCGTGTATATAATATAACGATTGCCACTAACGTTACCTTATTATTATTTCTCCCTTTTTTTTCTTCTTAATGTGAATTTTACTTATACTCGATTTTGCACACCTACAAACCTCTGCTCTTGTACGTCCTAAGGTTGGCTGGTAGAGAATGCTTTTAGCATTAAGCCCACCTTTTGTACAGTTCTTTAATGTATTGTGCAATAAAGTATTAATTAATTAATTAATTAATAAAAAATGGCTATTGAGTGAGTAGTCTCGGAAGAGTCAATGCGAATCTTTATACGCACTTCAGTAGATACTCCTATTATGACATTGAAATGAAGCCACATACGTAAGCTCACTTTTGTAATATATGCGGTAAATAAAAAAAATAGTACGATATATACATAAATAAAAGAAAATACTAGCACATCATTATTTACTTACATAAGTTACATAAAAGAAATACTTTCGCTGTATATATACATCTTTACTAAAACTAATTTTCTGACTCTATTGAAGGCAAAAGTAGGCTACAGAAAAAATAAGGGTTCCCAAGTGGAACGCGGCACAGATTCGATTAAATACAGCCTTTGCACGACTAACGAGAAATCCGATAACGGTCAAATTGGAAGTAATTGTTTCTGACCGAAATTTTCGTCGTACACGTAACATAAGCCTTTAATAAATTTATTAAAAGGAATCTTTCATATATATTACAGTAATAAATAAATATCTTATAACATTCACACACGGTCGTCTGTTCCTAAGGTAAGCAACTAATATACAAGGAAATAATACATATATAAATACAAATATTACACACAGTGTCAGGTAGGAATCGAACCCACGACCCGCGGAGCAGAAAGCAGGGCCACTAGAAACTGCACCAACGGGCTAGTCAAAAAAATAAAAGAACAAGAAATAAAAATAAAATTTGCAATAAATTTCATAAATCTGATACGTAGTATAGGAATCATTTTTGTAAAAAATTAACCGAAGGCAAAAACTTTAACTTAACTGTTGTTCCCGTTTTAAATAAATAACATCACTGTTCTGCCACGGTTCTACAATCAATCATTCGTAACTTACAAAATCCTTTAGTAAATATATACTAAACTTGTACAATTAAATCTATTAATTAACATTTAGTAATTTAAAAAAAAATTACTAAATGTACATCAAAATAAAACATTGTGTCAATATTTCAATACATATGAATCACATCTATTTTAGTTTTAAATAAACAAAGAACACACGAAAGCCGTGTTGAAACTTGTAAATACATAACTGCGCAATATTTTTCTGTAAAACTATGCGTATATTTGTAATGTTGTCGTTAGATTGATATGGGCTTTATACTACAGATATAAAACGCGGTCTCTTCGTTTTATATTAAATACATTATTTTTCCTTCAGTAGGATTACTGAGATAATTACGTACAAAAGGATAATCTTATATATAAAATTCTTGTGTCATAATGTTAGTTACCATACTCCTCCGAAACGGCTCGACCGATTTTTATGAAATGTTGTGTGCGTATCGGATAGGTCTGAGAGTCGGCCAACATATATTTTTCATACCCCTAAGTTATATGGCAAAACAAAGTTCGTGGGGTCAGCTAGTGTTTCGATATTATCAAATAAAATTCATTTTGATATTAGTTAAGTTACGTTAATATTTGTCCTTTGCAATTCAAAAAAAAAAAATGTAAGCAGCTTATAGAACAGTACACAGTCTTTGTTTCAAACAACAAACATAATTATGGTTTCGTATTTACATGTGTGTCATGTACCTATTTCTAATTATTCTAGAGAAAACTGTCTATTTATGTATTATGCGTGTAATCTAATATATAAAATTCTCGTGTCGCGGTGTTTGTAGATAAAACCCCTCCAAAACGGCTTGACCGATTCTCATGAAATTTTTTTGTGCATATTAGGTAGGTCTGAGAATCGAACAAAATCTATTTTTCATCCCCCTAAATGTTAAGTGCAGTCCACGCCTAATTTTTTTTTTAAATTTATAATTATTTATTGTTTATTTTATTATGATTCGGCGTTGAAAAATACATACAATCCTAAATTTTCACCCTTCTACCACCAACCCCTATTTTTTAAATAGTGTTTAGCGGCAAGACAACGTTTGCCGAGTTAGCTAGTCTTTATATATAAAAAGACAAGTCCTGACTCACTCATTAACGGCCAGCCCAAACCCTCGGACCTAAAAAGCTGAAATTTTGCACAGAATTTTCCTTTATGATTATACAAGGAATAAGGAATGATATTTTGAAAATCAGCCCCTAAAGGGGTAAAATGGTGGTTCAAAATTTGTATGTCGAAATAGGTACTTCCTTAGGTAGATTTCCTGTGCGAGCGAAGGCTAGTAAGTTTCATAAAACTTTTGTACGTTGGACACTGAAACACATTTTATTGTTAAATACTTGTACATAATATACAAAGAACTAGGACTAAGACAAGCGATTCCAATTTTAAAAAAAATTGGTAAATCATATTTATATTGTAACGCTTTTATCTACAAAAGACGGTAACCATTATTAGTTAGGTAGCAATCATTATGTATATTTATCCCAATAATTAATTTCATTTAAGTATAAGTTTGAACATTAAACAGACGAGTATATTTGCGTGTGTCAAATACATAGTAGTAAGAATTATGTTTGTTTTTAGTGATTCCACATATTCTTTATGCATAATTAAAAAATATATATATATTAGCATTCTGCATTTTTTCTTAACATAAATTATAAGTGAGTGAACTTTCATAATCCTCCGTCCGCGCAATTTTCGTAAAAAGGGGTACAAAGTTTTTGCTTCACGTAGGTATTAATATATAGATAGTTATTAGTTGTTTTTTTTATTTATTTATGAACAACACGATGCGTAGGTGGTCGAGTGCAGTCTAGTGTTTTATTTTGAAAACGGACGCAACGTGAGATATATTCAGATATCTCAAAGGCTAAGTGGAGCATAAATCACGTGTATTCCTGAGCATTATGTGCAAGCAGCATCTCGACGTACTATTCCCATTACATTTATTTTTAATTTCGATTCTCAAACCAATAACGCTATACCTTCCTTATTTTAATGTACTCGTATGTAATGTTTCACTTATTGATATTGCTGCAATTAATATAGATCGAAGGTGATCTTCGTTTATAACGAAGCACAGATATGAAAAACAGAAATGGTAATTAACTTCAAATGAAAATCATAAAAGCAAATTTGATAATCTAAAGCACTTTTAAACAGACAACAGAACCAAGTTATTAATCTTCAATAGGAATCTCAATCACCTTGTCCACACAGCAAACGGTAATGGAAAAAATCTCATATATTTTCAAATTAAAACAAAAATAGAGCTGCGCAATGAACGGCGAAAAACGGTTCCGTAGGTCTATATTTAACATCGCCTATATTTTTCAATATTGTTATTTATAAAGACCATTCTTTTATTAACATTAATTTATATCACCTGGAAAATGTTATGTACGTATTTACTTGTCAGAGTTCCAAAAACTCAAATTTTCGACATGGACAAACGAGCAAACGAATAAATAGGATTCCGCACCTTTAGAACTGCACAACGCTAAAAATACTAAAGCAAATAAAACCGTATTAGGGTTTAAAGAATCCGTAGAAGGACGGGGGAGAGAGAATTACACCGGCCGTTCAATCTATTCGGTTTACCTTTGCTATTGAACGGAACCGCAAATGAATTTGTACGGCAAACCTTCGTAACAGTTGAGATTGCGTTCGTCTAGTATGTCACATTAAACTGGTTTTAAGTATTACGCACGATGTAATACTGAACTTTATATGTAACTAGCTGTGCCCGCGGCTTCGCCCGCGTTGAAATCAGTTTGTCACAAAGTTTTCCCGGCAAACTTCCAGTGAAACTCTCATCAAAATCGGCTTAGCCATTCCGTAAACCATCCTCTTGAAGCCCTCTCTCCATTGGTGACACCGCATGAAAATCCGTTCAGTAGATTTTGAGGGAATCGATCACATACGCTTTTAGGGACTTTGTTTTATAATACACTAACTGTTGCCCGCGACTGTGTCCTGGTGGTTATGTAGATATGCATTACTATTAAGATACTTAACGCAAATTATTTTTTTATTTCAGTCACTTGAAATACTTATTTATCACTCTGAGTAACTTTTTCAAAGGCACAATTTAGTATAATTTAAAAGCTATTTTTATAAAACCTCTTTATACACCACATTTTTAGTTTTATTTTCAGGCTGCAGTATAAATAACCTATCAGGTGAACTTATGGCTGCTGTATATGTTTCATACAAACTATCAACCCCAATTAAACCCCCTTAGGGGTGGGACATCGCAAAATCCGTTCTTAGCGGACGTCTACTAACTATAATCTAACTCCCTGCCAAATTTCATCTTGGTCCATTTTGGAAGGATGGACCATCCGGCGCTTTTTGAATTCTCGTGATGAGTGAGTCAGTGACCTTTCTCTTTTATATATATAGATTACGATGTATTATTTGGACACTTCCTCACCATCTCTAGAGCATACATTTTAAATTTCACGTCACCTTAATAACATAGGACTTTCATACAAACATACAAACTCTCAACCCGCGTTTTATTCCCTTAAGGGTTTTCAGCAGTAGTTTATGCCCTATGAGGAGCGTACCTGCTAAATTTCAAGTTTGTAGCTGTTATAGTTTCGGAGATTTCGTGATGAATGAGTCAATCTACCATCCCCCGTTTTAACCCCAAAAGGGAGTTGATTTCTAAAGATACATTATTTGGACACCTTCTCATCATCTATAGAGTATACATTTTAAATTTCAAATCTCTTACTTCAAAAACATAGGACTTTCATACAAACTTCCAACCCCCGTTTTACTCCCTTAGGGGTCGAGTTTCGTAAAATTCGTTCTTAGCAGATGTCTACGTCCCCTAAGGAACCTACCTGCCAAATTTCAAGTTTGTAGGTGTTATAGTTTCGGAGATTTCGTGATCAGCGAGTCAACCTACGATCCCCCGTTTTAACCTCAAAAAGGAGTTGATTTCTAAAGATACATTATTTGGACACCTTTTCACCATCTATAGAGCTTATATTTTAAATTCAAGTCTCTTACTTCAAAAACATAGGACTTTCATACAAAGTTCCAACCCCCGTTTTACCCCCTTAGGGGTCGAGTTTCGTAAAAGCCGTTCTTAGCGGATGCCCACGTCTTATAAGGAGCCTACCTGCCAAATTTCAAATTTGTAGGTGTTATAGTTTCGGAGATTTCGTGATGAGGGAGTCAACTTACCATCCCCCGTTTTAACCCCAAAAGAGAGTTGATTTCTAAAGATAAATTATTTGGACACCTTCTCATCATCTATAGAGCATATATTTTAAATTTCAAGCCTCTTACTTCAAAAACAATAGGACTTTCATACAAACTTGCAACCCCCGTTTGACTCCCTTAGGGGTCGAGTTTCATAAAATCCGTTCTTAGCGGATGTCTACGTCCTATAAGGAACCTACCTGCCAAATTTCAAGTTTGTAGGTGTTATAGTTTCGGAGATTTCGTGATGAGTAAGTCAACCTACCATCCCCCGTTTTAACCCCAAAAGGGGGTTGATTTCTAACGATACATTATTTGAACGCCTCCTCACCATCTATAGAACATACATTTTAAATTTCAAATCTCTTACTTCAAAAACATGGGACTCTCATACAAACTTCCAACCCCTATTTTACCCCCTTAGGGGTTGAGTTTCGTAAAATCCGTTCTTAGCGGATGTCTACATCCTATAAGGAGCCTACCTGCCAAATTTCAAGTTTGTAGGTGTTATAGTTTCAGAGATTTCGTGATGAATGACCTTTCGCGTTTATATATTATATGTAATATGTAATATGTAATTATTTTGAAATCATACGACATAAAAAAGGGTTTAAGTTGTGTGAACAATACTTCAACAGCCTTTTAAGGTAACGAACAACCCTTATATAGAATATAAGGTATTCCTTATAATACTGTTTTTATGACTTTATTTTTATCATATTTATATGCGACTAACTTCTATGTACCTAATAAAACATACTATAATCTACTGAATTTTAAATGGCATACTTAAACAGATCAAGCGTTCCAATTTACTACGATTTAATTGGTCAAGGGCGTGATTGAACTAAGTGACGGAGATGTCTCACTATTTTTTTTAAGTACGCATAGATTATAGTTATAAAAATAAGATAAAAAATAAAGCATTGAAAAGTCTTGTCGTTATTCGATAATTAAAAGGACAATAACAATAAGTATAATATAATTATAAACAAATACAAGTAAGTTTAATCACTGAGTGCGACAAGAGTTAATATAACCATTTTAAGCACATTAAAACACAAAACAAACGTAGTATGTTTGACTGACACAAGAGAAGAGTGACAAATGGTAATTAAATAGGAACTGACCACACTGGCCCATGGGCGCCAAGCTCTGGCAAACAAATGGCAAGCGCCAACGCATGCAAATCACTTACTGGCGCAACAATCAGATCGCGACTCCGGTCAGCCGTGCGGCCGATCGGTCGTTGACTCTGGTGACATGGCTACAATACACTGTTAACAGCGGAATTGTAGAAAACAAACATTTTAAAACCCTATTGTATGTAAATGACTATTAAATAATTCAAAAATCCAATTTTTTTATAGGATTATAAAAATTCATTAAAAAACCCTTTAAATGCCTTTGAATCTATTAAGAGTTGACATATTATTGGCAAACTACAACACAAATTTCTTGACATAATGGTATAGATCATGAATTTAAACAATTAATTCGCTAGTTGTACTTTATAGACGAACTCTAGCTTCCTCTCTCTTTCACACACTAGCTTAACTTATAGCATTAAATTAAACAAAAAACTATAATAATCATTTACAACTACACAATATAAGACACCTGCATATAATGAAATTCTTAAATTTGGATTAATATACATGTTTTAACCAAATAATGTAAAATACTAGCTAGATACACAATACGCGTTTACGGAAAATTAAATTAATTGAGAAACATCTGGTTCATCTACAAAGGTAAATAAAAACAATTTAACTTATTTGCAATCGGACGTCTAGACTTTAGTTAAGGTCGGGTTACACGAACATAAAAAATTATGCCTTTTAAACAACAATTTATCAGAACGCTGAGGTACGCACGTATACACTTCATAAAGAGACACTCGATCCACACATCATTGCAAATAGCCGCAGACCCCATATGACGGAGCAAGGGTAGACGACAATGGATTATTTCCGCAGCTTGACGTCTCATAAACGTCAATAAGGAAGGGCGTTTTAATCTAATTTGACATTAGGAAAATTTGGAAGGTCGTTGCCGATGAGGCGGTACTATCTTGTAGGTCAAACGTTTTGGAAATAATCATGAAAGTTCTAGTTATTGTGTTCTAGTTATTGTGTTTATCGCAGAAAGTTAAAATGTCCTGAATTCTCTCTGCAAGGAAAAGGAAAGGCGTTGGTCGTGTTTTTTACAGTAGCTTCCTCAATGCAAACAAAGATGCGGAACAAAGCGGTGAGAGCGGCTTTGTGTAGATACTACGAGTACGAACACTTAACTCTGACATCGGCGATGGCGACATCTCAGTCCACCGGCCCACTCTTAACAGGTCAACTTCAATTTAACAAGCAACGCCCTACAATAATAATCTACTAAGTGTAACGTCGACAGCTTTATCTACAACATTCGTATGTGTATACAAGACGATCGGAGCTAGATTTTGTTTTAAACTATTAAAAATAAACGTGATGATAGACAGTTGGTATTTTTGTTTTGATAACATTAAAATATCAGCTGTGACACGTAATTCCACGGTTTGGCTTAAAATTTTCTTAAAAGTAGTTATAATCCTTAAGTAAAAACACATTGTACGTGCATGAAGCGAGGAGAAACGACCTGTGTTCGTTAAATAGCGATGCTTTATTGGCCTGGCCTAATTGCCATCCGTCCCGTATTAATGACGTTTTCGTGCTGACCTAGATAAATTATATACCATAACCAATATTTTAATAAAAAAATTATTCTTCTAATACTAGCTATACCTGAAGTACAAGTAATAGAACAATTTTGACAATAAGTAATGACAGATATAATCACGTATCCTTCATTCTTAAGGGACAATCCCAATTTTCACAAGTAAACGTTCAACTGTGCACGAAATTTATTTCAATTCCGGAACGAAGAAACGCTCGTAGTTTTTTAATCAGATTTAATACACTTTAATACACTTTATTGTACACCAAAAACAGAAATGATACATAGCAAAGAAAGAAAAATATTAATTATTTAGTAGTAATTATTTACATACCAACAAATGTTTATATATTTTTAGATTAATAGAAATTTCAGCGTCAAACTAACCATTCATAATATGACTTATTTTCATTATTTTCCTTATTTTGCATCGTTACATCTAAACTAGGCATAGCCTGTATCTTAGATGTAAGTCTCCTTCGCTACATATTTAAAGCAAAAATTTAAATTACATGCTCATCACAAGTACACTATTTGTAATAACATTCTAACAAAATGTAACAATAATAAATGTGAGGGTAGAGTAACAATTACATTGTGTTCAACCTAAAACGTATAGTTTGACAACAACAACTATAAACTTATTCACGTTTCTATGTATTATTTATTTCAATTTATTTTTTAGATATAGTTACTATGTATTTTTACAGATTTTCCATTTATATTTATGTATTATGCATACTATTGTTTGTATGTTAGGTGTTTGCGTGTGTGTATGTTTGTGTATATGTCGTGGATGTATGTGTGCGTGCGTATTGAGCATGTGTGTTTAAGTGAACATGTTTTAACTCATGCGTATGTGTGTGTGTGTGTGTGTGTGTATCTGTGTGTGCGTGTGTATCTGTATTGTGTGTGTGTGTGTGTGTGTGTGTTTACCTTATTAGCGTGAACATCTTTTCAATATCGTAATAATTCTGAACTTTTAACCAGTTATTAAGTTTTTCTTTACATTTTTTGTTATTTAAAGGGTAAATGTTAATAATAGCATTAATCTTATTATAGAGTGAAGGGCCCAGATAGGATTGAAATTTTTGCGCAAATCTTGTTTTATGGGGCGGAAGATAGCAAACCTTATCTTTACGACGAACTGATGCTATTTCTTCTGAAAAAACTAATTTTGAGTGCTGAGCTATAATGGTTTCTTTAATAAATAATTGCCTAACGGTGAGGACGCCACAGTTAGTGTAAAGATCTTTAGTAGGGTATCTAAAAGGTTTAAACGTCATTACTTTAAGTAGTGCTCTCTGTGCACGTTCAAGTTCAATCATGCGCGTTTTACAGGTACCGCCCCACGATGTTATACAATATAATATTATAGATTGTGCTAGTGCATAGTATACTGATTTCAACAAATTAAATTCCGCTATATGGCGTAACGTTTTAAATACGTAGATTAATTTTCTAGTTCTTTTGGCAAGTAAATTTATATGAATCTTCCATGAAAATGTATCATCCAGTTGTACTCCTAGATAATTAATAGTTTCGGTTTTAGTGAGACACATACAAGAGCAAGTAGAATTTTGCATGGATCTTGAGCCACAAGAGTGAAACCGTATAGGGTACTCACCGTCTCCTGGGATACACCGCTTAGATATGCCAAAATATATAACTTTGGTTTTTGAGACATTAAGTGTAAGAGAGTTATTTTGCATCCATTGGGACACTATACCTAGTCCAGTCTCTGCCAGTGTTGTAGCATCTTCCCAGATTTTGTCATAAAAAACCAGAACAGTGTCATCTGCATATGTGATTATTTTACAGTTCGGTAAATTAAGATTGCACAATTCATTAATATATATTAGAAATAGGCTAGGACCAAGAACGCTTCCCTGAGGAACCCCGTACGATATATCGGTATCAGTACTATAATAATCTCCCAGCTTAACCTTTTGCTTGCGGTTACTTAAATAATCGGTGAATAATTTGTGTACAGTGCCACGAATACCAATACACTCCAACTTCCTCAGCAGTATGGGAATAGAAACCGTGTCAAAGGCTTTGGCCAGATCCAGAAACACTCCTACACATTTAAACTTTTTATCCAGCTGAGTTCCTACAAATTCACAGAGATCAGAAACAGCGTCCTTAGTCGATTTCCCGGCTCTGAAACCATACTGGTTGTTTGAGAGAATGTTTTCTTTATCTAAATATAAAAGAAGTTTTTTATTTATAATTTTCTCTAGTATTTTAGCGAACACTGTTAAAATCGAAATTGGCCGATAATTACTGATAGAATTTTTATCACCATGCTTATAAATTGGATGAACAATTGATATCTTAAAAGCCTGTGGAAAAACACCGCTGTTAATGGATAGATTCACTATGTGCGTCAAAAGAGGAGCTATAATTTTTTTGGTGGACTTAATTATATTCGTAGGTATGTTATCCCACCCGGTAGCACAGTCGTTCTTAAGGTTGTTAATTACATTTAAGATATCCTGATCCGTGACCTCTGACATGTACATGGAGTTAACTGTCGCATTAAAAAGGCAATCCGAAGTGAAATTTGTAAGATGATCACACGACGTTGATGTTATTTTAGCGGCTAAAGTTTTTCCTACATCAGCAAAGTATTGATTAGCATATTCGATAGATTTTTCTGGGGTTTCCTTAATTTTTAGTAGGTCGTTTGCAGGTTGTTTATTAGTTTGAGAGTTAGTATAGGTTTTAATGAGTCCCCAGGTTGTCTTTGGATTTTTTGAGCATTTTTTTAACTGGTCCTGTTTATATGATATTTTAATTCTCTTAAGCAAGTCATTACAGAAATTTCTATACCGAGTGTATGTTATCTTTAGAATCGTGTTGTTTGGGTTTTTCTTAAGCTTGAGATGAAGTGTGTCCCGATTCTTCATACAACGGATTAAACCGGGGGTTATCCAGGGCTTAATACATCGAGTTCGCCTAGTAACTGTAAGCATAGTAGTGTTTGTCGTTACAAGATTAGAGAGAACACCAACAAGTCTATCAGCTGCCCAGTTTGCATCCATTGAGCACAAGATATCGCTGAAGTCAAAAGACCCGATATCTGATATAAGCTTATCATGGTTCAGTTTATGAATAACTGATTTATATTTGTATTTGGGTATTTTGTTCACGCTCATCTCAACGACAACTGAATAGTGGTCAGTAACGGAGGACGTTATTATTATAGTTTTTGTAGAGTTTTTTGATTTGATCAATGCGTGATCTAAGCAGTTGTTCCCTCTAGTCGGATATTCGTGACTAGGTAAAATACCATGACTAGCTAATAGGTTGAGATAATCTGGAGCTTTACTATCAATGCTATTTGTCTTAATATCGATATTTATGTCACCCATAATTATTATATTCGTGAATTTTGAATATAACTTAAGAGTATCATTTAATGAATCGAGGAAATTGTTAATATTCCTATAAGATGGAGACCTATAGATACCAAAGACAACAGTATCTGTATTGAGTTTAACTGAAAGGCATGTTGCATCGGATATGTGTATTTCATCAACATCACAGGATAAATCATCTCTGGTATATACTACTATGCCGTCATTTTGATTATTGTTATTTTTTGAGTAATTTATATTGTATCCAGATAGCGTAGGCAAGTTTGTAGTTTTGTTAATCCACGATTCAGTTAGTATATATATATATCACAGCAAAAATCTAATCTACTTAAAAATATTTCAAACTCATCCATATTCTTTCTAATACTTCTAATGTTTTGGGTCAAAATTGTCAAACTTTTGTGCGAGCCCTTTAGTAGATATTTGCCAGATTCTGTTGTAGTTAAAAACGATTCACCAGGGTTAATTTCATCAATACAGTCATTAGTAGCATTTTTTGTAGGAAATCGAATTTTATTTAGATAAGTAATGTGACAAACAAAGATGGAGTATTTTGTAGCACTTGTGTTTAATTTCACTAGCACGTGAATGAGTGTGTGAGTGAGGGATCTTATGAAAGTGTGAGTACGTAATTTTTGTCTTAGTAACTTGGTTGTACAGTGTATGAGATAGACGATTTATAGTTTTATTAAGTTTTATTGAGGAGTGTAGAAAAAATGTGTATGCATAATATAACAAAAAATTTGAAAGAATTACCCTTAGAGCATTTAGTCGTAAAACATGAGGGCCAATGAACGTCACTTCTGATGCTAGTCATTTTTGGGTTTTCAAATTGTTCAGTTGAGCTTCATCCTTCACTTCTCTATATTGGGTTTCATCGGTCTTCCTAATATAAATCCTTCCATTTCTTGTCCAACAATACTTGAAATTGGCTATTTTCGCAATATCCCGAGCTAGGAAAAAGAGTCTTCGTCCTTTAGGAGTGAGAGCTTCAGACACGTATATTGGCTTGGAATTATTGTCTAATCCTATAGATGTAGTGTTGAGTTTGTTATTCGGATTATTTTTGTTGTACGTTTTAGATTTTTTTATTATTTCTTGCTTAGTGTTTTTGCTTTTGAACTCTGTTATTATTGTTTTGTGTTCCGCCTTACTTTTCAGGACAAAAACATCATTTATCTCATTTTTCTGTATGTCTACTTTAATGGCTTTGCAAGTATTTAAAACGATGTCAGATAACTGTGCCTTATCAAATTTATCGTCTTTTAATGGAACATTCCTAATTTCCACAGTAGAGGATCTCATAGAGCGTTCCATATCTTCTATTTTGCTTTCCAAAGTAGTGATCCGAAGAAGATTGGCTTTGCTTTCATTTTCAAGTTTTTCCACCTTTTCATGCAATGAATTGAAATGGGAGTACAGAAACTCAAGAGATTTCTCGATTTCTGTATTAGTTTCACTTATTTTTTGGTTCTGGATTTTAATTTCTGAAATATCAGATGCAAGTTTAGAAAGTGTCTCTGTTTGGCTTTCTTTCCATTCCAGGAGTAGTCCTTTAAGATCACCTGATGAGCATTGTTGAACTGGGGATTCTCTACGTCTTTTAGAACGTTGGCCACCGCAAAAAGATTCCATATTAATTTCAGTATTACCGATATCCGAGTCGGACAAAGTGATTTGGCTGTCACCCTTTGGTGGAGATCTTAATACTTTCGGCATGATAAATTCTTGGCGAAGTTCACAATTTTAGTGTCACACTCGTGAGTGACCAAAATTATTTGAGCTCCCAGTTGACTTGAATAATTTGCTATTTGTGTATCTTTATATACTGGACGTAATTTGAATAGGGCAAAAATGAACTCTTACAAAAAACACGTCCGAACACCTTCGCTGTGCGAACGAGAAAGCTGAAGAAGATGCTCTGAACATTTAAAGGTACAGTAACGTAATACAATTTTACTTAAACACCTGGTAGTGTAGTCGTTAATATTCGTCACATATTTTAGTTCAGCTTTAGTTAATGTATATACGAGGTTTACAAAATTTTATTTCGTTGACAAGAATCCATAAAATTATTATCAGTCTAACAACAATAGAGCAACATAGCGGAATAAGCCCCGACCTTTTCCTACGTAAGAGAATAGACCTGTGACCAGCAGTAGAATGTTTATAGTAGAGTACAAATTAAAATCTTCAGTGTGAAATTTTAAAATCGGTAAGTAAATTAAAAGCTATAAATAATAAGACCTACCTTGAGACCGGTTGCGACGGTCGTGAGGTAATGTATATATCGGAGTTACAGTTGTAGCTGTAAAAACTAGTATCAGCACAGGTGAGATTACATCGCGTTACAAGCACAAGCGGATCCGGTTCTCTCGCATTGATCAAGAGGATTGGCAGAAGTGAACATGTATATTCTATTTTGATTACGATTTATTGCTGGTACAAGTGCTCGAAATCACCGTACCGTTTATTCGTTCCACATAGCAGAAGTAATGACAGTTACAGAATTTGAATTCAAAACAAAATAACTTTAGCCTACATATTGCAAATTGCAAACTTGTGAAAATTGTAAAAGATACTAATATGAATCTACCATCAACTTGAGATCATCGGCCTCAAAGCTTGAATGACGCATGCGTTCCCGCGCAACGACCAATTCACTGAATTTATAGCAGCTGCAAGGTCGTATAAGAAAACGAACCGTTATGTTACCAATGTAATCACGACGGTGTATCCGAAGTTTTATGTATAATATAAAAGACCACATTTAACCAGAAAACCAATTGGGTCGTCATTCTACTTTCATATGAATTACGGTGTTATTCTACAGTAGCAATATCATGGGATGCAACTACTATACCAAACACTCCACCATTTTATTTTTACTCTACTCAGAAATAAATTTAACTGTGACAAATGTATTTACCATCAAAATAATTTTATTATTACAGTCTATAGAACTAATTTGTACATTCCTTTAATGAACACGTCTAGACAAGCCAATTCTACGTTTCAGGGTGGCTGTAAAACCAAGCGGCTCTGCGTTTACTAGCACCAGGAGCAAGTCAATAACGAAATTTTTTAAATACCTATATTAAAAATGTGCATGTACATTTATTATTATGAGACAAACCTGAGACAGTGATTAAGTGGCATTCTCAAGACGTCAAAGGTGTTAGACAACTAGGTTTTTTACGCTTACTACAATTTTTTCTGTTTCTTTAAAAGGTTAATAAAATTTAATAATACAGTACATGTTTCAATTTATAAATTAATTAAGGATACTTGTCTTACATTGGCTTGGTACGTTACCCAAAATGAAATAGACGAAACATTTTAAAACAATTATTACAAAACGAAGCGAGAAATAATTTTGCCTTTGAAATATAAGATCCCAAAATAAACGCTTGCTATTTCGTGCACGATAATACAATCATCAAGTGAACAGTACGGTATAAAATCCGTTAACTGCTTTAATCAACGAATAAACAGGGGAATATTGATTAGATGATTTAATGGCATTGATTAAGCGATAAAAACATACGAGCGATTATCTTACAAATTCTTTTAGAAGCATTAATAAAATATTCAAAATTAGCTTCTCTATTATTATTTTTTTAATATGATTACAATATAATTATAAATAATACATCAGTGGCGAACTTTAAACAAACAAAAGGGGCTATACAAGGTTTTTGTAAATTTAATTCCCAATGAGAAAAAGAGGGAATATGTTTGTAAACAACTTGTCATTTTATGATTCTAGAAGCTTCATACTTAATTATCTATACAAATAAATAAAATTGTAGTGTCTGTTTGTAATATTAAAATACACGTAATAAAGCGTATACGGTACACATACCAAAACAACACTTTTTATAATTTTTGTCTGTCTGTTTGTTCCGGCTCTCTAAAACGACTGGACCGATTTTCATGGGACTTTCACTGGCAGATAGCTAATGTAATAAGAAGTAACTTAAAGCTATTTTTATTTTAGATTTTTTTTTTATAACCTTGCGAACTGAACAATAGTTATTTTGTTAAATTCTACGCGGACGAAGTCGCGAGCACAGCTAGTTAGTAATATAAATTTATAAGCACAGTGTGCACAGATACCGGATCTGAGGAACCGGAATACAAATTTTTGTTAACAAATTTGTAGACAGCAGCTAGTAAAACGGAAAATAATAAAGTAGGATAAATATATGTACGTAAAATACAATATTAAATAATACAATATCAAATAATGAAAATTACAATACCTTGAAAAAAGTTCGAAAAAATATTAAGAAATTATACCTATGTCGATTGTAATTACTGTAATCGTATATATTCATTAATTAGTACATGTACAAAGTTTTGCAATAATCCAATCATCGGTGTCCAGTTATACTGGCACATAACCTCTATTTACAGGTTAAGTCCGACCGGTCGAAAGCTCGTCGTTATCGAGTTAACGTTAATTTTCGCTTATAGCATTACTTCCAATTTTGTATGCAGTTCCATCTTTTAATTCAATTCGATGGAAAGTCAATAGAGTTCATAATAAATTGCCTTTGTTATCAATTTAGCGTTATTTATATTTAACGCGTACATTTCATCGGACATATTGTGTCTTTGAATAAAATTTTAATGATTATTCTGTTGTTCCAACACTGTAATTTATTATTATATTTTGTACAAACTTTGTCGACTTCGAATATGAAGACAAAGAAGCATACATGCAAGAATTTATGCGAAGACTAGTTTAAGTTTTCTTTTTAGATCATAACATTAAAACCTATACGCTTTAGCCTGTAATATACCCACTGTTTGGCATAGACCCCCTTTCCTCTTGTAGGAAGAACGATCAGAACTTAATCCACCATGCTACTCCATTGGCGGAAAATTCTACACTTTAATTAAATCATAGCGACTATTATGTTTATTTAATAGTTTTTAATAACTGAATCGCTTTCGATAACAATAAATATTATTATAGCTTAAATACATAATCTTAGTAGCAGTGGCAATTAAGTCTACGTGGCAAAAACCACGTGTATCAGATACTAAAATAATTTTATTATCTACACCTACACTGATGGTGTGTTGTTTTTAGTCTAAAATCAACGCTGATTAAAACTAAATTTACAATTATAAACTACTCAGTATACTTGAGACCGTAATTTACTTATGTAATTAAAAGAGTTAACACAATTACGTTAAATATATCAAATTGTAGATCTACGGCTCGTCAAAGTTCACAATTAGATACTAACGTTTAAGTTATTAAGGAAGCCTCGCTACAGCCCTTAATGAGATCAGCCACCGAGCGACCCACGTGACCTCAGTTAAACTGACTCCGGACTAGCACCGTCTTTCATATATGTACACTTTTCCATTTTAGCAGCTTATCTTAATCCCGGTCCAATACCGCAAAATGTTAGGAAATGTGGCAATATTTTATTTGCAGTACCCGATATTGAACCGACGCTGAAAGATGAGCATCTTATATTTATAGAAATATATGAAATTGATTTCTTTGCAACCATAATGAGCCAAATACGAATAGATTTTTTGATTTAAAACTGAATTTTCTGTAATAGTTTTATTATACAAGACTTTATCGAAGAAAAAACCCCAAGCAGGTTTTATTTTTCACTTTCGAATTACCGCAAATTGTTTTCTTCAAAGATATTAGAGAGTTTTCTCGTTATTACGCATCACTGTGATTTAAAGTCAACGATGCCATGTATTATTTTAATGGTGAGTGAAATGTGAACAAGCTATGTAATTTTTCTACAAAAGGCTACAATTATAATCATATATGGTATTCTTTAAAATACCACGTTGCTCATATTCTTAAGTACAATCTCTGTGTAAATATGCCCTGAGGTATGACAAGCGAAATCCGCATATCAACTCGTGCGATCCGATAGCAGACGACTTGACTGTTCCTAAACCTTTGATACAATCTCATTTCTCTAGCGGATCTTGACTAATAAACAACTGTTGACTAAAATAGGATGCAAATATTGCGTTGCAGTGATGCGCATAATACTTATTCTAAATTATCCTACTTTTGATACGTTTTTCTCGTCCATATTTCATCATCGTTGCCCCGGAGTTTCTTTTAACACTATTAATATGTCAGTTGTAATATCTCAAACAATTTCACATCTCGTTTGTATTCTTCCCTATGCCGTGAACATTTAGTAAGGTTGTTTCGTATCAAAGCTCATGCCGTCAGTCACAAACTTTCCAAATCAACGACGGGTTTACCTAAGTCTTAAAATTGTAACCTTGTTGTACAGCCCTGAAGTCGTTAAGCATTTATGATATCTCAATTAGCTCAATAATAGGCTATCATTCTGAATCAATGAATGACATACAAACAGTTATATTGTTAGTTACAACACATTTCCCCGTGTAAATAATAAATAATTACACGTAGATTGATATTGAGAAGATAATAAGCTACTCGAAGTACTTACTAATCCTGCGCAGACGAAGTCAAAGGTACCAGCTAGTATTTATTTAGTAATTATATAATTAAGCATAAGAACACATTCACGAAAATAATTTAGCTTCAAACATGATCAAAATATCACACATTGACATTCTATCTATACGAATAAATAAAATTGGAGTGTATGTTTGCAATATTAAAATAACCGCTTTTTACTAAATGCATATGGATGTATGTATATACGGCACATATAGTCTCAGTCGGTCTGTTTGTTCCGGCTAATCTCTGAAACGGCTGGACCGATTTTGACTGGACTTTCACTAGCACATAACTAATGTGATAGTAACTTAAGCTACTTTTATTTTGAAGATTTATTTATTTTCTAACTCTGCGAACTAAACAATTTTTTTTAAAATTCCACGCACGCGGACGAAGTCGCGAGAACAGCTAGTTTAAAAATAAATTAAGAATTCGATCACAGAAAAGTGTAGCGTAAACGCACGCATAATTATTTAACTTGTAAGAGTCCTCGACGAGCCCTCGACAACATTGCAATTTTAGGGCCACGACCTTTAGTGTACTCGTTCAGTGCAAAACGCCCCGGAGGTCCTCGTCGCCTCTTCTAGATCGAAAATACTCAAACGAAATTTATACGAAAGTTTTCTTGCAAGCGTATCTTAAAATTAAATTCTTTCATGATACTTCCTATAAAAGAGAAAGTTTGGGACGTATGTTCGCAATTGTTCGATGCGAATTTCGTCTCAATATTTCTTTAACAATTACCTGCCAAAGTTTTACCGCGAAAATCCTCGTTACGAAACAAATTTAACTTTCACGAATATAAATTAACATTAGACTAAAAAGAATTTCATAACTGAATATTATTTAAAAAAAAAACGAAAAAAGAAAACAATTGGACGATTACGTAATATAAAAACGCTATTTAATAACTAAAGTTTTTAAAACTAATTTCATTTATATACTGTTTTGTTGCTTATAGTTTAGTAGCCGTAATAGTGATGAGTAATATATGTACGTAAGATAGAATTTGTTATCACTAATATTCAGTGGGATAATCTCGGGATAATGGTATGACGTAAAGGCTTTTACACTAAGTTCGCTGAAGGCTTACGTCTTTATTAAGAATGCATGATTCAATTTGGTGAGATGTCTTTGTAAATACGATATTAAGAATTTCAAGTATGTGTAAAGTTACTATACGTCTTTGGAGACATCAGAGAGAATAACAATTAGGTACACAAAAAGGAGCCCGCTAATTAAATAGAAACAAACCGGAATTACAATATTTTTTTTAGATGTATGACTTAACGTAAATTATTTTATTTACATACATTATTAGGAGTCATAATAAGTAATATAGCATTTAATGTTATTTTTCACATATTTCTGGTAAATATAATAGTAGGGTAAAATATTGAATAAACAGAGTTTACGGGATTCATATTTATGTAATAACAAATTAGAAGTGCCATCAATCATAATGAACAATGGAACATTTCAACATTGGGTGAATGGTGACAAATATGACAAGAAAGAAAATAATGTTATATATTGAAACGTAACGTGCACAGCAATTTCACCCTTTAAATGTTATTCTTTTCTGAGTATGTATAAACATAAAAGATTTATATAATATTTCAAATTTTTATTTTTAAGATATTTCCAAAGATAATTTAGTATAAACAGATTATGTGAACCCTATTATGTGTGTTTAGATATTTTTTATAATTGGCAATAATTTACTAATAATAATTCCCAACATTACAATTTTATCTTTAGCTGTTAAAATCTCTCTAATTTTTAAAATAGAAAGAAATAAATATGAACCCACAATTTAAATTTTATGTAATAAAAACATACATTATATAATACGATACGACATTTAAAAATCTATTACTGACATAAACTAATAATATATACTGAAAATATGTACTGTTATAACTCTCTCACTTCAAATTATATTATATATTATATTTCAAAATTCTTTAGATTTATACATTATATGTATGTTGTGTTAAATTGCTACAAATAAAATAAATAAAAGTTAAAATGTATTGTTTGTTCAACACACGCTTCTCCTTCCACTTACACGTGTTTATTTGTTTAAATGTTGTTTATGAAAATCTTTAACATATACTTTAACAATTGACGTTGATGGAAATATATTATTAATGACAGCTGTGAAAACAACATTTACCCCTATAATATCGGAAAATATCAGGGCATGTATAAATAGCATAACACACCCGAGGAACGAAAGCGTCGCCGTTATGATTAGTTTAACCTACAAATCGATTCCAGTTCAACGGTTCGAGGTGTTTTATTCATTAGAAATGATTTTCAACAATTAAGGATAATTATTTAACAATATGTAAGCAATCACACGATAAGATCTAACGATAGTAAACGATAATGTTATTATAATATAATTGTTGTAACTATATCGAAATGATGATTTATCAATTATGTTTTTTTTTTTCATTCTTACTGAACAAAATAATATACTAATATTTTTAACAGATAAATATTACGAACTGCGTTTTATTTTCAGTTTTTTATCATTTTGTAGTTACTTTGTCTTACTTTTATACGGAGAAAATTTATCTCTTCTCTTCTATAATATGTCTTGATATAATCTGAAATATGTCCGTCCACGTTTAAAAACAAATACAAACTCGTGACCTCGATTCTATATATACGTATAAAAGATAAAACGTTCTTATAAAAGATAACAAAGTTATATATAGGATAGAAAAATATTTGAATTTTCAAAGTTTTGTGACTAGTTTCAAGCCAAGAATAGAAAAGTAATGTATCATAATATTATAATAATATTTTGCCTTTGTTAACCAATAAAAACGCTAATAAATTATTATATCATAATGTCCCTAATACATTAGGATCAGGTCCACTCGGGATCTTTAGAAAATGTATTTTAAATCTTACAATATTCTTAATTTAGATTCATTCCATTTGAAAAATAAAATCCAATTACGCATAACAATATATTTACAACAACCCTTAAGAACAAAATCGAAAACTTGAAAAATCCAAACGAAATAAAATCACAGCAATTAATCATATTAACACTTAAACCCAACACTTAATAAACAATTTAAATTTTCGTTAACTAAAAGTCCGAGGAAACTCCTTATTAATAGTTTAAAAACAATTACAAGGATTGTCGAATTAAAAGTTTTTCATAATCGTGTTCGGGTTGTCGCGTCGAAAGCTGCCAATAAAGCAAATTGCAAACTTTCTTGACCTTCCAAGTTAGTCAGCGACGCCCCATCCCCCGTTTGCCCCCGCGGGTCCGCATTGCAGGCAAACTAAAGGACGTTTAAAATAAGAACCGAACTAAGAGACCCGCCATCATTCGAAACCCTTCATATTATAACTCATATAGGACTCATATAGACTTGACATTCGTGTGACTATTAAGTCGATGACCTCCGTTGAAACGAACGGACTTTATTAGTAGTATTGGCGTAACGGCGAACACTAATTTATGAACGCGTTCCCTACGAAACGTTCAGACAATTGGAAACAATTGATTTTGTGCCAGGGCTTCGGCCGTGTAACTAGCATTGTTAGGGAGTCTTTTTATAAAATTAGTGAAACCTTGACCCTATATGGCGTAGTGTAGGGTTCAAGGTTGACTGTTTTACGGCCTGCAATCTTGTGAACTTTATCGTTTTTATACGACTGAAACCACTATTCTCCAGTTCTGGCTAATATAAAGCGGGCCTAAAACGAGACAGCTCTGATATACATTTTTTTATTACACTTGACATTTAACACATCATTCAAGCTGTAATATGAGTGATAAAGTTTTTGATTTATGTCGAAAAAATGTGCTCTCTTGCAATATATCAAAATTATCAGTATACATATTTTATCGGATAACTTACTATCCTATCATGAAATACAATCTCCTTTGAAGTTTCATGAAAGAAACTAGCGGAATTGTGGAAATTAATTCCGTAGCAATTTTCGGTAATAGACCGTATAATTAATACGTTTGTTTACATAAAGCCTTCGACTGTGAACCTTTTACCTGTTTGTGGATGACATGAATACAAACTCCTATACGTACAGATAACGAATTATATTGCTTTGGAGTTCAACATTACTTTATTTTTGCTGTACAAAACTACAGACAAATAACTGAAGCTAAAACAAACACCTCATTCTGTATAAACGGCAGAATTATACAATTTGAATTTTCAAACACATTATTTGATGATGATTAGAATATTTGATAAAATCGTTAAGCGAGATAATTATCAAATTATGACCATCGTAAATTTTTTACCTTTTCAAACGCCATTCATAACTTAAAAATGTGTAATCTGTAAAGCTTGGTACCTACATTTCTTTCGTCTTTTATTAGAGGCTAAAAATCCGATGAATCACAAACGACCTTCACCTCTGTCGTTTCGATATCCGCATTCATATATATCATGTTAAAGTTCTGAAATGTTGAATTTGATTTGTTGTACAAACACAAATAAATCCTAACCAAACGTAATAATGCATCGACTCGTTTATTTTTACACGTAATATAAAATAAAATATAGCTTCCGACTTGTAAAATTCGTTCAATATTAAATGTCGAAACGATTATTAAATGAAAATGCGATTATGTTCGCATGTATATAATCTCACCGTAACACTAATTAATTATCCAGAGAATATACAACGTACATACTTTCATCATGCCAACAATGTGACTTACTATGCTTCGTTAAACATTTACTAAAAATAATACAGATAGCGTCACGTACAATATATTGATGCAATGTTTAAAATATGATATAAAACAGAGAAAGGAACTATTGAATTGTGTTCCTATTAAGTATAATTAGTTCATAACACAATACATTGTGTGCGTTTCTCTTCTTGTTCGTAATTAAAAATAAATTAATACTATTCATCCAATTACAACGAAAATTTTAATTCATTTAACGCTTTGACATAAACAGTAAAGGTTCTTACGCATATGAATCCGTATGATTAATAAAATCGTAGGCTTGTTGTTAGCCTTCATTAACGTTGTGTGAACGTAAAAGCCTCTCCCAGTAACAAACTCACAACGACGTTTAAGTTCATTCAATGCGATGACGTCAGTACGGAAAATATTATGTTGAATCATGTAGCATGCAATAAAATAACTATTTCGAATATAGTATAAGTCGATTCATTAACATAGTACCATGTACAAACAAGTTAGAACACATTTGTTGAATAACTTTGATTCATTCGCATACACTATTTTTGTACGTTGATGTATTTTTTGATACATCTTGACGAGGATTTAACGATTTTCTGCTAAGAGAGTCTTTAGCCTCTATATATAAATAACTAGCAGTTGCCCACAGCTTCGCTCGCGTATTAATTAATATTTTTACAGAGGGGCTGAAATAGTGTATAATCGACCGTGTGACAGTGTGTTACCGACCTTTCTGTACACGACATTTATGGTTCATCTTTTGTGCGTTAGACCTACCGGACTGCTCGCAAGGCTCCTTCAAGATCACGCTTCATGTTACAGTCGTGCGACAAACAAGTCTCGCCTTAGGTCATCGCCAAGCGATTTTAAGGTAATTTCAGTAATACGAACTAATCTACTATTTTACCATACAAAATTTCCGCAAACGCTTTAATACTTATTAATGTTATATTCAATCAAAAAGCTAATCATAAAATTTAATGTTTCTAAAATATACAATTCATAACTACATAAATTAACGGAACTCTGAATTTAAACTTTCAACCCTTATTTCACGCCTCTAAGATTAAATACACAAATATACAAAGAATAAATATTCATTTTTAATCAGTAGTCCAAAAGGAGGTATAATTTTTTAAAATCTATTCTTAGCGAACTTCTATTAATTATAAAATTGTAGTCTTTGTAGCACAAATAATTAAAGAATTCTAAACAAAGTTGCGAAACCCCTTAGACCACCTCAAACCGGTCCTGTCAGAAAATCTATTTACGTTGTTACGTTTGTTGACTACTACTAATTGTAAACTACCTATGTGAAAGTTTTCAAGTTATTTTAGCACAAAAAAATTAATGACATTAAATCTTCTGAGACCCCTTAGATCACTTTAAAGTGGCTTTGTCGCAAAAACGACGCCTACTTACGATTAACTACCTCTTTTCCAAATGTCAAGCATAAAAAATATAGCTTTTTATAAAAATGTTCGAGAGCTCTTAGACCCCCTAGTGCCGTCCATTCAAAATAAGCAAAAAAAATTAGAACTTTATTATGAACAAGATTTAGAAATTAGTTAAACAACAATATTCACCGGGCAAAATCGCTTTGATCATAATCATTAACATTGGGTGTAGTCTTAAAACAATAGTATTAGATATTATAAGTATATGTACCAACACAGGTTCGAGTATCGTAAAGTATACATCATTAAGATGTCGGAAAATTTCGTAACAAATCATCTAAATATCCAAATACTAGTTTTTGTATTATAAGCAACTCATTGTTAAAAGTACTTTAAGTTGATGCTAACACTTGAAAAGATGGGACGAAGTAGATATTCAGATACGAAACCGGTAACAATTGTTGTATCTTCAAAGTTCTTTTCTGACGGGCAATAAAAATATGCATCTGTCGTCATCTTTGCATTGCTAGGAATTTAATCTATTTTATGTGTTTAGTGCTGCTATTTAAAAGTATTACAAATTGAGAATTTTTAACTTTTAAGACCTCTACACTTGCTAGTGAAGATGCTGACATAGAAGAATTATTTTGTAGATTCAACTGCAAACCAGAATGAGACTTATTGTTGAACATTCCAATCATCATCGGTATGTAATGTTTTTAATTTGAAAAAAAATAACATAAAATTTATACGAAGAGAGTAAAACGAAGTTTCTACAGTATTTCATTAAAGCAACATTTTGTTTTTTATTTTCGACACAATAGAAACTCATCAAGCGTCAACAATACACGGAGAATTCAAACGGCACGAAAGCAACATTACTGCACTTTCACCAAGAACAAATAACGATTAGCAAGCTATTAAATGTAGCGTAATTAACGTTTACACACCTGAATATTTAGCGATCAAATATACCAGTCTGCAACAAATATTTGAATAATATACGCTTACACACACAGTGTTATACAATTCGAAATAATTATATCATGAGCAAGCGTGTAACAAAAATATTTGAAATTGACGATACATAACATCTGAAACACACATACCAGGTTATCGAAGTATATTAGACACACTAACAGTCAAACAAATTATATATTATACTCTATATGAAAAATTATAAATCCAGGTGAACAGTTGTAATTTAAAAAAAAAACAAATTTCGATTTTTTTTAACTCATTCTTACTATAACAATAATTATACCATTATTAAAGTTCGATACAATCGTTTATAACCTGCTAACCTGCATTAACGCCTTGAATATTATACAAAATACCTGTATAAAGTCAGGGTAGATTGACTTTGGCGTGACGAAAATGTTTCAAGGACGAGTCGGAACAATGTCGACTATAAATACACTGTCATGGTCACCGTGTTTCAGTGTATGCAAATATGGCGTGTTAAACCCCATTACTTTAGCAATATCAGCTACAGTTACATTTGTTTAGATTATTTCAAACACTTTTGATGACTTTGCAGCAAATTTTATCTATACGCGGGAACGTTATTTTTGTATAAGCTTTCGCAGATATAATTAAAATGAAGGGATAACGCTATCAACAATCTCCAACGTCAAGCATATCTTTTAATTAAGCAAAAACTTCTCTGTTACATCCCAAACTAGTAACAGCAACGTTGGAGGTGTTCGAATGTTTGTCTTATATTGACGTTGTTTAACTTCGCGTCTATCGTAACGTCCGTGGTTCAAAAACTGTAAACTATGATCTTTAACGGTAATTAAATTTAAATCCTTTATACAAATGTTTCTGTTTGTTGCTAAAACAATGGTGACGTTATGTGTATTAATTTTTAATTATTACATATAATATTTCCAAAGTTGCTTTTAAAGGAAACTTAAAGTAAAAGGAACAGTAAAGTTTTGGGGACTCAATTAAAATATGAAATATCACAAGACCGTATTGAATTAATAATGTCTGTTTTAATTACGTTTTACATTTTTATCTATTCAAAACTGTTTAATTTGCATAAAATAACACGTATCGCAATTTTGACTATAGTCTTTTATATTGCATCGTATTTTGCAAGGCACGCATAATAACGGTATTCGAAAGTGTGTCAAGATTGCAATAGCAACATGTATTCAAAGCTATTCAAAGCGAGAAATGCAAAGTATCGAAAGAATCAAATTGTAATGCGTGAGATCTTCCTATTTATACGAGTAAATGTGTTAATTGGGAAAACATTCAATACCACTTGATAGACTGCTACTCCATGGTTACACTGCAGGACCAATGAAATTGTTTTTCAAATTTAATTTATTGAAACATCTAGTAAGTAATAAGTAATACTCTAGCCTCTTTAAAAATATATATAAAGACAGCATTTTAACAGCTTTAGCAGTTTTACAAACGAGGTCATCAAGTTTTATTTTATACCAGTATAACCGTTTATTTATTTTTAATGTTCAAAATATCCTATTTTACGTTTATTACAAAATTAAATAAAACATCCAGTATATATGAAACATCCACCCCGTATACGCTATTAGCATCCGCACTTCCACAGTAGAACCAGAGTAGAACGTGTAGAATAAATACTAGTTTTTTTTTATAGACGGAAAGTATGTGATAATACAGCATCTTCTAAAGTAAACAAAGGATATATTAAATGGAACCGGACGGCAAACGACTGGGTAATAAAAATGCAAATATCGATCATAACATTCATACCGGAGCAGACGTTATTGTCGGCGCTGGCGGAATGCCACCCTTCCCATTCGCTTTCAAAGTGATCACACGATATACACCCGGAGTCCCGGACCGTATATCTTTCCTTTCGTATAATTAGTTTTCGACAAAGCAATGACTGTGCTTTGTTGAAATAAGGAGAGATCAAGCCGAAGCCGAGATATACTTGCAGCAGGTTTGTTAATTACATAAAACAAAAGACAGGAATTTTAGAGGGCAACAATACAAAAGAGAAAACTTATTATTTTACCACTATTTTTATAACTAAGAAAGGATTGGTTTTTCTTTGTGCGTTCTAATATTTACAAATCCTGTTCAAATAAAGTATACTCACACATATTACTTAAAACTTATGATATAAATCTGTAACAATCGTTATTTGGTTAACTGCTATTTTTTTATGTATATTAAAATTAAATTTCAAAGTTTTTATGTATGTCTAGTTTCTGAGGACATAAAAGAGCGTAATGTCTATGATCTCGGTGATGTCGAGCTGTGGGCAAAAGTCAAATGCAGATACAACTTTCTCGTGAGCAAACGTTTTACGCAACAATCAAGCAGCTATTGTTTTCGAAGCGATTCACGAAATCGCCCACATAGAATCACGCCTATCAGCACACCAAGTAAGAATGGCAATGAGCTAGTGATTAATGACCTATGCCGCGTCAATCTCTGTTGGGCTAAATTATGACAAATTTATTCCCTACAGCGCAATAAGCGAACTATTTATTTCAAAAAAAATAATATACGGCTTTGAAAATTTTTGACGCTTATATTTCGTCTTCATCGGTAGAAGACTAACATTAAACTTTAAGCTGATAAGATTTGAAACATTTTACATTAAGGATATATATTTTAATAAATGATTCTAAACGATTTTTTCAAATATTTAAGTCAATAAACGCTTCACTTTTTGTTAGACGTCATTAAATCAGATCAAGTTTTGTATAGTTTTATGACAATGGCGTGGTAGATACTTATAGCCACATTTATAGCTATGGATATTTAATATTTTCAGCATACCGTGGCTTCATATTTTGTAGAAAGACTAAAAAAGTTAGCGTCGAAGGGAACCGAGACGGATCGACAGTAATCCATAAAGAGAAGCCGCCTATCACCGACAATCTTATTTCGCCGAGTCACGATTTAATATTTAATGTCATATTACCTAGACTCGGAAATAGTGCAAGCTGCAAGCGTACAATTACAAAAGTGACAACGGTAGTTCCACAAAATTGACTATTACAACTTTCTTAACGCGTTATTGCAGTGACAATTACTGATAAACACCTAAAATGATAAAATATATTTTAAAGACAGCAATTACTATAAATATAATAATATAATATATTTTTGTTGCATCAGATTACTCAATTTCGCATTATAATAAACACAGCTAAATGTCCACCCGCATTCTTTAGATACTCTGCAGTGCAAAGCAGTTTAACTATGGGGGAAAGTTCTAGATTCTCTTATATCTTATGGTAACGTTTACACAATCTGCGCCCAAGCCATTATAAACTTATCACAATTATATTGAAACCTTTAAGGAAATATGATAGCTTTGCTTATAAATAGCGAGAAAATTAATTAGTAAAGCACCCGGAACTGAACATAGGTGCGGTTTTATATCGTAATCATTACTTCGAAACATTCTACACCTACATCTACGTTTACAACTCATGTATAACATAGGTATATTTATATATAAGGAAAAATTACCTTTTCTGCGTGTTATTAAATAATATAAACTAATAACCGAAAATATTATAAACAACAGAGGAAATCACTGAAAATACTTATAATTAAAGTATACTTACTTATACTTATAGTTAAAGATTTTAATTAAAATTTGAATTTTTAATATACCTACGTTAAATAAAAATAATTAAAATCTGATCATTAAATTTTTCTGATTAATTAATCAATATGATTTTAACTTTTATTTATCTAATTGGGAAATATAAATTATATAATAAACATTTGTATTTCCTCAATAGCAATCGAGGTAAAAAAATTAAATTATAAAAATTAAATCAAATCATATTAACAAAGCATAGCGAAGAATCGGTCAGGTGAACATATCCTGTATAATTACCTACTTTACGTCGAAAAGTATAAGGCTTATATTACAGATAATTGAATAAATATCACGTTACGTAACGTCTACATTAACTTACGCACATGACTTCCTCATTTTTAATTTAAGGAATTGTAACGTAATCATAAGCGGCATTGCGTACAATAAACTGATACGTATATGCTGATTACGGTTATGTGCTTGCTACCGCTAAATTTAATGTAAATAATTTATAGTAAAAAAAATATAAAAATCATAACACCATTACTATCTGTAAATATTTAGTTCTTAAGTTGTGAATTGTAAATATGTATGATGTTTAATTAAAAATATAAAATTTATAATAGTACAAATAAAATTAGCATCTTATTTATTTACTGCACAAAACAAAATAGGGACTTCAGTTACTGACAACATTAAAGTATAATTCATTTATTAATCTTTCCGAAAATCAATTTGTTATATACCGGCGGATTCTGGTATATACATACCTGTTTCACCACTCCATACAAAATTTCATAAATAGGCACACGAGACACATAAAGTTAAGAAAGTTCACAGATATATTTACATAAAATCTGGGTAGTCTGGAAGAAATGGCTAATTAGCCATAAGTCCGCTCATTGTACTTTACTGTCTGTAACTATCTTTATGCTTTGTTTGTAATATATAGTGGTGTACAATAAAGTATAAAATAAATAAATAAATAAAAATAAAAATCAAAAATATACTTCGAGGTAAAGAATAAAAATTAAAGCTTCAAAATCAAAATGGTCCCTACATTATTTTGGTTATCTTTGTAGTTTGTGCAAGAAACTCACCTTCAAGTATGATCCATAATATTTAGTGACGTACGGGCTATCGCACTGTGACAGCACCATGATCTCCTGCTGGATGTCTTCGATTTCATCTTCGGCTTCTTCAAGATCAATTATTTTTATGGCAACGACCTGTTGCGTTCTGTTATCGACGCCTTTGAACACCTCACCAAAGGAGCCCTTGCCGATCTTCTCCTGTTTCGTGAAGATCAGCTCGGGATCGACCTTCTGGAAAAAATTGACAAGTTTAATAACCAGTTATTCATAATAAGCCATTCGCTCTGCGTCAGCAATGCGATAAAATTGCTTTGGCATTAAGACAAAATTACAGTTTGCCTATCTACATTTCTGTTCAATAGCCTCGATTTCTGTCGCTTGTCTTTATCTAATTTTCATAATTTTATACCATATAAAAATACCGGATAAGTGCAAGTCTAAATCATAACGTAGGTAGTAGTAAAACGCTTAACAGTACACATTTTAAATATAACAAACCAAATAAGCCTTTGGGTACAAAACCCTCAAAATTTAAATATCATTTTTAAATAAATAAGAGATAAACGAAGTATTAAGGCTGGAATGTTCATATCTAATAATAACTTCCTTAATCCCAAATGATAATTATTTTATTAACTTCAGCAAATCGTTGCGATAATAAAAACACCTGTAATAATAAAAAGCTAGTAGGTTTTAATATAAAATAATTTATTATTAAGTGTGCGTAAAACGTAATAAATTTTATTATTTAATTGCCTATATCCTATACTGCCTTACGTAAAATCGATAAAATTTTAAATATTTAGCAATTCTTCTGAAAAAAAAACAAAAACGTTATCAGCTACTTGAGTGATAAGATGCGCACCTTAAAACCCGATATACTCGTAGTTATCTTGAGATCTTAGTAAAATAATTTCGATAGAAAAGGATTGTTTTGACTACAAATTAACCAGTTTGGTATAACTCCGATTATATAAACGCAATGATGATGTTGTAATGCATTATAATAGTCTGTTGAAATCATCAATCTTTCAAAATAAACAACATTTTTTTCGTTATATTATTACATATAGTACATTTATTAGGTCCTTACATATGAAATAGACCCGCATAAAAAATGTTCCGACCATACAAAACGCCAATTTCATATGTAAAGGGCATTAGTAAGTTAAAATTTTAGATTAGTTTTTTTTTTTTTTTTGACAGAATTTTGACTTCTACTAAGTTCTAGAAAAGGCGAATTCTTTTAGTATAATTATTTATGTATAAGAAGCTATTTTACAAGCGCCGTAGATCACGTGGTTTGAAATAATTTATTATTATAAAAGACTAAGATAAAAAAAAACTAAGCTATTAATTTTATATCTTTGAATGAAATTATTAGACATAAACATTCGAAGAATTTCCATAATCCATAAATAACATGTCCTTTATACGTTTACGCTACTGTTCTTAGTTTATCTTGAAGATTAAAATACAATATGGAAAACGTTCATATTATTTATTACGTATTCAATATAATAATTATAACGTGGAACATGACAGCCAGATACGCCTGCGTAGTAAACAAAGTACCGCAACATTTCTGATGTTAAGTAGTAGCCAACAAACGAGTGAAGACCTCTTGGCATTTGGCTGACATTGCTTCGGAGTCAAGGCTTACGGAGCCGTCCGCTACGTGACGACTTTACAAAACACACGGTCGCGGCGTGAAAAATCGATTCTTATTCAAATTTTAACTCACTTTGTCCCAAATTGTTTTGAAATTATTCATATGTATGCGACAGGTACACTGTTTGAATTTTTACCGAGTTTGAATTTGAATGTTGCTACGTCGAAACGTCGTCAATATAAACCATGACGCATCGATCGATCCATCGATTCTGCCTGTAATATCACACTACTGGGTCTCTTTCTCTTTTTTTAAGGTAGGAGAGGGTTCAGAGCTTAATCCACCAGTGTTACTCTACTGCAGGTTGGCGAATAACCATGACGCATAGGCACAAACAATTATTAATTTATCTACTTAACTGATATTGTTTAAAACACTTTATATTAATTTGATCAATAAACTCCACGTAATTACAAGAGTATATAACTTATATTGGTCAGTTAGTATCAGCGACCGATAGAGCCGATCTGTACGTAAACCAATGCATGATGATAACGTAGAAATATGAAAACGCAATCATAGTTACAACACGTGGATCATTTTATACGGTTTGGTCGCGGAGCAGCGGAGGAGACGTGACCGGATTATACAGGAGTCGAGCTTACGACATATTGGAAATTAAATCCCTGACATTTACTAACTTCCACATTTTCAGAAACATACAACGAAGAAATCTTACAGCCAACGAAAAAGTTGAAAATCAAATCGTTATTAAAAGCTATCAAATGTACTTTAAAGTTTTAAACTTTCAATATTTAATGTTAATAGAAATTTCACTTGAAAGTTTTTACTTAACTCAATTAGTCAGTCAGTTCAACCTACTGCAGTTCACTGCTGGACATAGGCCTCCCCAAGTTCGCGCCAGACGTCTCGGTTTTCCGCAATCCTCATCCAGCCTACACCGGCAATCTTACGTAGATCGTCGGTCCAACGGGCCGGAGGACGTCCCACACTGCGTTTACCAAGACGCGGTCTCCACTCCAGGACCCATCTGCTCCAACGGCCATCGGTTCTGCCACTTCAACTTAGTAATTATGTGGGCTATATATTATGTCAGTTACTTTCATTCTTTCGCGGATAGTCTCATTTCTAATCCTATCTTTGAGAAAAACCCCAAGCATAGCCCGTTCCATTGCACGTTGATCGACTTAAAACTTGTGGACCGGTCCCTTCGTCAGAGTCCACGGCTCGGCTCCATATGTTAACACAGGCAGGACCCATTGCTAGAAGACTTTTGTCTTCAAGCATTGCGGAATCTTCGAAGTGAAGACTCGACGAAGCCTGCCAAACGCCGCCCAGCCCAACCGAATCCTCCTATCGGCCTCCTTCTCGAAGTCATTGCGGCCTAGTTGGTTAGTATGGCCTAGGTAAATATAATCATGAACAACTTCGAGAAGGTTACTATCGACCGATACCGGTTTCGGTATGACTTGGTTGTTAAACATAACTTTCATTTTGTCCAAGTTCATACAGAGGCCGACACGTCGCGGGAGGACTCGTTTAGGCCGGCCAGCATTTGACCTAACTCATCCAACGTCTCCGTAAAGATGACGATATCGTCGGGGCAACGAAGGTTAGAGATGTATTTACCGTTGACATTGATGCCTCGTTCCCCCCAATCCAAGGTCTTAAAGACATCCATCCATTACATCTCCCTGTCTTACCCCACGCTGGAGGGAAATGGGACTTGTTCTCTGGTCCTGGACATGAACGGTCATCGTCACCGCGTCGTATATAAACCCCAGTACCTCGATATATCACCAGTCGTTATGACTTATCTGCAGAGATTCCAAGACAGCCCAGTTCTCGACAGAGTCGAAGGCTTTCTCGTGGTCCACAAATGCCATACACAGCGGCTGATTATATTCTTCTGTCTTTTGAATAATCTACCGAACAGTATGGATGCGGTCTACGGTGCTGTAGCCATTTCGAAACTCAGCCTGCTCTGGTGGTTGGAATTCATCGAGTCTTCTGGCGAGACGATTCGTAACAACCCTCGAAAACAGCTTATAGACGTGGCTCAGAAGTAAGATCGGTCTGTAATTCTTCAACAGAGACTTATCGCCTCTCTTATAGAACAGCACCACCACACTTTACTTAACTACAGATAATTAATACTTATTATTTTTTTAAATAAAATTTATAAACATTAAGTATTTTTTTAACAAAATAAACGTAATCTTACTTACGTTTAAAGCTTTAAATTATTATTATTATAAAAAAATCTCAATACCAGTAAAAAGTATCAGATAACGATGAAACAATATTTAAAGATTCCTTTCTCGGAATGAATTACACGACGAACTGGTCCGCTCTACGATTTCAGGTGATTAATTTAAGATTTTGTTTGAGGAAAAATACTGGCTTATCTCATCTTACTTTTGGCAAAATCATTTAAAATTTGCACAAAAAAAAATCCAGAAAGAATTAATTACTATTAACGCTTAATAAACACATGATTAAATTATAATTATTTACTAATATATCATATATTATATAATACTTCATAAAACTCCAATAAATATAAACGACACATTATTTATTCATTTTAGGCTAGCGTATCCTTTTACATTTAAAGCGAACTAAAATTTCAATACAACGAAGAGTATTTTTATTTCAATAAGTTCTTTTTAATACATACTACTAGTTCAGCAAACAAGCGTACGGCTCACCTGATGGTAAGCGGTTACCGTAGCCTATAGACGTCTGCAATAACAGAAGCATCGCAAGCGCTTTGCCAACCCTATCCCTAATCCCCCCCTCCTCAGGAGCTCTGCTCACCTTACTCATCACAGGAACACATCACTGTTTGAAAGCAGTATTATTTAGCTCTGACCTTCTATAAGATCAAGGTACTATCCCAGTCGGGCTGCTCCATATTTTGAGCATGAAATTTCCTACGGTGACCTAGCTCACTTAATAGTAACACATTAAATAGAGGCGCTGGTTACAAATGACACTAACAAAATAAAAATAGCGAGAGTTTAATAAGAGCGTTTAAATAACCGTTTAATTAAATTAAAGTTATTCATGAGAATGTAAAAATATTTAATATTACTAATTTATTTTTTGATCTAAAAGCGGAGATAAAGTCAGCTTATTACCGTTTAGACTTCGAGTTATTTAATGCAAGTCACTCTAGACGCAATCTTTAACAGTTAGTTCCGTCGTCTATGTAAATTCACTCAAACTCTCATCGAACGTCTAATATTTTTGTTTCACATCACTTCTGCATATAGAACGGCTTTGATTCCCCCATCGTATAATAAGCTGGGACACGTAATGTCATTATTCCCTCTTTAAACTCGATGCGTAAAAGGCCTTTAGGGGTGATAAAATGAAACTCATCGAGAACAAAAGCGTTTATTGAGTTTGTTAGGATCGTGAAAAAAATTTAAAATAAGCGAAGTATTTTTCAGACCTCAAAAAAGTTAATAGAAGCGGGTTCTATCCGATCTTTGTCGAGACGCTGTTACGATTTTAATTAAAAAATCGGAGCTGGCTACGGCTACGCCAGAATCGCTTAACGACCAGCAGTATTAAAACTTCCTTTGAAAATGTTAACGAAACACACTCAGGCACACATACACACAAATAGTAGCTTTTCTGGTTTTTCCATTTTATGCAATTAGTGACTTTGATTGTAGCTTTTGTTACTTACTTTTTCATCGTTTGATTGAGATAGAAAATTGAACTCAGCTTAAAATAAAATTAGGTATATAAATGATTTTATTTTCATACAATAAATAGACTTAATTATTAATAGGTTTATTAATATAATAAAAATAAAGTATAATATTGATACGTCACACTTGTTTTTATAATAATAAAGTATAATAAAAACAAGTATTACGTATCAATATTTTGCGCTACATGCGCATATTTAATCTTATTATTAATTTAAGAACAATTGTGATTCGAAAATCTATTTCAAAAGTACCAAATTCGAAAGAACAATTAAAAAGTTTAACGATAAAACTTTTCAAATATCTTCCCCTGCGAATTATCAAGAAAATAAAACTCATGACAACATTATCGAATTACAAAATTCTTATCTTGAAACAGATTTTGAAAAAATTTAAGTGTTAATGGCTCTTATAAACTTTCCACTTGAAAGGCGTTTCTTATATACGTTAGTATATTTAGATAAAATCCAAATTTATATTGCAACGTGCACAACATTCAATCAAAAATGCATACGTACATGATAGAGGTACAAATGCTTTAAATACTAGCAGTTTACGCATCATAAAAAAAAATACGCTTTTATGAAAACGATTAACGATTTAAAGATAATGATATAATCGAACGTAATTATTTTAAAATATTTTATATATGTAAATTATTTATCGTGAACTTTGTAGCTTTATATGAATACAGCTCCAAAGTGTTCTGTGCGCAATCTTATCTATCCGATGTTAAGACGTCAGTGATAAAAAGTATCATCTACTTTAAAATACCGTTGGTATTAAGTCATTCACTTATAATAAAAAAAAGTATCATACATAAGTTTCACTAATGATATCGAACTAAATAGATACCAGTAAAATTAGTACGTCATACATCTCTACCTCTAGTGTTAAAGAGTCTATGTCATATTAATTATGGCATATTAAATTTCATAATTCCTTAATATCAGTAAGTTCAGTCTCCTTCTTCAGCTTGGCATTTATTGCCAAGGTCTGCTTTTCGACTAACGCTCCTCCACTTAGCGCGCTATCTTTATCATCATGAAAAGTTCACACTACTGCGAACAATAATAAAAAATCCCTAACTACCGAACCTAACCTGTGTGGCTATGGCATTAAAGAATATAGCCACCCTCTCTCATCCCGTGGGTGTCGTAAACGGCGACTAAGGGTACAGTTCCACTACCACCTTGGAACTTACACAGCCGACCGATGGCGGGATAACCATTCAACTGCTGGCTTTGAAATACACAGGCCGAAGACGGGCAGCAACATCTTCGGTGCAACAAAGCCAGCCTTGCGGTCACCACCCGCCTGCCCAGCGTGGTGACTATGAGCAACACACATGAGTTCACGCCATTTATGGGACGAACTTGTGGAGGCCTATGTCCAGCAGTGAACTGCAATAGGCTGAAATGATGATGAATGATGAAATGACGAATAAAAAATCCATCAGCTTCATCAAGCTGATAGATATTGAGAGAAATAATAACATTAGCTCATACGAAAAAATGAGAAAATGATATTTATTATATAGATTAAGTATATCCCTATTTTAAAAGCCAGGAATGGTTGAAGGGATAAATTTAAACAAAAGCGGCCGAAAATCCGTTAATCAATGAACTGTGCGGATTATGAAGAGCGAATCTGCAATATATCCATAAGTGTAAACCGATGGGATTGTGATTTTAATGCGGATCAACTATTTTTAAAACACAAATGCAAACGTTATATTTTTTCGTATGTTTGCCAATCTACATTTGTATAATTAAGATTTAAGACATTGTTTGTTTCATTTTAATTACCTCAGCATTTGCAAAAGTATAAAAAAAGTTTAGTCTTATCGTTAGCTACAAAACTTTATGAGTTATGACTAATAGAATGTAAACAGGAATGAAATGTCAGTCAAACTGTTTCTTATAGGTTCCGAATAAACCGTTCCTGAATTCATTTATTTAAAAAAAAATAGAACAAAGAAAAAATATATATTATATAATAAAAATATATATTTTAGTCATTGAAAACAAAGTATCGAAATGCTGTCATAAACAGAACATTTCAGATTTCTATTGCTAGCACAGTTGAGAATTTCTCTCATTAATTCAAAAATCAATTTTACGTTAATTTAATCAAATTAACGTCAGCAATAAACAGTCAATCATTTTAATTATAATTGAAAATATACACTTGGTAAAGTTCAAACTCTCGCTAAATTAATCACGGTTTCGAAGTTGCTTTGATGTTTGTACAAATAGAACTAATCTTGATTATGTACTAGAGCAAGTTGACGTTTTGTTCGAAGCGAACAAAATATGCTGTAAACACATTAACATAATAAATATATTATTGTCACTTGAATTGTGTTCGCTCATTCGTCAATGATTGTTTACTGAAATGACGATAGGTGGACTGCGTCCAATGTTTTTGAACGTTTTTTTTTTTTTTTTTATATATTTTTAAATATTTTAGTTCTTTCCTAATCTCATTGTTGTTAGAGTGTTTGTACGGATTGTATGTGATATTTATGATTGAAGTTTGTACCTATTTACTATTTAGAGAAAACATTCTCGTTAATGAAATTATAAGTTTTTTATTTCTATTTATCAGTTTACTGAAATATTTGTTATTTATTAGACTCATTCTCTTTAATCTTTATCAAATAAATCATTTTTAAAAATAAATTAATGGTTCTACTTTATAAAATAAGATCATTAATGGATCATAAATATTAGTATTTGACTGATGAGTTTATCTTATGCCCTGAGTTAAAATTAGATCCAACATCAAGAAATGTAATAAGTACAAGAATCAAAACCCTACATAAAGTTATTATAGTTGCCAAAGTAAATGTAAGAAAAAATAATTTAAACAATAATTATTACAATTACTTATAAGGGCTTTGACACTTCTATAAAATAATAAAATAAAAGGTAGTAAATAGTTCAATATAAACCTTTTACTCCCACATTTGCCATTAATTAGGTTCTACTCTATACAACAAAACACTCGATAAACGACCCGACAGAATGTAAATGTCTTTTTTACAATCAAATTGTTAAAAATAAAATTGGTACATGTTTTAATATTTAATTTATGAGACTTATTACATTGACTACGAAAAAAATTACCGTTATGTTAAAATAATTTATCGACATCATAACATAATTATATTATAGTATAATTGAACATTGGTGCAAATAAATAACAAAATTATTTTCAGACAACAAAATTTTAAAGGTTTAAAAATTTCGTTCAAGTCCCAATTATTTTATCTAACTAACACAATTGGTAAAGACTAGAGCTGTAAACTGGATTAGTCAGGATTCAATAAATTATCCGAGATGAAATCGTAAGTTACTTGTTAGATTGAGTTCATAATTGTCCCTGTCCGCACAATCTCTAAAAGAATGCACGAACTAAACCTGTTTTCAATGAAAGTGACGTAGTTACTTGTTTTCATTGGTAATGTGTTGATTCATGCGAGTTTACGACTCGGCAATCACGGCGTAATTCGCAGACATTGTTGTCATATTAATAAAATTTACGAAGTTATAGATACACGTAGGAAGCACGGGAGTCGCATGCCTTGGACGACTATTAGAAACGCGTTTCGTGTCAGGTAACGCCTGCGTTGTCGACATCCGTCACGCATTGCAAGACAAGGAAATAAAACTGTTATCTAAACTATTATAACGCAAATATAAATTTAAAGCGAGTAAGAAAAATTTCTTAAATACAAAAATATTCATCATCATCACGTACCTACACATACACTATATTTTGTACCTATACATTATATATGTATATTTAAAATACGAATTCTCGACCTAATTAAAAAATAACAGTATTTTTCAAGTTTCTAACTTACATAATTAGCAGCATTTTTATTATGCGCCGGTCGAACGGGTGCTGGCCTTGCTGGTTGTGGAGGTACTTTCAACTGCCTTCGATCAAAAGAAGAAGCATTACTACCGGACCAGCCCCAACGACCGGGACCGTTGCTTCCGTGTGGCAGGGAATATGAGGATTGAGGTCTTAAATATTTATTGGGACCGGCTAGTATTGGTCCAGAAGGGCCTCGCTGAGGAACAGGACCATTCGATCCCTGAATGTAATGGTAATGCGGAGGGCTTGACACAGCAGCACCCCACATTTTTTTAACTAGCACTTATCACTTTAAAACACAATGAATAACACATATCACCTAATAACATCAACGATGATCGCACACTGACTATACATTCCACAATTTTAATAGTCTTATCGACATTAAACTGATAATTAACTGATTACTTCCGTTTATTTTTTAAAAACTTGATAAATTTACTATAAGCAAGCATTCCGAGCGACGGTTCGCAATGGAAAGACTGCTCGAAAACATGAGCACTTGGAAAGCATGAACCACCGGACGTAAGCAAGACGCGTAAAGAATTAATTCAAGTTTGATGGACAATTGTTTCGATGAAAAAGGTCGCTAATGAATTCGAACCATCGTGAAGGACTAATCAATACATTTTTAAGATTTTACGGACCGAACGGTATCTTGTACAAACTAGGCACAGTATCATTGAAAAGTGTTTGTATCATAACAAAAAGCGTCTACTTCTTTCATCTACATATTTTCCAAAGGTTAAGATTGGTTACAACTAGCTAAAAGTTCACATCAATGAATATCGGAATCCAATGGTAACTTAGACGGTCACTAGTTTCCACTTCACCGAACACCTCAGGAGAAATCTGTCCCGACAACAACTAATCCATCGTGATGGATGGCGTGTGTGTTACAACGCATTTGAGTGTAGACTGGTTGCGTGAAGCCAGTGGTCGTTAAGCGTTCCACATCGGCCGTCCTGGCAATTGCATTATGATTTTTCGCAAGGGAGAGCGGGGGCGAGGCAGGCGCGCGGACGGCGGGCGGCGAACGGCGTCAGCGAACCGTGCAGCACCAGCTGCTTTGCTACATCGCACCAGCGACTGTACTTACTCAACATCGAGACTACTCTCTATGGTGAATCTGATTCCGCTTCTATAACTCATACAAGAAGTGTTGAGGACAGGTTTTAATTTACATAAACGGAACAAAACTTCGTACTAAACTGCAACCAATATTCTCGTACAAAAGATTTTTTTATTAAGAAACGTTTTTTAACAATCGAATAATTTTATAAAAATTTTTCGTTATAACTAACTAAACATTCTTCATTCATAATATATCATTTAGCTAAAAGGCGTTCCAGTAAGTGAACGCGAAAGTCAAGATAAAAGCATTACAACATTTTCGCTGGCCCGCGACGGTGAACGACTTAGCTTAAACACAATATTGTACATTTGTATTCTATGTGCAGCCTGCGACGGCCATGGCAGCTGGGTGAACTTCTAAGGAGTCACTGTACTCGCAACCGTGCTCTGAATGCGAACATTTCTGGAGTGTAGCCTATTCTTGACATTGGGTAACGCGGTCTTCATATATAATTACGGTACCGTTACTTCTATATTACATATCTTATTCAAGCAATTTCGAAAAACTTACAATAATAAAAGTGCAATTAAAAGCATAACTGAAAGCTGACACGAGCAATTCGTGAATACTGAGGTAACGATTGTGCTTTTAAACGAACGCAACAGGTGTGCAAGTCGTGTGGATTTAAAACTTTTGTGTCACATTTGCCTTTCTTTAGTTCACACTCTCACGAGTAATTGCAAGTTTGAGAAAATAAAAATTGAGTATTAAGTTCTTGGTTGAAAAAGTGTTACCAGTTCTAATACATTTTCACCATAACAATCTTATTACAAATAAGCGATACCCTTCAAAACCTACCTATTTAAAAATACATACAACGATTTCTCCACATGACTTAAATAACAAACAATAATATTTGACATTAAGGATAAAGTGGAAATAAGTCCTTCATCACTTCAGCCTATCGCAGTCTACTGCTGGACATAAGCCTCCATAAGTTCGCGCCAAACATCCCAGTTTTCCGCAATCCTCATCCAGCCACCAGCGGCAATCTTACGTAGATCGTCGGTCCAGCAAGAAGGAAGGTCCCACAAAAAACTCATGAGTCCTACAAACGTACTTCTATTTGTGGGTTTTTATATTTTGATATTTTTTTTCGATATACATACAAATAAAAAAAGCTACGTATCAGACTACCGTACGTGCATGTTAAAGATATTTATTTATTTATATAGAACTTGTTAAAAGTAGTAGTAATGAGAATTGAGAACGAAGCCATAATTAATACGAGTATTACGATAGACGGCTATTAATGATTACAAAAAAATATATATAAATCGATATCTTTTATGATCTTTCACATCCATGTTTATGTCAATATAATATACACAAGTTTGTATTCATTTTTTTTTTGTTTTCATAAATTCACCGACGCAATATTCCATCCAATTGGAACAAGCTTATTATATCAATAGACTTAACGATATAATTGATTTTAAACATCAAGATCTCATTTCTTTTGATTTATGTATATATATTTACTTCGCAAAATCAATTAAGCTTTCGATTGTAAACAATATTATTTGCATGCAATAAAGTTGACGCTATAGCACTAAGCCCCAGCGTTGGTGAGAACGTAAATCCTCTCAACGTTCTGGACCCAAAATTTATCGATGAGGTTTACGTTTCAATGTTCCCGTTAGAGCCACTGTTCTGCCGACAAATCACAAATAAATACAGTGTTCTATTTTAAAAAAATACCAATTTGAACAAATCTATACTATCTAAAGTTAAAACTGTACATTGAATATTTTTTTTTAAAAGAATACTTGTGGTGTGATCTACAATCGATACCGAAGCCAAAAATATAGTTTTTAGAATTTTTGTCTGTTAGTCTGTTTTCTGTTTGTCTGTATGTATGTTCGCGATAAACTCAAAAAGTACTGCATGGATTTACTTCAAATTTGGCAAGAATATTATTAAGAAGTCGGGTCAATCTATAGGCTACATATTATCACGCTATTACCTACCTACGGGGAACGAGCAGTGAACCTTTATTTCTTCAACGCATTCTGTAACAATGTGTAATCTAACGATGCATATTTGAATGTTGTTGTTATTATGTTAATAACCACGCTGTAAGCTAGCTTCACACTATAAAAATCAAACAATATAAGTAACTTGGACCGATAAACATAATTAAATGAATATAAGTAGTATCAAGACAATGTTAAAGCAACGCCATCTATGTGATTTCAAAAACATCATCATCAATCCCTTTTTGGATATAAATAATTTAAATTTGATCATGTTGGCGAGGTTAATAGTTGTTTTTAAATGACTTAACTCAGCAGAATCACCATAAAGTCATTTATTCAAAGCAGGCTGAAAATAAGCACTTTTGAAGGTCAATTTTACAAAAGACGGTCTCCCTCTGTTACTGCACTTTCTGTAGATATGAAATGTAAAGAAGAAACGGGTAAATGAATGTTATTTTAAAAGGTATAATCGTAGATATTTTTGTTGCTGTATAGCGTTCACGCAGACGACGTCACAGACATCAGCTAGTGTATAATAAAGTAGAACGCAAACGTACCTAATATAAAACTAAAAACATACATTTGTTTTATCTAACGAATACTAAGCTCTAGTTTTCGAAGAGAATAATAGAATATTATCGTATTCAAGTATTCAGGATAGGCGACCCAAGAAACTAAGTTGGGTCAAAGAAAAAGGTTCTATTAATGTAATCGGCTAGTTGAACCGCAGTTAGCACCTGCCACCTTGCACTTTTAACGAGCGAAGCTGTGATGTATAAAACGTACCATTTTCGTCACATCGGAAACGCATTAAACGAACGCGACGATTGCACGAGAGCGCAATATCCGACCGACAACGTGCTGTACGGGTTCTATCTAATGTGGAAACAGAACCTGTCTTGTGAATATTGCCCATATTAAATGTTGTAAATACAACTCAAATAACACAAATAATTTTAGTGCAGAGAAAACATTCGACTAATCGATTCTACACCATCTCGCACTCGAGTAGAAATTTTTTCGTGTTCCTTAGAAGGACCGGACCGGGCATGCCTGGTCTGGACCGGGTAAGGTATGTAACGCAAATGATTTGTCTGGACCTGATCAGGATGAGGTGAGGTTCCCCGATCGGGTCCAGATCAGGAAATCTCATCTCATCCTGATCAGCCGGTTCGGTCCGGTCCTTTTAAAAAATACGAAATACGAATGTATATTATTTATTTATGTTTTTACTTTAAACATTAATTATTTTTATTTATTTTTATGTTATTAATGAATTATTATTATTAATTAAATTTTATTTATTAACTTCTAATAATTAACCACTAATTAACTACTTCCTACTACTTACGACTGCTCCACTGTGTAGTAATGGACTCCCTGCTAGACTGTCCTGATAACTGTATATATACTAAGTGCGCTTAAAAATATTGATAGCGCGATTCAGGCTCAGTTTGCGTAATTTCTTTCAGGCTATCCTGATCTGGACCGGACCGGGTCCTGGTCCAGTATGCCTTACCATACTTGATTATATTTTACATCGGACTATCCTTATCTGGACCGGACCGGGTCCTGATCCAGTATGCCTTACCATACTTGATTATATTTTACATCAGGTTATCCTTATCTGGACCGAACCGGGTCCTGATCCAGTGTGCCTTACCATACTTGATTATATTTTACATCAGGCTATCCTTGTCTGGACCAGGCCTGGTCCTGATAGAGGTTGCCGGATCTGGCATGCCTCACTCTATCCTGATCCGGTCCAGATACATGATCTGGTTACCTGACCTTTTTTCTAGCCGGGTAAGGAGACACTAACCGGAACTTTTAACATACCTAATTTCCAGAATGTCAGCGATCAGTGGTAAGTAATTTAATTAGTAGAGAACATCATTCAAAAACAATCGCTATGATAACCATAAGTTACTTAAAATTAGTAAGTTATTTAAAACTATATATAGATCTATGATACGAATGAAACTGCGAAACTATTCTATCTAAAAAGTAATAATTTGCAATACCAGTTTTATGAATAAAACATTCGATAAGGACATGTTTATTTGCATTAATTACAGAATTATTACATTAATTATTTAACGCATTGGAAGATGAAGACCAAAAATATACGAAAAAAAAAGGCTTTCGATAATGTATTTTTTTTTTCAATATTAGAAATTTCTGAAAAAAAATAGCAAACGTTATCATGGCAATCATCGGTAACAGACGTCCCGGAGGAAAATAAATCCAATAAAATGTTTTAGTCCGGCAGCGTCTTATTTAAGAGCACTCGATCTATTTGATCTAAACAGAGTTGTGAAGCGAATACGACGCAATGGTCCGAAAAGAGCTATTTCCACCTGAAACTAGAATAAGAAAATCGATGCCCCAACACGATTCCACGTTAGTCTATTTTAAAATAAAACTACACGAAAAGGAAATTCCGCGAGGGAAAACGTAAACTTAGAAATTGTTTTAATAAAAGTTTAACGATACAATATCAAAAAATTTGGAAGTAGACCTTTTTTACTTTATAGTTATCTTGTTCAGCGATTGGCAACATCTACTTACTACATATTTCCAAAATAGTTTTTTTTACTATAATCCTAATAACTGTGTTAGCTTGCAAACCAAATAATTGTGCAAACGAAAAAGAGAATATCTTCAATTACATTGCCAAGTAATACAACGTAGGTAGAAGAAAAAATAGTCAAGTAAATACGCGTTATTAGATATAACTGGATAATTGTGTTTGCCCCCAAAACGAAAAAAAAAACCGACTTCAATTACATCGACAAGTAATACAACGTAGATCGACGAAAAAATAGTCAAGCAACTACGCGTTATCAAAGATTTCTCAAAAAGCAGTTATCGGATCTCGATAAAATTTATATGTGACCATATGATAAACATCAGCTTTCGATTAAATTAAAAATTATCAAAATCGATACACCCAGTAAAAAGCTATTACGGATTTTCGAGAGTTTCCCTCGATTTCTCTAGGATCCCATCATCAGATCCTGGTTTCCTTATCACGGTACCAAACTAGGGATATCTCCTTTCCAACAAAAAAAGAATTATCAAAATCGGTACATCCAGTAGAAAGTTATGCGGTATAATACAACGTAGGTCGACGAAAAAAGCGTCAAGTAAAAACGCATTATTAGATATAACTCGAAAAGTAGTTGTTAGATCGCAAATAAATTTAAATGGGACCAATTGGCACACACCACCTTTCGATTAAAACAAAATTTGTCGAAATCGGTCCACACGGTCAAAAGTTCTGATGTAACATACATAAAAAAAAAAAAAAAATACAGGCGAATTGAGAACCTCCTCCTTTTTTGGAAGTCGGTTAAAAATTATTTGTAAGATAGCAATTAAATTGGAATGGGACCATAGATACACACCTTCCAAAAAAAAAATCGAAATCGGACAACTATCAGTCAAAAGTTCTAAGGTAACATACATAAAAAATACAGTCGACTTGAGGACCTCCTCCTTTTTTGGAACTTGGTTAAAAATAGCGAATTACTTAGTCTTAACGAGATACGAAAATTTGAATATTTTTTTATATTAACAGATTTTATTAATTGATTACAAAAATATTAAAGTATATATTATAATGTGCCTTATCTCATTATTATAAGGTGCAGAGTAAACGCAGCGAAGGAATAACCATAATCATCTACTATTACAAACTTAGAAAGAGTTTTATAGCAGGATAAGGTAGAGTAAGCGACACCAGAAATATATTTCGAAAATAACTTATGTGGCAACTTTGGGGAGATACAAAGCTACCATTGGCATTATTTCAGCCTCTCATCTCGTTGCGTTCTTGAGATAATTGATCAAATAGACGCTAGACTGGGTATTTTTCAAAATTGTTTTATTCAAAGATTAATTTAGCTATACTAATGAAACTTACCTTATCCTACTAGACCCTTTATTACAGCTAATAAGGCAAGTGCGTATACCTAATACGAGTACATCCGACATTCACGTTAGAAATATATTAGGTATGCTCTAACAAATCCGATCATTATATACAAAAATATACAGAAAATAACAATTTTTCGTTGACTCAAAAAAAAAGATATAACGATAAATTGTACACGAAAATTAGAATTACAATTCCGAAAATTCTGAATCAAATAGTGATAAACACGTGTAAAAACGTTGTCTCCGGTTACTGGAAAGAAATAAAATATTAAAGTATTGCACTCAAAACGACATCTGCTAAACTTAAACAGACATTCAATTGGACGACTATCCGTTTCATTGAACGACGCCATTCAACCAAACACCTAAATGTCGATTAGCCAAGTGACTGAACACGACGTACAGTACGTACGGCTAGACGACATAAAGTTAACTGCTTGAATCTTATATTTATCACTAATAATTGTAAATCGACTGAAACTGATCTAACTTATTTATTGCCAATTACTTTTTGTGCATTTAATGCGTATTTATACTTTTTAATTTAGTCGCTTTGTCAATGCATGATATTTTGAACCGTTGGTACTTTTAACATTGACGAATATTTAGAAACACATGAGTTCACGCCATTATTGGCGCTAACTTGTGGAAGCCTATATCCAACAGTGGACTGCGACTGTTTGTGTGTGTGTGTGTGTGTGTGTGTCTGTGTTTGTGTGTGTGTCTGTGTCTTTGTCTGTGTCTGTGCCTGTATCTGCGTCTGTGTCTGAGTCTGTGTGTCTGTGTGTGTCTGTGTGTGTAAAATTGGAGTATCTGTTTGTAATATTAAAGTAACAGCTTTTTACTAAATACATATTGATTTATACACGTTACATATACCAAAATAACATTTTTTAGAATTTTTGTCTGTCTGTCTGTCTGTTTGCTACAATGTAGGTAAATGAAAAAATTGTCAAGAAATACGCATTATCGAAGATTACTCCAAAAGTTGTAATCAGATCTCGATGAAATATGACCACATGATAAACATCTGCTTTCGATTAAGTTAAAAATCATCAAAATCGGTACACCCAGTAAAAAGTTATGCGGATTTTCGACAGTTTCCCTCGATTTCTCTGGGATCCCATCATCAGATCCTGGTTTCCTTATCATGGTACCACACCAGGGATATCTCATTTCCAACAAAAAAAGAATTATCAAAATCTTTTCATAAACGACTGAGTTATCCCGAACATACATTAAAATATATATATATATATATATATATATATATATATATATATACAGGGTGTCCCAGAAATCAACGTCAAGCCGGCAATGAGCGATAGGCCAATTGATGGTGGTTATCAGAAAAATAAGAAAAAAAATATTTATGAATAATTTAAAAAAATAATGGCTTTTTAAAAAAAATCGAGAAATTGACACCCTGTGACAGTCTTTCAAACTTTGTGACTAGAAACCTTGACTATGCTTTGTTTTTTTTGTGTAACGGGTCCCTGAATAACTGTTTTATTAATTGTAATCTAAAATTAATACAAAACTGCCTCAGCTTTAGAAAAACACCATTTTATTGCGCAACCATTACGCAAAAAAGATAACAACATCTATCTTTATGTGACTGTCTTGTAAAAAAAATGTACTACGCTCTTTTGGCAAGTGGCTTTAAAAGATGGCGCATTTAGTCTGGATTCTAAAATGGTACTACATTTAGTAGTTTACACTTATAATTCGGTAGGAAAAAAATGTAAACCAAATGAAAGTTAATTATTTTTATATCACTCAAATTGCTATGGACCGCGTTTGAGTACGAATGCTATAATATAGTGACCCTATTGTGCCGTGTGTGAGCGAGACAGACAGTCCCAACCAAGTGACTAGTGAGGGAAGACCGAATACTTCTAATGAAGACATGGTCTTGCAAGAAGTCAGTTACGACCCGAGTACCTCAGTCCGTTTAATTGAAGCAAGGACGGGGGTGTCAAAAAGTACAGCACACCGAATTTTAAAGAGAAACGAGTTTCACCCGTACCATGTACAACGAGTACAAAGTCTCCTGCCCCAGGATTACCCTGCAAGGCTTGCATTTTGTCAAACGATGTTGCAAAAGTATAGGGAAGATCCGCAATTTTTAAACAAAATTCTATGGTCCGATGAATCTACCCTAAAAAGAGACGGATACATGAATCTGCATAATCTGCACGAGTGGCATTTGGAAAATCCACACTTAATGCGAGAAGATCGATCTCAGTATCGCTTTAAAATAAATATGTGGACCGGCATTTTAAATGGAAAAATTATTGGGCCATTCGAGTTACCAGAAAATTTGACCGGCGAGGTTTATCTGGATTTTATAGAAAACCATTTACCAAATTTACTGGAAGACGTCTCACTTGACATTTACCGAAGCATTTGGTTTCAACAAGATGGCTGCCCAGCACATTATACTCGCTCAGTCAGAGAATTTCTCGATCTAGAATACCGAGGTAGATGGATAGGACGGTCTGGTCCAATTTCGTGGCCAGCCCGTTCACCGGACTTAAATCCAGTCGACTTCTTTTACTGGGGAACGTTAAAAGAAAAAGTATATTCTAAACCACGTCAAAGTTTAAACGAATTACGAGAAAAAATTGCGGCAGCTGTTGAAGAGATCAACTCGAAAAGGTACGCTCGTCTTGTAAACCGCTTTTTTTTAAGAAGATGTAGGGCTTGCATTTCGGCCGAAGGCAAACAATTCGAACATTTGTTATGAATGAATAAACTTTGATTCCAATAACTGAATTTTATTTCAACCGTATTTTTTTTGTCCTAATTTAGGTAACAGTCTTCTAAGTCTAGTGCCACTGTCTCGCTCACACACGACACAATAGGGTCACTATATTATAGCATTTGTACTCAAACGCGGTCCATAGCAATTAGAGTGATATAAAAATAATTAACCTTCATTTGGTTTACATTTTTTTTCTACCGAATGTTAGGTGTAGTCTCCTAAGTGTACTGCCATTTTAGAATCCAGACTAAATGCGCCACCTTTTCACAATACTATGACTGTCTGTCTCGCTCACACACGGCACAATAGGGTCACTATATTATAGCATTCGTACTCAAACGCGGTCCATAGCAATTTGAGTGATATAAAAATAATTAACTTTCATTTGGTTTACATTTTTTTCCTACCGAATTATAAGTGTAAACTACTAAATGTAGTACCATTTTAGAATCCAGACTAAATGCGCCATCTTTTAAAGCCACTTGCCAAAAGAGCGTAGTACATTTTTTTTACAAGACAGTCACATAAAGATAGATGTTGTTATCTTTTTTGCGTAATGGTTGCGCAATAAAATGGTGTTTTTCTAAAGCTGAGGCAGTTTTGTATTAATTTTAGATTACAATTAATAAAACAGTTATTCAGGGACCCGTTACACAAAAAAAAACAAAGCATAGTCAAGGTTTCTAGTCACAAAGTTTGAAAGACTGTCACAGGGTGTCAATTTCTCGATTTTTTTTAAAAAGCCATTATTTTTTTAAATTATTCATAAATATTTTTTTTCTTATTTTTCTGATAACCACCATCAATTGGCCTATCGCTCATTGCCGGCTTGACGTTGATTTCTGGGACACCCTGTATATATATTGTGTTTCCTCCGGCCGAATTGAGTAACCTCCTCCTTTTTTGAAGTCGATTAAAAAAGACTTCATCCAAACCGGCAGCGAATCATTTTAACTCTCTCTTCTACTACAAATTCTTCACAATTTACTAAAAATACCGAGCTGAGCTCGGTCACCCAGGTACTTAATGTTAATATGTTGATTTTTAAATAACTATAATTCTTCAATAAATAAATAATTAAAATCCAATCTCTCTTTACATTATCATAAAAATATCACCTCTTTATTCCTTTTCTAAGCTGGTGGACGCGAAGTAGTCCAGCGGGTGGGCGCAAATTGGATTTTATGGACGCAAACTGGGTAAATCACCTAATTTTGAAGTTTGTCTTTAAAAAAAATAACAAGATGTTTCGAACAAAACTGAAAATTATTCTTTAAATAGACTATATAATGAACACAGTAAATAAATTTTTCATAGAAATTAGTGCTGGGACATTTTTATTTTCTTCTTAAAACTTGCCAACTGCACTAAGTGGACGCGCACAGGCGAAATAACCCTACAACTTTTTGAGTAATCTTTAATAACGCGTACTTACTTGACTATTTTCTCGTCTACTTAAGTTGTACTTGTCGATGTAATCGAAGTTGGCTTTTTTTTTTCGTTTGCGAGCAAATACAATTATATTATACAAAAATATATCTCATGTTCTGTAAATATGACCAACTTATTCCCTAATATTTTTTTGTTCAATTTGACTTTCGAGAAGAAGGGTTATAATAAATCTTTATTATAACCCTACTTCGTAACTACTTGTTAATTTCTCCATGAAAATTATCTTGCGAGGTTTAATTAGATTTGGTCCATTAAAATAAATAAAACGTAAAGGAATTCTCTCGATTCTACGATTTGATTTGCAAAACTATATCAAAATAAAAGCGCTTTACAACACGACGAGTGTGTCGGTGCAAAGCATTCATTGAAGCATAACATAAAATTCTCGCGCATTTCGCGTAACAAATCCGTCTGGTATGCAAATAGTTGAGATTTATTTATTTTTCATATGCAGAACACGTATTTAAAACTATTTTGAATTTCAAGTGAATTAAATTTAAATTGTTTCATTTTTTTTTTCACAACAACGACAAGTGCGGCCTGACACGCATTTACAATACCTTCTTCCTACACATAAGTTGTGGCCTATTTTTTTAGTCTATAATTATTGTCATTTGACAACTTTTTAACTCAAAAACTCGTTACATCTAAACATGCAGACAATGTACATATATATACATAAATAAACTTTAAAAAAAAAATGTTAGCTCAAGAGAAGAAACGTCAAGCTGTCCATTTCGTGATATTTTCAGTCAGCTATCTACGTATTTTTATTTACCACGTCAGTTTGTTTACTGACAGCTCGGCGCATAGAGATAGGATACAAATAATATTTGATGTTGTTCGTATTTCATAAATGTCGTATTACTGGAAATAAATAAGTACAATTTAAGGTCTAGAAGGTTCCATGAATGTTAGTGGCAAAAACTATCAACTCATGTTCTTTAATATGGATATACTTACACATATAATATCAAAACGAACATTGTTTCGTAGTTTGCATTCACTTGAGAATATGAGAGTACATGCGGCTTACCTGTAACTAACATTCACACCGTATCTAATTACGGAGGTGTTAGAAAATAGTTGTCATTTTACTCTTCTCGGTGTTAATCTAACAAATAACACAACTAGAGCGATGATATTACTAAAATATTAAAACTTTTTCTCCATTTCAAAAATCTCAAATGCCACGCGAATCGTTACTCAAGAATTTAATTATCGCGCCTTTTTAATTCTGCTATTACATAAGAGATTTTTAATAAAAGTAAACCACGTAGAAGTCCGGTCGAAAATAAATAAAGAACGCGACCCGAATGCATATTTTTACTTCTATGTAACATTCCAACAAAATAGATAGCATTTCCTTCTCAGTTGCGTCGTCTTTATCCAAGTTGACTTAATGCCGTATAGGAATTTAACATACACGAAAGTGTGTCAATCCTCTTGCGGCACACATTAAATATATAATACATGTATACATTATCTGCCTCTTAAATTTTTATTACGACATCTATGCTTCGCAACAATTTCTTCCATAGAACGGTTTTTAATATTTATATTTTTAATAGATTAATATATTGCTATATTATATATTCTAATTAGTAATATTTAGCTTTTTACAATAAATTCATATACGAAACTTCAGTACTTACATCAATTTGGCTTACATTATCATTTAGAATAAAGTAAACAAAACCAGTGAAGGACTGATTCAACTATTTTTAAATATTTAATTTTCATTGTCATTTCAATAACGATACGAATTTATAATAAGTCAGATAAAGATACATAAAAATGACAAAATTATCAGTAACCAACACACAATATGCAGAAGTTATAACGCAGTATAAGACTTCTATACCTACAACTAAATTACAATCGAGGTACGTTTAAAAATAAATTTTATATAATAAAATTCATATTTAAAATGATTATCGTACTAGAACATAAATTCCATTGATACACTCTGACAAAACAACTAAAAAACCGCTTTATTAAAAATACGGTAGTTTAAAGTTCAAATTTTTCTTAATCAAATTATAATTTAGTCAAGGTCACCGTGATGTTAATGAACATTTGCAGTTGTTCCCACGTGTGTCTTGACACATTAAATCCTAACGTCAACGTGTGGACAGCGTTGGCTGAATGAGCGTAATTTTGGAAAGTGGTCGCTAACTCGGACGGTCACGCAACATCAGACAACCGATAAAAGGAACGCAATCTGAATTAATGATACAGTAGTGTTAATGCGGTTACACTAAACGACAATAATAATAATTCGAAACAGTCTTAATTTAGTTTTTTACTGTCTTCTCTATAATTAACTGCTCATACAATATAATAAAGAAATAACTTTATAAATTTATTAATGAAATTTACCGTCACGACTTACAAAAGGCTCTATTTTTCCTCCATAAAAAATATTCGTTTGTAAGTATTATTGGGTCGACGATCTAGTGTTGTCTTAACTGAAGTAGCAATTATGCATAAGCAGTAAAGCAGTAGCTGCAATACTAATGAACAGCATTTTACATAACCGATGCCGAGAACACTCAACACAAAACGCAAGAAACCTAGACCCAAGGTCATTGTGACACTATTAGCATGAATTACAGATGTTGCTGTATAAATACGTAAAGGTAATGCGAACACCCAGGATCGTGACGAAACACTTAACATCGTATCCAACCTTTAACCTCACTAACCTACTTGCAAGACGATATTCAGAAAGCAATTTAAAGATAATGTTTACTAGAAGATGTCACAATGCTCTTTCACAACGTTTAATAGATATGTAGTTTATAAAAATTAAAAAATATCATTCGAAACAACGTTAACCAAATGTTTGTTTATATATTTTTTTTCTTTATCATTAAACAAAGAATTGTCTCATCATTACAGCCTATACAGTCCACTGCTGGACATAGGCCTCCACGAGTTTACGCCGAAAATAACGTGAACTCATGTGTTTTGCCCATAGTCACCACGCTGGGCAGGCGGGTTGGTGACCGCAGTACTGGCTTTGTCGCACCAAAGACGCTGCTGCCCGTCTTCGGCCTGTGTATTTCAAAGCCAGCAGTTGGATGGTTATCCCGCCATCGGTCGGCTTCTTAAGTTCCAAGGTGGTAGCGGAACTGTGTTATCCCTTAGTCGCCTCTTACGACACCCACGGGAAGAGAGGGGGTGGCTAAATTCTTTAGTGCCGTAGCCACACAGCATCAAAGCGCAAAAAATAAGCACTGAGAACTAAGGCCAAGGGCAGATGTACACGTAAATTCGATTAATGCTATGCACTTATCGGTTTTAATTATTACCTAGTAAAGCTAACAGTTTCTGGGTACTTAATATATTTACTGGTACACTATGAGTAAGTGTGTTTTGCTACCGCTCGTATTTTAGTCGTTAAAAATAATATATGTATATACATATATAAACTCTTATTATTATCTAGACAAAACTCTTTAAGTTATTATACTATAACCTGTTCCATACATGATTAAACCTCAAGCCAATATAAAAAAGTTTTTACAACATGATAAATGACATTACGATGCATAGGCTTATTATTAGTAACAACTTAACAGGTTAGTTCATAAATTATGTATTATTCTCTAGATGACCTAGATAAGGAGAAAATATTAAATATAGCCTGCAGAATTGTCCTATTGGAAGGTGAATTACAGTTAATCGATTTAATTCTTACTTGTAATTGACCACTAGTGTGTATATTTGACACTATTAATTTTGAAACCACTTGTTCGCTAACATAAGAAATTCATTTCAAACGCACACGAATATTTCAATTGAATCAAATAGGTTTTGTTTCATTATGGCGGTTAAAGCAACGGTACCTGTGCTTTTATTACTTGCACCATTTATACTTTCAACTAATAACCACTATCGAAGATACATTGCGGAATTACTACAGTATCTTGCCCAATCTTACATCGCGCAACTTTTTCAACTTGGCCACGTCAATTTCTTATTGTTCTGCATGTGACGTCAGAATGTTATACAACACATCTCAAGCGCTCATTATCTTGTCAAGTTAAAAAAAGCATTGTTCTTTTCTCGATTGTATTTAGCATAGGAATTAATTTTCTTTGCTTCTTATATTCAGACATGTGCATCTATTCGCACCATTTATAATTTAAAAAAAAAAAACTTTTATTTGTTGATAAAATGAGATAATGTTCTTTTTTAATGTAAGTAATGCATTATATTTCACTTTTTATGAAAATGTGAAATATTTCGCTTTTATTGTAAATTTTTCACCATTATATACTTTAATTCGCATTTATACGCGGAATTTAAATAATCTATATGAGCTAGATTTTACTTTACTTGCGTACTTTGTTCAATAAAAGTTTATGTGAACGATATTGCCTAATGTTTTATCAGTAACTTAAATCGTAAATATCGATGAGTCGGTCCCATTTCTTAATTTTAGCAATTTATCGTGGTTTTTATCCAGTTGGAGAAGTGTTTCAAAAATCAACTCGTATAATAAGTACATTTTAAACGATCTGTTAAAATACCTTACTAAGATCCTATTAAAAAGATATTTAAATTAAATTCAATTAACCTTTTATAATTAGATGTGTCATTAAATAATATAGGTACTGCTAGATATATATGTAGGTAACTCAATAATAAAAACCGACATTATACTCATTATTTTGGTTTATTTGCATCTCATTTAAATGTTTCCGTTACTGTTATTTTGATGGCGATATTAATAAATATTTTCGGATAAGGAATTTAATACAGCAAAATTTTATTTCTTAATCTATTGGATTTTGTATTGGTTGTCGTTTTCAGCTTGGAATGAAACTCTACCGCATATGATCTTTAAAAGAAGTCAGCAAACCCAACATATCTTTAGATCTGCTCTCCACCTTATTGGTTTTCGCTGCACTTACCAGGTCTGAATCATTAATTAGTTTCCAAACGGTTTGTCGAAATATGTTGTAATTGTTGTAACTATGGTACTCATTGCCTGCTCAACCTCGCGACGCATGACGGTAAACTAACATTGACCTATAGGTTTGGTTCTTTCCAGGCTAAGCATAACTCTTTGTTGTTATGATAAACACTTGATAGCTCATAGTAGGGAACATAACCGTTAACCAGTGGAGCAGCGCGGTAGATTAAGTGGCGATCGTTTTTCATTATGAAGACAGAGGCCTAAGTCAAGATTGGAATGTTACAGGCTGAATCAATCATACATCTTTTCATCACAAAGCGAGAGACTGATGTGATAATCCTCATAAAAATGAGATTCATAATTGGGCTGTATCACTTTATCAAATTAAAAATTACAGTAAAGCTGCCTTAATATTATATAATTAAACATCGAAACCGTAACATAATACAAGAAACTTACTATAAATAATATATTGTAGTTTGCAATTGTTAACCCCAAGTTAATGCTACTGTGTATTTGTTATACTGCAATACTTCATAATAAAGTGGTGACTTGTTAAATGATCGGTAAGTAGGGCGACCGGTGGGGACGGTACTCGGTAGGGTAATAAACGCTGTTATGCAACATTGTTTCATTATAAATCGTCCTTTTTATTTTAGCCGGGAAACCTTCAAAACTTTTTTTTTGTGAATGACATTTAAAAGCACAGCTTTAATGAGATTCGGCAACGAAGCTAAAAATCATGAAAGATCTCATTTAATTTGACAAATTGTCATAATGTATTTTAACTAGTTTTGGAATAACGGTATTTTACGGACATCTGTATTTTTATTTTATGGTATGTCGTTATAGACGTCAGCCACAGTTTGACCCGCGTTGAGTCTGTGTCTACTGTTTCGTACAGAAAATTTAAATTTTCAACATTCTTTGATTTTCAGGTCAGGTCAGGACTAAGTATAATATCCAAGGGGAAATTGCCGGATCTTCTACTGGGCGCGTCCCCTAGGTGGCGGTTGGGGGAATGCCACTCGCCTGGTTCCAGCGAGTGTTAGGGGGTCTTAGGTCCTGGACCCCCGTGGACCAAAACCGGCGGAGGGACGGGGCGGGTGGTTCGGTCGTCCGCCCTGTGGCGCTAAAGTGCGGTGTGGCGCGAAAGCGAGGTGTGCCGGCCGGGTTGCGCTGGCTCCCTAGAACTTTGCTCGGTTGCTGGTGCAATCCGGCAGACCTGATGTGTGAGAGCCGAGCCGAACTGGCTCCCTGGAGCTTTTAGCTCGGTTGTCGATGCAGTCCGGTGGACCCGTGAGGTAGTTGCCTGGACGCGCTGGGCTCCCTGGAGCTTGCTCGGTTACTCGTTGCGATCCGGCGTTGGAGGTCGGGCATTTGCCTTTTTTTACGTGGGGAAAATCCTTCATGGATACCCTCCAGCGCGGGAGCGCCAGAGGGTTATGTCATACCCCTGCTGACTAAAAAACCACCTCGTGTCCACCACAGTCGTCCACCTGGATAGGGCGAGATAGGGTCGCGCTAGCATTCGCCACCTTGCCCCGGCGGTAAGCCCGGACAAAGCCTCCAGGCCCCGGCACAATGGTGGGGTGGCCTCGCTCACAACAAGGCCACCCCTCAGACGTGTGAGGTCGTGTCGTCCGGCCGGCCGAAGTCCCCCGACTATCGGCCGGAGACCCCACTATTACGAGGGGAGGAGGAGGTGGGCAAACCGTCTCCTCCTTGCCTCCGTACGTCTGCGCCGGAGTGGGTCAGCGAAGATGTCATCCTCCCTGGCCCGCTCCGCAGCCTCCTTCTACGTCATTACCCCTTCGCAGAAGGAGACCGTGAGGATTTTCCCCACGTTCAAAAAAAAGGACTAAGTATATAGTATGGATAGATATAGATATATAAAAGTCCAGAATGATTTAATTACATACTTGAATTTATTTGCATATTTGTTATTGTTTTTAATATATTCTTACGATTTCGAAAAATAAATACTAGTTCAGCTTTGTTGTTTTTCTGTCTTGTTACTGAGGCCACGAAATCGAACAGTTCCCCACCTTTCCCACCGGCCCATAGCTCACATGAATCACGACTCAGCGAGGGCAAAGGTCAATTTTATTGTGCTCTGCTATAAGTAGTGCCTTATTTAGTGTAACCGTAAACAAACACTCAATCATTATAAATATTGATACTAACTTAATAATGGCTACATTGTATCATTAAATACGTACTATAATCGTATGAATACATTAACTAAACCATAACATAACAGCGACGGTCAGTATTTACTAAGGTGAACAGTTTAAGTATTTAATTCAATTCATAGTTGTAGTTAAAGAGAAATACATTAAGATAACGATTAATAGTATACACATAATAAACATTCTTTCTAAGACTTAATAAATAATAATAGTTGTAATAGGTAGCACATTGTCAATGCATTCAATATAAGCTAAAGACATTGTCTTACATAAAAATGACCAAGTTAGTCAAAGAAGCTAAGAATTTTCGGTCCAGAAAGGTCAAACAAAAGTATGTCGGGCTCGGGCAGGTGTTTACACTATACGACAAAAATTACAATGTTGCTAAGCTACTAACGTCGCTTTGGAAATAATCCAATATTTTAAAAATTCGCTAAACCCAACATAAAAGCTGAACAAATGAAGTACTTGTTACAAACTATATATAGTCTTTATTTCAACGAATATGCACGTCAAAACGTTTAAAGATAAAATAATAGAACGTTAGTAATAATGCAACATTTTTCCATAAAATTGGAGGGCTGTTTGATTGTTGATAATTCCGGGTCAATGAACCTGCGCGCACGACTGCCAACTGCGATTTACTCAAATCGACACGATGACTGACGGGAGTGTTCGATTCTATTATGTTTTATCAAAACGTATTTTCACGGCTTAGTTTAAGCTACGTAGAGATATTTAATAAAATATTCATACAAAAATAAATTCAACGTTTACTCGATGATTGAAATTTCAATCAAAACGAATTATTTCTTAAAACAAAACAAAGTCGTGAATCTAACAGGAAAACTTTAATAAACGTATTATAAAAAAAGTAAACGGAGATTGTGTGTGCATGAATATTTATTTATACTATATATTTCAAGGCAACATATTTTGAGGTACTTGCAACTGTTCAACTATTCTTTTTTGCAATACTATAGTATTAATAATTATTTTTAAGACTTCGACGAAATATTCTTATTTTTATAATTATTGTTTCTTAATTTATTTTGGTTTCTAATAAAACGTAAAAGCAGTATTTATTATCCAAATTCTTATTTACCATGTAACCAGTTACGACGCCATGCTACCCGTTAACATACGGGTGCGAACTGGAACCCGTAATGGAAACTAAGATCCACGTAGATAACGAGCTAGTCGAGTCGAACGAGCTAGTTTTTTTTTTTAATTCTAAATTGTTTACATTCTAAGAACGTAATCGATATAATTTAAATATAAATTGTGTAACAGTGACATAGCTAATTGCTTACAACCTTCTGGTTTATTAATGAAATATTTTTTGATTCGTATTTCAACAACTTTTAAGAACATACATACATCCGGTTTATTAATGAAATATTTTTTGATTCGTATTTCAACAACTTTTTAGAACATACATAATATGTTTTTTTTAATAACGCGGCAAACTTCAGTCTTTTTTCTTTTCGTGTAACATATCGATTTTTTTTCTCAATTTTTTTGTACCTTACATTGTCCTAAAAAAAACCAACACAATAAAGAATTACCCAATCTAGTGCAGTTGTTCGGAAGATATGCGCATACATACATTTTGGAGATTCATTTTTATCGATGTTGACACAGCTGTCCCGACATAGTTCTCTTCTGAATTAAACGAAACTGGCACATTCATTAATTCTGAGAGATAGGTAAATAATAATTAATTTTATAAATTAAAACATAATTAACTATAGCACAAAGGATAATAAGCAATCGTATGCTTTGTACCAACGGATATACTACAAGAAATCAACAATTTGCTATGACTAGTATGCGTTTAGTAATCTCGTTACGGTACAATTTGACCTCCGAAAACGTAACTGGGCTCATGTACGATATCGGGCACCGGCCACGCACGCACGCTCTCTTCAGCGAAATAACAATCGAAGCGTGGGAAATACATCAAACACGACAATTTTAAACTAGAGAGCTAATTTCAAGTCTTTACAACCGTGCTTATTACGTTTTATACTTGTAATTAGAGACAGTGTGAAGTGACCCTTATGATGAATTTTAACTATTTTATAATTTAATAATATATTTTCTTTGCTATTTTAAATGTTACCTACCATTTTTTAATATCATATCAAAAATCGACCGTTCCAGCAGGGGTCGAACCTGCATCTCCGACTGACCGTGTCCGTGCTCTAGCCAATTAAGCGATGGAACGATGTACCCGCTAGATCGAAATTTTTGATATGATGATTTTACATTCAGTCTAAGCGACCGTGGCGCTGTCTATAGTGAGTTCTTTACAGAAACAATGAAAATCTTTGACAGGAGATGACACCATGCTATTTTTAATTTGTAAGATTTTTTTTTACCTACCATATTAAATATATTTAATCTTCAGCTTTTTCGTCAATAAAAATTAATACTTAAAGGAACAGAATATTTAAAACTGTTTCAACAATATAAATTTACATTATTGGTATTTGTATATTTTTATAAAGGTCAGACAAATCAAACTATGCTAACTTTTACAAATATTAAAGTTGGTATTTAAATTTATTATAAATGATGTTGATTTAAATTTTTTTACTATATATTTTATAATAAGCTGCATAGTCACTAGTTCCTAATAATCGTAATAGTATATTAATACTATAAGTTTTTATTATGGATTAACATAGATAAATATTTAATTATTTATTCTAGAAAGACAGTCTTCCACAGTCCAACGAATATACAAGATTCAAAAGAAAAGTATCAAAAAAAAGTTATGTAAAGTTCTTATGTAATTAAAATATTAAAAATTTAATAATGAGCGTAGCTGCTTATGATATGCAATATGGGAGTCAACATTATAATATTTCAAACCATATTATGCATATCCTACATAAATTCAAAATAATATTTTTCATTTTTTTCACAATAAAATATATGTTTTGCATATAATATGGAAACTTGCAATTATTTATCATCAAAGAAATATGAAATTATAAATTTTCATCATCTAAAAAGGTGAACGGTATGACATATTTAATATTGGTAAAACCATAATAGGTTTGAATTTTTAACTGAGGTAGGGCACAGCAGGAATTTCCTGCTTAAAATATGGAGCAGCCCGACTGGGGAAGTACCTCGACCTTACAGAAGATCACAGCAAAATAATACTGTTTCCAAGCAGTATTGTGTTCCTGTTAGTGAGTAAGGTGACCAGAGCTCCTGGGGGATTGGAAATTGGGTCGGCAACGCGTTTGCGATGCTTCTGGTGTTACAGGCTGGTGTTGTGTATAAGCTACGGTAATCGCTTACCATCAGGTGAGCCGTACGCTTGTTTGCCGTGCTAGTGACATAAAAAAAAAAATATATTTCTTGAGTGTAATCTATTGAATTATATTATTTTCGAATAATAATTGACTTTTCAAGGATTCGGGTACCAATGTTTATGATAAAACTTATACTTTTAGGAAAAACTAGTGCTTATTGATTTTAAGATTTTATGTATGTTTTAAAATAATTTTATATCAATGATAATTTAGAAAACAATTCATTCCAACTTCTTATATATTTTTTTATTTGATTCAAATTTCAAAATGTTACTGACATGCACAGCTAATGTGCATGTAGCATAATGAAATCATGAAACATCGCAATATATGTTTGCTATTACTACATACTGAAGATGTAGCAATTACTATACTGGCTAGGCATTCCAAGGAACTAAATAATTTACAATCATATCTTGGTATTTGATAAATGTCTTACAGTATGAATATGTCTGATATTGATATCACATTTATTTCAAATTCACATTCAGTATGTATGTGACACATTCTTAAGAGGATGTTGAGTAGATAAAAACTTGAGTAAATAGACATTCTAGTGTATAGATATATTTTTACAATCACACTTCAATGGATATCTTGTTTGGTGACTTGAATGTCAGTATCATTGCAAGAATAGGTATAATCCTGATTGGAAATCTGACTGAAGATACACTCTTATTTTTTCTTCAGGTTTCAGACTATGTTAAGTATGAAATATATTTTAATATTTTATAGTATAAAGTAAATCGAGTGACACTTACCTCACTGAAGGCCATCACTTTGGCCGGGGCTATATCTCCTACCAACCTTCCTAATTAACTTTATCACGATCTATCAAAACAAATAGTTCAAGCTTTTGTTTCCCAACATTGAAGACAGTCCCGACATCTAACATCCCCACGACACAAATACATCTGAACTCGGTAACTTCACTCACTGCGCAAGAACAAAATTTTATATCTAAAATGAAAACACCTGACCGAATCACAAATCACTGAAAAAAAACCAACATTCCTCAGGTGGGATAGATGCACATTCGATTAAAATATATTTACAAAATTCTAATCTTGTTTTACACTATAACACTACAGTTATTTTTGCTAAAATTGTGAATACTAGCTCATTACGAAATAGAAAATGAATAAAAAAATGTCATCAAATGTCTATTGAAGTAACACGGAACGAACAATCAACCGGAGATGAACTCGCCATCTTGCTTTCATGTCATAAGCAGTTGGGGCAAACTTCAAACTTAACTCGCTGTCAAATACTTACATGCTAGACAACATGATAAAGTAACTATTGAAGTTTGTTACGGATAAAGCGTTCTGTTCATTATTATGTACTTACACTAAATGCTGTTTTTGTGACAGATTTTTATCAAAAAGATATTATTAGAACATACATTAATAATATTTTATAAGCAATTTATTATCTTTTACAGATTTTGAATGTATCAACGTCGTCATCGTCGTTTTTTCTAATGTAATTGAAATTGTGAAAACAAATCAAAATCCATATTATTTGTATACGTTAATTAATTATTGGACATATTTAGCGGTTAAATGTTTACAACTTGACAAACTATTTCACATGCTGTAGATAATAGTGTAATATAGTGTGGACACAGCCAATAATTTTTAAACTCATATATTTCCATATGGAAAAAAACTGACGTAAATTCAATATTTCCTAAATGCAGATATGTAATAAACACTTAAATGAACTTTATTGATAATCACATATTTTGAATTACCAATTATGCGCTATGATGATTAGAAAATTAGGTAGTTAATTGTTGTTAACCGCTCTGGTGTTTTGGTGCTAGTAGTTGCCTAAAATACCGACAGTTTGCGTGTTCGATTCATACTCGGGATGGATATTTGTATTTGTACAATACTTCTTTCCGGTTTGGATGTCTGTCCTTGTGGATCTCCCACCGTGCAGCGGAGAGCACGTAAAGCCGTCGGTCCCGTTTGTTATCAAATACCTGACTTAATCACTCATAGTTGGCAGCATATCCGCCAACCCGCAGTGGAGCAGCGTGGTGGGTTAAGCTCCAACATGGAGAAAGAGGCAACAGTGGGACGTTGCAGGCTGAATGCAACTGTTCCACCACATATACTACTTTTTTCCAAAATGTCTGTTTTTTCTCAAATTATAATCGTTACATTTTCAAGTTAAGTCTACTTATCAACAAATATTATCAATTTTATAGAAATCACTTACAACAGGATATCACATCAACAGACTGTTGTGTTTTTAACCGACTTCAAAAAAGGAGGAAGTTACTCAATTCGATCGTATATATTCTTTTTTTTGTATATTCGGAGATAACTTCGACTTTTATGAACCGATTTTAATAATTATTTTTTTCTTTGGAGATATCATAAGTGTCACTTCACTCCCTTCAGTCTATCGCAGTCCACTGCTGGACAAAGGTCTCCCCAAGTTCGCGCCAGATATCCCGGTCTTCCGTCCGGCACCGGCAATCTTACGTAGATTGTCGGTCCAACGGGCCGGAGGACGTCCCACACTGCGTTTGCCAAGACACGGTCTCCACTCTAGGTCTCTACTCACGGTCTCTACCCGTCTACTCCAACGGCCATCGGTCCTGCGACACAGATGACCAGCCCACTGCCACTTCAACTTGCTAATTCTGTAGGCTATGTCGGTTACTTTCGTTCTCTCGCGGATGGCCTCATTTCTAATCCTATCTTTGAGAGAAACCCTAAGCATAGCCCGTTCCATTGCACGTTGAGCGACCCTAAACTTGTGGACCAGTCCCTTCGTCAGTGTCCACGTCTCGGCTGCGTATGTTAACACAGGCAGGACGCATTGTTCGAAGACTTTTGTTTTCAAGCATTGCGGAATCTTCGAAATGAAGACTCGGCGAGGTCTGCCAAACACCGCCCAGCCCAACCGAATCCTCCTATCGGCCTCTGGTTGGAATTCGTCGAATCTTCTAGCGAGAGGGCGAGAGCAGACGGTTCTGCCATCCGCTGTCATAAGTGTGGTACTATGATAAGGAAACTAGGATCTGATGATGGTACCCCAGAAAAAATGAGGGAAACCCTCGAAAATCCTTAATAACTTTTTACTGGGTGTACTGGATCTGATTACAACTTTTGGCGTAAACTTTGATAATGCGTATTTACTTGACTATTTTTTCGTCTACCTACATTGTATTACTTGTCGATGTAATTGATGTCGGTTTGTTTTCGTTTCGTCCAGCAAACACAATTATTCTAGTTTTCTCACTGTAAAAACTCATTGTAAATTCACAAATTCACAATTGAAAGAAATTTTAAACCTTAAGAGTTTTAAATTAAAACCTTGTATTGGTGTGCAAAAGCGTAAATAAATAAATAAATAAATTATCTACTTGTTACATGAGTGTATGAGTCATGAAACTGAATTTTCTGGGTTTGTCTTATTTTAGATGCAGGCACGTGTTTGGAACGGACTATGCTTGGAGTCTATCTCAAATATATAGTCAGAAATGAGACTATCTACGAGAGAATAAAAGTAACCGACATAGCCAATAAGTTTGTCAGGGTCACGTGTGTCACCTGTAATATCTCTTTAAATTTCTCCAACGGTCATTAATCAGAACCAACCGGCGACGTCAGGGAAAACCGGCGCGTTGAACTGACAATCTACCTAAGATCACCAACAGCTAGATGAGGATTACGCAAAACTGAAGATTTGTCGCGAGCTTAGGGAGGCCTATGTTCAGCAGTTGACTGCGACAAGTTGAAGCGAAGCAAATAAGCATTAAGGGGTTAAAAATTTTATTTGCACGCTCATTAAGGATTTTTATTTCATTATTTTTTGTAATCGATAAATTGCACTTTTTACAGTTGAGATTTCAAATACAATTGCGTCGTAAGCAGACCGTATTTTGGTTTAGTAATTAAGAATATTTTAGGTTCCTTTAATTATTAAAAACTATTTTTATATGGTTCAGTAGCTCTTTAACATCTCCCTAGATTCATATATACAAATAGTATTTACCTGTTATTAAACAGTAATAGACACAACAAATTAAGCTGCCTAAATTAAATACTTCGTGAAATAATTTAATAACATTGTGTGACAAATTGACAAAGTCATGGTTGTCTATCGTTTGTACAACAAAACAAATTTATAGTTAAAAAAATTTGAGAACATCGTTTTAGATTCAAAATCATTGTGATACCTTGACATTATTTCAAATTAACGTACTTATAGCAAACGGGTAAGGATAATAAATAATTTGAGTTGATCATTTCCGTATTCATTTTGTAGGCTTTTGAAGGGCAGATTGTGTTTATGACGTCACTGATACTGTGCCAGGCGCGGATGTGCGCCGTGGATACCTTGATGATATTGAGGGATTCTCAAAGTAGGTTAAATTAAACTAGGTTATTGCACTACCTGCCATTGTAATCTGGTGTAGTTACCAGTTCATCACTGAATCTTGAATGGCTTACACGTCTCAATGGATAAAATTTAAAAAGATGTTAGTGTCAAGCGTTTTTATTTACAGAATATCTATACACTTTGAGCATTTCTCATGGCTATAACAATGGAGTTGGAAGAGAGTGCATCAGACTCTAAACTTCACAAAGAAAGCATAGCAATAAAAGAATTGCGCCCATCTAGTGCGGTCTCTATTTCTAAATCTGAACATGGACCAGGTTTGTCAGATATTTTCGTTTAAAAAATTAATAAATGGAATAAATATTATGACAATAGAATTTTTTTATTCATATTTATCTAGGTCGATAATCAATTTTTAATGTTTATTAAATAATTTCATCCTCTCTTTTGTATATAATTTTTAGTTATGTAATATATGTGTAATATCATATTCAACATAAATATTAATATACTTATTTGTGTTTTCTTAGCAGAGACATCAAGCTCATTAGATCAGTTGAAACAATATAAAAGTTGGGTAAGCAATGAAAGATGGAATGAACTTAAAAAGATCGCAGATACCGCGATGAGGGAACGTAAAGTATTTATGATAAAAGGAGGAGGATTCCCCGCGGTGCGCCGCGCGTTGCTTGAAAGAGGATGGGTTGAAAAATATGAATCACATAAGGTATAATTTAAAATTACATTCTAACGTGTTATTGGCGATATAATCGACAGTATAAAGATAAGATAACTATTAAATATTATGAGTAATTTGTTTAAATATTGTAAGATAACATTTTGTATTTAATGACATTGAAATAGAAAGTTTAGAATTTCAAGACAATAACTTTCAAAGTTTTACAACTTTGGGGAGTAAGCTGGTGAATATGTGACGAGAGCGTTACTAAAAGTGTGATCGGGCGTGGCTAACGAAAGTTGAGAGGGAGATATAAGTTAGATAGAGCTAAAGAAGTTTTACTTCAGTCGTGTGGTCCAAAGCACACTCGTTATATTTCTATTATTAAGCAGTTAATTTTAAAAAGCTTGAAAATTCAAGGTTCGCCATCCACCATCCAACGTAGATCCTAAGAAAGTCTCAGGGAAGGAGCTATCAAAAGTAGAAAGAATGATTCTTTACAAATTTATGGAGCATCATTCTGTTGATTTTCTGTGGACGTCCAAAAGAGATAGATACGATTGGCTACTTAGCAACAAAGATGTTATGATAAGCAGGTACATTAACAATATTATATGTTCAACTCAAGTAAAACTGCAATAATACTTTTTTTGTCGTTTTTTTTTTTAGATTTTGCAGGTCCATTTTCACTACCAAAGAAGGGTTAACCAATTCTTTGACTCAAATGCACTGGTATACTGAACCAGGTGTGGCGTTAACTAAATTCCCTCGTTGCTATAATATTCACAACTCCGATAGTCTAGAAGAGTTTATCGATGACTTCAGAATAACAGCTTGCATAAGCATTCTAAAATGGCTTTCTAACACGCTACAGGGAAGTTGTGAACAGGAATTAGTAAAAAACCACGGAAAAGTTCCGTTTACAGCGATTGAATTCGCTATATCTCGATTAAACGAATACATTTCGTTCTTTTCTCACAAAGACATTGATGACACAGACGATCAAATACAACATATTTGGGAACATGAATGGGATCAGTTTCTAACGCATCATTATCTCTTGGTTCATGAAAATGCCAAGTTTTTGGAAGACAAAAATACAAATATAGTGTAAGCTGTGTAGTGTTTAGCCTTTAAAAATTTAAATAATAAAAATTTTCTTCGAGTTCACAACTTTAGTCACTCAAATACAATAAATACGTTAAATAATTATTATCATTGTATTTATACTGCGATTATAATAAATCGCTCACCACTGTAGCCTTTAATATCCCACTGCTGGACATAGGCCTCTTTCCCCGTTTAGTAGAAGGATCAGAGCTTCATCCACCACGCTGCTCCAATGCGGGTTGACGGATATATTCCCTACCATGAGTAACGATCGCTATCAGGTGTACATGATAAAAGCCGGGACCGACGGCTTAACGTGCTCTCTGAGGCACGGTGAAGAGATCCACAAGGAGTCCACAAACACCCAGACCACGGCAAACATCTTTATGGCTAATATAAATGTTTGTCATGTGCGGGGATTGAACCCGCAACCGCCAGTGCAACAGCCACTTCAGTGCCGTGACCATTGCGCCAACGTGTCGTCTATAATAAATAATAAGTGTAAATACCTATAACGATAACTCATTATTAGCTATTTTATTGTATCATTAATTATTAATTAGAAAACTGTTAAAGTTGTGTTACAAATTACAAACACATTCGTATTCTAGATCCTCTTTTTACAGTCAATTAGAACGAAAGGCAAGTAAAGTCGTGGCTACTATGACAAAATTTTGGCCGCAGATTGATATCGATGGAGTTTTCAATATTTGGATCGTGAAACCGGGAAATAAGTGCCGCGGTAAAGGCATCCAGCTGATGAATAATATCAAAGACATTATAGGTCTCATTAATATTCCTGCGCAGAAAACAAGATTCGTTGTGCAAAAATATATCGGTAAAGTTTTTAAATTTTACTGAAAAGTTAAGGCTAGTGTAGTTTTGAAACATAAGGTACATGCAAAGTATATAACTTTTAACATTATTAAATTACGCCTTTTTCTTTCAGAAAACCCATTAATCATTTACGACACTAAATTCGATATACGACAATGGTTTCTAATCACAAATTGTCAACCGCTAACAATCTGGTTGTACAAGTAAGGATTTTAATTGACTTTTCTAATCGAAATCAAATAAGTAATTTTGATGTATTTTATCTTTTATTATTTCAGAGATAGTTACTTGCGATTCAGTTCCCAAATATTCAGTTTGTCGAACTATCATGAATCTGTACATCTTACAAACAACGCAATTCAAACAAAATACAAGAATAATGGTGAAAGAGACAAAGCACTGCCTGATGAAAATATGTGGGACTGTCACAGTTTTAAAGCTTACCTTAGGTAAATATGAAATATGTTAACTATAAATGCATAACAAAATAAAATAATAAGATGTAAAACGTTTGAAGACAGATAGGGAAATATGAAATGTGGGACACAAAGATATATCCAGGGATGAAGCAGTGTCTTATTGGAGCAATGTTAGCATGTCAGGAAACAATGGACAAAAGACAGAATAGCTTTGAATTATACGGAGCGGATTTCATGTTAACCGATGATTTTACACCTTGGCTCATTGAAATCAACTCCAGTCCAGATTTAGCACCGACAACATCTGTCACAGCAAGATTGTGCCCTCAATGCCTAGAAGACGTTATAAAAGGTAAGACACATTTGAGTTTCAATAATTTTGTTCCATTTAGTTTCATAAATATATAGGTAAGCCTACTTATAGTATTTATCGTACTTACAGTTGTACTTGATAGACGTAGTAATCCAGATGCTGATACAGGAACATTTGAACTGGCCTACAAACAAGTTGTTCCAAAAGCACCAGCTTATCTTGGATTATCATTATGTATAAATGGAAAGCGCATGATAAAAAAATCAAAAGAACGAAAACATGAACACAGAAGTGTAACTCCCTTAGTGCCCCGTATTCCTTCCAGTGACGTTATATCGGATGCTGATCAACCAATTCCATCAGAGTACAGTGGACCTATAATTACAGACTTTCTAACCTGGTTGAACCCATATGACGCCATACCTATTAATAAAGATGGTCTGGTGCTAGGACCGAAGGACTCACTTACGGTACGCCAAGCTGTTACAGTTGTAAAATCGAGTCAAAGTCTAAAGAATTGTAAAAGGCGTAAAACTTCTGCACTATCTTTTAGGACACTCCGAGGAAGACGAGAAAAAAACGGAGAATCTAAACTTAGAGTTATTCCTCATTCCTGCTGTCGCCCAGAGGATATTCAATCGAATACTCACTCTAGTAAATATCGGACCGAATCAGCAAAAAAAGCAGACAGACCGAAAATCGACAGGTCGGTGGGTAATAAACGATGTTATATAGATCCAATTGAATGGGAAAAAGAGACAGCCAGTATTTTACGTTCCACAATATCCGTACAAAACAAACTATCAGCACGAACTGAAACCGTTATTCCTGCCGTACGACAAACGAAATCGGGAATTATTAATTCGACTCATAAGCCTCTGCTGGAACCGTTAAACTTCCGTAGGTGTGTTGAAAACACTAATACTATTAAGAAGTTAAGTGCTATTGGAAGAAATATTTGTAAACCTCGCAATGAAATCAGAAGTAAAAAAGCCATAACGTTTTCTAAAAGTTGTACATCAATTTATACACCTTATCAGTTTACCGTCACGCCTCTGAATGACAATTAGAGTATAAATACATGATTGTATTCCCTAAAAATTATTCACGATATAACTTACCAAAAAATTGCTAAATTTAACTTGGTGATATTTTGTTTCATGTTGAAATTTTCAAATTTTATGTCTCTAATAATTAAATATCTAGTCGTTATTTGTTGCGTTAATTCTTTTTTTTTTTTTTTTTGCAGATTTGTCCTGTCCCGTTCCATTATTTCCTACTTTCCTATATTCAATTGCCGTCTTGATGATTATTAATTGAAAAATAAAATGCCATTTTAATCATTTTGACATATTTCAAAATTTGTTACGGAAATGTAAATATTACAAAAATAATACGAATCAAAATATAAAAATGGTGTATTTAATTTTATAAAAAGGTTCACTTATTCAAATCTTCGTTAGTTTTATATTACATTGTACGTAGCTTCCAAAGTAAATACCATTTTTTACTTAAAATTTAACGTTGCATAATTTACGTAATTCAAAACTAAATACTTTGTTAATACGTACGAATTTATAATAATGAACAACTAAATCAATATATGTATACTTAAACCGAAATTCATCATTACCTACATCCTCTGTTTTTATAATTATATTAGTCACTTAATGATGCACGATCTGGCCTAGCTAAGTTGGTAGTAATTATACATAACCATGCCAATACGAAAGAAGATTCAAAGAAAAAAGGTAAATATATTTTATTAACAAGCACTGACGCAAAAAATCAGTACAAACTCTTACAGCTAAAAATGCAATTATTTTTGGCTTCAGTCAATGTGTCTTGATAGTTTTACTAAGCATACTTATTTTCCAAATAAAACATTATATTTGTCAATAAGGTAGATAAGATTAATATTCATTAAAAAGGTAAATATTTTCATTAACAAAATCACTTGAAAATCAAGGACCGACATTGCACGAAATAATTGTGATTGGAAAAATATAAAAAAAATGTAGCTTCATTGTAATGCAACAACTTTTTGGGATTTTATTGCGGTTTATTAAGTTTTTTAAAAGTTAGTAAATTTCGCGTAAATATCAGAAAACAATATTGTAGCTTCATTTTTAATAGCGTACTCATTTGTACTCTTTTCAGAAACCAAGCTACGACAAGACAGGGGTAAAAAGACTCTTTTCCCCGTTTAACAAATTTACATACAAAATAGTCTCACAAGGCAAAAGAAAGTTAAATATAATTGCGAATCAGAGTATTAACTTACAAATGGGTTTGTCTAATAAAGAAAAAAACTACATTATATGTAGTTGTCAAAATAAATCTACCAGATACAGAAATTTGAAAAATCTAGCAGCGAATGCTATTAAGGAAAAAAAAATATTTTCTGTTTACGGGAGTTGTAATGCCGTACGAAAAGCTCTATTGGATAGATGTTGGGTAGAAAAAATCCCACCAAATCGGATGAATTTATCGAAAATACGAAATGGGACTTTCTCAAGTAAATCTCAAATACAAAGTGAGCTTGAAGTGTTACTTTTATCAAATTTAGTGGAAAAGTATAATCCAAATTTCATATGGCGTACTAGAGACGAAAGACGGAATACTCCATTGAGTATCACGAGAGATTGCAATACAATCGTTAACAAGTTGGAGACAGACGCACTGTGGACTTCGAAACAGGGTTTATGTTCGTCGATGAAAAGAAATTATTGGTTTTATATAGAAAACGTAGCTGAGGTTAATGGCCCACGTACGTACAACACTTGCGACTTAGGTGAAATAGAAGGATTTGTCAAGGATTATAAAATAACATCTTGTACAAGTTTGTTAAAATGGATACTGTCTATGGTCGCTAATGATCGACCTGTATTTCTCCCTGAGGGTAAAATATCTATGAATGTAATAGTTTTTGCTTTAAATCGTTGCAAGGAGTATTTATTTCGGAAGCAAAATAAAGACATTGATTGTTCTTTACCAACTGTAAACGCTGGCCAGTGGCACTCATATTTGAAAAAATACTGTAGCATTATAGCAAAAGAAGAAGTTTTTCAGACTGATAAAGAAAATAAATTAAGTTTATATTTAAGTTACGCCAAATATTTGCTTAAGGAAATTTATAGATATCGTCCACAATTAAGCTGCGAAGGTTGTCATAACATTTGGATAATAAAACCAGCGTACTGTTCTAGAGGAAGAGGAATCAGAATGGCGTCAAAATTAGGTGTAATAATGAACTTAATAGAGAAGGCAAATACGAAATATGTAATTCAAAAATATATTGGTAAATCGAATTTTTAATACAAATTTTTACGTTTAATTCGACTGACGACCGTTCTGGTGTAATGGTGCGTGTGCCGTGTCGGCGGCACCTAGACACCGACGGTCGCGAGTTCGAGCCCCGCTCGGAGTGGATATTTGTGTTTCTATAAATATTTATATCCAGTCTGGTTGTTAGTCCTTGTGCGTCTCCCCACATGCCTCAAAGAGCACGTTAAGCTGTCGGTCCCGGTTGTTATAATGTACACCTGATAGCGATCGTTACTCACAGTAGCATATATCGGCCAGCCCGCATTGGAGCAGTGTGGTGGATTAAGCTTTGATCCTTCTCCTCCATGGAGAAAGAGATCTATGCCCAACAATGGGATATTACTTGCTGAAGCGTATGTTTAATTCATAAAATACAATGATATTATTTCAAATTTTACTTTCCAGAGGAACCATTACTTATACACGAAACAAAGTTTGATATAAGGCAGTACTACCTAGTCACAAGTACATATCCTTTAATTATTTGGATGTATACCGATTGTTACTTAAAATTTAGTTCTCAAAAATACAGCTTGAAAAACTATCATGAATCCATCCATTTGACTAATAATGCAGTTCAAAGAAAATATAAAAATTGTAAACAGAGAAATAAAGAATTACCAATTAGTAATATGTGGGATCTACAAAAATATAAATGCTACTTGACCGAAATTGAAAAAGGGGATGTTTGGGAAAATATTATATATCCGGGTATGAAAAAATCAATTATCGGTATAATGTTAAGCTGCCAAGACTCACTAACAGTTAGCAGAAACCGTTTCGAACTTTATGGTTGCGACTTTATACTAGACAAAGAATACAACCCCTGGCTTATAGAAATTAATTCATGTCCTGATTTGCACCATACAACTCCTGTTACAACAAAAATCTGTCCCGCAGTAGTGTCCGATATAATAAAAGGTAAATATACCGATCGTTACGCTCATCAAGTATCTAAATTCATTAAAGAAATACCTATAATAAAGAAACGTAGCTTACAATAATTTTTGGTGCTTAATTCAAACATACTTAAAAAATAGGATAAGGACGATTAATTAAGTATGGATTGACTGAATCGCAGTTACTTTATTAATTAGAGTTACCTACTTCATCTGTATGCACAAATCATCTTCGCTAATTTATCACTGTTGGAAGCCATTAATCTGAATGAATAGAATAAACCTACTTGAATAATGTAACTAAAAGTGAATTTGTTTCAGTTGTAATTGATTATGCGAAAGATCCTAAGGCTTCTACTGGGAACTTCGAATGTATTTATCGTCAGCCTCTAACATTACCATGTTATAGAAATGCCGCAGAGTTAGTGTTATACGGGTATTCTCTCCCAAATGAGTACTTTTCTAGAGAAAATAATAGTAATAAAAAGTTTAAAGAATCTTGTATCGATTCTAATTTAACGAACGAAAGGGACATTAAAGACGTATTTAAAAAGATTAAACAATTTTATAATGATGATAATACTAAAGATCTACCAAAAGATAACAGCTTATTAAAAGAAAGAGACGCCTATAAAACTACGCCGGCACATGGTATAGATGAAACAGCGGATGTGATTACTAAGGAATTTCTTCAAAGAGTTTCACATTTGCCACAAACTTTAAATAAATATTTTAACCCAACTCAGAATACTTTCCATATCTTGGACGGCAAAACTTTATCAAAGATTACTAACAGTCCTTTAACATCTTCTAAAACTTTATGTAATCGTTTTAATTTTAGTAGACTAGATGATGGACCAAAGGGCAAAGGTAGTATTGTAGAATTAGATTCAAGTGAAGAAATGTTAAATCAGACCTGTTATTCTAAAATTGAAGAATGGCTACTTAAAAGCAATTGCGTTGGTTTCTCCGAAGAAGTATTAGTACTACAAAGAAAATTGTACATTTAATTAATAAGAAAGAAAAAGAATATAAGGCTTGTTAAATAATTGAAAATGTGACCTTTACCCTGCTGCGAGACAGTCAACAGATTGATACAGTAAAATTATTAACGTCATAGTAAGCTCTCTCAGGTTATAAACAATATAATGAACGTACGAGTTATATAGTTTAAAAAGCTCGAAAGGCGCTCATAAAAGATTGACGTAACAAGTAAAACTTATTTATTTATGAATGTTCTAACGGAAAATATAAATAAAGAACTTTTATTTGTTAAAATAGAAAATACTACTAAATAAATAAAATACTATTACATATCAAGACATTATTATTATTAATAATAATAATCATTTTTTTGCAGACATCAGTCCACATTTTTGTTTTATATTAATTATGTATAGTTCAAATTATCTTGTCAAACTAATTTTAATATAAATTTTATTATCTTAAAATGTATTTTGCTATTTCTAATATATTTTATCCTTTTGAAATTATATTCTTTCGTATTATTAAAAATTGTTATCTAATCATTAATTATTTTTTAGTATAAATAAATGGACGGTGGACCAGAATGATTTATCTTATAATTTATAGTATTTTGACTTAAAATTATGAGCCTTTGAAATCAGACTTCATTCTCAATAATGTCAGATTTGTAAAGTAAAACAACAATTACTATATTTTAGTCATAGATTACATTGCATTATAATATAACGAATTTAATTTCGATGCTAATCTAGGCATATTTGTTTATTATTGTCTGACGTTAAAAATAACAAATTTACTAAACGTTAAAACTTCTTGTTTTGTGTAATTAGAAATTTAGTATTTAAACTATATCTTAAACAATATATAATTATGTACTTTAAGGAAATATGCAAATAACCAAACCAAATTTCTATTTTATATTATATATTTTTTATTTTGTTTATTCGGTAAAAAGAATGAGTAAAATAAATACATTTAATTACTAGGCTTTTACCTTTATATTAATCAAAAAGTATTCAACTGAATGTTAAATGAATGTTGCCATACTATTCTTTTTATAATTACCCGCGCTTTTTCAGCTTTATTCATAATAGATTTTCTTGTTATACCTACTATATTATGCTAGTACAACTATCTAAAGTGAAGTTAGTTTTAAGCTGTAAAAAATGGAAGCGTTGATTTGTCTCAATAATTGTGTTTTGGCAATTTGTTATTTCATGTGAATAGTTTAAAGTTTATACGAATTATAATATACTGAAAATGGGTCGATCGAGGTCCCGAAGTAAAACACCACGACGGCATCATAAAAGCAGCAAACATTCAAGAAAGAAGAGCCGTTCAAAAGATCGCTCATCATCACGAAGTAGAAGTTCTAAACATGTTGAGAAAACTAGAGAAAGGAGTTCCAAATCAAGGTAATTAAACGCATAAACTAGTTTTAAATTTCTATAAATACGTCTAATTGAGTATTACTTTAAGATATACTTAAAATATTGCAGAAAGAGATCGCACTCTGCATCATCGACGACAAGTAGTGGCGGTTCATACGATGGAAATAGAACAAGTAGAAAGAAATCCAAAGGACGTAGTAAAATGGACGAAGTAGACCGACTGGCTGAAATGGAAAGGCAAAGACGTATAAGAGAAGCAGAACAAAAGGTACTGTATTCAGTTTTAACCTCAACATACAAGTATATGATGTCATATGACAATATTTACATATTTGCACTAATATTAAAAATAAAAACATTCATATTTCAAACATTTCGTTTTAAGTCAACTGAACAATTATTGTTTTGTGTTATAACTTACGACCTATTAAGGCTATTTTTGTTAATAAAATAAAGTTTACATTGAAATCTGTTCCTCATGCGTAATAAACATTTTTAATAAAAAATTTCCGCCATCATCTATAATATGTTAAAATGTTGTTGTGAAATACAAGTTAAAATTCTAGTATTTCATGTTCTGTGTCAGTTAGTGTGTTAAAAGTGTATTCATTTGATTCATTTCACTTTATATGTGTGATAAATTAGTTAAAATGGAATTTAAAGAATAGTTCAGCTTCAGCCTCTAATATCCCACTGCATAGGCCTCTTTCCCCATGTAGGAGAAGGTTCATTGTTTATTCCACCATGCTGCTCCTATGTAGGCTAATGGATATATTCCCTACTATCAGTAAAAGTTGCTATGAAGAATTTTAACTGAATACCAATTGAAGAAATGCAATAATTTGACTAACTTTCTGAGGTAATCTATAATCTACTGTAGTATAGAAATATGTTAAAAAACATGGCTCAACCGATTTATATGAAATTTATCGTGTATATTTGGTAGCTATAAGAATAGGTCAGTAAAAGATAAGGACACTTCTTGGACTATTCTAATTTTTTTTTTAATTTAAATTTCACCTGGCATGTTTGAGAAAAACGTTTGTAACACATTTTCACATTCTGACTGAATCTGATGAACTAATTTTTTAAACTAAATTTAAAATTTCAAAATTAGCTAAAATAAAACCATTCTTATATAAGTGCAAATTCTTATTTCTGTAAAAATTATTCTTAAAAATATTTTTATACATTGCATAATATGTACATACATATAAATAAATTCAAAACTTTCTCTGTTTGTAATTTTAAAACATAAAATAGTTTTAATAATTTATGTTAATCATATAAAATTAAATAGAATCAATTAATCTCTTTTAATTTCAGGTAGTTGAAGAGGAGGCAGCAAAAAGAATAGAACTACTTGTAAAGAAGAGAGTAGAAGAAGAATTAGAGAAGCGTAAAGATGAAATAGAACAAGAAGTTGCAAAAAGAGTAGAAGAGGCAAAGCGAAAGATGGAAAAAGAGATGATGGAAGAACTTGAGAGACAGAGAGAACAGCAGCGACAGGAGGAGCTCGCACGACAGGTAATTATGCTCTCCACCCGTCAGTCATCTGTAAAAGCAATGATACATTGCTCTTACATGTGACACACTGAGGGAACAATCTGATTTGTTCTCACAGCCTACACAACTGCATATAATGTTGAATGTTTATTATACCAACTTTGTACAGAAGAGACTAATAAAAGTATTCTTTCGATCATATCTGTTAAAGGTCCAGTCAGGTGTAGTTCGAGTGCTTACAAGAATTTTTTATTGAATTCTTAATTGTTCACTCATTGAAAAATCTTAATGTCTTGCCATTTTTTACATTCAATAACAACATGCATGTCATTTGCACCTACGAAACAGATTCCTTTTGTATGAACTGTTGTATCGTAAATGCCATAAAGGTGACCGGCTAGCATTTTTAAATTGTTCACTTGACTGTCCTTGGCAGTCACGTAGTCTATAAGTCAGGTCAGAAGACTGATCAAGAGCAAGAAGAGCTAAGCGTTTTAAGGAGATGCAGCTTGAGGACCCAGGCCTGACAGCTGAAGGTATTTTTGTTAAATATTTTTTGTAAACCAATACTGTTTATGTTATACTCAGGCAGATTGCATAGTAGCGTCATATATTATACTGGTGTTGTAGGACACAAAAATTTTATAGGTATGTAAAATAAAATTATTGATAACACTTTGCTGTATTGCACAACAAATACAAATAGTTTTAGGGACAAAATCATATTTTTAGAGCAGGCAATTCAAAAATATAAAAATAAAAATGATTTGTCTACAATCATAATTATGTAAACATTGATGTTCTTATAATTTTTGATAATTTATATTACATACAATATTTCATGTTTGTTGCATTTAAATATGTTTTAAATATTGTATTAATATAATGTTTCTATCATACAGGAGGAAGAATCACGTAAAAGGAAAGAGTTGGAGGAAATCATGGCGGAAAATAACAGAAAGATTGAGGAAGCCCAACGGAAGCTGGTAAGTAAAATTTAACGCGCTTCAACCTGTAATATCCCACTACTGGGCATAGGCCTCTTTCCCCATGTAGGAGAAGGATCAGAGTTTATCCACCACATTGCTCCAATGCGGGTTGGCGAATATATTCCTTACAATAGTAATGATCGCTATGGTATGGTATGGTATGGTATGGTTAACACGGGCTGGTTTCCGCAACTCGACGACTTTGCGCCTATTTTGCGTGTGTGGGAGTGATTCGGTTCACTCTTGCCACCCAAGCTCCTCCAGAAACTTCAGAAGCTTTTTTGGCTTCTTGAAGATCTCCGGAAGTGTCTTCAGGGTGCCAAGATGTTGTGCCCGGTAAGCCGCTACACCTGGACAGTAAAGAAGTACATGCGTAGCCGTTTCTTCTGTTCCCATGCAAGCTCTGCACAGGGGACTGTCGGTAATGCCCATATTGAATAGGTGTTTGTTATACGGACCGTGTCCAGTCAGTGCCGCAGTTATTAGTCTCAGTTGGCGTCTGTCCAGATTTATTAGAATTCTTGCCAATTTGGCATCAATTTCTGGCAGCGCCAACTTGGCTTGCCTACAGTCCTCAATTTCGGACCATAGTGTGATATGTTTGTGTTTCATGCGTTGTCGAATTTGGCCTTTGAGCCAGCAAGAAGGTAACGGTATAATCGGCTCGGCCCCTATAGCCGTCATACTTGACCCCCTTCTTGCTAGCTCATCTGCCTTGTCGTTACCGCGTGTGTTGTTGTGACCTTTGATCCATTGCAGTGTGATGTCATTATTTTCACCTACCTGCATCAGGGTGTTATGGCATTCATAGATTATACCTGACGTGGTCGAGTTACTATCCAGTGCCTGTAATACTGACATGCTGTCCGATAGTATACGGATGTGGGAATCCTTTACGTTCCTCCTCCCGATTGTTCTGGCTGCCTCAAGTATACCCAAGCACTCTGCTTGAAACACTGTGCTATAGGTACCAATGGGTAGTGATATATTAATATTTAGGTCTTCGGAGAAGATACCGCTTCCTGACCCTGTTTTCGTTTTTGAGCCATCCGTGAAGATACTCAGGTCTCGCCCAATTGAGGCTACACGTGAATCCTCTTCCAGCTGTATTTTGTATTTTTTATCAAAAATATATTTGATCTGTATTCCGTCATTTGGTGCTTCCATGAACGGAATGTCTTTGGCTATGTCTTCCAGAATCTTAATGTGTGGTGTGCCTGTTGAACACAGTAGTTTGTGAGTCTTTAGTCTTACTGCAGTGGTTGCAGCTTCTTGTTGGATGATCGCTATTAGTCGTACATGATAACAACCGGGACCGACAGCTTAACGTGCTCTCCGAGGCACGGTGGGAAGACTCACAAGGACAGATATTTGAATCTATTAACCATCAAATGTAGACAAAAATCAGCAATTTTAACTATAGTAATAATTATAAAAAATAATCATTTTTTTTAGGCTGAAGAAAGACTAGCGATGATTGAAGAACAAAGAAAAATGGATGAAGAAAGACAAAAATTGAAAAAAGAACAAGAAAAGAGAATAAAAGAAGAACAAAAGAAAATTTTAGGGAAAAATAATTCAAGACCCAAATTGTCTTTTTCACTGAAGCCACTTTGATGGGTTATGCTAATTTGGATTTAAGCTAAGTTAAACTAATATAAATTTTGAGTTAGGTAGAGTTTCCATGTGTCATAAAATGGGTGGAGGGTGTCAATCCCATAATTTAAAAACACAAAAAAAAAATACCATTGGTAATGAGAGTTACTTTAAAACTACAATAAATTAATGTCACATTTTCATTACCCTAAAAATTATATGATTTGAGATGGGAACCCTAGACAACATTCTTGGTTACTGATAATTACACTAGTAACTTGATAATTTATATTTGCTTACTTATCCATTTTATAAAATTGTAATATAATATTTCATTAAAAAAATCATTGCTACAAATTTTCATTATGTTATAAATATAGGTACATTCAAGCCCACAATTTCAAAAATTACAGTAAAAGGGAAAAAGAATAAGAATGACAAAATAAGTGATTTTCGTACATTATTTTATCTATACAAAGTGTTTTTATTTAAAAAAAAATATAACATCACGACAACTGAAAGAACAATAAAATCTTCATTGAGATCCGTCCACATAGAAACTTTTCATGTAGTTCAGATGGATAAACTTTTGTTTATTATTTTAACTTCAAAAATGTATTAAAAAATTATTCATTTGAAAACTTCAGCATTTACTAAAAATATTTAAATAGGCGATAAGACTAGAAGGCCTATCTCCTTTTGTTCATACAAAATGTTAGTTAAAAAAAAAGTGCTTCGGATTTTTTAATCTTGCAATATTCAATAACTTTTGCATAGGCAAAGTAGCTGGTTTGATTTTGGTTAGAACTAAAATGAACAAGAATGTTATGGGTTCTTTATGTATAGAAATGAATTATTGATACAGAATGTTTGTTTATTTCCTGTCAAAGTAATATTTATTAAATTTAAAGGATTTTTTTCACTTCCATGCACAATTCATGTTAAAAATATATTTGAATGCAATGTTTGGAGTCTACTTAAAATTTGTCATTCATCAAATGGAATTCAAAAACAAATCAGTTCTCAAATGCCTTAAAATTTTGAAAGAGTTAATAAAAAGTTGAGAATTATACCACTCTGTCAAGAAAGTACCGGGAAAAGATCAATAATACGCAAACGGTTTTTTATACATGCAAATTTATTTTATCACCTTCAAAGTATGCTCCTGCAGAAACGATACACTTACGCCAACGAATAATCCAATCATCAAAACATTTTTTTAACGCTGTTTCCGGAATTGAGTTGTTCTCGCCGTGAATTCTTTATGTCTTATTATTTATGTCGATTGAAAATGTGTGCCACGAAGTGGTAATTTGAGATTAGGAAAAAGAAAGAAGTCGGCTGGAGCCAAATCTGATAAATATGGTGGTTGCTCGATGGTATTTGTTGTGTCTGGTCAAAAATTCGTTCACAATGATGGCCTTGTGCGAAGGCGTATTGTCGTGGTGCAAAATCCAAGAATTTTCTTTCCACAAATGTGGCCTTTTTCGTCGAATTTGTTCTCTTAAACGCCGCATAAAGCTCAAATAGTATTCCTTATTTACCAGTTGACCTTCTGGCAAGAATTCTGAGTGCACAAAACCCGCGATAGTCAAAGAAAACACTCAATATGACTTTGACTTTAAAACGAGTTCAGCATGGTTTTTTCGGTTTCGGTTCAGTTGGAAGACGATACTCCGACGCTTGTTGACTAGTTTGCATGTCAAACTCGTAAACCCACGTCTTGTCAACCAGTAACAATGCGTTTCATGTGTTGGATCGGAATTGACTCGTTCTAGCATGTCCTTAGCGACTCTATGCGATTGGGTTTTTGGAGAAAATTCAGATCTTTTGGAACTAGCCGAGCGGCAACATGTTTCATACCCAAATGATTAGTTAAAATAGTACGGATCGACTCATGAGATACGGAATGTTAGGCGGCTATCTCTCTCAAAAGTTGAATGAGGATTTTCAGTCATTGTTTCCTTCACTTTTGCGATGTTAACTTTAGTTGCAGACGTTGATGGCCTACCAGAGCGAGGCAAATCCATCACACCTCAACCGCTTTTGAACGCTTTGTACCAATCATAAGCACGAGTTTTTGATAAACCGATTCACCGTAAGCCTTCTGTAACATTTTCATTATCTCCACAACATTCTCGGACAAATTCCATTGGTGATGCAAAATGTAAGACACTCTTTCTTCGATGTTTTTGTCCATTATGAAATTCGAAATACATACTAGATATGATATAACTAAAAACAGCACTGTATTTAATATAAATAACAGATGCAACTCAAACTCCGCGCCAAAATGGAAAATAGTTGTGCCAATCTAACAACAACAAGAAAAAAACAAAAATTTGAATTTGGAACCATAAACAAATTATACATTCCCGATACTTTTTTTGACTGGATGTACTACTTCAGACAATTTAGATATTTTGATAGTTGTTATGTAGATATAGATATTTGTTAAATAAAAAAAGCCTACTGCAAAGTAAATAGGTAATAAATTTAAAAATATTGATAAACAATGGTGTGATCAAGGGTTGTTACAAATCAGTGAATATTCAAAAATTTGTCTGGTCTGTTGTCTGTAAACCGAAGATAAATCTTCGGTGTACATTAAAATATCAATAATCTTAGATTATATTTAGTCAAGTTTTTATATATTCATTGTCATTAGAATATTTATTCCGTAAAAGACGCTATTTGTCCCCCTATTTCCAATTGCATAAATTATTCCACGTAAAATTAGATTTTCCATCTTTCTTAATCATAATAGTTTTCGAAAGTAAATTTAATTAAATTCCATTTTGTTCCTTTTACAGCTTATACAATCTACACAATTTTAATAATATTATATTTTGCTTACATTTCTGCAAAAAGGCACAATATCATTTGTGTCAAAGATTAAAAACATCAAAATAAAGTTACAAGATAAAAAAAAGTGTTTTATTTCATAATTTAGAAATAATATTTTTTTTATATCACTAGGTCGACAAACAAGCGTACGGCTCACCTGTGATGGTAAGAGATTACCGTAGCTTATAGACGCCTGCAATACCAGAAGCGTCGCAAGCGCATTGCCGACCCAATCCCTAATCCCAGGAGCTCTGATCACCTTACCAACAGGAACACAATACTGCTTGAAAACAGTATTAGCTGTTATCTTCTGTAAAGTCGAGGTACTGCCCCAGTCGGGCTGCTCCATATTTTGAGCAGGAAATTCCTGCTGTGCCCTACTACTATATCTATTTTATATCTTCCCTTTTTAACCGACTTCCAAAAGAGGAGGAGGTTCTCAATTCGACTATTTTTTTTTAATGTATGTTACTTCAGAACTTTTGACTGGGTGGAGCGATTTCGACAAATTTTCTTTTGATCGAAAGGTGGTGTTTGTCATTTGGTCCTATTTAAATTTATTTGATATCTAACAACTACTTTCGAGTAATATCTAATAATGCGTTTTTACTTGACGCTTTTTTCGTCGACCTACGTTGTATTATACCGCATAACTTTCTACTGGATGTACCGATTTTGATCATTCTTTTTTTGTTGGAAAGGGGATATCCCTAGTTTGGTACCATGATAAGGAAACCAGGATCTGATGCTGGGATCCCAGAGAAATCGAAGGAAACTCTCGAAAATCCGCAATAACTTTTTACTGGGTGTACCGATTTTGATAATTTTTAATTTAATCGAAAGCTGATGTTTATCGTGTTGTCACATATAAATTTTATCGAGATCTTATAGGTAACTACTTTTTGAGTAATCTTTGATAACACGTAGTTACTTGACTATTTTTTGGTCGATCTACGTTGTATTACTCGTCGATGTAATTGAAGTCGATTTTTTTTTCGTTTGCGAGCAAACATAATTATTTATTTGGAAGACTTGAGACATCCTGATTTGACATCATGGGAATTAAGTATTTATGCACAGTCGAGCATCTGTACACTGTCGAGCACTTGTACACTGTCGAGCACTTGTACACTGTCGAGCACTTGTACACTATCGAGCACTTGTACAATGTCGAACATTTATATAAAGTCGAGCATTGTACTTAATAGTGAGAATCAAAAAAAATCCTATAGTAAATAAATTGAAAAAGTGACATAAATCATAATAAAATATATTATTTTCTACGCTAAGGTCACTAAGTCCATAGACTAAGTCTGTACTTTTACGTTTTCGGTTTTCTCATGGAGCATTCTCTCTAAGCTCCATGGTTGTTTTACCACGTCAACGTCCCAATGGCACTTGTCAAATTTATGTCACGTCAAGTCAATTTACTGATTTACTCCTATCAGAGTTCAAACTTCAAAACGATTTATCAATTATTGTGTCTTGCTTTACGGTTTTATAAAAGAAGGAAGAAGAAAGAAGTATATTACGCTATCCATACAGTAATTTGTTGATATACATGTATAAGTTCATTTTTATTTTAATGATTGGATAAACATTTTAACATACAACACCTAAAAATGGCAGATATTTTAAAGGGGTTAATATTGTCGGTTTTATCTGAAAAGTGTTACAATGAATATTTCAATGAGTATAATTTTTTTGACCGTAAGTAGTGAAGTAATAAAACAACAGACAATACATTTTTTTGACCCATCTCATGAAATTGAATTTAACTTTTTATTATCATTTTAGTTCCCTGTTTTAAGGCAACGCTAAGCAAAGGCCTTGGAATTGGTATAATACTTGGTTCCATATTGGTTAAAGTTCCACAAATTTTAAAAATTCTTGGTAGCAAGAGTGCTGAAGGCATTAATATTTATGGAGTATATTTAGAGTTATTTGCAATTACTGCAAACTTTGCATATAGTTATGTTATGAATTTTCCTTTTAGGTATGTATTGTAACTTTTTTGAAATTAATACAATATGCCTAGTTTATTCTTATTTCAAATAATTATATATAAATCATGTTTTAGTGCTTGGGGTGAAGGAACATTCCTTGCTATTCAAACGGCTATAATTGCTGCATTAGTGTTGCATTATGGAGGAGCTCCAGTAAAAGCTACTATATTCCTAGCAACATATGTAGGGCTGGTATCGGCACTAGTCGGTGGATATACACCAAAGGATGTGCTATGGATGATGCAAGCTGTTAATATTCCTATTATATTGGCAGCAAAAGTAAGTTTTACCATAACTTTATCCTTATTTTGATTGAACATATTACTAATTTATATTGGAGTGTAAATACCAATTGTATTTTATCTTTGTAATGATGATTAGCAATGATAAACAAATAATAAGCAAATTGTTTGTTCATAATTATAAGTTTGAACACCAACCATGCCTTTCTGGCACAACTGAAAGCCATTAAACCAATCAATCAATCTAAAATCAAAGAAAAAAAATCTAATTTTATCGTACAAGATTTTGTTTTATTAAATAATAATTTATGTCTTGTTTACATTTTTAGTCAATTCAAATTATAACAAACTACAAAAATGGAAGTACTGGCCAGCTCTCAGCTATCACTTGTATGTTGCTGTTTGGTGGCAGCATTGCAAGAATATTTACGTCTGTTCAAGAAACTGGAGACTCCATTATCATATTAACATACTGTGTAACAACAATTGCTAATGGTGCCTTGGTTATGCAACTTTTCTGGTACTGGAATGTTGACAAGACTGCCAAAAATATTAGTAAGAAAAAGAAGAAGAATACATAGTCAATTGATATTATTAAGCATAATTTATATCATTTTTTTTAATTGAGTTTTGTTTATGGGGTTGACTAAATACTTTGATTATCACTTGGATTTATTTATTTCACAATCCCTTTTAAAAATGTAACTTTTAATACAAATGAGATTTAAAAAGTATTTCGTTTAGAAAATGCAAAAACAAGCAGGAAAATGAGTACCTACAGTAGATGAAAAACTTTTTTGAAACATGAATTTCATAGGTTAACCCATATCATGAGGTTTATTAGTTACAATCATATTTTAGACAGACATAAGGCATATTGTGGCTGGAGTCAATAAAGTGAGTTAAAAAGAAAATTAACAAGTAGTTATTCTATTAATTACTCTTTGTTAAATGTTCAAATCAAGTCATTTTCAAAATGATTAATATTCTGATTAGCCGGAAAAAGTAGTAGCCTATCTGAACGGCTTACTCAAATAGACAATTTGAACACAGCATTGTAACTATGCTTAATTGGCCAAGGTGTTTGGCAAAGCTAAGTGACAGCTATGACTCACTTTTTTCTTAATGTTCAATAGCTTCTAAAATTTCTACTTCTGATATGACGAAAATGTTTAAAATAATATATTTTAGTTTTAACTGAGGTAGGGCACAGCAGGAATTTCCTCAAAATATGGAGCAGCCCGACTGGGGTTGTACCTCGACCTTACAGAAGATCACGGCTAAATAATACTGTTTTCAAGCAGTATTGTGTTCCTGTTTGTGAGTAAGGTGCTGTACGCTTGTTAAATTGATGTGTAAAAATTACATCAAGACTAAAAAGTTATATTTGATTATTTATATATTTATGGATGTATATTATATTAACCAATACCTAACCGAGTCTAATAATAAAGATGAAAAAAACCTTATTTCAAAAAAAATAGTCTGTTTTTAAGACCGCCCGGCAGAAGTGAAAACTTCATTGGTAATCGCAATATATATTATATACACTCGCGTGCAACTGAATCAACTCAAGCCGTATATTGGTATAAAAGTTCGATTTTTAGGAAAATGGCTTATCCGATCCGTGAGATGACGATTTCTCAACGAAGTTGAGACAATGAAGCGGTCGTCCGTCTCAGATGTGCTCCGGTGTTTATTGGTTTGTAGTCTCCGAACGAAGCCACCAGTTTCTTGAAACCTGTATACTCGTGAAACAGCTGATTGGCACATGTTAAGTTCACGAGCGACTTGCCGTTGATTATGGCCCGCATGCAACAATGCTACAACTTGGGCCGCTACTTCTGAGTTAGTGTCCAATGGATCGCGATTAAAATACTGGGAGCTTGGAAGTGTGTCAACGTCTGACGAGTGACTGATAAGAAATCTTTTTTTTTTCGAATTGTGGAGTGCTGTTGGCCCTAGCGGCCTTTACAGCGTCACCGGTGAGGGGGGCCGGGTACTAAAGACACCGGCCGTGAAGGAAGAAGGGGAGGGCTCGTGGGGAAGAGGCACGCCCTAACGTCTCCTAGCGAGATCGCACCTCGGCTTAGAGCGTCGTCGGAGTGAAGGAGGCGCTATGCGGAGCGCTGAGACGGCTTACGGACGGTCCGCTACGCGCCTAGGCGCGTGCGAGCCGTAAGAACGCGGGGATCTCGCCCTCGCCGGCGGGGGCGGTGTGTGTGTGTATTGTGCGTGGTGTATATGGCGTTAAGCGCCGTGATCCTATCGTCAGGGTCGGTTAAGACGTGCATGGGACGTCTTTGTACGGTCTGTAAGTTTCCTCTACCTACGATAAGAAATCTGGGTCACGTGAGCTTTTATACATGATTTAGTCTCGCAACTCGTGGGTACCGCAACGAGTAATTTCTGTAACGCTCATGTTTGACCGTATTTATTTAAAAAGTTTTGTCATTGTTTATTTGAAAATTGCTATATTTATGAAAAAAAAATGTCTTTCGAATAAAAAACAAAAATCGGATAAGCCATTCGAAAAATCAAACTTATGTACCAATATACGGCTTGAGTCGATTCAGTTACACGCGAGTGTATATCGGCGATGACGCAATCCATAATAATCAATACATATAACTGGAACCTTTATCAACGCAAATACCAGTTTTCACTAATATATTGTGATAAGCTTCACTTAACATATACGTAGTGTTTGTTTCATGTCAATCGGCTTAAAAATAAAAAAATAGAATCACGTTGAACATATAAATACCCAAAACACGGACGAAGTCGCAGGCACAGCTAGTACGTGTATGTACTATACGTGTTCACTCATTTGTAATTAGCAGTCCAGAACTAAAATTTGATGTTTTCAGCTTTAAAAATGATGAATTTATAGTTTAGAGATAGAGACAGAAAGTCAGGTCAAAGCCCTCAAAAAAAGTTGTGGTCAGAGCGATCCGAAAATCGGTGAAGTACTAGTCGGAGCACGAAATCGCTTATAATGAACAATCATGACTTTTCTCACTTTTTTTCATTAAGGCCAACCGTTTTACAATTTCATAAAATAATCGAGGGAAATATCCGGAATATAATCCTGTTGACCTTTTTTTAGGCCAGCTTTTCCATAATTCCATAAAATAATCAAGTTAAGGTAAAATAATGAGTAAATGTTTAAGCTGAAGGTTGTGGGTATACCCACCGTGCCCACAACGGTGGATCCGCCCCTGGTCAAATCTTGCTGAAACTTGAAAAACAACACACTTTAAGAACCATCTTTCGAAGAAGAGAAAAATCATCGTAATCAGTACGTTTAGTAAAAAGTTGAGGAAACACATATTAACCTCTTTTTTTAGTCGGTTATAATTTAACAAGAATTGTGTTTGCAGGCAAACGAAAAAAAAAACCGACTTCAATTACATCGACAAGTAATACAACGTATATCGACGAAAAAATAGTCAAGTAACTACGCGTTATCAAAGATTACTCAAAAAGTAGTTATCTGATCTCGATAAAATTTAAATGTGACCACATGATAAACATCAGCTTTTGATTAAATTAAAAATTATCAAAATCGGTACACTCAGTAAAAAGTTATGCGGATTTTCGAGTTTTCCTCGATTTCTCTGGGATTCCATTATCAGATCCTGGTTTCCTTATCATGGTACCAAACTATATCCCTTTTCCAACAAAAAAAGAATTATCAAAATCGGTACATCCAGTAAAAAGTTATGCGGTATAATACAACGTAGGTCGACGAAAAAAGCGTCAAATAAAAACGAATAAAAATTGACACGAAAATTGACACACACCTCCTTTTTTGGAAGTCGGTTAAAAAATCATTGTAATTGTTGGTGGTAAATGTCTAGCGGATAAATAGTAATGCATGAAATTAGTCAATCCAACTCCAAGTTCAACATCCTGCATTTTTCCTTCTTCAAACTGGGCAAATTTTCCATCCCAAGCTATCCCTCGTTCATTTTTCTATGCTATGATATATATTACTACCGGTCCTATTGACACTTTACATTGAAATGCTACTTTATCTAACGATGATGAACAGCTTCCGAATTGTGGAAACTCGAAAGCTCTGCAAAGAGGAAGACAAAATTGTTTAAGTGACTTAGTCTTAAATATGGAAGATATGTAACGAGAATGATTTAGCATATTATTTACGAGCAGACGTAAAATCTTTTCAAGTCACTGTGATGTATAAAATAAGTAGATACTGCTTTGAATAAAATGAGTAGCAAAATTATAAATGTAGTGTTCGTGTCCAGCATTTCTCCTAACCTTTTGACCGCCGTAGTCACCTATACTTGACAAGGGCTCGCGAGTCCTGTGCGCCAGCGACGTCTATAGGTGACAAAAAACCCGGACCACAAAAATATTAAATAAAATTATTAAAAAAATATTTCTAGTATTTGAATTCAACATTTATGAAAATAGAATATCCCCGCAACATTTGAGTAGAAAAAACAAGTCTTTTAGAGCTACACGTACTGAGAAACATTGAAATAAAAACATGCATTCTTATTCCACGTAAATGATATGTCCAGAACGCCGAAGTCGTCTATAGTTGACCGCTAGGGATGTGACGCAAGAGGTATAAATAAAAAATAAATAAATAAATATTTACAACATACACACACGGTCATCTGTTCCTAAAGTAAGCAACTCAATGCTTGTTATAAGTAACAGCTGACTGGTATAGCTAATTTTTTTTTTTTTTTTGATAAGCATACATATAAATAATACACATATAAATAAATATATATTATACCCAGACTCGGGGTGGAAATCAAACCCATAACCTCCAGAGCAGAAAGCACCTGCTGACCTGTAATCACTACAAACTGCGCCAACGGGCTAGTCAAAATGGTATAGATGATTTATATATTCTTTATTGCACTTTAAAAAAATCATAATTACAAGTCATTTTTGCAATTAGCTATTCAAAATTCAACTCAAACGTGTTATATTTTCTATAAATAATTTGATATTTGAATAAAACAAAAGGTAAAAAACATAAAACTATCATCAGCTAACACATAAATAGCAAATGAATAAAAAATCAAATCAACTAAAATCAATCAAATCGCCATAATAAATCTGATATCTCAAATCTGGCGCATCTCTTGCGCGTAGTCATTAATCCGTTCTCTACACGCCGTTGTCAAGTATAGACGACACGCTGATGACGTCATAAGCGAATAGCGAGAAAACTAGTGAAGTGCAAGACGAGCGATACCTTAGAACATCGTCGCATTTTGGAAGGCGTCGATGATTTTAATAATATACAATTACCAATAAAAAAAAATATATATTTTTTTTTATCTAAGGTTAAGGAGCGAAATTAAGATTTTCTTTCTCATTCTCAAAATCATCTGGCAGCATCAATATCATCTCTAACCCCCACTCTCATAAAAGCTTTTTTTCTAAGACCCATGTCGTGTCGTGTATCGTGAAATATTTGATTTGAAATATTGCTACTTACTCAGTTCTGTTTTAGTACTATTTGCTACCTAAGCAAAAAAAAATATTTAACGCATGTAAATATTTCTTTTAAACTAAGGCTGGCATCGACCGCACCGATTATATTAATTTGCTTCATCGGATCAACTACTGAGTTGGGGAACAATGGAACACGGGGCACTATGGAACAGTGTCGATAAAAATTTGAATTCTAAACTACTTCGTGTGGTAACGCTTCGACCAATTACAGCGCGTCCTGCGTCAAAACGAGGACGTAGTGAAATATGGCGGCCTGACAACGATGGAACTGTGAATAGAAAAATATTCCATTTTTAACCGACTTCCAAAAAAGGAGGAGGTTCTCAATTCGACAGTATTTTTTTTATGTATGTTACTTCAGAACTTTTGACTGGGTGGACCGATTTCGACAATTTTTTTAAATCGAAAGGTGGTGTGTGTCATTTGGTCCCATTTAAATTTATTTGAGATCTAAAAACTAATTTTCGAGTTATATCTAATAATGCGTTTTTACTTGACGCTTTTTTCGTCGACCTACGTTGTATTATACCGCATAACTTTCTACTGGATGTACCCATTTTGATAATTCTTTTTTTATTGGAAAGAAGATATCCCTAGCTTGGTACCAACCAGGAAACCAGGATCTGATGATGGGATCTCAGAGAAATCGAGGCACTCTTGAAAATCCGTAATAACTTTTTACTGGGTGTACCGATTTTGATAATTTTTAATTTAATCGAAAGCTGATGTTTATCATGTGGTCACATATAAATTTCATTAAGATCTGATATCTACTTTTTGAGTAATCTTTGATAACGCGTAGTTACTTGCCTATTTTTTCGTCGATCTACGTTGTATTACTCGTCGATGTAATTGAAGTCGGTTTTTTTTCGTTTGCGAGCAAACACAATTATTCTTGTTATAAAGTTGAGATTTCTTTTCAAAGTACTTTCTTTTTAGTAAAAAAGTTTAAAGAATAGGTAAATAATTTTTTTTTCATTAATTTTAATCATTTTGTCTATTTGAGACAATTGTGTGGAAAGTTCAAAAAATAACCTAATTTTTTATAAAACTCGTTTAAAACGTTGGCCTTATGGGGCACTATGGAACGGGGCACAGTGGAATACTGTTCTAATGAACCTTAGATAATAAACTATTATCTAATAAGATAATAATTGTGTTTGCAGGCAAACGAAAAAAACCTAACTTCAATTATATCGACAAGTAATACAACGTAGGTAGACGAAAAAATAGTCAAGTAAATACGCATCATCAAAGATCAATCAAAAAGTTGTAATCGGGTTTGGATGAAATTTAAATGTGACTACATGATAAACATCGGCTTTCGATTAAATTAAAAATCATCAAAATCGGTGCACCCAGTAAAAGTTATGCAGATTTTCGAGATCTCATTATAAAGTCCTGGTTTCCGTAGCATGGTACTATACCGGGGTTATCTCCTTTCCAACAAAAAAAGAATTATCAAAATCGTTTTATAAACGACAAAGTTATCGGTCGGTCGAATTGAGTAACCTCCTCCTTTTTTGAAGTCGGTTAAAAAATTACAAATTTGAATTTGGTTAATTTTTTTCTAAATTACTTTTCATGTATGTATCGATTCGATTCGAAATCGATATATAGCCTGCGGCTTCCTTGCGTGCGACACAGCACGTCTCTAAAGAGAGTTTCATAACCGTAGGTCAGCTGCGCCGTAGTCGTCCAGTCGTGACAATGACGTCATGGCGATAGAAAAGAGTGTTGTGCTTTACTACGATTATTTTTGTAATGTTTGTTTTTTATTTATGTTGTTGTAAGTATATATAACGAGTGCAAGATAACACAAGAAAGATATTAAAAAATAAACCTTCCTAGATTATATAAGTAGTAATTTATTGCATAAAAACCAGCAAAAAACAAGTCACTGTGTGGTACTCGATAACGACTCTTGGCAGCACTATTTTTTTCGTAGATATTTTTGTTTATTTTATGCCTTGGCGTACAGGGCACGGGAATGGTTTTGAGGCGTGGCGGTCAAAAGGTTAAAAAAAACTGCTCTCATATTGTAGCTTTACATTGAGAATACAAGCTTGAGAATTACACAGTACATTACGGTTATGATGCACAGCTATCCCACCAAACGTAAAATAGAGAATTCAAAACATGTGTACCCCGACCGGTGCTGCCCCTAGCGATCTTTTTAAAATCTCAGGAAAAAAGCTAACTGAATATCTACCTTCATTTGTCCATTTGTATTATTGGTCAAGAAAATGGTACAATTCAGCGTATAAAAATAAAGTAGTATCATTGTTAAATTTGCATATCTTATCAGCACATTTATCAGCGCCTATTTGTTATCTCGAAGGCGAAGGGAAGAGAAATGAGCCGAACGAGTAATAACCAAATTTAATTGAGATAAGAATGTGTGCTTTTATTTATATTATGTATTTATGAATGGCTAAGGAAATATAATAAAACTATGAAATATTAATGTGTAAACATTTATTTAATTTGCACTTTCACACAAAAACAGAAGTGTACAAAACTTTAAGCCCAAATCTGTTAAATTCTAAACATGGAATGGTTCTTATTTATGATAGTGCCTGTTCACATAACACAAAAAACTTTCAGCTACATTGAATACTTGTAGTAGTCAATTTAGGCAAACATTGCATTATTAGAATAAATGAAAATAGGAATATTCGTATCTATATTTACATCTATTAAGTTAATATACGGTTATCTTTAATTCAAAGGGATCTACATCTTAAACTAAAGCTATCCAAGTTGCGGTGGTTGTATGTGTTCACTCCTTGGGTGGTTGTTCCTCCTGTTTCTCTTCGGCGTGGTTTCTCTCTGGCTCGCCTCCATCCGCCCATTTGCCGTCGTACTCTTTCCTGTCTACGTACCTCTCCTCCTCATATTCGCCTTCGCTACGGTGGCTGTAGACATAAACAAAATATGTTTAGTAAGTTATAAAAAAAAAAACGAGTAAATAGCTTGTAATTGTTACATATAGTAGTAGTTTTTGTAACATTAAACCAACCTGTCTCTTTCCTTATCACGTCTTTCGGGACTGTACGATCTAGATCTACGAGTCCTATCGGGGCTTCGGGAACGAGAATATCTTCCACCGCGTCTGTCACGAAAATCACGGAAACCACCTCTGTAATGAAAAAAACACAAATTTAGTTCTTACTGAGAATCTGTTATTACGATTAATAGAGACAATATTACACGAATTATATCCTGTGACAACATAGGTACATTTATAGCTTGATGGTCATGGTATGGAAAGGTAAAGTAGGCAAGAATTCTCAACTAAAGAATAAACTAAGTTTACATTTTTTCATTCAATACCTGAATGGTCTCCCGCGCCCCCCTCCTCCCCTCCTGGGTCGGAAGGGCCTTCCGCCTCGGGAGCGGTTGTCTCTCCACTCCGGCTGGAACCGGCGCCCGTCATCCCTCCGGAAGTCACCCCCTCTACCCCTCCCGCGGTTGCCGCCTCCGTTGTAAGTGTGGAAGCGCGGACGATAGTATGTACCGCGCTCGAAACCGCCCCGACCGCGCCAGTTGCCTCGACGGTTGATGCGACGGAATCTGAATATATTTAAAAAAAATAAAATAAAACTTGTAAAATAAAAATAATCCTAGAATATTGTACCTACATAGTATTTATATCATATTTCAATTAAGTTTCATTTTATCTTTAAGAGATTGGACACAGCCATATTTTCACCTGTAGTGTATTTTATGAGTATTTCGTCACATTTATTTTAAGCTGAGATTCAGTAGGGTTTTCAAATATATACAGGATTGATTGTAATCATCATCAATTTGTCGACTAAAAAAAAATGTACTAAAGTGCCTTGGCAAGAGCCATTAAAAATTTGCGCATTTAATCAAGATTGTAAAATGTTTAAAATACTTGTTAGTTTCATACTAAAAAAAAAAACGATTAAAAAAAATAAAAACCTCAAGAAACCCGATTTTTGCTACCCCATTTTACTCAGTTCAATTGTTTTTAATTCGCACAAGCTCTTAGGTAGGTTCTTAATTCCTACCTTGCCTTTCAAAGTCGACAAATTTTGAAAATTTTAAATTCATAGTTTGACTAATAGTCTTAATTCTAAAAAACTTGGGGCAATTATGTCATTATTTTTTACTGTGGTTCTAGAAATGTTATTTAAGGTTACGGTTCCAAAGTTTAAATGAACAAAAATAATAAAAAATTAACCACAATAACCGAAAAATGGTTACAGTTTGACCAAATTTCTAGGTTTTTCTTAAATGTCCATAATTTACAAACTGCATGGGATAGATTTTTTTCTGATTTTTCTCATGGTGGTTACAATCAATCCTGTCCACAATACGTGCAATTTCATCTTCTTTAGGTTTTTAGTTGGACAACAAGTCTAAAATTGTGTACATTGTCTCACTAAATGAACTAATAACATTAAGATAGATCGAGAAAGAGGCTTACTCTCGGCTGTGAGATATTCCTGGGTGAATTGACAAAAAAAAAAAAAAAATATATAATAGTCACCTGTCCCTGGAGCCCGAGCGGGAACGAGAACGGCTCCGAGAGTAGTAAGAACGACTGGCGTCCGAGCGTGAACGAGAGCGAGGCGAGGCGGAGCGGCGGCGGCGCGACGCCACCGAGCCGCTGGCGCTGGAGCCGGACCGCGACCGCGAGCCCGAGCGGGAGCGGTACTTGCGCGGACGAGACCTGCGGATCGATAAACAAGTTACGTGTTACTACTAGAATCAAATTAGTTATAAAAGGTTACGTATATTGAAAGTAAGGCATAAAAGTAGTTTCGATTTCATAATGAGTGTAATGTATATTAAAAATAAGAACTAAAATAAAGAACAAACTAGAAAAGTAGGATCCGATGCTGTAACAAGTTTATAATGTAATTTAAAGTAAGACCAGTATTTCTCATAAAAATGAACCAATATTTTATATGCCGAAAGTAATATTAACCTTTATCAGCCCGTGTTTTGTTTAGCTTATAGTTCTGCTGTTTCCAGAAATAAACCAAAATCATTGACAAATATTGTTTTTATTTTGTTGGTTAATATTTCACAAAATCAAATAAATAGTTTTGATTTTTGTTTTCAAAGTATTTTTGTTCATTTATGTATTACAAAAGATAATATCAGATACTTGTATAAATCGGTAATGACTTAATGACAAAAAGTAGTTTAAGGAACCCTCATTATTTTATTACACAACACAAGGTTATTTTCTTTAAAAAACTAAAGTACATAAAAAACATATACAATGTACACACCTGCTTCTAGATCGTTTAGGCGAACGTCGGTCTTCGTCGGACGAGTTAGACGAGTGTCGACGAGGAGACGGCGGAGAGCGAGGTCTGCGTCCGGACGGCGTGGGCGGCTTGATGCGAGTGACAAACTGCTCGGGTCGCCCGTCACCGACCGAGACCGGGGTTTCACCCTCTTGCGCGATACGGAACGAACCGAACTTGTCCAGGACTATGTTGCCCTTGCGAACCGGCTTGAAATAAATAAACGTCACATTAGCAACGGCACTCACTAGAATTTACTCCAGATGGGGATCCGCAAACACACAACACACAAGTTGAACGGTCAGAACACGGGAAAAAATTGTATAACTAATACAAATGTTTACTATTAGTAGGATTCGAACCCGTTATTGCCAAGGCAACCCACCAGTAGCCCGTTCTGCGACCGCTTTAAACCGTAAACTGTCGGTCACCGGCGCATGCGACGGGTGCTGAGCATGGCGACTGGTGCGGCGGTTCAAATAAATCATGTAAACTATTACTCACTGGCGCGTGTTATAGGTGCTGGGGGTGTAACTGATGCCGCGGGTGCCACGGATGCAGCGGGTGAAATTAAAGCGTGTAAACTATCACTCACCACTTTAACGGACGCACACTACGGTTGGACTATCACCTGACCGAACTTGAAGTAGAACCGAGTCACATTAAGTGGAGCATACTGGAGTTGTCTGAAATCCGAAGAGAGGGTGAAGACACGATGATCCTGGACTCCGGGCACTTGTTCTACTTCCGTGAAGGTGCTGCGCTTTCAAACGGTGGCGTCGGTTTTCTGGTCCACAAGACTCTCACTAACAACTCGATTCGCTGGAAACTACTGGCGACGTGGACGAGTTAACACCGACAACGTGGTGAAGACGTGGTGTACACTGGGTCGCAGGCACTTTTCACTAACAAAGACAACGAAGCAGACCAAACTTTCTTCCGAAGCCTTGGATCTGATGCGGCAGAGGCGCGAGTTGCCCGCTGCTTCACCAGAAACAGAGGGCTCTTTCAAAGAGGATACGGAAACTTGCACACCGAGACCTCCGCTGCATAAAAAATACGAGAGATATTGCTACTCTGATTGAGCAGAATAGGGGGTCCAAAGTTTTCCAAAGACCATTGGGGAGAAGCCATTTTGCGAAGCTCAATCAGCGGATGGTACAACCGTCTCTCGCCCTCAAATCCGAGAAGAGGTTGAGAATTTTTATGAACAGCTGTACTCGTCGAGCGCACGTAAGCCTGCGACTTGGGACACCGAAGATCCACGAGCACCATTGTTGCGCCATTATTCGGAGAGGAGTCCAGGAGTGTGGTGGTGCTGTTCTTCAAGAGAGGCGATAAGTCTCTGTTGAAGAATTACAGACCGATCTCACTTTTGAGCCACGTCTATAAGCTGTTTTCGAGTGTTGTTACGAATGGTCTCGCCAGAAGACTCGATGAATTCAAACCACAAGAGCAGGCTGGATTTCGAAATGCCTACAGCACCGTGGACTACATCCATACTGTTCGGCAGATTATTGAAAAGACAGAAGAATATAATCAACCATTATGTATAGCATTTGTGAAATACGAGAACTGTCCTGCAGGCCTAGCATGCGCGCCACGACAAAATTTTGTCTACCCCTTTTCTCGTATTATCTCTCTATGTCTACAGTAGCTAACATGCGTGCACGCGATACTCTTCTCGTTACGTCAATAGAAGAGATAATCATTAAATTTTAGTGATCTGTGATATTTATCTCTACGGAAGCTAACATGACATGGTAATTTTGTCGAATTTTGTCGTTTTAGGAAGAGAAACTTCTCGTTTTCAATATTATCGACGAGAAAGACGATAAATAAAAAATAAATAAAACCGGGTGCCTATTTTTTGTATACCATGGCGTTTCCCTATTATAATTATATAATTTCGGTATACGAAGAGCGGGAAATGCGAAAAGTCGAGTGAAGTGTGCCATATAATGACAAAAAAAACGTATTTGCACCCTGTTGCTTCTTATTCTAAATAATAATAATAATAATAATACTTTATTTCAGACCAAAGTATAAGTCCATATTGGGTTAGTACAACAAGACAAGACAACATTCAGAATAAAAAACAAAACAAAATTATATTAAAAAAATCAATAATAAAAATAAAAAAAAAACAATGCGTGATAGAATTACAATTATCTAATGTGCGACAAGATATAAAGCACAACAGGAGCATATTGTTTTACATATATAATTAAATTCATTTACTTACGCCGTTTTATTTTCCATATTAGATTTTTTAAATTAGATATACACTTTTTATCTTAGCCAAAAGGCCGAGAACATTGTTAAATAAAACATGTGTCACTCGTTTAAAATTATACAAACGTTGGCTCATCCCGGTTTGGCACGATTGGTCAATAACCTTGTAAATTCAACTTTACGACATAAGAAATAAGAATGATATTCAGTTGTGATTATGGTTGATAATGTTTCTCTACTCGACAAGGCGAAGTCTTCGGAAGAGAATTTTGTCTCTCGTAGTGCGCGTGTTAGGGTAATCGAGAAAATACTCGATGTAGACATTATCTCTCTCTCTCGTCAAGAGATATCTCGTTGTATGCATGCTAGGCCTGCTGGACTCTCTGCAGAGATGTCATGTCGACTGGCGATATATCGAGGTACTGAAATGTATGTACGACGCGGCGACGATGATCGTTCATGTCCAGGACCAGAGAACGAGAACTATTTCCCTCAGGCGTGGGGTAAGACAGGGATAGATATGATGGGGAAGATATGGCCGAAACTGTTTACCACTGTGCTGGAAGATGTCTTTAAGACCTTGGATTGGGGGGAACGAGGAATCAACGTCAACGGTGAATTTATCTCTCACCTTCGTTTCGCCGACGATATTGTCATCTTTGCGGAGACGTTGGATGAGTCAGGCCAAATGCTGGCCAGCCTAAACGAGTCCTCCCGACGTGTCGGTCTCTGTATGAACTTGGACAAAACGAAAGTTATGTTTAACAACCAAGTCATACTGAGACCGGTATCGGTCGATAGTACCCTTCTCGAAGTTGTACATGATTATATTTACCTAGGCCATACTATCCAACTAGGTCGCAACAACTTCAAGAAGGAGGCCGATAGGAGGATTCAATTGGGCTGGGCGGTGTTTGGCAGGCTTCGTCGAGTCTCACTTCGAAGATTCCGCAATACTTGAAGACAAAAGTCTTCGAGCAATGCGTCCTGCCTGTGTTAACATACGGAGCCGAGACGTGGACACTGACGAAGGGACTGGTCCACAAGTTTAAAGTCACTCAATGTGCAATGGAACGGGCTATGCTTGGGGTTTCTCCCAAAGATAGGATTAGAAATGAGACTATCCATGAGAGAACGAAAGTAACCGACATAGCCCACAGAATTAGCAAGTTAAAGTGGCAGTGGGCTGGTCATCTGTGTCGCAGGACCAATGGCCGTTGGAGCAGAGGGGTCCTGGAGTAGAGACCGCGTCTTGGAAAACGCCGTGTGGGACGTCCTCCGGCCCGTTGGATCGACGATCTTCGTAAGATTTCCGGTGTAGGACGACGATTGCGGAAAACCAGGACGTCTGGCACGAACTTGGGGAGGTCTATGTCCAGCAGTGGTTTGCAATAAGCTGAGCTGATAATGATGATCACTCTCCAGCGCGTGTGACGGGTGCTGAGCGTACGACTGGTGCTGCGGGTGCAATGGGTACGACGGGTATTGCGTGTGCGGCGGGTGATCTATATCATTTAAACTGTCTCTCACTGGCGCGTGTGACGGATGCTGCGAGTGCGATTGGTGCTGCGGGTGTGACGGGTGCGGTGGGTGCGGCTCGGTGCCGGGTGGGTCGGGCTCGCGGCCCTTCGGCGGTGGTGCGGACGGCAGCGGCGGCGGCTCCTTCATCGCCATCGCGCGCCGCACCGACACGTTCTTGTCGCCGCTCGATGGGGATGGCTGAAATATGTTACACAATATTATATTCACTAGGTACCTGATGCTGTATGACACGTGAGAATATAACCAAGAAAGATAGATTATGACTTATGTAGATTGAAATTTTGTAAGGGAACTCGCATTTTATGTTCGATATAATCTTATATTAGATTTACAAATTTATCAAAATTGATTTAAGTATTTCATAATATGTGTAAATTATTTATTTATCTGAAATAAAGCACAATAATGCAAAGTAATTTTATTTAGCATTTATTGTAAGAACAAATAATTTTTTTTTATGTGAAATACAATTAAATATTATGTGGTAAAATATGACTAATTTAAGTCAAATATTTACCTTATGATGGTCTTGTGAATCATCAGAACTGTCTTCAAAAGCATAGCGCTCCTTATATCCTTTTTGTACAGGTGTGTCTTTTTTCTTAACACCCCTAAAATTTAATATATGATTAGTATAAATAAACAATCTAGCAATTATAACTCCAACCTCACCAACCATACATAAAAAACCATAGTATAAAAACTATTACAGATAATAATTATATGAAGTTGATATTGTCATTCTAGATGTTTTAGTAGGCTTAAATATTCTCTAATCCAAAAAAATGTTTTGAAAATCTTTTTGGTAAATTTAACTTTGTTTAGTTTAGATGTTTTTTTTTCTTTTATCTACAAACAAAACGCTTACGGCTCTTTAACAGCGTTCATAGACATTTTCCACTTAGGTTTTTCAAGCGGCGGTGGAGGCACCTGGTCGATGGGACTGACTGAATTGCGACCGTCTCTCTTTCCAAGTACTTCCTTTTCTACCATCACGTGATACGCGCTAAGTTTTGATTCCAGCTCTTTCAAACCATCCATATCATCTAATATTCGGCTACATTAAAAAAAAAAAAAAATTATTATAAAATTCATAAAAACATAACAAATGTATGAATTCTACAAAAAATTAGTAAATTATAAGATTGTAATAAATTATTTATTTTTTATTACAGAGAAAATAACAATTTTTTATTAAATTTTACCTCTTCTCACTGTGTTTTCGTTCATACTCTCCTTCAGAACTTAAATCTCTCTTGGATTTTCCTTTCAACTCTTTCCTGTAAGATGAGATAGTTGTTACACTAGTAGCAGATAGTTTTATCAAATGTTTTAATATAATTATTACAATTACGTACCTTATAGCATCTCTTAGTTTTTTGTCACCAATATTCTCCAAGTCACGGAGATTATAATCTGCATTGTTTGACATTCGTGCTAGTTTTGCTTTTCTTTTTTCTTCTCTCTCTTGTTCTTTGCGCTTCCGTTTCGACTCTTTTTTCTTTTTCCTAATAATATTAATGACATCAAATTATTCTAAATGCGCAAAATAAAGTACATAAAGAAAATAATAAAAAAGATATTTTTTATTGTTTTCTTTATTTAAACCTAACTGGACCTAGATGTATTCTTATTTAGCATATTATAATATGCAAATTTAGGGCAAAATAAAATGAGGAAATAAATATTTTGCATTCTTTTTTCTTCTGAAATCCAAATTTATTAGTACATAATTTATTTTAATATTATGAACAATTAACAATTGACATTAACTTACTTGTCTTTCTTTTTCTTCTTCTTTTTATCGTGATCAGCCGCGCCAGGTTGCGTCTGCTGACCTAATTCCTGCATCTTTCGATTGCGTTTGTATTGAGCTGTTTCTTCTAAAAAGTTTCTTACTTTTTCTTCATAGTCGGAATCTTCTTTTGTCATATCAAGGAACTTCCGCACCTATTTAACATATACTAATTGAGTACAAGTTATTTAAATAAATTTTGTAAATTATAATTTCAGTAACATTGATAATGTACATTTTGTAGTAATTTATAATAATGTTGTAACATTATTATAAATAAGAAATTTTTTTATAATTAAGAAATTAAAATTAAAAGGCAAAATATTAAACATAGAAACCAATTCTGGCATGACATTTTTACCGAATCTGCTAGTTCCTTGATTTTTTAAGAAATAGTTAAATTTAATATGACGCAATTAACCAATACCAAATTAGTTTACATTAAAATAAGTTTTTACGCTATTTTTGGCGTGAACTTTTGGAGGCCTATGTCCAGCAGTGGACTGTGATAGGCTGAAATGATGATGATGAAAATAAGTTTTTAGATATTATGGTAACTAAAAACGTTAACATAGATTTTATATAAAGTGAAATCATGAGTATTATCTATATATTAATACGCGAAGCAAAACAACGACGCAAACAACGAAAATTGCGCGGACGGAGGAGTATGGAATTACGCACACTTATAGTTTATATAGATATATTATGCAAAAAAAATAATAAATACATTACTCTTTTGTTTCTTATTTTTGAAGTCTTTGATAACAGAAACTTAACAATTCTCAAACAAATTTATATTATTATGGTCGAATTTCGACCACTAGACGAGCCAACTAGTAAATAGTACTGAGAGTGTGGTGCAGCCCCTGACCTTGAGCTCGTAGTCGATGTCTGCCTGCGAGCGCACAGGCGGGTGCTGCGCGTGCGCGTGCTCCTCGGGCGGCGGCGGCTGGTAGCCGTAGGGGTGGTTGAACTGCGAGTTGTGCGTGCGCGCGTCCGACTCGCCCAGCACGGCCATGCGCTTGCTGAGCGGCGACAGGGAGCGCTGACGGGCCTTCGTTGACTGCGAGCGACGTTTCTTTTTGCGATTCGGCTCTTCTGATTCTGAAATTCGTGCCTTTCTGTATCTATATATGGATGATATGGGATGGTCGAGTGGGTTGTCTACCCATCATCTAATTATGTACTATTTATCTGACTAATGGATATGTAGTAGATTTTGTTTAAATTTCTGAATTAAGATTTTCTTTATATCATCTCTTGGTAAATATGTATATTATATTTAGCAAACAAATTTCATACCAGTTAATAGCAGTCAAAACTAAAAACAGGTATAAATATGAAACTAAAATTAGTAGTAGTAACTATTGAGTTTTTTATAGTATAATTTAACATTTTTATGAACTTTATCTTATCTCACAATTATCTTTTAAGCACATAGGGTATGTCGTAGTTAGATATTGTGAAATAGTACACTGAGATAGCAAAACATTTCAAATCCCCTATCTAATAAAGTCTTTCGTATTGAGGAGAAGAAATGGAGTTTAAATTGCGATACTGCTGCACTATGATACTCATAAAATTTCGTACTTAAAATTAAAACTATTCTCACCACTAGAATCAGAAGATGACGATGAAGATTCTGATGACGAACTAGAGCTTGATGAATCACTAGAAGATGATGAAGAGCTACTAGATCTCTTCTTTTTTCCTTTTCCTCTCTTCTTTTTCTTCTTTTTATCCTTCTTCTCTGTCAAATTTAACAACTGCTTTAAAGTCTCTTTCATTTCAAACGACTTTGCTCCTGTCAATCCAGGCAATAGTAACTCAGCTGGCTCAATTAATGGCTTAGTTGCAGATGTCTTACTCTTAAGAAAATCTAACGAATTTTGAGCTTCTTCATGGAATGGTATTATAGCTAAGCAATCCTCGTAAGCTTTTTGTGCCTCTGCTATTTTATTCTCATCTTCATAGCTGCGCCCTAAAGCTACCAGAGTCTCACCCAAATATTTACGGGCGTTAGCATGGTTGGGATTAAGCTTTAAAGATGTTTCAAAGTCTTCTATTGCTTTTTTGAATGTTCCACTGTTTGCATATAGTGCTCCTCTTGCCACAAGACCTTCTACATTTCTTGGATCTATACTCAAAGCTTTATTGAGACATTGGAATGCTTCCGAGTGTCTCCCTGCCTTAAAATGCTCAATCCCTTCAGCAACAGACCTAAATGCCCATTTACTTGCTTGAGCCTGACGAAGTTCATCAGCATAATCAGTGATTGAGAATCCTCCCCTGTTAAAACAAAATAAATTTTTATTACAAAATATTCTCTTTTGTGAATATTGTACATGTCACAAATAGAAATAATACATAAGAATATTTCTAGAATGTTAATAATTATTTTATGCTGTCCTTTAAGACCGATAATATTATGAATCAGTATAAGCAAATAAAATTTGTCTACAACAAAACAATTGCCTACTCAATTGCAAAAAAAAAATACCTTAAAGATGCAAAATTGGTGCAGTGCATATTGGAGATTCCAAGAAGTTCAGACAGGTATTGGACGCAGTTAGGATTATTGAAGCCAGGGCTCTTCTCCAAAATAGCTTCATAGCTTTCTCCCTTCATTTCCATTGTTTTCCTGTTTAAACAAAAATTATTAGAAAAATGGAAATTTTGCTTAAAAATTTTCATATTCCTTTCTTAATTTTGAACCCAGTCATTTTATAACTTAACTATAACAACTCAAAATGAATTGAACAAATCAAGATCCTATATCAGTCATAATGTCACACATACATCATTCTCACCTGAGCCTTTGAAGCTGTTCAAAAAATGTTATTTACTTGAATTTTATTTCTTTCACACATAAATGTTACATCATACATTAGGTGATGCTGCGTCGATAATGTGACATTAATAAAAATAGAATGTTTCAGCTAGTCACAATATAATGTAGGTTTTACAAATAATTCTTGGGGATTGTTGCTACACCTAGAACAGAACACCCTAAAATCACCAAGGAAGCTGCATCCTTCGATAGCCTGCATAAAGATCCATTACTAAATGAAGTGAACTGCTGCTGCTTGTCAAACTATGGAATCATCTTTTGGAGCCTCAATCAGCTAAATATATTAATGGCCGGTTCTACTCCAGTTTTAACGAATTATAACGCCAACGTCCAACATATGCTGATTACATTAAATTCCAATGAATTTTTGATTTAATGCTGCAATATTAAATATAAGTTTAATACAGAATACAGTTTCTGTTTACAGACATCAATGAGGTGACCCTAGTTTATGTACTGACCTTTTTATTTTCAGTAAAAAACTGATTTTGCAGGACAAAATCAGATTAAATCCTCTATTAAAGCTAAACATACATCCAAAGATTGTTTATAAATAACATCCATATTTGTCCAGTTTTAAAAAAATTTGTCTAGTTTAAAACAATTTTATGTGCAATCAGTCACAATGGGTGTCATGTATAAAATCTGTACTGAAAAAAGTGACCAGAAATAGTGAAAAAATTCCACAAAATGCACTTGTTGAAATTTCCTATCCATTGCTTGATTAATATTCAAAAAATAAAAAATAGCATCTATGTATATAATTCACAACACAAAACAGAAATAATAGTGATAAATTCCAAAAAGCATCATTTTGAAATCAGTATTTTTTAAATCTCTGAATGTGTCAGTGTCATTACTTTAAGTCCTCTTGTTTTCTTGTGGTACGACTAGTCAATGGAAAGGTGTCTTCAAATTATCAATTCCATACTTTTATATAGTGATCAGCATAAGTCTTCATCGAGTATTTTGATTATTTCCTTTACAATAATAAGTGGTTATGACATCTTCACAATTGAAATGACAAACACAAATAAAATTTGTGAAAAAAAGAAAATAAAAAAATGTGATCTGAACATCCTGCAAAAGTGTAGCAAAATTGTGATCCACCTATGTTATCTAGGAAATTGATACATACTTGTATATGAGAGGAAAGTCATCGGTGCTGAGGAGTCCCAGAGGAGGCTTAGGTGGGGGGTCGTCCGGTCCCCGAGTGACACCTTTCATGCCGCACACCATTTTGTCAGTGTCCGGAATAACTTCAATAACTTCACAGCAGACAGTGTCATTCATGAGGTAGTTTCTTGACACATTTTTCTTATCCACTGCTGGTATGATATTAGCCACCGGTAAGAAAGCCTAGGAACAAAATTTATTTAAAATAAGTAGTCTGACAACTTTTATAACTAGAAAAATAAAAAAAAAATTTGTAGTCTAAAATACATAATAAACAAATTATTAAAAATAGTCATTATTGAACATTTTTACTGGGGTACCTCCTACTTACAGAAGATCACTGCTAAATAATACTGTTTTCAAGCAGTATTGTGTTCCTGTTGGTAAGGTGACCAGAGCTCCGGGGGGGGGGGGGGATTGGGTCGGCAACGCGCTTGCGATAAATCTGGTGTTGCAGGCGTCTATAAGCTACGGTAATCTCTTACCATCAGGTGAGCCGTACGCTTGTTTGCCGATATAGTAACTTGGGGTATGAAAAATAGATGTTGACCGATTCTCAGACCTACCCGATATGCACACGAAATTTCATTAAAATCGTTCCAGCCATTTTGGAGGAGTATTGTAACTAACATTGTGACATGAGAATTTTATATATGAGATTATAATCATTAGATTATTACTGGTTTTAAGGTCTTAATTTAATTTTAGGTCTTCATTATGTTGTCATTATAATTCTTGTTCTTTTTAATGTTTTATAAGTACAGTAAGTTAGGTAATTAGCGTGAACTCTATTATATTCTAATGTTATGTACATTAGTCATTGAAATAAATATCAGTGAATGTTACAAGTATTTTAATTTTGTTGAAATATTTACATATGAGGGCACGTTTTTATATTCGCGGAATCGAGTAAAAATAAAAACACAAAATGTTTTTTCTCTTTAATATATTATTTACTTGCGAGACGAATATATTTTTCAGACCTGTTAACGAAGATCTACCAATACTAATTTTTCTAGTATTGCATGCGAGACGAGTATATTTTTCAGACCATTCGACGAAGATGTTCCAATACTAAATTTTCTAGTATTGCAATAAGTCTTGATGTGGTCACCTCATCAAAGTGGTTCGGCCTTGGATCGTCATCAAGTGACCGTGCCCTGCTTAAATATATTATGCCACTTGTAAATCATTGTTTTTCTGGGCAAGAGTCCTTGTAAACCAATGACATATCATTCAGTATGATTTAAACAGACTTTCCTAGCTTGGTAAGGAATTTTATTTGTATTATCTATATTATTTATTCGATTTTCTCCGAATTCTGCACTTTGTTCCCAATTAAGTTGCTTGGTTAATGATAATTCAAGGATTAATGATCCAATTACAACAAAACTTGAATACAGATATAGTAAATAATAGTCACTTGACATGTTGAAATTATAACTAGCCCAGCTACCCTCTTCTAATATTATCATTGCACGAACTTAAAAACGTAACCGCATATTATATTGTTAGTCATACTACTATTATGAATGCGAAAGCAACTGACTGTCTTTTAAGTTTAAAAGTTCTGAATGATCTGTGAAATTAGTATACCTTGAACAAAATTACTGTTGTTTTATATACAGTGTAAACTCACAAACATAAAATATTATTTAAATTTATTCGAATTGAGGTGGTGTTAACTGGTTAAAAATTGATCTCTACTACAACAGCATACATCGCCCATTTGCGACGATAGTGTGACATCTCGAATTATACGATTTTTTGTTTTATAGAAATTCTGAATCGCGATCTTGTGTTCTTTTATCTCCAAAAATATGGTATTTGTTACTCCAAAAACAAAAATACTGTGAGAGAAAAAGACAAAATGTTACTTTATAGCACTGTCTCGTTTGACGATCTAGTTTGCTTCGACACCGTGACAGTTCAGTTGCCACCTGCACTTTGATGTGAGATGTTCTTAGTTTTTAAACAAAAAACGTGATATTCGAGGATACCGCGATATTGGTGACAAAGGTAAGTATATTATAATGTTTTTATTTTTTTCGACAATGTGGCACGTCATACTTGTCACAATGCTCTTGTAAAACAAAAAGCATAGTTAACGAAACATTTTTTTAATGTCACGTTATTCTTGTAAGAAAATCAAGGTACCATCGGACATGTTGAATAGTAACGTTGTAGATGCTGAATATTTTTCTTATATCGGAAAAATGTTGTAGGTCTTTTGTTGATGTTCTGTTATTGCAGAAAGTATGTTAATGAAATTGAATGGTATTTCTGTTTATCACGTTATATACACTAAACAGTAATACTAAACTCCAGTTATTTTTGCAGATGGGGACTAGGCCTAAACGAATATTACAATTAGCACAACGCAATATAGCCGACGATTGGCTCGGCAGCAGTTTCCTGGTCTCTTCTATCAGTTCGTTACAAACTGTGAATGATGATGAAATCATGAAACAGCAAAAAGCAACATGGATGAAGATTTTCTCAGTGGAAACCTAGTCGCTTCTAACAACTTGTATTTACAAACTGTAAATAAACCACAACAGTATCGATATGTCAAAATTGATTGTTAAGATAAGAATTGTAAAAACTTTTTTTTAAAATACACTAAATGTTAACAATAGACCAATAAAAACCGCATTAAAGAAAAAATAAAATAAAAATACAAATATTTTTTTGATTAAATACAATCTTGGATGTCACAGTAATCATGACTAGGTTGAAGAAATTATAAAAATTGGTGTCAAAGCTTTCATCGAAGCTATACCAAAAATAAAGTCCCATTACATCCAGTGTGAATTCCAAGAGACATTACATTGATGGAAGTAAACCCATTTCCCATATACATATACCCAGAACGTTTTATACGCAAATTACATAATATTCTCTCGCTTATTTACTCAAGATTTTAATATATCTTTTTTTACTCCCAAAATGATGCACGCAAACTTTGCGAAGCTTATAAAATAAGTACAGATGAAGACAGGGATAGTAAAAAAGAGCAATATCTAAGACACCTAGAAGAAAAGAAGATGTCGCGAACTGAGAAGAAAAAAGATAAGAAAGACAAGGATATTTTTGTAGTTGTATTTGATTTACAAGCTTTATGTCAGTGCCCCAAGAAGAAATTTCCGTTTTCTACTATAAACCTAAACTAAAAAACTAAACGTATTAAACCTGACAATTACTACTATAAAATTACTTATACTATTACTATTATAAAACTAAACGTATTAAGCCTGACAATTTATGATCTCAAATCACATATTCATAGCGGTGTGAATGAGATTGCCATCTGTGTTTACGAGTACTTAAAAAAGATTTCTGGAAGGCAAAGAGCAATGGGTGTTGTTTCTTACACAGATAAGTTCATGATTGCTATTTACCTCTATGCTCTGCTGAACCTTCCAAACAATGAGGGAGACTCAAAAGGCAACTAAGAAATAGACCTAGGGCCATCAAAGCTGCAAGAAAAAAGACACCACCAATGCATGTAAACGAAGTGACATTTATGATTTTAAGGCTGTTCTTAATCAAATGAATTTTACAATTCACAAGAGTCAAGATAAAAAGGTCATTAAAACACCTAAAATCAAAGTAGTTCGAGTGCAAAAAGATGATCCAAATGCGATTTACTCGTACTACTGTACTTCTGACGCGGATCAAATGAAAAAAAGCTGTGGTAATAAAAAAGAAAGCTGTTAATGAGATCCAACTTAAGAATGCTTTTAAAAAAAAACTTTTCCTGTAGGTGTCTAAAGAGGCGACTATGAGATAACAAAGTTTTATAAACCGACCGATGGCGGCATAACCATCTAACTGCTGGCTTTGAAATACACAGGCCGAAGACGGGCAGCAGCGTCTTCGGTGCGACAAAACCAGCCCTGCGGTCAACAAGCCCGCCTGCCCAGCTTGGTGACTATGGAAAAAACACATGAATTCGCGTCATAATTACATCACATCAGCCTTTCGCAGTCCACTACTGGACATAGGCATCCACAAGTTCGAGCCAAAAATATTTGCGCCATTCTTATTCCAGCAATGGACTCCGATAAGCTGAAGTGAACTACTATAACATTTTTTAATTTGATACTATTATATTAACGTTGACTAAAAATGTTAAATTTATATTATTTATTATATGACTATACTAAAGGCGAAGCATAACAATTAAGAATGAATTTATAGAACTGATGAATATCTATAATAGTCCTAAGTGTGTAATGTGTGCGACTGCGTTGATAATTTTAGTATTTAATTGTGATAACTAGTCTGTTATACTGACTTATTAAACTAGTAAGTACATATTCTTCTACTGAGGTATACATATTATATACCTACAGTTCCTCTTCCTTTGTTTTTTTAGAACTTTACGAAATTGTTAGTTTTAAGAGTTTGACGTTTATTTTAATAATTTTTAGTTTTTAGGATAAGAAAACGTAAATATATATATACCTTCTAAAGTACCTGCCTACTTGAATAATATTTTTACAAGTGCAATTTGCAATAGCGAAGCAAAACGTCCGCCTATTCCAATAATTACCTCATTTTAACTGATTGTATTGTTCTTAAAAGAAAATAAAAATTTCAAGATAAACGTTTTATTTAAAAATAACACGGGCAAATATATTTTTTACATCATCTTCAACGTGACAACTAAACTTACCATCTTCAAAATATATTTTTTTACTAGAACAATGCGATATGTTTTCTCTTTTTTTTTCAATCGCTATAATTTCATTAATTAAGACGCAAATTTATTTCCCATTATTAATATTTTAATTCATTAATAGTTTATCTTTAATCACTTCATACACAGTTAAGCTATTCTGACCATAATTTAAGAGTTATGGTCATTCAAAAGTTAAAAAGTCGTTTTTTGTAAAACTACGTTTTTTGATATATCACACTGTTGTCGCAAATGGGCGACATAATAAAGATGTTACTTAAATCAACAAAAAAAAAATTGACAAAAATGGTATATAAAATGTAAGGATTATACTGATAAGGCAAAATTAATAAGTGAGTTGTATGTTGATGTGCAAAGTTTTAATAATTAGACTTTGAAAGTTTGCTTTATTAGTGTAGTGTTAAAAAGCTTGTTTATCGAGGAGGTTATACGGATAAAACATATCATGCTATGATAGTAAATCTGTAGCAGCAAATTTGAACATGACTTTGCTATATGGGTTGCCTAGTAAGTCACAAACAAGTATTGCACAATATTTTGTAATTCAAAGCTGTTCATATATTAAGATACTGTACTAAAAACTTGTTCTTTGTAATATTACAGACCTGCAAGCTTACTCTTGAAACTCAGTCCTATTTGAAATTTGGGATAGAGAATTTGTCGATCGGTACTCTTGAACACTACCCTAGTGCACGGTTTGACTCAATTACAGTGGAATTTTATGTAACTAATAGAAATTGGGATTTCTCGATCTTATACATTTTTTGCACTCTTGACAATATTTTGACGTTGACTATCGACTTGGAAATCATGTTTGGGATTGAATTTACTCATTTCAATAAAGTTAACTTTTTAGTGTTCGATTGTGTATCTTAAAGTGTTTTTTATAAAGATAATGGCACGACTGGTGCTTATTTTCAGTATATTAACTATGTATATTTTTATATTATCAACAATATCACAATCACAGTATTTATTAAAATAGAACTAAATACTTAACAATTAGCCTTTTATCATCTTTTAACCTAAGGTAGCAATTTTTAAATATAAATCGCAGTATTTATATCTCTAATATTTACATATAAATCACAGTATTTATGTTTCTAATATTTAAATAAAAATCACAGTATTAAGGTCTCTAATATCTTTTGTTTTAACTACATTAATAAACTTTTGTATTCACTAATTTAAGCTTAACACTGGTAAAATTGCAGAAATTAAAAAAAGAAGATAAATTACAGATGTAAATAAAAAAAGAAGATAAGTTAATTATAAATAGAAATTAAGAAAATACGTAATTAAGATAATTTGAAATTTAGAAGTCTCAAAATTACGCCAGTCGTGAGCTTTTTTTTTAACAACAACACACATTATGCCAGAATGTATAACATATCTTGCGTTTTTATGCTTAAAAAAATCTGTTTTAGGTTTAATTTAAGGAATTACAATATAATAGATAATAAATAATTATTGGAGACACATTATAATTTAAAAAACATAAAATTTCGTGAGTTAAATTTTATTTTCTTATTATTTTGGCTACACCGGAAACCAATCGTAATTCGATTCCACTTTCAATTCAATTGAAAGCTTGATTTGGTCAAGAGTACCAAAATATTACAGATTGGAACTGGAACTATATTGAATTTGTGTTTTTGTGGGATTGGGATTGAAGTCAAGAGTAAGCCTACTGATAGTACTAGAATAATTAGTTATTTCAGATTTTTTACAATTACACAAGTTATAACACATAAATTCAAACATTATGTATATACATATTACAGATATTTATGTAAATATCTTCTTTGATATGCATGCAAAAAGATTTAACTTTGTAACCTTCAAATAAATATTTTTTAAGTAAAGAAAATCTGGATAAATAATATGTAATATATTCCTATATGTTACTCAAACCAAAGTAGGCTTTGCAAACATAATTATAGTAGTAGTAGTATGTCTTTTGTTTGACAATCTTTTTTGTATCTTTTGTCTCGTACAATTTGTGCTAGTATCCTACAACAACATATCTTAAATATTAGTTAGAACACTATTATACCATTTTGAGAAAGGTCCACAGGGTACAAAACACAAAACTATATACTAGCAATAGTAAAACTCAGTGAGTTTAATATATAAAGAAAAATTTGTCATAATTGTTAGAAAAATTACCTTAACATTTATATCAGCAACATATCGAGATGTAGGCCCTGCCGTACATAAAACCTTCAACATCATTCCTGAAGCTGTTCTGTTGATCACGGCACCTATGATAAGCTCTCCTGTCTTCACATTCTATTGAAAGGAAATAATATGAAATTAGTATTATTTTGTATGTAAATGCTCACTGAATACGTTTGGGTTCCCTAACTATAGTTCACAATAAGCTACAACTGTCCCTGAAGTACTGGAAAGATCAGGATTTCAATTTTTTTTTTAATATTATAGATTACATATATAATACATTAGGCTTGCATTTGACCACTATTTCACCTGATGTCAAGCGAGTGTGGTCTAGGATGGAGCACACTTACCTAGAAGATAATATATATTTACTTAAAATCTGTTGAATAATTTTATTTTATTATTTATCATATAAATTTTACTCAACAATATTTTATAATTTATTCAATCTTACAACAGAGGTCAAAACCTAATTGGAATAAAAATCAAGGTTAGTTTCAGTTCTATGATTATTAATGATCAAAAGCATATCAACTGTTATATGAATACTCACATCAAAAAAATGTCTCAATCTGGCAGATTTATCAACATTTAAAAATGTTTCAAATGGTGGCATCAGTGCATATAAATCTAAAAGGAAAAATAAAATACATTAAAACAATTGTAATGATTACAATATGATTCATGATAATGATATTAGTGATAACAACTATATCCTTAATAATTTACAGAAAACCTAAACAGGATAGTGAAATAAAAAACGAAATTTTAATGTCAAATTATACGGCCTTCAGCCAGCTCATTTTCAATAATCTATTGAGACAAAATTCTCTCTCTAGTAAGCAAATTCAGAGCTAGATTTCTATCTTTTGAAATTTGTCGATAAATGTAGGCGTTAGTCGAAACCAAAAGCCTACCATATATGGTAGCATGTTCTTATCTTTTTATTGGCTGACACAATTTTGTTTAAAAATGTAAAGTTTAAAAAAGAAAGTTGCAAACGCTACCTAAGTAGCATTCACGTATATACTTACTATCTTCTGGCGTAGTAGCATCAGCTCCTAAACTAGAGGATGATGGAGTTTCTTCCAACAGCGACGCATCAAACAACGCATTAGCTTCTTTTGCAATGAACTGGTGTAGCTTGAGTCTCTTCCCACGGTCTTGGAAAGTTAAATGCTTATGCCTAGACTGGTATACAGCAAAATCTAGGGGACCTACGCCGATCTTTGCTAAGTCTTCCTCGCCTCTCTCGCCCTCCCACGTTTTTTGTAATTGTTGTCCATGATAATTAATGGATTGCGCCACTAAGGACGCATCCAGGGTTGTCTCCATAGTAAAATTCTGTAAGTGTTTAATATTTTATAAAAAAAAATCCACACCACATGTGAAAATTAATTCCATCGGGCTAAATACGCCATCTTGATCAAATTCTAAAAAATTATAAAAATAATATATGTCAATGTATGTATTACCTTCTCTTATATTACGGATGATACAATTTCATGAAAATCATAAAAAAAATCTTTGTTAGAGATTTAATAACATTTTGCACTTATAAATCGTATCACACACCGACAATCAAAATGGCGTCTAACGAAATTCGAAACGCATAATTCTACTCAATACTTTGACAGGGAAAAAAAAGCGAGAAGTAGGTGCAGTGTTGCCAGCTCCACTATATTTTCATTTTGCAACAGAAAAGGTATGTTCCGATTTGTACTGCGAGTACTCCTCAGTGCTATCACTGTAGAAAAATTCGTTCCGTTGTGGACTGTCAGTATACTGTCACAGTACCGTAGGGAAATGTGACATGATGTCATAAATCACCGCCATATTCTACTGTGAGCACTGGCGTTTTCGAGGTAAGGTACTCGCAGTACTTTGATTACCTGATCAGTTAAAACCACTCTACTGCAAAACGTTTTTTAAACAATATCTCCAGTTTAATCACCACAACAGAAAAATTGTTATATTCCCCGACCCATGCCACATGCTAAAGTTGGTAAGGGGATAATTATTTATAATTTGGATTTGGATTGGGAGATAAGTTATTTTTAAAAAATTCTGAAGAAGCGACTATTTCGTGGAATTACGTAAAACTTTTGGTCGAACTTCAGGAAAATGAAGGATTTCATCTAGCCAACAAAGTCAGAAGTGCACACCTTCATTTCAAAAAATAAAAAATGAAGGTGAAACTGGCTGCGCAATTGTTCAGTGAATCTGTAGCAGATGCCCTTCAGTTTTGTAAAGATATACTTAAACTAGAACAATATAGTAACTGTGGACCAACTATAGATGTTATTAAAAGATTTAATACCTTGTTCGACATAACGAACATGCGCAATTTAAATGCATTTGGTTTCAAAAAGCCTTTGAATCCCGGTGACATTGAAAATGTAAAGCTTTTTTTGGAAAATATGTTTCAATGCATTTGGATTAAAAATGGATATGTTCAACATACTTCAAACAAATAGGAAAACAGGATTTTTGGGTTTCCAGATTTGTATAAAAAGTATCATATTTTTGTACGAAGAATACATAATTACCAAAAAATTAGACTTTTTGTCTACTTACAAACTCAGCCAAGATCACCTAGAATTTTTTTCGGGGCTATCCGGGCAAAATGGGGTTTTAACAATAACCCCACTGCTAGTCAGTTCCTAGCTGCTTATAAGCGTATGCTTGTTCATGGACAATTGAAACATTTAACAAAGGGTAATTGCATTCCTCTGATGGAATTAAATATATTAACTTGTACGAAACCCGAAATCGCTATCAACAACACAACGGATCACATTAGATTGACAGAAGGTAATGAGGATATTCAGCCATCTCTAACGTATGATCTTGTTGTACCTAACGATCATGACTATTTAGCTGATCCAATAAGACTGACGGAATTTTCCCAAAAAGTTATAATTTATATAGCAAGTTTTGTCATCAAAGCATTGGAGGGACAAATTAAATGCGAAAAATGCATATCTTCACTGCACAGTAATGAAAAAATGAAGGACACCCTTCAATACCTAAAAGATAAGGGTGGTCTGCGGTATCCCTCAAAATCCGTAGTAAAAATTTGCGAAATAGCCGAAGGAGTTTTCAAAAAAAAAAAAAAAAAAAATTACAAATAAAAAAAAACCCGTTGCATTACCTTGTACAGGAATGTTTGAAAAAATGTATTGGACTCAAATTATTTAATGATGAACATGATTATTCAGATCGATCCATTTTTGAGAACCATTACTCTCTTTTAGTTAAATCAATAAGCAAAAAATATTTAAATGTTAAACTTGACAAAAACAAAATTGACTATATAAGAAATATGTACACAAAATTGATTATATTCAAAGGCCAATAAAAATTTAAAATTTGAATAACTTGTTTCATTTTTTTTTCTTTTTCATGAAATAACGCTAAATATCAGTTCTGGCATGCTTTTATGTGAGAATTTTAGATCCTAAACGGTAATTCTGATTAAAAACAATATGAGAAACCTAAAAATAATTTTTATATACCTCCCTATTCAACATTCATCACTTGACATAGTTGGTCTATTTTCATTTTTTTTATTTTTCGCAATACAGTGTCAAAAATCGTCATTTTGATTTTTCTAAATTTTATGCTTTCTATGACATTCGAACCGTCATGAAGAATAAAATGACGTATTGTTTATCAAAATCGGCCCATGCCTTTGCGTGGTTAATTATTTTGAAACAGCACTGTGGCACAGTGCCGCAAAAGTTCAAACATACATAGACTGGTAAAATTAAGCAAATTAAGCATGTAGTAATTAGAGGATTATAGCCACAAAAAATATGAAATAAAAACACACACATTTACACAATTATATAAGGAACTTACAATACTGTTTTTTTACAGTATGATGTTGCGGGTGTCTATGGATGTTGCTTTCACTTACCACCAGGTGAGCCAATTGTAAGGTTTAGCCCCTCTTCTATAAAAAAACAATACTGACGAAACAGTTATACTAGTATATATTATATATATATATATATATATATATATATATATATAATTAAATGTATGTTCGGGGATAACTTCGTCGTTTATGAACCGATTTCGATAATTCTTTTTTTGTTGGAAAGAAGATATTCCCGGTGTGGTACCATGATAAGGAAACCAGGATCTGATAAAGGGATCCCAAAGAAATCGAGGGAAAATCTCGAAAATCTGCATAACTTTTTACTGGGTGTACCGATTTCAATGATTTTTAATTTAATCGAAAGCCGATGTTTATCATGTAGTCACATTTAAATTTCATCGAGATCTGACTAAAACTTTTGGAGTAATCTTTGATAATGCGTATTTACTTGCCTATTTTTTTCATCTACCTACGTCGTATTACTTGTCGATATAATTGAAGTCGATTTTTTTTCGTCTGCAACACAATTATTATTATATATATAGAAACCATAGATCAAGTAAAAAAAAGTAGATAATGCGCGGCCTTTGTTGTTACTGAAGCCACAAAACTCGGCTCCTTCAAGTAAACACACGCGCTCACGCACACATTTGCATCAAACTACGCTCATTTTCGTTAGTATCTCACGGGGCCTCGTACAGTAACTTTGCCTTCAAAATGCCGTTCATAAGTAATTAAATGGTGCAAAAACAATACCAAAGTGAATAAAAAGTCTGAAGAAATATCGTTTCACACGTAAGTACATACAAAACTTTATATTTCTTGTTATTCCAAAATAATATTGAGGTTATTCGGAACTTATAATTTCGATGTCCCGAAATGACGTACCGAGGGAGTGTTACCAGTAATTTTTATTTCCATTAGCCCAAAATGCGGGTAAGTAAATTGTAGGCAATCATAGAAAAATAATTAAGTAGAAAGTGGAAAACATTATTGTTTTTTTTTTATCGTGTGATTTCTATGTTTTTCCTAAATTGAAATCAAGTTAAATATGAATTTTTAACTCGTTTGTTTCTGTTTAAATTTGTGAATTAACTACTCATATTTGACTACTAAATATCATCGTTTTAGGTTTCCAACGAATATTTTAATAGGAGATGAATGGGTAGCTGCTTTACGACTGACCCGAAATGAACTACAACGACAGCCATCCTCATCTAGTTGGTTTGTTCAAACCATTTTGATAAAGCTGACATGTACGGTACAAAACGTGGACTTCGCAGAGTACCATCAAGTACATACTGCTACTTACTACTACGTATTTTAATGTAATATTTTTTATTCTAGGACCTACCGGATGAGTCTAAATCAGTCGTTAACCAAGATTCAATCTTTGATACACCTAGAAAACATAAACTAAGAGAAATGTAAAAAAACAGGAACTTAATTAAAAAAAAAATGTAAAAATAAAATCAATTTATTACAGCAAAGAGTTAGACGTCTTTAAAGCAGGAACTTGCCCCTCAGAGGAATCATCAATTACTTAAAAACGCAAGTTTTCAACAGATTTATATAATTAAATAAATCAAAACCCGGCTACAATAGATTTATGTAACAATTTGAATCGAAAAAAGGAGTAAATGTATTTAAAACTATAAACAGGTTTTTATTTCCACATACCCATTTTACCTATATTAAATTAATTGCTTAATAAAAATTTTAGGGACTTTTTTTAAAAAGTGTCAACACTTCACTCACTCACACATCTTTAAAAAAGTGGCTTCACTTTTCTGTTCTAGGTGCGTTATCTATATTTTTTACTTTATCTATGATAGAAACACACTACGAATAAATAAAACGCATACAATAGGAAATATAAATTTTGTTTCATGTAGGCGCATATATTTTTTTTAATTTCTTGTATTACATAGTTAAATATTATTTTACAAATATCAACACTAAAAAAAATTATAAAATGCCTATTGAACCGGAATTAGCGTTCAGATCAGAGTTACCAATAATATAGAAAGATACACACCTACTTTTATGAACCGATTTTGATAATTCTTGTTTTGTTGGAAAGGCGATATCCCAAGTGTGGTACCAGTATAGTAAGGAAATCAGAATCTGATGATGGAATCCCAGAAAAACCGAGTAAACCCTCGAAAATCATAGTGACGGCTACTGAGCTTGTTAATTTTTTTCGTCTACTTACGTTGTATCACTTGTAATTTTCGTTGGCGAGCAAACACAATTATTTATTTTACTTCGATCGCAAAATACTATAATAAAAATAATATTATTAAATTAAATTAATAATAAGCGTAATGAACACTAACAATATATTGTAAGTAAACAAATTTATAATAGTTTAGGGACTATTGTAGTGTCGGAATGAAAGTCTTGATCAGAAGGTGTTGATCGAATATATTTAAACAAAAAATGGTAATATTTATATAAAATTCTTTCAGAGCTAAAAATCTTGTTTCACGAACATTAAAACAGCTCTTTACAGAGCTATGTGCTTTCTGTTTCACGGACGCGTCAATGTTTCTTGGTAATGGTAATGGTTTGAGGTTATGAATGGTGAAGGTATTTTTAAGGTAAAGGTATCGGTAAGGTTAAATGGTAAAGGTATCGGTATCAGGTAAGTTATCTGTTAGTAGCCTCATTGAATTACTATTACTACTTAAGTAATAATAGTTCGATGTGGTAGGTAGCCACAATGGGTTTAAAATTACGAAGTTTTTTTGTGGGTGGTGAATTTTTTTTATCACAACCATAAGATATCAAGATCATATAGATATTAGATAGTCAAGAATGATTCTGTTAAATTTTTATTAACTTTTATGACGTAGCTCGTTTAATTGTACTAACTATTATGTTTGATTAGCTCTAGTTTAAGTTTGTAAATTAATAAAAAGTTTGTTTGTAATTGTCTAATAATAATAATAATAATAAACTGTTTATTTATAAACTAAAATAAACTGTACTTAAATTTGTAACTTTAGTTTAAAAGTTATAATTATACTAGCTGACTCGGCAAACGTTGTCTTGTCGCTAAATGCTATTTAAAATAGGGGTTGGTGGTAGAAGGGTGAAAATTTAGGGTTTTATGTATTTTTCAACGCTAAATTATAATTAAAAAATAATAATTTATCTAGAAATTAAAAAAAATATTAGGGGTGGACTACCCTTAATATTTAGGGGGATGAAAACTAGATGTTGTTCGATTCTCAGACCTACCCAATATGCACACAAAATTTCATGAGAACCGGTAAAGCGGTTTCGGAGGAGTTTAACTACAAACATCGCGACACGAGAATTTTATATATTGTAAAATATGCAGTGCCCTTATAGAGTTCTTGTTTGATCTTAAACATTGTAATGTTGTGTGTAAAGGCCTTTATATACAACAAGAGTAGCAAATAGATAAAATTGAAATTGAAATCATTCAATTACAGCTATTTTCACTACATGTCGCAAATAAAAGTACCCTGCCTCGCCGCATCTTTCTATCTCTCTATATCTGCTCGAAATAAACTCAAACGCTGCTAAAAGGATTTTTATGCAGCTATATAGTTTTTAAAATTGTTTGTATATTTTTTTAGGTTTATTTTACCCAAATCAACGCTTTCAAGTGTGAATGTTGAATGAAGGAAACCAAAGCCTATTCTATATAGCTATCATTTTAATGGCGAACAAATTAACAGAAAACAAAGTTTGAGAGATTTGGGAGTCAACTTTGATCAAAAAATGATACTATCAGATCATATAGAAAATATACTAATGAAAGCATATAAAAACCTGGGATTTGTTGTTCGCGTGTGTAAACCGTTTACAAATATATCAGCTATTAAGTGTGTTTATTTTGTTTATGTACGGAGCATTTTGGACTATGCTAGCCCTATATGGTCACCTCAATACCGCATTTATCAAAACCGCCTAGAACATATAAAAAAAAAAAAACATAAAACATTTAAACTTTCGGTGTCGTAAATTTGTGAGAATTATGAAGATGGTTGCGCGGAATATGAAATGCTTTCGTTAGAGCAGAGACGTATTCTTTTGGATATGGGTCTGCTCTATGACATAATAAATAGTAAGATTGATTGCCCATACCTAGTATCTAAAATAGGTTTTCGAACTCCTAAATATCGTACCCGTAATACATCTATGTTAGAAAGTTTCTCAACATTATTCGAATTATTTAAAAAACTCGCTGTTACTGAGACTCCCTCATAAGTATAACATTATTTAAAAACGTCGACATCTTCACAAAGTCTAAAAGGATATTCAAAGCCAATATAATAAAAATACTACGTGAGTCACCGTAACAATGTATAAACTATAAGTATATATTATGTATCTGTGTATGTTATTATGTTATTTATATATGCCTCTTTTACTATGTTATTTATATATGTGTATTGCTAAATGTTAGTTAACTGTGTCTCAACATCAAAATTCTCTTAAGCATTTTTTGTGTATCGGTATGTACTGATTGTGACGGTTGTTTTCTTTTTCTTTTATGTCAACGATATCTCCATAATACCAATTTGTTAACTTTAGGGAAACCTGGTATTGGCTATATTATTTGTTATATGCTTTATGATAAGAATAGTATGTTATAAGCTGTTAGTTTTCTGAATAAATAGAATAAAAAAAAAAATAAAAAAAAAAAAAATCAGTTGACATATACTTAACGAAAAATATTAAAGAGTTTTTAAAAAATCAAGCCAATTGGAGCTATCTTCACAAACCCAGCTTAATCTCCTTGCGTCTACAAAAAAGTACGTGATGGCATAAAATAATGTTTATCTATTCTATTATCTTCTTCTACAATTCTACAATTATATCTACAAGGTTGAATATATTTATTTATTTATTATACGAATTAAAGATTTCTTTAATTGTTTTATTTTTTTATTTATTTAAATAGAACACCAGCAGTACACACATGATAACACTTTTGTAAACGATAATGCTAATTAATTCTGATGTGTGCACCTTTGTAGGTGACACAGCATTCACATGTCAAAGCTAGTCAGATAATTTTTTTATTAATTAATAATTTTGAACAATTGATTAAAATTTTGATTAATATTGAAACAATATTGATTAATATTTTTTTAAGAATTAATAATTATGAACAATTGATTAGAATTTAAGTATTTTTGAATAATTGAGTAAATGTAAATTAACAAAGAAATGCAAGACAATGCAAACAGTAAAACAAACAAACACAAAAATAACAATAATAAACAATAATAAACACGGAATACCAATTGGACCGAATTGAGCCGGAGATAAAATATTAATCTAAGGTTTAATGTTATAATATTGTAATATTTTAGTTTTGTAACAACTTAATGTGTCGTGAAAAATGTCGATGTCGGTGATGGCGTCGCATACTACGTTATACTCATTACATATTCTTGTAATCGAGGTTTGTTTGCCCAAATTAGTTCTGGAGAAGGGGCCACGAAAAAGCCTAGTAATTGGACAACGAGGCAAGTTGAACGGAACATTGACAGAAAAATGCAATAGCAAGTTGCATCAGCCGGTCCGCCCGTTAACCAGTCTGTGGAAAAGGAGGTCATGGTTCAGGCATTTTAAAGAAGGCTAGGCGCTGGCTGTAAGGGTTCCTGTGAGAGATGCCGCTGCACGTATACGCAAGATGTTGAGTGAAGGATCTTTGGATGTTCTCAATTCTTTGCGAGTGTACCAAATAAGAAGGGTTCCAAATTGAGCTGGCATATCCAGACGACTTCGCACCATGCTGTTAAAAAGTAGTATTTTGGTGCTATAATGAAAACCTGTGTTTGTTTTTTATTTGCTTGCTTTTTATTTGTCTTTATTTTCATATGTGTTACTTTTTTTTTAATATCTACACAATACACATACGATCGTCTGTTCCTAAAGTAAGTAATTTAATGTTTGTATTATACTGTAACAAATTGAAGGATAAGTCAAATCATTCTCTCTTTGTGCATGTCTCCGACTGCATGTTATGTACGACGTTGCATAAAGTTTCGAAGGACTACCGTATTAATATATTTTAAATGTACAGCACAAAATTTTGATATTGTTTCTATTTATTTCGCTGACTTTGTGTGCATATTGAATTTTTATCTTGTTCCAGCTTTTTCAGTTGATTTTCTACTAGTTGTTCTTCACGCAGGCGAGAATTTGTTTTTTTTTAAATTATTATTTTTAATACGTAGTCTTGGCCACGACTCTTGCCCGAAATAACTTTAACTATGTGCTATTTTTTTAGCTGTGGTTACGGCAGTAAAGAATATAGCCACCCCCTCTCTTCCCGTGGGTACTAAAATTTTATAGTTTTCGAGCTTTAGCCAAAGACAGGAGTAAAGCAGATTTTTTTTTGCTATTTTGCGATTTTTTCAATGTTGCGTCACGAAATTTTGTCTGCAAACTTTAGATTTGGATCCAGCACATCAAAATACGTATAGAATGAAAGAAATCAGAACTACCCCAAAGTTTCCCACTAGCGGCATTTTAGAATAAAAATTTACTGAATTAGAGCTTTTTTAACCTTATATTTTTTAGGGGGTTAATAAAAGTGTTTTTTAGCGTGGCAAAGTGACGCAAGGAGAGCACAACCTCAAAACTCCGCATGACGTATTTTATCGATCGCCCCTAATACATATAGTATAACTATTCAGCCTGTAACAGCCCACTGCTGGGCATAGGCCTCTTTCTTCGTGTAGAATAGGAGCTTAATCTACCACACTGCTTTACTGCGGGTTGGATTGATATCTATACAAATAATAACGGCTGAACCGATTTTACGGGACTTTCACTGACTGATACTTGATGTAGTAAGGATTTACTTAGGCTATTTTTATTTTAGAAATTAATTTATTTTATAACTCTGCGAACTGAACAATAACTTTTTTGTTAAATCCACGCTAACGAAGACGCGGGCACAGCTAGTCTTATGTATAAATTTCTCGTATCACGCATAGATGAAGTAAAAAAAAGTAGATAACACGCGGCCTTTGTTGTTAGTGAAGCCACAAAACTCGGCTCCTTCAAGTAAACACACGCGCTCACGCACACATATGCATCAAACTACGCTCATTTTCGTTAGTATCTCACGGGGCCTCGTACAGTAACTTTGCCTATAAAATGCCGTTCTTTTGTAATTAAATGGTGCAAAAACAATACCAAAGTGAACAAAAAGTCTGAAGAAATATCGTTTCACACGTAAATACATACAAAACTTTATATTTTTTGTTATTCCAAAATAATATTGAGGTTATTCGGAACTTATAATTTCTATGCCCCGAAATGACGTACCGAGGGAATGTTACCAGTAATTTTTATTTCCATTAGCCCAAAATGCGGGTAAGTAAATTGTAGGCAATCATAGAAAAATAATTAAGTAGAAAGTGGACATCATTATTGTGTTTTTTTTTATCGTGTGATTTTATGTTTTACTTAAATTGAAGTCAATATGAATTTTTAACTCTTTGTCTGTTTAAATTTCTGAATTAACTACTCATATTTTACTACTAAATATCATGATTTTAGGTTTCCAACGAATATTTTAATAGGAGATAGATAGAATAGGTAGCTGCTGTGCGACTGAGCTGAAATGAACTACAACGACAGCCATCCTCATCTAGTGTGGTTTGTTCAAACCATTTTGATAAAGCTGACATGTACGGTACAAAACGTGGACTTCGCAGAGTACCATCACGTATATACTACTACTTACTGCTAGGTATTTTAATGTTGAATTTTTTGTTCTAGGACCTACCGGATGAGTCTTAAATTAGTCGTTAACCAAGATTCAATCTTTGATACACCTAGAAAACATAAACTAAGAGAAAAGTTAAAAAAACAGGAACTTTATTTAAAAAAAAAATGTAAAAAAATTAAATCATTACAGCAAAGAGTTAGACGTCTTTAAAACAGGAACTTGCCCTTCAGAGGAATCATCAATTACTTAAAAACGCAATTTTCATTGACACAGATTTATATAATTCATTAAATCAAAACACGGCTGCAATAGATTTATTTAACAATTTGAAGCAAAAAAGGAGTAAATATATTTAAAACTATAAACAGATTTTTATTTTCGCATACCCATTTTACCTATATTAAATTAATTGTGTTTAATCCCATTTAATAAAATTTTCAGGGACTTTTTTTAAAAAGTGTCAACACTTCACTCACTCACACATATTTAAAAAAGTGGCTTCACTTTTTTGTTCTAAGTGCGTTATCTATTCTTTTTACTTGATCTATGGTATCACGATGTTAGTTACCATACTCTTCCGAAACGGCTGGACCGATTTTTATAAAATTTTGTGTGCATATCGGGTAAGTCTAAGAATCAGCCAACATCTATTTTTCAGACCCCTAAGTTACAAGGGGGAATTAAGGGGGTTAATAATATATATGGCAAAAAAACGTTTGCTGGATCAGCTGGTATACTATAAAGTAATAAAAAATCAATGAGCAGGAAATGTCCTGCTGAAATTTTGGCGCAGCCCGCCTAGGGAAATACTTGGACCTTACTGAAGATCACAGCTAAATAATACTAAATTACTCTCAAGTAGTATTGTGTTCTTATAGTGAATAAGATGTTCCGACGTTTCAGATCTCTAAGCCAGGTAGGTAGCTTAATTGGCTAGAGCGCCGACACGGTCAGTCGGAGACGCGGGTTCGATGCCCGCTGGAGCGGTCAATTTTTGATATGATATTCAAAAATGTTTAGAATTCCTAATGTGTGGGTAACACAAAAATAAAATCGTACATATTAAAAATAGCATGGTGTCGTCTCTTGTCAAAGATTTTCATTGTAAATGAAACTTTGAATAGTTACGGGTTTCTGTAAAGAACTCACTATAGACGGCGCCACGGTTCGCTTAAACCGAATATAAAAATCATCATATCAAAAATTTCGATCTAGCGGGTACATCGTTCCATAGCTTAATTGGCTAGAGCGCCGACACGGTCAGTCGGAGACGCGGGTTCGATCCTCGCTGAAGCGGTCAATTTTTGATATGATATTCAAAAATCTTTACATTATATGCATATAATATGTTGAGTAATATTATGTATTTACCTAGTAGTAATGAATATCTCGAAAACATTGTAGTTATCGTAATATTTTAGAATTATGTGGAAGCACGTAAGTATATATCTTGCATACTTCAAAGCGACCATAAAGCGTCATTGGGAAGGTCTCACTTCAATAGAAGAGGCGAATACAAAAGGCGAAAAGAGGGCTAGGTAATGGCAGACACAATAGAAATACTGTTTGGACTGGAAGGCGGACCCTCACACAATGGTGGACCGCGAAACTTATTTTATTCTTCAACACTTATTTATTTCCAGTGCCTAGGTAACGATTTCTTTTCAACTTTTTTCTTTTGAATGTATTAATTTATATCTACCAAAGTATTTGTATGAAAAAGAAACGTAAAATTTAATTTATCTACCTTAGAAGGCTTCTATGAATCTATTGATACGATAATTATCTAGTCAGTGGCGTAGCGTGGTTGTCGGCCGCTCGGGGCGGAAGAAAATTTTGCCGCCCCCTTATTTAGGTATTTCAATTTAATGTATACTACTGACGCATGCTGGTTTTCTGATCCACAAGACACTCATTAATAACGTTGTGAAAGTCAGCAGTGTGTCGACCTGGGTAACGTACCTTGTACTTAAACTCACTGACAGGTACTCCCTGAATGTGATACAGGTCTATGCGCTGACCTCAGCACACACTGACGATAAAATCGAAGCCTTGTCTAACGATATTACTAGGGCCATGCATTGGACTACTTCGGCCTTCTACAACATTGTTATGGGAGACTTCAACGCTAAAGTGGGAATACAAGACCGCGACGAATCGAGGATCGGACCACACGGGTTAGGAGTGCAGGAATCGCAGAGAGCAGATACTCGTCAACTACCACAAGTCAGAGGGGCTCTTCTTGATGAATTCATTTTTTTGAGAAGAAGCCCCAAAGGCGGTGGACATGGCAAAGCCCCGAAACTATGACGAGGAACGAGATAGATTTTATTATAGAGTTTGGTAGATTATACAAAAGATAGATCAATATAATCAGCCACTGCGTATGGAATTTATGGACTATGAAAAAGCCTTCGACTCTGTCGAGACCTGGGCTGTCCTGGAATCTCTGCAGATATGTCATATCGACTGGCGATATATCGAGGTACTGAGGTATATGTACGACGCGGTGACGATGACCGTTCATGTCCAGGGTCAGAGAACAAGACCCATTTCCCTTCAGCATGGGTTAAGACAGGGAGATGTAATGGATGGATGTCTTTAAGACCTTGGATTGGGGGGAACGAGGCATCAACGTCAACGGCGGATACATCTCGTCGCCTTCGTTGGATAAGCTAGGCCAAATGCTGACCGGCCTAAGCTAGTCCTCCCGACGGGTCGGTCTCGGTGCGAACTTGGACAAAACGAAATTTATGTTTAACAACCAAGTCATACCAAAACCGGTCTCGGTCGATGGTACCCTTCTCAAAGTTCACGTTCTTGTTCAGGATTATACATATTTACCTAGGCCATACTATCTAACTAGGTCGCAACAACTTCGAGAAGGAGGCCGATAGGAGGATTCGATTGGGCTGGGCGGTGTTTGGCAGGCTTCGTCGAGTCTTCACTTCGAATATGCCACAATGCTTGAAGACAAAACTCTTTGAGCAATGCGTCCTGCCTGTGTTAACATACAGAGCCGAGACGTGGACACTGACGAAGGGACTGGTTCTCAAGTTTAAAGTCGCTCAACGTGCAATGGAACGGACTATGCTTGGGGTTTCTCTCAAAGATAGGATTAGAAATGGACTATCCGCGAAAGAACGAAGGTAACCGACGTAGTCCACAGAATTAAGTGGCAGTGGGCTGGTCATCTGTGTCTCAGGACCGATGGCCGTTGGATCAGACGGGTTCTGGAGTAAAGACCGCGTCTTGGCGAACGCAGTGTAGGACGTCCTCTGGCCCGTTGGACGGACGGTCTACGTAAGATTACCGGTGTGGGCTGGATGAGGATTACGGAAAACCAGGATGCGGATTTGGTACGAACTTGGGGAGGCCCATGTCCATAAAATATCATTAAAAGAAAAGGGATTCCCCGAATTCGCCTCAAAATAAGTAATGAAAAATTCCGATCGGTCCGAAGTTGTAGTTGCGATAAATATAATATAATAATTCAAATATTTACTTATTTTGTTTATTATAAGTGTTGTTCAATTTTTCCGCCCCCTAAAAAGTGCCGCCCGGGGCGGGTCGCCCCTGCTCCCACTACGCTACGCCACTGTATTTAGTATACCAGCCTTCCGCCCGTACCTGTGCCCGCGTGGGTTACACGATTTTATCACTTAGTGATAATGTAGAATTCTACTGATGAAAGAATTTAAAAAACGATGCATTAGGTTTTAATTATATCTATATAATTGTGTTTGCTCGCAAACGAAAAAAAACCGACTTCAATTACATCGACGAGTAATACAACGTAGATCGACGAAAAAATAGTCAAGTAACTGCGCGTTATCAAAGATTACTCAAAAAGTAGTTATCAGATCTCAATAAAATTTATATGTGACCACATGACAAACATCAGCTTTCGATTAAATTAAAAATTATTAAAATCGGTACACCCAGTAAAAAGTTATTGCGGATTTTCAAGAGTTTCTCTCGATTTCTTTAGGATCCCATCATCAGATCCTGGTTTTCTTGTCATGGTACTAAACTAAGGATATCTCCTTTCCAACGAAAAAAGAATTATCAAAATCGGTACATCCAGTAGAAAGTTATGCGGTATAATACAACGTAGGTCGACGAAAAAAGCGTCAAGTAAAAACGCATTATTAGATATAGCTCGAAAAGTAGTTGTTAGATCTCAAATAAATTTAAATGGGACCAATTGGCACACACCACCTTTCGATTAAAAGAAAATTTGTCGAAATCGCTCCACCCAGTCAAAAGTTCTGATGTAACATACATAAAAAAAAATACAGTTGAATTGAGAACCTCCTCCTTTTTTGGAAGTCGGTTAAAAACGAATCTTTCATCTCAAGAATTATATAGTATCCAGTAGATACACCAGAGTGTCATGTGCACATGCACATGACACCGCTCTGGTGTAGTGGTGCCAGCCATGTGATGTGTTGCCTCCTAAATGATTAATTTCATATAGGTACGTACCTATATGAAATTAATCATGTGATATGTCACCAAATGCGTAGAAATAGTGTCCATCTTGAGACGAGGTTTATACATTCCCCTTAGTCGGTTACATTTTAAAACAGAAGAATTTTTTAACGTATCATCATCATGCTAATAAGTACCATAAGACTACGTACTACTAGTATAAGGAACTACCTAATCTATACATATAATAAAATGGTAGGAAAGTCAAAACTGTACATTGAATTTTTTTTTTTAAAGAATACTTGGGGTGTGATCTACAATCGATACCGAAGCCAAAAATATAGTTTTTAGAATTTTTGTCTGTTTGTCTGTATGTATGTCCGGGATAAACTCAAAAAGTACTACATGGATTTACTTCAAATTTGGCACGAATATTATTAAGAAGTCGGGTCAACATATAGGCTACATATTATCACGCTATCACCTACGGGGAACGAGCAGTGAATCTTTATTTCTTCAACGCATTTGTAACAACGTGTAATCTAACGACGCATATTTGAATGTTGTTGTTATTATATTAATAACAATGTCATAAGCTAGCTTCACACTATAAATAAAGCCATTCTGTAGTATATTTAGTATCAGCATTGCACCCGTGCGAAGCCGGGGCGGGTCGCTAGTAGATAAATATATGTAAAGTTGATTTTTTTTTGTCGAACAGATACTACTACTACTACTACTACTACTACTACTACTACTACTACTACTACTACTACTACTACTGAAGTACCGGGCTAAGCATGTTTAACAAAACATGTAAATCTGTGAGTATCGCGTATAATATATTAAATTTATATTATTTCCTAAAACACTGAAATAAAATTTTGTAATGGCATACGCATTTGCAGGATTTCGTAGTTAGTGTTTTTCTAATTTATTTTATTTTGATGATTACCTAAAAAATCATTGAAAAATATTAAGTATTCGTAAGAAATAAATTTTTCTCATATAAAGAGAGAAACTAAAAATCACATAAGATTAAAATCTTATATGACAAGTCTGAACATTTTTCTAACACCGTCAGGCTGTTAACTGTAGGGCAGTGTTATTGTATAGGAACGAGAATTCGTTATGTTCGTGTATGCAATGTGTATTGTGTGGAATAGCACAATACAGTACGTTGCTTTGTGCGGCATTCGCACCATTGTCATCGGACATATTACTCAATGTTTTCACCTTATACCAACTTCCGCTGTCTTCGAGTCTATTGACGAAATTTCATAAGCAAGATTTACAAAATCGTTTAATATATTCATATTATAACCAAAAACATTAATATATTAAATATTTTAGTTTGCAAATAATGCGAAAATTGATTTATTTACACTATTTTACATTACATTGTTTTAGTATTAAATGCTTATAATATACAATAATTTCAAATCTCTATTGTAAAGTTCGAATTAAAAAGCTCAATGCTACGAAACCACTTGTAAAAATATTAATTTTATAGTTAATGAAAATATTACTAGTAAAAAGAAATACTGTTTACCAAAAAGTTTCATTTCAATTATGCATACTTGCAATAATGCATGTAGGTTGAATACTAAGGATTGAAACAGATAAAAAGCGTAGTGCGCAAGGATTCGGCGCGGGAAAGCGAGTACGTCACTCGCCGGCCGGCTCACAGTCCACCGCAGTGTTTCACAGAAAGCGTTCGCTTGGTTGTAAGCTAAGCGACCCTAGTCTGTTTCAACTTTTTCGCCAGCATCGAATTCCCGCCAAATGATATCGAAATCTGTGGGTCAGAACTATTTTCGTGCAGTGGAAATGTGTTGTGATTGTGTCATACCAATTGGAAATAATGGAATTTAACGCTGAGAAAACTTTTATTGGTAAGTTTCTTATTGGATCTATATGTCTAGTTAGAATATGAGATATTATATTTTATATAAAAAAAAAACAATAGAATATAAAATTTTTGTTATACGCTAATTATTTTCTAAGTAAAATATTACAAATATAATTGTAATATTTTGGATATTGCGATAAAGAATACAGTATTGTAATTTACAAAATGTACTTTTACACTTAATATTAAATGATTAATATACTTCTATAAGCTTAATTAAATCAGTTTTCTAATTAAGCTCAATAGTAAAGTTAGCAAATAATTTTTACTTGCAAGTAAAGTTTGAAGGGAAGGCTATTAAAGTATATTTTACGAACATATACTACTTATTTTTTTTTCAATCATTCAAATGATTATTCACTTAAAAATTATTTTATTACATAATTCATAAAAATATACTAATATAGGTATGACATTTTTCCCGTATATTACGTTATCATATTGCATGTATTGACGTAATACGTATAAACGTTTTAGTAAATTAAATTGTATTTCATGAAAATTACAACAACGAATCAACAATAAAATTGGTCAATTTGACCGTGTACATCTGAATGGCGCCAACAGTAGCAAAACAAAAGCCGATCGCGATGAAATCGATTGACGCGATAAACTTGCAAACAGCAAAATAATGGTAGACTCGGGGAATTAACGCTTCTATTGTGTTAGTACAATAATCTGCTATCTAGGCCAGCCTCAGTGCTGCAGACGAACCTTTTGTCTTTCATGTTCGCCGTTAATAATGGCGGGCACCGAAACAGCCGCGCACAATACCGCGAAATGTGCGCGTTTTCATTTGCAAGACAAAACGTGCTTTGTTGTGTGTCCGCTCAATACGGAATTTATAGCGGGTGGACCGAGCCGCATTGACGGCCCGCTAACGAACGACCGAACGCCATAAATGCATTTTGATCAGAGGTCCGTTCATAATCGATGACGCTGACCCATTCACGATTGTTTGCTTGTCCGCAGTTGACGCACCTTCCACATGTTGATTACATCAAAAAATTGATTGGGATCAAATGTTTGTTTTTATAAATTATATAATTATTTAAGTTACTTTTGTTCAATTATTTATTTATTACTACAGTGTAAAAGTAGTTATGTCATGGAAATTCCCACCCGTAAGACTTACTTTAATTTTTTGGGCATGTATTTGATGAAAAGTTCTAATTTACCAGTTGTCTTTAAATAAATTATGTTTTATGTTTTTTTTAAATAAGTAAATTAAAAAAAAACTGAAGCATACATCGATAGACGCAGAAGCGTATTTACGTATATATCAAAACATCTGAAGTCCGAACCACAGAATTGAGATTTCAAAATAATAAGAAACCAGAATTAGACAACAATTCATTATTACGAGTATAATTCTAAATAATTTAGTACACCTAAGCTAATACGATGTATCGAAATTCAAGGCGCCATCTCATTCTGTAGCATATTCACATCTTGAGTCGACATACTGAGCTTCAATTATCTCGTATTTATTACGACAGTATTATATGTACGAGTACTTATGATGTTTTAATAAAGTTCTTATAAAAATATTGCGTTTTTATTTTTATTTTTTATTTATCTGTGTCTTTTACTAATTATTAGTTAGACTGAAACTCTATAAAACACTACGATAGATTACATTATTATCAAAAATTTATAACATCTAAAAGCAGTAGACAACTATAATTAAGCTTCATATGTTATACAAGCTTAAATTATTTCTTTTTGTATTTAGTCTTTAAATTAAAGCTTTGCGAATTAACAACGTAATAATAACCATAAGTAATAAAAGTGAAAACATTCACGTATACAAATAAAATACTATAAAATGTACAAAAAGAAGTTTAATTATTCTAGAAATATTTCTTTGAAAATATCTTATAGTTAGTTATAAGAGTATTTCCTTAAAGAAGGCTGGATATCAATGGAAGTCCAAAGCAATAATATATTTATTTATAGTACCACGTCCATCTACATTTTCAGTCAAAAGAGTTCGATTCAAAGAAGGCGAAGAAACGGAAAGGTAACCGCAAAGATTTTGCTTCAGTCGGTCGGTCAGCCAATGGATCGCGAGCTTCTTTGCTGCACTATTTTAAGAAGAGATTTTCTTTAAATTTACCGAAAGGAAATTTTTAGCATTATTTTTAACTAAATGGATTTTATCATATTTTTTAAGATTTAAAACTCCATCCAGTAATTATTATTGATAGCTTCCCAACACGTTGGTTAAAATACGCAATTTTTAGAATGATAGCACTCATGCCCTTGTGGCTGTCCTAGTCTTTGATATGTCATTTTTGAAATCGAAAATGAAAGGAGCCTTAGATCCCTACAAAATAAAGTTACACTCAAGACTTCGAGAGGTCGCGTCGCCACAAAAGCGTCGTAATTGGCCCGTTCTTTTTCAACTTCCCTGAAGCATTCAGAGCCAATGAAACGTGTGCATTTAAATGACGTTCCACAGCTTTGTGGGGTCACACTCAAAGTTGTTCGTGAAACCGCCAGTATACGACTTTTGTAAGCCCAGCGACGGAGGGACTACTAAAAAGAACCTGCTATTTACTTGTCAAGAACTCATTAGTCATGCTTATTTGAAAATGTAATAGTCTGAGTTACTATGGAAGGTATTCTTGCAACTCAAAAAATTATAGCGTTATTAGTGCAGAAGAAAACTGAAATCAAATTTTGGCGGTCACAAGCTTTCTTACACTTTATTCTTACAAAATCGTATTTTGCAACACATTGCCATATAATAATCACGAATCTAATATGGTCTTAAGGCATATATATCATTAACATATACATATATATATATATATATATATATATATATATATATATATATATATATATATATATATATATCATTCACATATTGGAAGGGAGTCACATTTAAAAAGTAACATAAATTTATAATAACAAAAAATATAATGTAGACATAGTACCTAAATTGAACACAAAGATTCAATCAGTCAGTCAGTTCAGCCTATTGCTCTCCACTGCTGTGCATGGGCCTCCAGATTCAATCAGAGAAAGATAATATAGATCTAAAAACGTCAATATTGACGTATTGTTAATACTTTCCTTATAAAACAATTGAGGTATCTATGCCCAAAGTCTAAATAGGGTCATTGCGCCTGTTCGCGTCCACTTAGTGCAGTTGGCAAGTTTGAAGAAGAAAATAAAAATGTTCCCGGACTAATTTCTATGAAAAATTTATTTACTGTGTTCGTTATATAGTCTATTTAAAGATTAATTTTCAGTTTTGTTCGAAACATCTTGTTATTATTTTATTTAAATACAAACGTCAAAATTAGGCGATTTACCCAGTTTGCGTCCATAAAATCCAATTTGCGTCCACCCGCTGGACCACTTCGCGTCCACCAGCTTAGAAAAGGAATAAAGAGGTGATATTTTTATAATAATGTGAAGAGACATTGGATTTTAATAATTTATTTATTGAAGAATTATTGTTATTTAAAAATCAACATATTAACATTAATAAATCACTATAAAGAAAATAATACACCTATTTACTCTTCTAAACATTGATAGAACTTAAAATTAAAAAACAAATTAGGTACCTATGTAGTCAGTAAATAGTAATTCCACTTTTAAAATTCAACTATCTGTTCTGTGAATTTTAAAGAAATGTAAGCAAGCTAAAGATCAGCCTGTAATTACAATCACAGCAGCCTTTCGCAGTCGACTACTGGACATAGGCCTCGACAAGTTCACTCCTGTGTTTTGCCCATAGTCACTACGCTGGGCAGACGGGTTGGTGACCGCAGGCCTGGCATTGTCGTACCGAAGACGCTGCTGCCCGTCTTCGTCCTGTGTATTTCAAAGCCAGCAGTTGGATGGATATCCCGCCATCGGTCGGCTTTTTAAGTTCCGAGGTAGTACAGGAACTTAGTCGCCTCTTACGACACCCACGGGAAGAGAGGGGGTGTTTATATTCTTTCATGCCGTAAGCACACAGCACCACAAATATCAGCCTTGATTAATAATAATTATGGAAACAAAATACGAGGTGCACACATATCTCCATTCGCATTAAATATTAATAATACCGCTGTTTTCTTCTTCGTTACTTGGTTTTATTTGATACTAGCTAGGCTCGCGACTTCATTCGCGTGTAATTATAATTATAATTATAATAAAAAAATATTGTTCTGTTCGTAGAATTACAAAATAAATAAATTTCTGAAATAAAAGTAGCCTAATTTACTCCTTATTTCATTAGCTATCTAGATGGTAACGTCAAAATCAGTCCAGTCGTTTCAGTAATTAGCCGGAGCAAACAGACAGACAGACAGACAAAAATTCTAAAAAATGTTTTTATTTATTTATTTATTTTATTTTCTTACATCTAATATTACAGGCATAACCCAATTCATTAGATATAGTAAAGGAGACAAAAAGCGAAAGGAAAAAAATGTTAAACTATAATTAAAAAAGAATTGGCTGACTTGAACATAATACTAAAAACAAAACAATAATAAATATAAAAATATTAAATTCATTTCTCATAACATATTATATACAAAGTAACTTTTGCGAATTCACTCCACGAATAAGAAAAAGGTCTAGTGTGTCAGCCACCAAGTTTAGCGTTCTGACTGAACGAGCAAGGGGGCCGTTGCGCACTAGCTCGGTTCTGCCGTGGGGTACTGCAAATAAGCTCGGTCGCTGTCTTCGTTGTAGATGATACCTATCGAGTACGCTCAAACCTATCCACTGCAGTACCCCTGGATTATTGACAATAACGCGAAATAATTTTAAAATATAAGTTGCCAGAGCCAGCTCTCTCCTAGTCTCCAACTTGTTGTATCCAACCATGCCCAATACAAACAATGTTGGATACATCATGGGATACAAGGGATACACGCCATAAAGCCTATGGTAAAGAAACCTCGTGAATTTATTTTGAACACGTTCCAGTATGAGACTGTATTTGACTTCATGTGTAGACCATACTACCGCATTATACTCAAGCTGACTTCTTATTAGGGCATCATACAGTAAAGAGATTGCTTATTTTGGTATATGTACCGTGTATAAATCAATATACATTTAGTAAAAAGGTGTTACTTTAATATTACAAACAGACACTCCAATTTTATTCATTTGTGTAGATAAGTTTTGTACCCTCTTGGTCTGCCCCCACTGATTTTATCCAATATCGTAATAGCATATTTTTTGCATAGATGCTTGTCTTACCGATTTCTTCTTCTCTTGGATGTCATGCAAATCTTCCCTTAAATCTTCCTTTGTGTATGTTCTTTTTTCCTTCTTCTTTCTTATCTGCAAAGAACTCATCTTAAACAGAAAAAAATAAAATAAGTAATTTCTATTAAACTTTTAGTTTCATGTATTAAACTTATAGAATTAATTTAAAAAATGGACGCGATTTAGTTTTCTTATTAATCCCTTTAGGTATAGTTTGCGTCCATTGCGGACGCAAAGTGGAAGTTTTATAAATTCGGTGTAGCAGTTCGCGTCCACCTTATTTTAACTATTAAGTATAAAAAAAAAAAAAGCAAATTCATAATTATTATAATTCCTTTTATCATAACCAACGCCTAGAAACAGCTATGTATCCAAAATAAACATAAAACAATAAAAGACTCACCTTCAAACGAACCACTGCCCACTATTTTCTTCTCATTATTCCGTGCCTTCGCGCTCTCTTGTTGAACAGCCCTCACTAACTATTTTTTTACCCAGGATTGCTTGGACGCACGGAACTTTTGTCTATGCGTACGTGCCTCTTATACATTGAGGTATTAGCCGGTAATTATTTTTCGACTTATTGGTGTCTTAGTATACTTAATTTCGAGACTTTTCAAAGTGAGATCCGTAAAATGGACGCGAATTGGGCGGTGGACGCGAACAGGCGCAATGACCCTAATTTGTAAATGATAACAACAGGTCATCGCAGATTTCGAAACATTGGTAACAACGAACCACTTCGTAAGTAACACCTCACGCGAGCGTAAATATTTAAACAGTTCACATTTTAAAAAGTAGCTTCCTGCGCTCGTTCCCCAGCACGCACCACAAAACATACTTACGTAACTACACATCCCTCTTTTCTCCTATTGAATCGACATACCCCCGCCACCCACCCACACCCATTCATTCTTTGCAGCTTTTGTAGGAACGTTCACGCTTTTTGTAGCGGGCCGCCGTCGTGAATAGTAACTGACGAAATATTGTTAAGCATGATATCATCTCGACGCGGCTTTGTTCAAAACCGTGGAACTGTAATGAGTTAAGATTTCACTCCGGCGAAAATAAGAATAGTATACTTTTAAAGTTGAATAACGTGGAGCACTAAGCTGGACGTTTTCACTTTTATAATTTCACTTTTGTTTAACTTCGCAAAACGCGAATTTTATTGAAACTATAAGTTGACTATTAGAGCGTAGTTAAACAAAACACTATATCAAATTAAAAATTCTCAATGAATCAGTTAATTGTAAGGTATGAGTTCAAGCATGTTATTTTTAGAAAAAATATAAAAAATTTAAGGAACTAACATAATTTTAGTTTAGATTTAGATCTTAATATTTTCAGTTCGCTTATTCAATTTCGCGATTACGTTGATGGCTCCGTCGATAATATACATAAAAGAAGAGTATTAAAGTAAACAATGGTTAGGCACCTACTGGGAAAGGGGGGTAGGGGGCTGGACGATCGGTATTTGGTGCTCGCATTGTCGTTGAATAACTTTTGTCCCTATTGTGTTGCTGAAAGAGCCACAAAGACTCCACGGCGTTGAACATAAACCGAAATTCATCAGAGTGCCGATCACTCGTCTCTTAATAATGTTCAAAACCTGATTTTATTTCTTGACGAAGACATTTTAAATAAACCTTATTATTTTTTTTATACAAAATAACAAGACTCAAGTCAAAAGATCGGTGAAAAACGATGAGTTTTTTTTTTAAATATGTATAACGATCTTTTAAATATTACGTTATCTTTAGTAAAAATGAATATAAAACCTATATCCTACGCATTTGCTGGGCGTAGGGTTGCCAGGCGTCCGGATAAAGACAGTTAAGGTTTTTGAAAGCGTCTTCGGCTAAATTAAACAGGCTTTTGTTAGGATTCGATAAATCGATTTTTTTTTCGTATAAGACTATAATCGATCTTTTTTAAATATATATATTTTAATGTTACATCCCTAATGATTACTAAAACAATTTTTTTACCGACTTCAAAAAAGAGGAGGTTCTCAATTCGGTTGGTTTTTTTCTTATGTATGTATGTACACCAATTACGCCTAGATTTCTGATCCGATTTTCATGATTATATTTTTTTGTGCTACGCCGAAAAATTTGATCCAGTTTGGCTCAGAAGTTTTTATTGCATGAGCATTTACTTTAATTTGGATGATCATGTAATTTTATGACCTCTTAACTTTTAACTGGGTGTACTGACTTTGATAATTTCTTTTTTAATCGACTAGTGCTTGTCATGTAGTCTCATTTCTTCTTCTTCTTCTTTAAAGACTATGTGTAGTCTCATTTGAATTCAATTGAGACCGGATCAGTACTTTTTAGGCTATCTCTAAAAATGCATATTTACTTGACAATTTTTTCGTCTACCTATGTTGTATACATTACTTGTCGATGTAATTGAAGTTGTTTTTTTTTTCTGTTTGCGAGCAGCAAACACAAGTATAAATAATTTAGATTGTCCTGTCCTTTTAACCAAATGTCTGGTAAAGTTGCTTAGCCTGTCCCGCTACAAGGCTTGACGACCAGGTACTTCAAGCTGGCCATAATAATAAGTCTAATCCTCTTGGTAGGCAGCTAGGCGAATATACTCGTAAATAAGTATATGTATGAGGTATTTAGGTTTAATGTGTATCGTAATATTGCAAGTTCGCGCCAGAACTTGCAATATTACGATAATATGGCGCACTTGGAGAGGTCTATGTCTAGCAGTGGACTGCAATAGGCTGAACTGTCTGACTCTATATTGACTGTTGTTATATTGCAAAACGAAAAATAGATACTTTAAAGTTGAAAATTAACCAGGCAAATAAAATCCCAGTATATCTAAAATAATAATCTAGTTCAAACGAAAATCTCTGTAGTTTTCTAATAGAAACAATATGTTGTTAGATTTTGGTTTAGTGATTTCAATATTTTCAATAGAGAATATCTTATAGTTTTTGAAGTAGGTTAATAAAGAAGTTTTAAACCAGCTTTTAAAGTGTTCGCTCGATCGCGGTTGTGATTTATCTCGACTTTATTGAATGGATCTCTTTGTGGACGATACTCTATTTTAGCGTTATATCATAAGGAGGATAATGTTAGAATATTATATCTTGTTTATTTGTTACAGCTTAACATCATGATTGATATGTTTTCTTTTCTTTTTTTAATAGTTTATTTATTTATTCATTCCACGTAAGTGAAAACGTATCATTTTTAGGGTTCCGTACCTCAAAATTAAAAAAACGGAACACTTATAGGATCACTTTGTTGTTCGCCTGTCTGTTAAGACCCTTATTCTCACATGGAGTATCAAGCTGAAAATCTTATCAAATAGTCAGGTCTAGTGTCCCCTGCAGCTGTAAAAAAAGCCAACGCAATAAAGACACAGCCGTTTATACTGCAAATTTTCGACATTCGCAAGGAAATCAAAACCTACAGAGTACTTTACGTGAACTCAGAATCTTGAAATTTGGTACGAAGCAACGTCTTATAGCAGAGATAAAGGAAAAATTACGAAAAGCATACATTTTTAGTGACATCATATTATATATATATATTTTTAATAATTTTGTTTGTACGGAACCCTCGGTGCGCGAGTCAGACTCGCACCTTGCCGGTTTTTTTGAATGTGTCGTCGGCCTGTTTGTATGCGCGCGCAACATGTATGTGATTGTGCATGAAACCTGCTATTGTAATACGTTATAGTTTTAAAAGAGTTAATATATTTTACCCTAGAGCACATGGCTCATACCTTTATTACGTGGTGAAAATAGAATAGATGTATATGATACACTTTTATGTACTTAAGTATCTTAAAAAAAAACAACTTCTTATATTTCTTTGTAATAGGTAGAGCTATCATCATCACCATCTCTTCAGCCTATCGCAGTCCAGTCAGGTAGAGCTAACACGTGGTTCAATAAGTCCCGAGACTAAGTACTAAAAAAGGTCTTTTTTATAAAATTAATTTTTATTCATCAACATAGTCTCCTCCAAGAGCGATACAGTCCCTCCAATGCTTTTCTAACTTTTCTATCCCATGTGTGTAGAACGATTTGTCTTTAGCTTCAAAATAAGCCTCCGTTGCTGCGATAACTTCACTATTTGAGTCAAATTTCTTACCCTGAAGCATTTTTTTGAGGTCTGCAAACAGCCAGTAATCGCTGGGGGCCAAGTCTGGCGAATAAGGGGGATGAGGAAGCAATTCGAAGCCCAATTCGTTAATTTTGGCCATCGTTCTCACGGACTTGTGACAAGGCGCGTTGTCCTGGTGAAACACCACTTTCTTTTTGTTCATGTGAGGCCGTTTATCCGCAATTTCGTACTTCGATCGCTCCAATAAGCACGTGTAATAGTCACTATTTATATTTTGCCCCTTTTCAAGGTAGTCGATGAAAAGTATTCCATGCGCATCCCAAAATATAGACGCCATAACCTTACCGGCCGATTGCTGAGTCTTTGGACGCTTCGGCCGGCTTTCACCAGCCGCTCTCCACTCCGCTGCCTGCCGGTTGGATTCCGGAGTGAAATGGTATATCCAGGTTTCATCCATTGTTACATACCGACGTAAAAAATCCTTTTTATTATGATTCATCAGCGCCAAACATCGCTCTGAATCATTGATACATTGTTCCTTTTGATTAGTTGTAAGCAAACGCGGCACCCACTTAGAAAAAAGCTTTTTCATGGCCAAATTTTTATGTAAAATAGTGAAAACACTACCAGCTGAAATTTTCACTATCTCGGCTATCTCTCGCACTTTTACCTTCCGATCTTCCAATACGATTTTGAGGACTTGGTTAATATTTTGTTGAGTCACTGCTTCATTTGGACGACCTAAGCGTTCCCCATCATTGGTGTCCATGCGACCGCGTTTGAAGTCGGCATACCACCGACAAATGGTTGCTTTAGAGGGAGCTGATCCTGCATAACATTTTATAATAAGCCATTGCTGTGCTTCAACGGTATTTTTTCCCATTAAAATGTGTTATCAACACGCGAAACTCGTTTTTTTCCATTGTATCGAAATTACAACCGTAGCGTCACTTAAATGTTTCAAAATCAATAATTTTATTGGTCCATTTTTAAAAATTTGACACTAATTCTTGTATTGATAGCCAGTACTTTTTAAAAATCAAAAGAGTTTTTAATATATGCGCCATTTCCAGGTTAGTCTCGGGACTTATTGAACGATCTAGTATATTATAGTAAAAATAAAAACAAAATTAATATAAGTACATTAGTAAGTATTAATCAAATAAATGTAGAAATGACTTCATTAATAATTTTTCTTTTTTGTATTTTTAAAAAATAATAATGTTCTTTTTTTAAGTATTGTGACAAACACATTGTGACTTGTAACAACACAAGGTATATATTAAATTTGCACTAAATTTGTGTGGTTTAGTTGTACATTGACATGTATATTTAAATTTTCACCCAACCTTTTAGAGTGTAACCTATTTTCCATTCTCCTTTGTAAGTTGCCATTCTTTGCAGCTTTTGTGTCCATGATGCGGCAAGAGACCGATGTGGTGTCGTGTAGGGAAGTGCTTTTTGTATTTAGCTTTTGGAATATGATTTACTGTATGATTAGTACCTAAATTTGTTATTCTACTAACCGAAAACATGAACACTAAATTGTTCCATAATTTTTTCTTTTGTGAATTAATTACAATAATAAGAATGTGACAAAAATTAATAAAAAGTTAGTCAATACGTAATATTTGGACGCGACAAGAAGAGGTCGTGTCGTGTCGTGTCGTCTGTCTACGACCACGCGCCGTACTGCATTTTTTAGAAAAAATTATTGACCATCCGAAAGTAACTAAGGCTAAAAAATGATAGTTTTGTATAAAAGGTGATTAGTATTACCAAGAAAAATGTAAAATTATTTTGCTTCATTTCGTAAATATAGCTCGTAATTTAATAGCTTAATTTATCTTAATTACCGTCACTAGTAGGTAGTCTTAATAATTTCTTGTCACCACCTGAACTGAGGTAGTGTACAGCAGGAATTTCCTGCTCAAACTATGGAGCAAGCCGACTGGGGTAGTACCTCGACCTTACAGAAGATCACAGCTAAATAAAACTGTTTTCAAGCAGTATTATGTTCCTGTTGGTGAGTAAAGTGACCAGAGCTCCTGATTGGGGATTGGGTCGGCATCGCGCTTGCGATGCTTTTGGTGTAGCAGGCGTCTATAAGCTGCGGTAATCTCTTACCATCAGGTGAGCCGTACGCTTGTTTGCCGACCTAGTGATATAAAAAAAAGCACCTTATGCGCAAAGAAACCTAAAATGTTTTATTTTGAGGAATACCATTAGATTCGTATTTTATGTAGTTTCTTCTTACACTCACTTCAGTATTAGTAGTTACAATGGAAATCGCAGGAGCATGGAATGCATGCATGCGTGAAATGTAGCCACTTTAGTAGAATTAGACTATATAGTAACTTTTTAATTCCGTTTATGTTAATTATGTATAAAATTGTGTGAATTATTTAAGTATTATTTTTTTTGGTTTAAAGTTTTATATGCGTATTTTTGGAAAGTTTTTAAAAAAACCATATCAGTAATTTTGCTTTTTAAGAAAATTAAAACTTACTTATGTAGTTTTTAATTGTTTGTCTTGTATATTATATACATAATAAACATAACTTAGTATGATATGTCGGTACTATATATCGCTACATTATTATTTTTTAAGAGTTACACAGTACTAAAGTCGATTACAATTTTTAATATGATCTTGCCCGAATAAAACACACTATTTGGTGCTTGAACAGAAAAGCCCTTTAAATGGATACCAGATGATACATTTTTGAGGACAAAGGGCTGATTATTACATTTTTTACCATGTATAATTCAACAGTATTAATCCAATACAATATTGAACTATTCACGTCAATTTGAAGGGTGTCGTGTTTTGGGGATATGAACTGCACGCAATCCACGCGACAATTGTATACCGCATGTCAATTGCATAAATTAGCTTTTAGGTAGGTACATCTTATTATATCATTTTAATAGTGTTAGATTTTTTTATTGCTATTGATTTTTTATGCATTAAATAAACGATTGTAGAAGTTTAAACTAAATGATGTTTAGGTACATTGGGCTAATATTTTAATGTACCTACTTAAATTAAGCCTTAGTATTAAGTATGGCATGTTAATCATAAATACAGTGATTTTATATTTAAATCTATTTATTTATGTTTATTTTATATTTATTTACTAGCTGACCTGGTGAACTTCGTATCACCTTATTTTTTTTAACCGACTTCCAAAAAAGGAGGAGGTTCTCAATTCGACTGTATTTTTTTTTTTTTTTATGTATGTTACATCAGAACTTTTGACCGGGTGGACCGATTTCGACAAATTTTATTTTAATCGAAAGGTGGTGTGTGCCAATTGGTCCCATTTAAATTTATTTGAGATCTAACAACTACTTTTCGAGTTATATCTAATAATGCGTTTTTACTTGACGCTTTTTTCGTCGACCTACGTTGTATTATACCGCATAACTTTCTACTGGGTGTACCGATTTTGATAATTCTTTTTTTGTTAGAAAGGGGATATTCCTAGTTTGGTACCGTGATAAGGAAATCAGGATCTGATGATGGGATCCTAGAGAAATCGAGGGAAACTCTCGAAAATCCGTAATAACTTTTTACTGGGTGTACTGATTTTGATAATTTTTAATTTAATCGAAAGCTGATATTTATCATGTGGTCACATATAAATTTTATCGAGATCTGATAACTACTTTTTGAGTAATCTTTGATAACGCGTAGTTGCTTGACTATTTTTTCGTCGATCTACGTTTATTACTTGTCGATGTAATTGAAGTCGGTTTTTTTTTTCGTTTGCGAGCAAACACAATTTTCTGAAATATAATAATAACATAATATATCAAAATAAAATATAGCCTATCTTTTAAGTTGGATCGAACTGCACATGGTGTGCGAATTTTATTATAATCGGTTAAGTGGTTTAGGAGTCCATTGAGGACAAACATTGTGACACGAGATTTATATATATTAGGATGTTCCAGCTACGAATGCATATTATTTTAAATATTGTAGGATGACATTATTGCTAATAAAAACGCGGACTAAACGCTAAAACCTACATTTAACAACATTTCACGCAAATGGCAAATGATATATATGTGTATATAGACCTAACCGTGATAAGTTGCGTAATTTGTATATTTATAACAGTTTCAATATATACTAACAATGACACTTATTCCGTTATCGTGTTGGACAATAAAATGGAAAAAATCAAAACATAAGTCAATCATCAAGTAAGGTAGTGTATACTTGTCTATAAAAATAAAAAAAGGTTACATTTACATTTCACTGGTTTCAATACTTTAACGATAAGGACAGTGCAAAGAAGAATGATTGTCACATAAGCACTCCAGAGATTCTTTGGCATACCCTTAGCTTTAAATTACGAAGGGACACATTTCCACCAGTTGGAAAACAGCCAGAGTCGTTTTATCGAATGTCCTAAACAATAGCTTAGCGACGAGACACAATAGTTTTGAATGACAAGCGATTCGAGATTAGGCATGATTACAACCCTATTCTTTGCACAAAGACGTAGGGATCTCGTGTATCGAAGACGGTGCTTATAAGTTATTAGTTCCATTTTTTAGACATGAATATTACGAACACCCTAATCTTTTTATTTTCAAGAAAAAAATGCTTTGTGATAAGTATTCATTTATTCATATGAGTGAAAATATTTAAATGCTATTATAAATACATCTATGATTCATTTTCCCTAAAGAAATTTCAGCAGATTTAATAATAGGTACGAGATATAATTCACTGCGAACAACATTAATTTTTTTTAAATAAATTTTCGATGATATTTTTCTCATTTTTTTGTTGGGATAAACTTATTAACCCTTAATTACTCGCATAAAGAAAACTACATTACTGCTCGCATGGGGTCACAGATGACCCCAAATAGTATGAGTAGTTTTTAATATATTTTGAAATATATAAGTAAATGAAACTATTTTATTATTAGTGCTTTGTTTATTTTATAATATCTATAAGTAATAACATGATTTACTAACTAATTATACAAAAACAAGTTAAACGAAAATTATTATCAATAAACAACAATTTTTACTTAGGTATACTGAGATCATAGTAAATACTCGTATTTTTAGGAACTCTCCGAATCACTCTCGTTACACTGTTGACAGTATATGTCAGAATGATCATAGCAAACAAATCTTGTACATTTCTTGCATTTTGTTGGTACTTTGCGATCGCATTTCCTCGGGCAGCTGTTGCAGCGTCCACGTCTTGCAGTAGTTGGCGGGACGCGATTTTCCAACTCATGCACTTCCGTCAGACGTTTTTTTACCTTGTTAGGAGTTACTCTGACTTCAAGTCATCGTTTTTGGTTATTATGAATAAGTTCAACAGACAATTGCCGTAAGAAATTACGCCCCGTGTGACTACGTGATTTTTCGGTATTTACTCGATGTACAATGAGTGCATTTATGCCTGAAACATTTATCAGGTGGAAGGAAATGGCTAACGGCCACCGTTTGGTTCACCTCCCTACGTTGAATGTACCACACAAGTGATTATTGGTGTCCATTCCTCATTAGTGCTGTTTTAAAATGTTATTATTTCAGGTTTCTGCTTGTCAGTTGAGGCTGGGTCGATATGAGTTACATGATGCATAAAAGATAACAACACAACAGTTTTATTTGGTTTTTGAAAATAAGAAACCTGACCTTCCAACTTCTTCATCGTCAGAACCTCCTTCATCCTCTACCAACCATTGCGCAATTTCCTGTTCTCTCCTATCCATGACTAACTCTGACAAAAAGACAAAACTCGTTGTAAAACATATTTATAACAAACATTTATTCACTGAACATACAATAATACAAATATAATGCATTATTCACAAAAAAATACATAAAATAAAAAACTTACCTCTTCCAAAAAAGTAACGTAATTACTCGCACGGGGTCACCACTGAAGAGTGCAGCGACGCATCCTTCCACTCCTGTGACTTGGTTGCTGGTAAAATACAAACTTAGACGCGCGTTATGAAGCTAGCGAGGGTGCGGGGGAAATCGGGCCGAGCCAAGTGCTTCATTTTTTAATCCGAAAATGCTTTGACCCCATGCGAGTAATTAAGGGTTAAAAGAGTTGGCAGCTTATTGTTTTGCCTGGCTACGAAATAAACAAAGCAATCTATGAGTATAGATGGGTACCTATGGGTAGCATGTAAAAGTTTTATGCCTTTTATACATCGTCATTAGCAGTGTTCGAATTAATCATGTTTAAATAGAGTATTATTTTCCATAAATCTTGTATGTATTGTTTTTACCACATCAACTTTTGAAAGAGATGAAGGCGTTTTATCTAAGACCAAAATTGCAAGTCAATGTGCGTTTAAAAATGATAATACAAAGATTAATTTTAGCTATCTTTAACTTCGCTTCAGACTGTAATATCTAACTGTTGGGCATAGGCCTCTTTCCCCATGGAGGAGAAAGATCCACCGCGCTGCTTCCAATACGGGTTGGCGGATATATTCCCTACTATGAGTAACGATCGCTATCAGGTGTACATGATAACAACCGGAACCGAGCGCGTACTTTCCGAGGCACGGTGGGGAGACCCAAAAGGATTGCACCAGCACCCAGACCACGGCAAACATCTGTATGGCCAATAAAAATGTTTATCATATGCGGGGATTGAACCCGCAACAGCCAGCGCAACAGACACAAAACAGTGCTATGACCGTAGCGCCAGCTTCATTAAATAAAATTCAAGGTTAATTAAAAATTCCATTAAAATACCTTTTTTAACATGTAGGTTACTAAACCGTATTGTTTTTAGATAACTTGAAAGATCTAGTTGTATAATCAGAATAATTTTCTGTGTGGCATGAATCACAAAAAAATCTCATACTCGATGTTTGTAAAATAATACAATACTAACATCACTTAGTCCATGCGAATATGAAAGGACGTCGCAAGCAAATAGGGTAAACAAAAGGGAGAAAACTACAAATCGTGGTCGGTTAAAGTGACTTCAAATACGAAAAAAGGGAAAGTTGGAGGCATTGTGATCGGGTATCACAATTTAGATCAGTGTAGAGTGAGACTTATTTGATTAAACTAGGAGTTGAGAAGGAGATTTAAGTTAGTGAAGTTAGAAAGAGAGAGAGTTACGTTTCGTAAGTTTTACTTCAGTCGTGTGGTCTAAAGCACACACACTAAGCACACTTTTTTTGTGTACAGGAAATTACGAGCTATTTAACCCAAATTAAAGATCTCTTTCTCATCAACTTTTAATGTAAAAATAATTGCAAAAAACGATAACTTTCTTTTTTATTTGAATTCATATCAATGCCGTCGTTATCTTTACTTTCATAATTTGATTTAAACTTACCATTTGGACGTCCACTGTTTCAGCAAAGTTTCACGTTCTAATTAGAGCATCCACATTGTATTACTATATCATATTTGTCGACAATGGCATCCTTTATGTAGCAAACAATCGTGTTGCTGATGAATTTCGGTCTATGTCTGAGCCGTGTCTTTGTGTTCGGCCTCCCTCTAGTGGACACACAATGGAACAAAAGTTGTTCAATGGCGGCGCAGCACCTAATACCCGGCCCACCCCTCTTTTGTTTTGGGTAATGTTCGACTTTTATGGATATTTTCAATGGATTATAATCAGAGAATAAAGTTGCGAACTCTATACCATTAATCGCTTTTGGATATTTAGATATATTATAGATGGTATTTTCTTTTATCAATCTCGTGAGTGAATTAATAATTTAATTTTAAATATAAAGTTCATACTAAGAAATAAATTGCACAGATAGATTTAAGTCAGTCATATAAAGTCACCATATCAAATCGCATTTCTGCTGGGAAAATAGAAAATAGGAAAATATCGTTTTACAAAAAAGTAACAAAAAGACGTTGAATATTTTATAATACAATAGAGTCAAATGAAAATTCGCTACAATATTTTTTATGGATATTTTATATGGACAGATCAATCAATACAAACCATCATACAATATTTATTGAAAGCTAGAGACTCGGACAGCCCAAGATAGTTACGCAAAACTCGAGTATATAATATAGTTGGTACAGCGGCTCAGATAACTCATAATGCAGTTTGCGTTTGAAAGCAAACGCCACACTTCCCCCGATCGGATTTTCCACGATAATCGTGACAAAAGAACTCTGCGGTGCCGTATATTCTGCAAGTTGCGACGCACACGCCCGCGTCTATTCACATCGAGCGGATAAGCAGTTATCCATAGAATAACGTATTCATTCATTTTAAACAAAGAAATAGGTATACATTTTGTTTAACAATATTTACGATAATACAGACCGTATTTTGCATATGAGGCACATACTTTTTTAAAATATTTTCTAAAGATACTTTTTGTTTGCATGCGCTAATTACGAGATCTATTTTTCAGGTTTTTAAAAATATTTATGACTAGACAATTCGTTAAATCATTATCGAATTTAATACACCGAATGCATGTCACGTTAATGTCAGATGTTTTGATTTATATTTATTAGTTAATTGGGATAAATTTGAAAATTAAATGTAAATAATTATTGTGTATATTAGTTTTAATCGTCTTCATATAATAGTTTTTTTTTTTTGTTATAGCCATAAATGGAATTGACGTTCATCTTAAGTGATCACCATTTGGGAATATATCTAATTACAGCATCAGAGGGGCCACAAACTCCTCCTTAATAAAGTAAGCAAAACGGAAGGAAAGGTACTGACTTCTGGATATATTAAGAGTAATACCCACCAGTACATCGCATATTAGCAAATTTATGACTGTGTTATAACGCAGTAGTATAATCGAGCTAGCCTTACACAATCTGTAGTCATATAAGGATTAGCTAATAACATCTAGAAAATGGTTCATATTGTTGAGAATTATTTGTAATAAGAGTCCAGTATTGAATTTCAATTCGAGTGGAACTGTGACAGACGTTTAGCTATTTGACGTTCAAAATTTTATTCTGGGCTAGCTATAGTCACGGCATCGTCTGCGCAAAAGTATTACTTGTTATGATGTCGTGTGGTTGTAGTTATGTTATCATTGTAATGCTCGGAATTAAAAACATTATTTTTCGTTATGATATACTTATTTTCTCTTCTCTTACAATGGACTCACATCGTTATTCAAATTATAATGACATTTGGTTTGACAAAACGAATTAATTTGAATAAAACAAAGACTACATGTTTCTCGAATTTTTGACATAAACTTAGTAATTATTAGTGATACGTTTTCAAACAAATTATCTTGCATTGAGTTTGTTATACATTATATAAAGAAGTTAAGTAGTAATTTTCTATTGTTATAGCTATAAAGGTGACATTCAACGATCCTTTATATCATTCATATCATACATACAAAGGCGAATCTAGCTGCTGTATTCCAAAATACAATATAAAGGGCCCGCACATTGTGATAATTAAAGTGACCGCGAGTGAATACGATCGCTCGAGCAGCGAGACTGCAGGTTATTATTGTCAGGCTGAAATAAATTACTTATTAAGGAAATATGAACTACGGCTTAAAATGAGTTTTTTAAAGATCATTATTTATATATCGTTCTATAATCTATTGAGTAATCGTCATTGATTCAACTTTTCGTTTTCAATCCTTCGTTTTATTACACAGAGCTTATCTATTACTAATTGACTATTGTTCCTTTCTGACTGACTTGTTCAGAGGAGTATAAAGATCTTACAGAAAATTAACGTGAAAAATTAGAATCCATATTCAAAGTTTTCCATTATATTTCACTTTCTTAGAGGACAACACGACCCTGAATAAAAAAAACCTATCGTAATGAGTTGTGTGATTGTCTAACTGTACAAAAACGAAACACAAAAAAAGAAAAGTTGTTTTTAATTATTGATTTAAAAAAAACAACCTAACCTAACTCAACAACCTTTTTAACAAGTTACACAATAACAATTGTCTTGCAATGTACTGTGTGGCTACGGTACTAAAGAATATAGCCACCCCCTCTCTTCCCGTGGGTGTCGTAAGAGGCGACTAAGGGATAACACAGTTCCGCTACCACCTTGGAACTTAAAAAGCCGACCGGTGGCGGGATAACCATCCAACTGCTGGCTTTGAAATACACAGGCCGAAGACGGGCAGCAGCGTCTTCGGTGCGACAAAGTCAGTAAGTACTGCGGTCACCAACCCGCTTGCCCAGCGTGGTGACTATGGGCAACAAACATGAGTTCACGTTATTTTTGGCGTTAACTTGTGGAGGCCTATGTCCAGCAGTGGACTGTATAGGCTGTAATGATGATGCAATGTACATGTGTAGTTTTTATCAGATTGCTCGAAAGCGAAAAAAGTCAATATTCATAATATCGAGGCAATGTGACAAATAATGAAGTTTAAATTATAATTATTTTCTCCAAGTAGCTTATGCATTATTCATTGAGCGGATTAAAAAAAATGTCTCAATTAATTTGTCACTTGTTCTATAATATTTAGACATATACACTAAAACACACACAACACATCGGAACATTCAGCGAAAACTAAGACAAGCTTTATTGTAACATATGGAAGTTTCTAAATGAAGTGCAATGTAAACATTCAATTTGCGTTAGACACATTTTTGAAGGGGAAACTGTATACCGTTACATTTAGGAAACGACAGCGGTGTGAAAAGATTTCCTCATGTATACATATGGTGTTTACACGATGGAACAGTGTTTATAATTACATTTTATCGAGGGTTCTTATACATGAATTTATAAATAGAAAAAAATGTTTTAATCTATTAATAAATTTTCTTGTTCCAAACTTAAAATGCTGTAATTTAAGGATATTCTTTTAAGTTGATCTAAATTAAAACTATCTTCGTAGAGGCAAAATTAGAAAAATTGTAAAATTATAATTTATACAACAATGCCACGATATTGACTTTTAAAAATACTATTGTGTTTCACATAATTATAAAAATTATATAGTAAGTAAAATTGAAATAGGTATATATTTTTGTATTTGTTTAATGAATAAGAAACAGACACGGTTTAAAATAGAATAAATTTGTTTCCTTCTGACTTATTTAACTCTATCTTGTATGCACCTACACATTAATTTCAAAATTAGGTGTATGAAATAGTAATGTTATCTAATTAGATTGTGCGACGTCGGCTCCTTCCGCGATCTATTGTGCCGAGGACAATGACTGCTAATTCCTGATCTATGTAACTTCCTACATTGTTCCCTGTCAGGGGTGATACGTACAAATCACTGTTAAAGTATAAAAGAGCACACAAGATAAATAGTCTTTACTAATGTTATGTATCGTATATGAACAGTTCGTTTCAGTATCAGTTCACAAAAATGGTAATCAGATTTCAAATTATTTTTGCGTTGTTTAATACAAGTAGTAACTAGTGATGTTTTAAATTCGCGGACGGAGTCTATAGTGACCGGCCCCTCCCACCGGTGACGCTGTAAAGGCCAGTAGGGCCACAGTAACAAACATTTTGAATAAAAAAGACGATTTAAAAATATTTTTTTTAGCTACGGTTAATTTGTGTAAAATCATGATCACTGATATATGTAATATTGTATTTATAATATTAGATAGATATAAAGCTATATTTTAGTTTTACACTTCAAGTGTAAGTTTAAGTTAATACTATAAGTACATATTCTAATACAGAGCAACGTAATGCGGTAACCCTATAACAATGTACTGTTGACAGCATTTACTATTATCTTACTAAGCGATGTATTCCTAATACATCTATAAAATTTAATTAATATAGTTGTTATAGTTTAATTTAAATTCTAACAAGATGATATATTAAAAAGTACTATATATGGTTGAGTACTTACAGCTCAAGTTTTCTTTTACAATATTTTAACTTGCTTAGAATATTTAAGTATATGCATATTTGTGAAATCGATATCAAATTATTCCGATAGGAAAGGTGGCGCAATTTAAAAATACAAACGAATCAATACTACACTTGACGCTGATGACACTTATCGCTGTCCATCGCGGGTCATCTCAACACCGACCCCTGTGTCGCTCGTATTCGTATCCTGTAATTAATTGACGAATAAATCGATGTTGGATTTTGATTTGATGTCCTAGAAAGGTGTAATTTAGAAAAAATATTTTTTCTTAACAAAAATGACATGAATATATGGAAATATTAGATATATGGAATATAAGTGGTAAATACATTCTATAGAGCTATAAAATACTTTGAAGTTAAAATTATGTTATATCTGAGTACATACTTGTACGGCTGTATACAAAATAAATTATTATATTTGTCGGAGTATTATAACAATTGAAGCTATAGTCATAAATAAATTTTATGTTGCATGAATATGACGTAGTTAAGTAATCCATTATGTTAAATTTTCGAAAACAATTCATTGATGTCTAATGACGTAACTTCACTACTGATAGACAAAGCCTGTCATATACCACATTCACTCCTTTATTCTACACCATTTGTTTTCATACAATGTACTCCAAAATTGTGATCCATCACCGGATTTGAATAACATAACATTGAATAGTTGGCTTGTGCCACACGGCTAGTTTTAAAAGATCTCCAGAAATTTCTAAGCACTTGCTTACGAGACGCTTTACGAGAGTATATTTCACGGGATACAAAGAGGTGGAAGGATCAAGTTTATCTGGTAGTACTGAACTATTGTTGAGGCGTCGATTTTGAGTACGAATTGTCATAGGCATAAATTGAATAGTTTTATTATCTATTGCTTTTGATAAATCTAAATTTGTATATACAATTAAAATAAATATTAAGCGATTCACATTTTAAAGCCTGCTGCTCTTCTTGAAGCCTGTGCTCTACAACGTATTGCATTTTTTTTAAATATCTTATCAAAAATCGACCGTTCCAGCGGGGACCGAAATTGCAACTCCGATTGACCGTGTTGGTGCCAATTTAGCTATGGAACGACGTACTCGTTAGATCGAAATTTTTGATATGATGATTTTATATTCGGTTCTAAGCGACATTTTTGATTAATTCTGTAACACAAAAATAAATAGAACATATTGCATGTTCAAAATTGCTTCATTAAATTATTTTATATTATAATAGAAGAGAGAGTTGTATAAAAAACACAATAAAAAACTATGTTTAAAAAACAGACTTTAAACACTAAAAATCAAAAGATAACTTAATAAATATGTAATTTGAAACACGTCTTCTTATGTAAACCTACTTACAACCGTTATTAAAATATTATTATTTGTATGTGCTAATCTATTTATAGGTTTGAAAGTCAGTCTCAGACTCTAAACAAAATAAAACTTAATATTACAAACAGCTAAAATGAATATTGGTAAATACTATAATTAAATTCTACTACAAAGTCACCGCCTGAGTTCATCAGTACCTATCAGTAGACAGCACTAAAAAAATATAATAGACTAGAGAATGGAAGACGTGTTTCAAATTAAATCTTTATTAAGTTATATTTTGCTTTTCGGTTTTCGGAGTCGCTTTTTTAACGCAGTTTTTTGGAGTATAACTTTTTTACGCACGCTTGACTTGAGGAGTAATCTGGTGAATGTCTGACGAGAGCGTTACGAAGAGTGTAATCGGGCGAGACGAACGGAAGTTGAGAGGGAGATATAAGTTAGATGGAGTTAAAGAAGTTTTACTTCAGTCTGCAAAAGAACACTCGTTTTATTTTCGAAGTAAAACTTCTTTACGCACGCTTGACTTGGGGAGTAAGCTGGTGAATGCGTGATGAGAGAGAGGTGCGAGCACACATCTTCTTTCTTTCTTTCTCTCATAGTCAGTTACGTTTTTTGGCTAAGATCTAGATTAGGTAAAACCGAATTTCGGGACCGTGGGGGGATCGGGGGGGAGAGGGTGGGAAACGCTACCCCTGGTACCACTGTCACACCTCGGAACCCCATGGTTATGGAGATATCCATGGTTAAAGTTTTGAGGTTAGAAGAAGAATTTCGAAAGTTAGAGGAACGCTTGGCTCCGGCGCTACGGGAAGTGCAGCCCTTGCGTGCGAAAGCACGCTCACTCATGCTCCGTACAAAAAAAACCGAATTATGGGGTTTTTGGGTGTGGAGGGTGGAGGGTGTAGGGGAATCTATACAAGGTAACACTGTCATACCTCAAAACCCCATGGTTATGGAGATATCCATGGTTAAAGTTTTGAGGTTAGAAGAAGAATTTAAAGCTATTATAATACCTTTGAGCTCGTACTGTTTGCATTGTGTGACAAATCGACACTTTTAAACAAAATAACGCGTCAGACATAATATTCTAATAAAATTAGTAACATTGCGTGCTAGAATATAGGTTTAGAAATTCGAAAAATACCCAAAACCGAATCGGAGCACCCCACTGTCCACGTGGTCTTGGTCTGTCCTACCCCTAGAGTGTTTTTTTTGTGCCGCGGAGGCGCGAAGGGAGGGCAGCCCTCGCCCGCCGTGCGAAAGCGCGCGAACGAATGCGTAGAGGAGCGGCTGAGGCTGGTCGCCGAAGGCGACCAGCCTCCGCTGCGGAACGGAGCATGAGTGAGCGTGCTTTCGCACGCAAGGGCGGAAGGGCTGCACTTCCCGTAGCGCCGGAGCCAAGCGTTCCTCTAACTTTCGAAATTCTTCTTCTAACCTCAAAACTTTAACCATGGATATCTCCATAACCATGGGGTTCCGAGGTGTGACAGTGGTACCAGGGGTAGCGTTCCCCACCCTCTCCCCCCCATCCCCCCACGGTCCCGAAATTCGGTTTTACCTAATCTAAAGCTTTACCCGTTTTTTTTTATATAAAGTTATGTCCACAGGCTTATAATGCGCGAGCTTTTGTTATTCCAATTTTTAGTTTTGTTAGTGATCGTTTACTACTGTAGCTTACATTGAGAGAACTAATTATTCTATCTTAGTATCCCTAATGCAGACGTTTGTCGTAATGAATTATTGTCATTATTATCTATGACATATTATATATACTTACACTTATTTGCTATCTATAATATATATACACTTATTTTCTAGTTAACGTATATGTACACTTATGATCTACTTGGCCTACTTACAATATACACTTAACCTATGTTATTATTAGTAAATTGTTATTTTATCCCTACATTAAATTACAATTTACTCTTACAAATAAGTATGCTACAATTCTGTTGTGTTGTCTTCACACCACAACACGTTTTAACATTTCGAGCACACCCTCAATGACGGCGGCATCCTTCACCTAAAGAATGCAGCAGAATTTGCACAGTGTAATAAACTTTCATTCCAATTCCCAGCAATTCACTTTTGCAGGCGAAGTTCTATTTCAATAGGTAATCTAAATGGTTGCCTGATTATTTTTCACATTATCTTTACTAACGTCATATTTAATTACGTTTCATATACATTAAATTTCTAATCATAATTTCGCATTATTTGTTTATTACTATTGTAGAACACTTTTAAGTACATAATTGTGTTTGCTCGCAGATGATAAAAACCGACTTAAATTACATCGACAAGTAATACAACGTAAGTAGATGAACGAAAAATTAACAAACGCACTAGTCGTCACTATGATTTTCGAGGATTTCTCTCAATTTCTCTGGGATTCCATCACCAGATCCTGATTTCCTTATCATGGTACCACACTTGGGATATCTCCTTTCCAACAAAAAAAGAATTATCAAAATCGTTTCAAAAACGACGAAATTATACCAGAATATACATAAAAATATATTTATTTATATTTATTATAAACGGTTGAATTGAGTAACCTCTTCCTTTTTTAACCGACTTCCAAAAAAGGAGGAGGTTCTCAATTCGACTGTATTTTTTTTTTTTTTTTTTTTTTTTTTTATGTATGTTACATCAGAACTTTTGACCAGGTAGACCGATTTCGACAAATTTTGTTTTAATCGAAAGGTGGTGTGTGCCAATTGGTCCCATTTAAATTTATTTGAGATCTAACAACTACTTTTCGAATTATATCTAATAATGCGTTTTTACTTGACGCTTTTTTAGTCGACCTACGTTGTATTATACCACATAACTTTCTACTGGGTGTACCGATTTTGATAATTCTTTTTTTGTTGGAAAGGGGATATCCCTAGTTTGGTACCAGGATAAGGAAACCAGGATCTGATGATGGGATCCCAGATAAATCGAGGGAAACTCTTGAAAATCCGCAATAACTTTTTACTGGGTGTATCGATTTTGATAATTTTTACTTTAATCGAAAGCTGATGTTTATCATGTGGTCACATATAAATTTTATCGAGATCTGATAACTACTTTTTGATTAATCTTTGATAACGCGTATTTACTTGACATTATTTTCGTCACCTTACGTTGTATTATACCTCATAACTTTTTACTGGGTGCACCGATTTTGACGTTTCTTATATAAATTAAAAGCTACTATTCGTCACGTGGTCCCATTCAAATTTAATTGAGATTTGATTAGTAATTTGTGAGTTATATCTAATATTGCGTATTTACTTGACGGTTTTTTCGTCACCCTACGTTGTATTATACGTTATATCTTTTTACTGGGTACACTGATTTTGATCTTTTTTGTATAAATTAAAAGCTAATACTTGTCATGTCGTCCGTTTTAAATATGATTGAGATATAATGAGCAATTTTTGAGTAATCTTTGATGACACGTATTTACATGACGATGTTATGACGGCTGTGGTCATGTTCAATACTTTGCCACAACGCCATCTATCAAAATTTAATGAAATTACTTCGTTCACTATCGATCAAATTACAATATTCCACTAGAGTAGAGAATAGCAGTTTATTCGTTATAAATATATTTGAGCTTTTAATTTTTGAGTTATCGCTAATACTGGGTATTTACTTGGCTATTTTACGTCGACCAACGTTATATTAACCTCATTACTATTTTACTGGGTGGACCGATATCGATAATTCTTTTTTTAATCGATAGGTGGTGCTTGTCATGTGGTCCCATTTAAATATAATTGAGATTTGACTCGAACTTTTTGAGCTATATCTGATATGGCGTATTTACTTGACTGTTTTTGGAGTTTTCTCCTTAAGAATCGATTTTCATTTAAGGCCCCGGAATGAAAAAATTGAACAGTAAAATCTACTGAACGAATGACCTTGTTAGAGATGGCGTTCAGACGTTTTCTAATAACGCAATTAGGTTCCGATAGATGGCGTTATTGCATTCATTTATTTACAATTTGATATAGTAATAATATATTTCTTAGACTAGTAAGCCTTTTTGTGCCTATTTAGACAGTTGATCTGAAGGGGTAAAGTCCAGTCGTGCATCGGAGCTGTGTGAAAACATGAACATTACATATTTTTAATAAAAAAGACATAAACCGTGATTCAATATAAATCCGCTTCAACTAAAAAACCCGCCGTAATAAGCGATGTCAGCGCTTCGCGCGAATCGACGACGGGCCTTTTATGAAATTTCTGCCTACAATCATGTCGCTAACAAAATGTTAGAAATAACAGTAGAACATTATATAATTCTACAATTTTATAATGTCGCGTTATATGGAATACGAACAAAATATTACTATTTTTTCGTCGATCTACGTTGTATTACTCTTCGATGTAATTGAAGTCGGTTTTTTTTTCGTTTGCGAGCAAACACAATTATGTATTCGGTTAAAAACAGTATAATATTTAGAAGTATTTTACCATGCACGCGCACCGAATTTTGGATCTAATAAGCGATGTTGCTTTTTCGGCGCTTAAACTCATTAAATTTTTTAAGGCTTGTAGGTGTTGTCGCATAACATATATATATTATTAAACTTTCATCTTATAATTTTTGAAAGCGTAGTTCGATAGCGTGTTATTGTGTTATGAAGTACACAATAGATGTTTGCGTGTACAACGTATTTATTGAGCAATATTTTCGTGAGATTGGTGCGTTTGACTGAGCTCAACAGTAGCAGTTATCGAACGAGTCCATTGTTGAAGGTGACATCTAAAAGCATTGTGACAAAGTACAATCGCACCATTACCGCCGCCATTGTGACAATGTTAACATATCGTTATCTAGATCAAGCGCCATCTATTGTCCGACGAAGACTTTTGTGTAAGAATTTTTGTTCGTTTTCAAAAGTCTGGGCTAAGTAAAAGTTTGTTAACAAAACAAAAGTTTTGATGTTATTAAAAATATTTTTCTTTTTATTTACGGTTTATAGAATATTTTTTACTTTAAGTTTAATATGAATAAGTAATGTTTCATATTAATTTAATGCTAAATGTTTTTATTAAACAGATCTTACTTTTAAATTTACGGCTGTAGCAATTGCAATTGGATATATTCAAATGGATATAATGTTTTAAAAGTACTAGAAACTGCACTACTGTAGAATTCGCGTAGCACATCTACGTAATGCTACGAGATTTATTACGTAGCACTTACACTGTCATATTTATTGCACAATACAATATAATTTTAATACCCTGAAGTATAAAATTTATATATAAAAATAAATTATTATAAAAAAAATAATATTAAATAAAAATAAAACGGCGTTTAAATACCAATTCTAAAACTTATTCTAACACGGGTCGTTTAAAAAGCCAGGTTGTATGGAAGGATGACGCGACATAGCTTCGGTGAACGAGCGCTGACCACCACATTGTTCTATTCACAATGAGTGGTTAATGAGATCTGATCCATCCTAGCTGGACAAAAGGACCCCCTGACCCCCTTTATTTTATTAATTAATTCATTACAATAGAACCGAACCTGCGCTTTGGAACTATTTCATTGTTTGTAGTGACTTGGCAACATTAATATAGGTTTATTGATGCTAAACGATAATTGTGCAAGATATAGAGTACATGACATAATAGAGTTAATTGTCTTAGTGATTACATTGACATATTAATATCTATATGTAAAACATAATTTTAACGTAAGTTTTAATATAAACTAGCAACCCGCCCGGCATCGCACGGTTCCAAAAACTATTAGTGCTTCTCTTCTATATTATGTATGTATTTTACATATAAACCTTCCTCTGGAAACACTCTATTTACTAAAGAAAATAGCACCAAAATCCGTTGTGTAGTTTTAAAGATAGAAGCATACAGACAGCGGGACATGTTTTATACTATGTAATAATAAAAACTTACCTACTGTACTGTGTAAAACTTAAGATATTTAAATATTGCAAATTGGTAAAGTCAAAGTTTATTTTTAGCTCTTTATTATTTAATTAGAATAACGCCTTGCAGCAACTTGTCATGATAATTGTTTAAAATTTTTTAAGACATGTTGGTGATTTATTGATTTCAGTAAAGAGGAAGAATAGGCAAACCATTTTTTCATCTGATCATTCAGTTACTCTTTTTGTTTATAACAGATAAATTAGCAGAACAACGTTAATGCTGATAATGTTCGCGTCGCAATTTTGCTATTGTTATGAAGTACAATGAAGTGATTCTCCGCTAAAACAGAAGTAGCTGGAGTTAGCATATGAATAAAATGGACAAAGGACCCCTACGCGGCAAAATCTTATTATTCAGACAAAGATAGGGTTGAACTGAATGGAGCTTTTTATTGCTGATTCATAACTATGATCAACGTTCTTAAACTGAGACGTTTAAGGTTAAATTATTTGTCATTATTTATCATAAAATTCTGTAGACATAATTATAATGTCTTTATACAGCATACAGACAGCGGTATATAGAAATATAATTCAACGCGGATGACACATGTCTGATTTTGGTCACTGACTGATGAAAAAATGTCTAATATCGATAGTAGAGTCATTAAAAAAGATTTTAATGATATAGACAAGTTTTGCTTTTTATATTTTGCACCAAACACGCAAATTTATCATTGACATTAAAAGCGTTTGCAACCTTATACTTTGGCCTAACATCAAATAACGGCATTATTTTAAAAACCATTTTGTATAGTTGGGATAAAATATCTTATTTTGGACTTGATAAAAAAAAAGAGAAAAAAGATATTCCTGAGTATAAAACCATTTTAATTTTTCTGTGTATTCTTAAAGCATACTCCAAACTCGCATAGCCGATGAGTAACGAAATTCAATTTTCATATTGCAATGTAACAGTGAAAGATTGAATTTTGATACGTTCCGGTTGGGTCTGGAGATTTGCCCTCGGTTGCTATTCAGAGCCGGCCGAGCGTGCTGCCCACATTGGGGATCTAGAACATTTGGATGAATTTAGTTATAAATATATTGAATGATATTATTTTGAAATCTGGTCAAAAGATTTTTTTAATTTAATTCCTAATACACTCGTTTCCGTCCTGCGGTTTAGCGAACTTTGTATTTCGTATTTAGCTTCAATCTTTATCCTAATTTTAAAGTGAATGGCAGAAATTTTATAAACCATACTACATTTTTTTACTAGTATTAAGTTGCTTACCCTAGGAATAAATGACCGTGTGTGTATGATTTAGATCCACGAAGAATTTAAAAAAAATATCGTTTAGTTCGCAGAATCACAAAATAAATTATCTAAAATATAAGTAGTCTAAGTTACCTACTTGTTATTACATCAGCTATCTGTCAGTGAAACTCTCGTCAAAAACGGTCCGCCGTTTCAGAGATTAGCCGGAACAAACAGACAAACAGACAGACAGACAGACAAAAATTGTAAAAAATGTTATTTTAGTATATGTACCGGGGATACAGCCATATGCATTTAGTAAAAAGCGGTTATTTTAATATTACAAACAGACACTCCAATTTTATTTATATGTATAGATTATTATTTTGGACGAAATCTCCAAAGTAAGTAAGTAGTAGTACACTTGCGAATGGACAAGTAAATGTAAATATTTAGAAAAATAAAAAAAATATTTATTTTGTTAAATAAATCAAAGAAATAAAAAGGTGTAAATTAATTAATTTAACTTTATGAAAAGAATCAGAACCGCCAATAGATAAAAAAGCTCTGTTGCCCAAACGAAAAGCTCTCATATTCTCTAATAATGCCCGTAGATCAAAGAACACTGAACTGGTATAAAATAGGTTAAGGTTTGCAGCTCAATCCGCTACGCTACTTAATTGCTGGTTTGCGAATAGCATCTCTTCTAAAGGTAACGATCAAGTATTAATAATAACAACTAGGATTAAGGACTGTTTATTCTTTCCGATGAAGAGTAGACCAGCTAAAAGGTTAAAGATAAATGCACAGGATAGTGATAAAATATCGATTCCCTGGTAATAAAGCTTTTTATTGTTATACCAGGATGACTGCGTTATAAGGTACGTCATATAATTACAGACGTAAAATATTGTATGTGCTACATCAACAGAGTAAGGTCACTATGTAGTTAACACTTCTATACCGTACGTGCTCCTTTGACGTTTTACCAGCGTCAATATTAAGTGCATACAGCATTCACACTGCATAAATCAACGCCCCTATATAATAAAACGTATCAGACAATTTTAAACCAGTACCGTGTAGTATTTACGCTTCAGCCTGTAATATCCCACTACTGGGTTTATTTCCCCATGTAGGAGAAGGAGTAGTGTAGTATTTATTATACTTCTATCTAGTGTTCTAGGGTTCTGTATTTCTATAAATTCATTCCATATGGCTCATACATTTATTTACCCACATTGTGGGTCAAATAATATTTGGTTAATATTTGTGGGTTGTAATACGGAATGAACCACACCACCAGTTTAAAAATAAATTTATTTTTAAACAAAACTGTTGATATGAAAAAAAATCGTAAAAATGAATAAAGACGTTTTACTACTCGATTGTTAAAAATATGAAAACGTATTAAACAACTTTTATCATGAACAGTTACACGATTGACACGAATCAGTGCGTTGGCGTCACAAAGTCAACTCGGCGAGTCGCTCAGCGCTCAACGCTCAACTCAACGCAAGGCCACCTCAGCATGTCAAGTTCGCTGGTGCCACCGCGTACATATTTCGCTAAAGCGGCGCTACAGTAACAATAATGGCTCAGTCCCTATTGTTTGGGCCCGTGGCACATTACGCTTTTGTCTCTGCCCTCTCCCGTTCCTCACAATGCGGCCAGGAAACAAGTGAGCCTTTATTTCGCCTCTTTTTGTCTCGGAGTATCGCTGCTTATTGTCTTCATTCGATTGTTCGGAGCTCTTCAGAGGGCACATTGTTGCGGACTCTGTTGTTAGTGCTGAGCTTGCGGATGTGCAATGTTCTAAGTGTCGTTTGAATTTTAATACGACGATAGATATTATGATATTATTTCAACATTATTATATGAACAAAATTTTATTTTTATCATTGAATGGATACAATACATACTTATTGAAGAAACTGATGATGATAATATATAATATATATTTATAAATTTATGATGATAATATAAATACGTATTTATATAAAAAAAAGAATGACACGATGTACACACTGACTTGTAAGTTTTCCTTTTTTTCATATTTGAAAGCCTTCTTTCAAGATCTCGCTTAAATAAATTTATATGTATGCGATATAAGCATATGCGTATAAATGTAGACAGATGTTATCAGGGGTAGGTATATATTTGTCTAAAACTATAAATAAGTACCTACTTCTTAAAACTGCGCGCGGCTTTCATCTTTATCTGCGAATGATACAAGCTACACAGCATCTCTTCTAGTTAGCATTGTTCGCACGGCCCCATTGTATGGGTGGCTTTGTTCAGGCACGCCCCGTTTTTTCCTTTTCGCTTTCGAAGCGATGCGATGTTGCTGAAAAACAGTCACTACAAGGGTTGCTCGTAATTACGTACTTATATGAAATTTGTACCGACTAGTCACAAAGCCACTGCAGCATTGCAGCAGTCAAGATTTATTTGTATTGAACGAGAAACAGATACAGCGACTCCTAATTTTAAAAATTACTTAGAGAGATGTAAAAATAAAGAGTTCGTTTTTAGAATGATTGAAGGACGAGAACGGATTGAAACTAAAAATGTATGGAGTATAAGAAATTTAAAAATGTATAACATTAAATATGGAAGCCGCTGCGTTATGGAAACGTATTATTGAAGAACCAAACGATGTGACTTTATGAAAAATGTAATATCATACGAGTATAAGTAAGTAGTAGTCAACACATGATCGCCAAATAATAATAATAAATTAAATATAACGTTACGTGCCTTTTGTAAACAAAATATTTCCTGGGAGGACTCTACAAAACGTGCCATTGCGTGTTACTCTTCTCAAATCTCCATTCACGTTTTCCCGCGTTTTCCATACACAATATTGCGACTTTGTGAGGCTGTACGCTTCTCAAGTCTCCAAATAGTCCATTGACGAGCGCCGAGCAAATTCGCTATAGCGAATTAACACTATTCATGAGAAGTTTTGAAAGAGGACTACTCTCATACAATTTGGTGGCATTCATAAAGATTCACTTCTTAGCTAGCTCGATGAATAGCTTTGTGGAAAATGTTCTATATTTTAGTTGGAGCGCACTTGAAGATCCAATTTCAAAGTTCATTCAAATTAATTCCTTTTTCATTGCGTACAATTCGCTTTATTTTTGAGCTTATTATGAGTACGAAAATCCCTTTATAAATTTTTGTGTTATATCGTTTATTTTTGTGTAATTTTTGGTAATAAGAGAAGCTTTGTATTATTTAGGATGGCAGTTCTGTGTTTTCGCTGCACAATCACAGGAGCTATTAAATAGCCCTCGACTAGATGAGGCAAAGAGCCGCGACAGTACCGCGTTCGTATTGTGAGGCTCTCGTTCTAGTAACATTTAGTTGTTCTAGGCGCAGCCGGAGCCCGAGCGACGTAGAACAAAAGATGGCCCAATTGTGTTACCAACCAGCTACTTTTTTCTACCACCAAATAGGAAAATGGGTACAATGGAAATTTCAACTTAAAACTAAAAGATTTAGCTTTGGATCTTTTTCATTCATTCGATAGAGTATCAGTCTTTTCATTAAAGTTCTTTGTGCCTGATTTGATATTAATTACATTTTAGTTAGTCTCGAAACCCTATTATTTTATTTGTATATTTTCAACAAACTTGTAGCATCGATGACCGCTCTGGTGTAATGGTGTGTGTACCGTGTCTATCCGTGATATTCATGTTTATACAAATATTTAGTTCCAGTCTGGTGGTCCTTGTAGGAGAAAACGTTGTCGAAGAGCACGTTAAGCTGTCGATCCCGGTTGTTATCATGTACACCTGATTGCGATCGTTACTCATAGTATGGAATATATCCATCAACCCGTATTGGAGTAGCGTGGTAGATTAAGCTTTGATCCTTCTCCTACATGGGGAAAGAGGGTTATGCCCAGCAGTGGGATTTTACAGGCAGAAGCGTATTCTACCATTATAAAGCTGAGCATTCAAATTTTATATTAGGTACAGGTGCCTTATATAAACTTACCATTATTTATGTTGCATTCTAAGAAGTATTATTAAATCTAAAAATTATCCGAATGTTTTTTTTATATATTTTTTTTCGAATTGTACATTCTACTAGGATGAACAACCAAAAAATCTGTCCAAAGGATAATTCAAATCTACTCAATAAAAAGTTGTCAATAACACCAGTAGTGTAATAAAATAATAATAGTGTCAAATATTTATACGCCTTTCCTTTGATGTTACAAAGTATAAAGTTGATTTTCATAAATATCTTTATAAGTTATAAAGAGTAAAAAAAGGTATTGAAGTTCAAAGTATGCTACTACAAAAGTCATATAAAACATATTCGTGGAATCGTTTTAATTTTTGAAAACTAATCATAGCTAAAATGAACACTGCTAATCATTAATTATTCGGTATTGTTTAAATCTGTAGGTATCACAAATCAAAGGCCTCAAAGCTGAATACTTTGCCAAATAGAAATTAAAATTCGAAGAAACCGACGATGAACTAGCGATTTGAATGCGATAACATTAATGTCTATATCGTCATTTATGACAATCAGCGTGATCTTAAAGATCTTAAGTTGTAATCAAATATGCGAGTATATAAGCTACATTTTACTTAATACTTTACATGAGTAGAAACAGTAAAAATAATTTAGAATTCTAATCTCCAGTTATTCTGTTGATTATGATCACATTAGTATAAGTCCAAGAACTATACGATTTATTCATGTCCCGTATTTGTTAATTATAATTGTCAAAACTCATTATCTGCATAAATAAATGGTTAAAAGCTTTTCTTCAATTCTGCCGATATTTAAATTGAAACAAAAATTACTATTAATAAATGAAATGAATGCACAATACATACGCATGACGCAATATTTAATTATCTGCGTTAATTTATAAAAAAGGTACACGAACGTATGTATGTATGTATGTAAAGCTTTGTTCGGTGAATACAAAATTGTGTATGGAAATGTGAATTCATAAATAGAGCCTGCGAAAATGACTCGAAAGGAGGGTGATTTTCTAAAGGCTTCAGCTATTTTCAATGGGCTACTGTTAAAATCTCTCAATGAGACGTTTTCTGTTTTCCTTTTCAAAGGCAGTATGTTCAGAAATTGGTAAGTATTGAAAAGTACGGAGAAACTTCAAGCGTCTTCATTTAAAACAATCTTAATGTTTTATAACTCAAAAAGTATAGCGTTTATTGAAAATGTAAGCACTTACTTAGTCAGAGTTTATCTAAACAAATAATTTTAATAAGAAAAATGAAAGTAACTGACAACTTGTTTGCTAAGAAAAACAATAAATACTTTTTTATTGTTTTTAGCGTAGCCTTAAAAATTCTGTTAAACTTTTAAGTTTTTGTTGTTGGTAATCGGCGAGGAATATTTTTGTTTACGATGTTAAATTGATTTCTTTTTTTTATGAAAACCAGATTTAATTTTTATATAAATCATTGTATAGAATTTTAATAAGGTTTTGTCGGATTCCCAAACTTTTTTCTTTTATCTGTGTCAAATATTCTTTGTGAGTGAATTCTAATTTCTGGTTGACTTACTACGTCGATAATTTTTTTTAGATAAAACATGTTACATTCTTTACGAAAAATACTTTATAAATCGTGCATTATATTAGCACAAACTTTTATAAAAAACTAACGGACATTGCGTGATTCGATAAGTAACTTTAGTGTATAATATGACATTCATATGACATCTTTTTGAAAAGATAACGTAGTAGTATTCGTGAAAAATGCCTTTTCGTTTGAAAAAAGCTCCTTGCGATAGTGCTTACGAAGTGCCACAGGTTTACGAGTTCAAAGGATTGGATATGAAATGTTTTATCAAGGCAGCGGCGTTCATAGCGGTACTTACTGTTCAGTTGTGCCTGTTTTTCTTCTTTATATGGAAGAGAGAAAATACTTAAATTCTTTTTATGTTTTTTACTTATTTCATAGTTAATGTCGGATGAAATTAACTTAATTATAAATAAATAAATAAAAATATAATTAATAATAGTTTGTGTTCCTATAACTTTATATTTGATTTGCTTTTAAAAACTCAAACTTATACATAGCTCTGATTTATATGAAGTTTATATGTAATTACCCAATAACTACGTACTTTTGAAAAATAGATACAATTACAAATATTAGCAGCGTGGTGGATTAAGCTCTGATCCTTCTCCTACACGGGGAAAGAGGCCTATGTTCAGCAGTGGGATACTTAAGGCAAAGGGCGTTTTAAAAACTTCTTCTTCTGCTTGGTATTATTAATCCCGGATTTATTGTCAAGTTCTGCCTTCCGACTCACGCTTTTCTACTATTTGCGCGATCTTTTGCATCATACTGGGACCATTGGCTCTCATGCCCTGCTTCACGACATCTAGCCATCGCTTTCTTGGACGTCCAGGAGGTCTAGTTTCAGGAACAGACGTGTCAAGGCACCTTCGTCCTACGTAAACTTGAGACCTGCGTATGATATGGCCATACTACTCCAGGCGCCGCTCTTGGAGCTTATCAGCTATGTCACGATCCCCGAGACTGCCTCGAATAAAGAAGTTGCGAATGCGGTCAACTCGCGTTACGCTACACATCCATCGCAGCATCTTCATTTCCTTGACATGAAACTCTTGAGTGTGCCGAGATAGTGCCGGTCAGCACACGCTTCCATATAAAAGGACTGGTCGAATAAAGCTCTTTTATATCTGTCCTTGAGCTTGATCGGTAGACTACGTTTTACAACTATTGTAATATAAAATGTTTCATTTAGGTACTTTTATTCTACAGCTACTTTTAAATATTTATGTACATTATTATGGAGAGGCTGACGAAAATTTTAATTCAACGTGGTAAAATTTACGTTTCTGAAGACTCGATTAATTTTTTTTCTTATCTATATATATAATGATAAATTAAAAATATACTAAAATTTTTATTTTTTAACAGAGAAAACATCATTTTCACTCTATAGTAATAAATAGTTAGAAAATTTAAGAATTTATATATTTTATATTTTTATAAACATGTAATTGGTTTCAGTTATTACTTTTGTAATTATGTAGATATTAATAAAGAATTCAGAAAGTATAACTGAGATGTGTTTTTTTAACGCGTTTAAAAAAATTAGTACATTGAAAATATTTTTTATTACACAATTAGAGTCTATATTATAATTATTGACATTTTCTACTGAAATACTTTTAATATATTCGTTTTATCAAAAAAACATATTTTATTTATAAATAGATACAAAAACGTGCAAGTTTGACAATGGCAACACTGTACGTTGAATATCGTCATTTCTTTGATTCCCGTCTATTGTAAATCTGATAAAAGCGACACTTTTCGCGCCCATCTGAGTGAATACACCTATTATGCGAACACAAAAGTAGACATAACAAACGAAAATACCATTCTATCTATAATTACATATAGATATACACATTTAATGCTGTACTAGAATAACAGAATCCTTTTAAATGTTTTTCTTTGTAGTATTTTCAGAACCGTATAGGTACCTACCTATATGCATCATTCTTTGGCGTCAATAACTTTACATAATACTCGTATATAACAATAAATTTACATATTACTTAAATGTTGTGTTTTATATACTTAAAACAAGCAATTGTCCGTGGCTTCGCTCGCATAGAAACTGATACTATTTAAATAGAGAGGCTAAAGTAGTGGATAATCATATTATTACAACAATTCGTGGTCTCCTTGTAACACATTTAAAGTTCGCCTTTTGCGCTACCAGACTGCTCGCAAAACTGGCTCTCGATAACTCACGTACCACGAGGAACAGTCGTGCGAGAAACACTTCTATCCTTAGATTTCGCGAGCCATTTTTAGGTAGTTTCAGTAATACGAACTAATCTCCTATTTTACCGTACAGAATTTCGATAAACGCTGTGATACATATTTATGTTTAATCCAATCAAAACCCTAAAACTAAAATTTCATGGTTCTGAAATTTCCGATATGTCAGGAAAACGCAGATATATCGAAGTGTAAAAATTAAATCAAGACTAAAAAAATTACATTTGATGATTTATTTATTTTTAACCAATACTTAACCGGGCTTAAAAGTAAAGGTAAAATAATTTTTATGCGAAAATAAGACGTACTACACGACGTATACAAAACGATAACGACTTTGATGTGAGTGATTTTCTCTCAATTTCAAAAATGGCGATCAAACGTCTAAGGAAAAAGCATAAACCTTCTAAAACCAGAAATGAATTTCTATACAAATTTCGTTCCCGATTTCACTCACTAAAACACTCGTCCAGACCAATTTGTATCACGATTTACTAACTATTAACTATCTCTATTATATTTCTTTGTAGTTGTTAACTTATTACCTAAACAAGTAGGTACCTATTACGAACTTATTTGGTAAGTTATATAAAACTTCACCTCTGGTTTTTAAATTCTAAGAAACAAGAAAAACATAAAATTTGTAACTGTTAATGTTTATTTAACGTAGAACACAATACAGAATAGCTAAAATAACATAATATTATATAATAATATTAAGTAATTGCCAAAATTCATCTTCAAGTTAATAACATCTACGTGGGTTAAACTAACAGTTAGAATTATCCTCCGACAAAGCGGGGAAAGTCTTGCTGGTGCGCTCGAAGCCATTAAACGACAGGAGCATCGAAAATCTCTCGCGATGTGGTACACCCGTCTCCACGAGGAGCGCTATGCGCACAAATGCGTTGTACGAGCAATCCTGCCAGTCTTTGAAGCCCGGATGATACGAAAGCGTGGGAAGTCCTCCGGCCCGTTGGATCGACGATCTACGTAAGATTACCGGTGTAGGCTGGATGAGGATTGCGGAAAACCGGGATGTCTGGTGCGAACTTGGGGCTATGTCCAGCAGTGGACTGCCATAGGCTGAAGTGTGTTTGTGTGTGCGTGTGTGTGTGTGTGTGTGTGTGTGTGTGTGTGTGTGTGTGTGTGTGTGCGTGTGTGTGTGGGTTAAACTACACGTGTGGTTTGGTCAAAGATTATTCCTAAACCTAGTAAATAGACTGATTATGATAATTATCCAAAATAATGCGTTATCTTTATTGTTGAAAGTTGTGTTGATATGTGAATTGTGCGAATTTACCAGTAGCCTGAGGAGCCTGGAGCCTAGCGCGGCAAATTTTAGGGGGCTGCTTACAGAAATAATATTTTTTTTTATTTCTGTAAGCCAGGCGGCTTTCTTATTAGAATTATTTTTGTAAATTCGACAAACAGTGTAGTATAGTAGCCTTAACACTCCAATCTCTGAGTACAAAAAGTGTCTGAGTTAATAATCATCCTAATAACAGGCACAGTCGATATCAGAGAGGAAATAGAGCACAAATCATAAGGTTGCAATTCCATTGATAAAATGATTGATATGAATATTATTGCGAAATAGGGTACCTATCGAATTTTAGAGGTCCGAAGGGACGGCAAAAATTGCATAGCCTAGTAGCGACTTTAGTTGTGAATAAGTTTCTTTCAGTGAGTCTATCAGGCCCATTAAACGAGCTTTTTCAAATGAGTCAAAATCGTTTTATGATCAATTATCAGATCTTTTTCAGGATATCGTAACTACTGAAATGTCGATCTAGCTTCACTTTTTTAACAATGTCGTCACGTTTATTCGTAACTGGGCGAAAAGAGTGAAATGCATCTTTTTCCTGACGCTTAAACCAATTTTGTGCTACTCTAACTGATATGACTATTATTAGGTCCATAAATGTCACAAATTTTTTTGCTGCTTCTTTCGCATTTTCTGTTTTTAAAGTAAAAATCTTTCATCCATTTTGGCGGAAAAAAAACGAACGAAAATGGCGGTAAACAGTTTTTTTATTGTTTTGAATTTCAAGTCATGTTATAATGTCACCTTATCATGGTATCAAAACCAGCCAGTTACAAACAATACAACCAAAAAGATTTTATTTTAACTTTTTATCAACTATTTATTGACCTATTTGTTGTCTTAATGAAATATTAAATTCTAAAGCATAAATAGATAAGAAATAAAAACTTTGAAAAAAGCTTCAAATAACATTTATGTACAGGTAATGTTCGAGTAGGAAAAGCGTTTTTATGACGTCAGAAGAAGAAGTACCAAACCGGTATGATTCACTTTGGATGTGTTCAAAGCATTCAAATATTGAAAATGTATGATTTAGCTACATTTTAATCTATATATTAATATGTGAAGCAAAAACTTTTACCCCTTTTTACGAAAATTGCGCGGAGGAGTATGAAATTTCTTACACTTATAGTTTATATAGAAAGAGTGCAGAATGCTAATATATTTTTTTTATTATACACAAAATATATTAAATCAATAAAAAAAACATTACATACACACACTACCATGTATTTGACACACACACGCATACTATATTCTATTGTTGATTGTGAAAGTCTGTAGTCAAATTGAAAAATTTAAAAATAGGTTATTTTAATTATTTTTTGGTTTTTCTTAATTTAAATTTTTAATTTCGAACTCTGGGCTATAACAAATTTTCTATTAATATCAGCTACCTAAGAATGTACAAGACATCTGAACAGCGCCATCTAGTCTTTCTTAGCTACTACACTGTGGCGAACTTTCGGGAGGTTTTGCGTGGTTCACTTTAGTATCGGAAGGTGGCGTTTACCACGTATTTTCATATTTGAATCGTAGTTCTATAATTATACGTAAGATGACGCTTTAAGAAATGTTGATTAGTATGAAATTTGTTTACCTCGGTTCTGCGATAAAATAGCAAAGCTAACAACATAAATTGCAATTAAAAAAAATCAGAGAATGATATACTTCGTTTTAAGATTAGATAAGATTTGTTATTAGTAAATAACGAATAATCCGTAACTGTAGGCATAAGCTTAAAAAATTATATACATTAAAAACCAAATAAGTAATGTAACAGGCACGTACCTATAATCTACTACATGTGTTCCATATCTTTTAAAACGATAACCTTACTACAACTACAGACGTTTGTACACATTCTATTATTTTTATGTATTAGTAACTAGTATCTACTTAGATACATACCTATAGTATAAATAAACATTATGTAATTTGTTTATTCAACAGCATACATTAACATAACAATTTATTATTAAACAAATCATTTACCACAATTTAAGCTACGTTAATAATGTTAATAATTTAATATCAACAAACTAAAAAGTCACGCTAAATAAAAGTTGAATTAATAGGTATATATAAATGAACTAATCTCTGGAAGTCTTGATGTAACATTATGTTTATGTTAAGAAGCTAGTTATTCCGGGTAGTTACTGGCTATAAGCTATAAAATAATATGATCCTGGCTCATGAGTCATGACCCCACATATTATCCGTCGACTTACATCTTATGAATATGATAAATATCTATTGATATTATACCTAATCAAAATAGGCTAATCTGTGAGGTGTAAAATGAAAATGTTTCACAATATACCTGAAGATAACAAGATATATATTTATATTATTATACGATATATTATCATGTTTATCGTTGCTCTAAAGGCCTGTTTCACCAATACTGGATAGCGCTATTTGACGGATGACAGTATGCGATGGTATAAAGTTTTTGATTGATTATTCTTTTTTAACATCAAATTTTACTATTTTTATGATATATTTCTATTCGCATTTTTAAATCTTAGTTCGTAGTTTATTAATGGACTCTTTTTTTTTTGTTTTATTTTTTGGTATCGCAGGGGAACCCATTTACGGGTGATATCAAGGACGTCCGGGAAGGCAGTCCTAGAGCGTATATCGGCCTCAGCACTTGGGGGTGTATTAACGACCAAACCCCTGGGGGAGCCTTCAGCCGCTTTAATTAGAGGGTCCCGGACCTGCCCGCAACAGGATCCCTCCAGCGACAGGTTGGCCTCGGCGAAAAGGCCAGACTTCTCCTCCATGGGGACTGTCCGGCTCACCTTTGAACAATCCCGACGACGCCGTGTCTAGCAGGACCGGGTTCCCATCCCGGCCCGACACGGGCACAGGGGCGTTACTGGAGGCGCATTAAGTAGCGCCTCCAACGCACCCCCTTTCGTCGCATAAACTACAACTTTAAGATGATATGCAAATAGAAATATCTTATAAATATAGTAGAATTAGATGGTAAAAAAGAATAATAAATCAAAAACTGTTAACTATCAGATAAGTGCCGTCAATTAATCGTTAGTATATCGTAAAATTCTTTTTTGTTGGAAAGGAGATATCCCAAGTGTGGTACCAAGGAAACCAGGATCTGATGATGGAATCCCAGAGAAATCGATGGAAACACTCGAAAATCGTAGAGACGACTCGTGCGTTTATTTTTTTTCGTCTACTTACGTTGTATTTTGTTACGTTGTATTACGTTGTGTTTTTTTCGTTTGCGAGCAAACACAATTATCATCGTGGATTTGCGAATGATGTACAATTTTTATGATGTTTTCAGTTTTTTAAGTTTACAGCTAATATGACGCTTAAAAACTTACTGTTACTAGCTCGGATTTAAATCTGCAACCGCCAGATTAAATTTTATGCACTGAATTACTTCAGCTTGTCATTAACTTTAAAATGACAAATAATACCTAACAATCCAAATTTAACACATGTTAAGTCGCGAAAACGACCATTCAAGATTTTTTAATATCTGAAAAATTTTCAAGTTTTGACTTCGTCATTGTAAGTTTATTAGTCACTAGCGACCCGCTCCGGCTTCGCACGGGTATAAAATATAATTATAGCCTATGTTATTCACTGAAAAAATGATTAAAATCGATCCAGTAGTTTTGATTTATTCATTACTGCCCGTGGCCCGCTAGCGTTTAAATAAAATTTTACCTTTCTAAATTGTCGAATGGGTTATTGGATAGTCCTGAGCTCTTGGCAAAGGTTGGATTAAATGTACCATATTATACACGCGGGAACAAACATATGCTTTTACACGTACCATTTGCATCCACAAATTATAGAAAGAATTCATTTACTGTCCGTGCTTGTAGGTCTTTCAACTTGATTTCCAGCGAGTGTGATATTGATTTATATCACACTACTTCTGCTAAATTAAAGCAATTACTAAATAAACGCTTTTTCTGTCAAAGCTTTGTTAACTAAAAGTTTAAAATTAACCGAACAATACAACCTACAAACACAGAACTTTGTTTGCTCACATTTTTTTTCTTTTCTTTATGAACAATTTTATGAATACTGTTTAATATTTTAATTTCCTACTTGTCCAACACAACACTATTGTTAATTTATTGCTACACGTGGAAACTTGTCAATGGCCTTCTGTTAATGTTAGCTGTAAGTTTCCCAAATAAAATAAAATAAAAAATAAAATAAAAAAATATATTAAATCAACAATGTATTTAAGGTATTTAATTAGATAAGGATTAATGCTGTATTGGTTAAAATCGCTTTGAAAATTAGCCATTATTTGTCGTAAAAAGTAAATGACAAAAAAATGTTATTGTCGGATATCCATAAGAAATAGACATATACCATAGCGGAGTTTTCTGTAGACCTTTTCAATGTGTACAATACTTAGTAGGTACTTACATTATTTTGATAAATCTCGTAGGGTTCGTGCTGTGTTTGCTATGTAAGCGAAAAAAATGAAATTATTTACGACATCACATTAGAAACCTCAAAAATAACAGTATTTCTCCACTATTTAATGGATATTATTATACATATAAACCTTCCTCTTCAATCACTCTATCTATTAAAAAAAAACTGCATCAAAATCCGTTGCGTAGTTTTAAAGATTTAAGCATACATAGGGACATAGGGACAGAGAAAGCGACTTTGTTTTATTAGTAGATCTATAGTAGTCTCTGGAGGCGGGGCCACACCTTATTCAAAAACATTAATCTACCTACATTACCCAAGTACGTATGTACGTCGTAGATTGATACTAAATTGTAAGCGAAGTCTAAAAATCGAATACATTTCTCAAATCATTTTTAGGTATTTTGTCGTTCATATTTATTCCAGTATAGAATAACTTTTAACATGTGTTTATAGCAAAAATTAAAATAGATGTAAGAACATTGAATTTGGTTCATGATGCATCATTTAAAAGTATTGAAGTAGAGTAATATTGATATCTTTTTTCAATTATCACGTGAATAAACTTTTATTTTATGAATTAGTAGAAAAATATTGTAACATAATCGATAATAGCCATCTTTTTGCTGTAAGAGGTATTGAATCTACTTAAAGCTCATGGAAATCTAACGTAATTCTACAATTTGTTAATAGGCTAGCTGGCAAAGATCCAGTTGAAATGTTTACGTTACGAAAACGCGACAATGTAACCAAGGAAATAGATAGGTATAACATATAGAATCAAAAACTAGCATTTTATTTTTGTCTTGAAGTTAAAAGAGTCATTATACAGTAAAATACTGTTTTCCGGTAGTTATTAAATAAACGAATTAGGTGTTGGAATTCATAATAAAACAACAAGATACATATAAAAATATTTTATTAAAAACATTTTGGTAACATTTAATAAGAACACTTAGGTAAAAATAAATCGACCTCAAAATCATTTAAAAAGAACAGCCTGGACTGGAAGTTCACGGAGGAAGCCGGAACAGCAAAAAACTAAAATAAATAAAAACAATGATAACACTCTAGGCAGACATGTCTAATTGACAACCAGAATTAAGGCATCGCAAGAATAATATTATTTAAGTACGATAAAATACCTACGGCTATTATTATAATTACAACAAATAAACGCCTAGTGCGTTCGTAGCGTTCGCTGTGAAGCGCCGCCGCAGTCGCGCGGGCGGCGCGCGACCCTGTAGTCTCTTGGCAGGGAACTTACATCGAGTATTATTGCCACTAACATTATTCCACTCCACTCACGAGACATTTCGCTTGCCACTACGCCGTAATTATACACTACTAAATACTAAAACATCCCAATTATACGAAGCTATGTTAAAATTTTACCTAACTAATATTATCTTCGGTTAATTTTGATACTAGATGATATAACATCATTACATATTGTACTCTTAACACTACGCTGGATTGAATTATAAAATGAGGAATTACGTGTCATACATAATATTGCAAGCATTACTGAGATTGTGCACGTTACGTGTATTCTTTTAAAAATAATAATTTTTAACTTATGTGTTAGGAAGGACGATCACTTATACTGAAGTTGACGAGGGCGAGGCGTCGGCCGCTACGGCCGAACCTTTACAAACAGCTACATAAAGGAACAGTCATAAAGATTAAATTACGAGCATTGGCACTTTCAATATTAAATCTTAATTACACTCTCGAAATAGCACTGCATATCAATAACCAACTTAAAAACTAAATTCAGATCAGTCATTTATGATATCACATCAAAATAAACAGGGAAATACATAATATGTGATTATCGATTGGATATACTATATAATATATTATATTCTTTTCAAGAGGTATTAATTTTCTTAAGGGTTACTAAAATATTGAGCTCTGCGCCGCGCGCGACGCACCATATCACGATAATAAGAGAATAACATTAAACCAATAAGTTTTGGTACCTGGAGTTTGTCTCCGAGTTAATTCTATTTCGCTAAACCTACATAATGCTTATCAGATACGTAATACACAGGACGCGTGCCCAGGGCGGTCGCAGGTTATCCGCGGGCGCCTCGTCTAGGCAAAAAACCCTTCATCCCTATACAATTTTCATTATAAAAATACTGTCATTTGACTACAGTTCAATGAGAAAAAATATTTATGTAAATATGAATGAACAATAGATAAAATACAACATATAATATCATGTATATGATTTGACTAAACAAAATAAAATGCATAAAATTGAAATTATTAAAACATTGTAAAATCACTTGAAGACACTTAGCAATGGAAGGTACTAATTGATATTTCAGAGAAAAAAAATTATTCAGTTAAAAATAAATAGCACAACAACCAAATTATTTGGCAATGTGGATTAAAATAATTAACAACTACTACCCCTCGGCTGCTAACTTAACAAAAAATTGGAATGCAAATATTGCATCGCACCTCGGCCTCTGTTGGTATTGGGGAACGTGGCGCTCTGCCGATAGGGACTCCTATTCTACAACTTAGGAGACTTCACAACAAGAGCTAATAAAACTGTGCGTATCTCTCTGCAAAATACTCCATTTGAACTACATTCGATTGAAGCTTGTCATATTAAAGTTAATAACTAAATAATAATCTGAATGCAACATTTCATTTTAAATAACCATAACAACCATTTTGTGAGTATGTGTGACTGAATATATATAGCACACTTTTTGCGAAGACACCTCTAATATTTATGGATTTTGATGTACACTAGTTAGAGATGCCTGTATAGGATTATTGTTAGGCATAACGTATCACTAAGCTGCATTCTGAGATCCATGCTAATATGTTCAGTCATGACCCACTGAATCATAAATATTATATAAATTAATTTTGTAAACTATTCACTTATTTGTTTATAACTTATGTGTTTATGTTCATAGCCCATTTGTAATGATTACAGTAAAATAAAATTGGCGATGACTCATAGATAAAGCGGTTGGCGAAATGCAATGTTATCATGTAAATTTAAATCGTGATAAGACCTTCGTTTCGGTAGTCAGTTCTGCTAATGAAAGCTGTCGTTATAAAAATTTAAACAAATCAATGCATCAATGTTGGTCCCTTCCATAATATCTGCCAAACCTCAAATCGAATACCATATCAGTATAAAGAAAATTTTGAAAACTACAAACTGTATTGTCTCATATCAACATTTTTTATAAAAATAACTTTGTCGGAAAATATTTAAACATTATAGTGTACAAATAGTCCAGTTCAATTTAAAGCTGATCACAATATAGCAGAACTAAAGTTGCACAGAAGGACAGTATCAACTATTATTCATTCTAATAGTATTTTACACATTACTTACATATAATTTAAGAGACATACTATTAAATATCTTGACTAAATTAGGAGACCATGGATATTACAATTTAAATAATTATGCATTTATAGAGATATTGCCAGTCTGTTAACGACACTTACGATAGTTTCACTAGAAGCCCAGCATCTGGGCACATTAATGACTCGAACGTTTTAAAACGGTCTGTAACAACTACTAAAACCTTAGAATATCTAATCACTGTTTTAATTTGTGATGATATGCACTGATAACCCATTATACTATGTCACTCATGGGTCTGTCACAAACTAACAAGTTTTTCATGCTTTCACACAATTTGATAGGAAACAGATATTTTGGGCGATGTGTCAAGATTGTATCCTTTAGATGACACGTCATGACTATTTTTAAATGTTCGGACGGTAAATCCAACAATCATCATAATTAGACCTTAAAATTAACATTCAGCTTGGCTATAAATTCATGCCATCTCGTCAAATCATAGGCTGAATATATGAGAAGCAGCCTTATCGTTAAAACAATGACGATTCTGTTTATAAATGACTGTGGAATATATTAACAAGCCTAAGCTAAATATCATAAAACAATATTCAAATAATATCTATAAGATGTAATGGTGGGAATAACTCATTATGATATTATTAAGTCCATAATAAAAATTTAAATATTGCTTTAAATAAATCAAGCACAAAATCTATAGGTCAACATTCTTAACCAATTGATTTTATGTCAATTGTTTTTCAATAATTTATAAATTTAATATGCATTATCGTATTAAACAAGATTCTTTGGATAACAAATAATTATTAATATTGCTAAGAGGAACTAAACGTAGTATAAGATAATATTCATTTTCTGGCTTTGTTGTATAATATGTTAGTTTATAACTTACAGGATTGGTATTTTATTCATCAAGATCCCAATTGTTTGGTTAAAAAAAATGCCGATTTTGTATTTTTGTAATAACTTATGGCATTATACTTTTCATAGTAACCTAACTTTTAATTTATCACACAATTAAATAAGTTAAACATAAAAACGAAACAAACCTATATCGTCACACGTTTCTTAGAATTTGTCAAAAATTGCTTTTTTTAAATTAAGATCACAGTATTAAGTCACTTTATAAATGTAACTCTACGAATTCGCAGGACGATTGCCACATACATATTCCACAGTCATCCAGAGAATTGGGACACATCAGGCTAATACAATTAACAAAATATGAGAATAAAATGTCACGAGCCGGCGGCTTCAGTTCAATTGAAAAATTTGTTCATTAGCTAAAATAAATAGTACCTGGTAGAAAACAGGAATCCCTGACATTTCAGGCTAAAAGTCAGGTCGTCAGGTTATAAATTCATTATAATATAAATAGCGAACTGAAGTCATCGGTGACGAAAACTTACATTGGTACATCAAGCACCATTAATGTGACAAACTAAACATGTTGATTTGCATCCTGATGTGTCCCAGGCATAACTCCAAATTCCCTTTTTTCAAGTATACGTTGTCAATGTGTCGATTTATTCTGTGGCAGCTACAACCCATGAGAAGCCACACATGCGGCAAGAATCTTTTACATACTGCGTGCGAGTTCCATAGGGTCCCAGCCGGTGGTACTGCGATCGGTTGGCAAAGAACAATGCAGGATTATTGGGTGGCAGTACCGTGGCGCGGTAGTTCCATCGAGGATCCGTGAGATTAGCACTCAAGTTAAGAATATCATGCCCTCCGTACATTACTTTGACATCTTCAACTTTTGTCTCTTTCGGACGCGGCTGTGGTTGCACAACAGTTTCGAATAGTTTCTGAAAGAAGTTATTAAACTATTATAGACACTACAAGTTTCACTTTGACAATAAGTTCAAAGCGTAAAAATCGATTGTCTTACTCATACAATTACATGTATTTATTGCATTTGTACAATTTTAAGACTGTTTTGTTTAATTAATAACAAAAACATTAATAAACAAAAAATATATACCGCAACCGAAATTCATAAGTCTGCAAAATCTTTCCATTATCACACGTCAATTGTACACAGCATTGATAGCGTAAGACGTTCGCCATTACGGAATATTATGAAAATAGAGAGGTCAAGGCCAGGACATACGCAAACAAAATAGTGCAAATAATTTAATTATTACCTTCTCTGTTGTCTGAGGACTAGACGGCAAGGAGTCGTTGTTGACCGACTCGGATTTCAATGAGGCCAATGAGCCGATACCGCTAGATTCGCTGGAGACAGATGGGCTCGGGCTCGTTTGAGACTGGGACAGGCTCGCTATGTCTATGATATGCCTGAACGAATTAAAATCTTCTGTCTCCAATCCAGCCAGTGGTAGTGCAACTGTTAAAGCCATGTCTGTAAATGGATATTGACGATTGTACTTTAATTTACACGTGCATAATATAAGCTACTGCGTGTGAACAAATCGAAGGTATGTTGACAGAATTCAACGCGCCAAATTTTCGTACCACGACAAGCTTTTAACGCAAAACTCACTTTTGACTAGATAAACACTAAGAAGAAAAACACTACACTAACAAGAAAAACAATAATTACCGAAAAGCGCTATCCTCAAAAAGTACAAGCCTCGGCGTAGTTAAAAGAGATCGAACATTTGTGGAGTGAAGTTGGTTACATTATCTCGCGTTTGCGTGTGCGTGATGTCGAGCGGCAAGCGGAAGTTATTTTTATGTCGGTAAAGCAGTTTATTACGCAGTAAACAGGCTCTTTTAAATACACATTACTTTGGTAAAAACTGCATTTTTATTACATTTTCGTAACAAAAAGAAAATTGAAAAATGTTTAATTAAAATTATTGTATTTGTGCTTTCATAAAATATATTATTTTTTAGGTTAACAGCGCCCTCTAGGAGTTGTTCTTGGTTCGGCATCTTGTACTGAGTCTCTTAGTGAATTGAAATCATGACTATAGCTGTCGCTTGTTGGCCGAGTTATTTAGTCTTAGTTCACGTTAAATAGTATAGATGGCGCTTTCACCATATCTTTATTCATAGAATTTATTTATTGTAGATCAAAAGCGTAAAGTACCGTTTATTATAATAGTAATCACATTAGACGCAGAATTATATTGTTCTAACTGTTTCTTCAACGTGATAACTATTTATTATAATAGTAATCACATTACACGTATTATATACAATATAACACTATATTGTTATGTAAACAGATTTTCAAACTATATCTTAAATATAGCATCTTGCAACGTTAGCATTTCAACTCATACCGTAAATGTAGAATGTTATTTTTAAGTAAAATTGGCTGTTATTGTGTGTATCGCCATTGATTATTTTAACTAAAGTCAGAATATATTATTTAGGTAATTAATATAATATAATGTATTCATATGTTCGTAGATTTTCATAACACCTTATGGTCTAAGATCCGAACTAGACATGATCTTCACCCATCTAATAAGGAAACAAACCAAACGGAACCAATGAGCCTTGTGAGGGCTAATCCTGGGGGCTTTCGGTGCCTCTAGGAAGGTCCGCGGACCACTGTTTAAGAACCACTGATATTTCATTGATACTAGTTGTTTTCAATCACATGTTTAATAAATAAATCTTACATCAAAATGAGTGCTGTTTCATTGCGAATACAAATATAATATAGCCTGGACAGGAATTTTCCAACCAACCCTTTCGTGATTTAATTTTAATATATTAAAGTAAGTAGAAATAAATTTTTAAAATTTTCACCTTTAAGCAGATGGGTGAAGTTCGTCTCTAGTTCGGATCTCCTACTACAAGTATTTTAAGCATCTTTATACTACCTACACACTCAACTTATCACGAGTATTTGTAATACCTAATTGTGTTTGCTAACAAACGAAAAAAACCGACTTCAATTATACCATAATTACACGTAAGTAGACGAAAAAAAAATATTAACAACAGCAATAGTCACCACTACAATTTTCGAATATTCCCCTCGATTTCTTTAGAATGCCACCATCAGAGCCTAATTTCCTTCCAACAAAAAAAAAAAAAAACATTTTTATAGGCCATAAAATAGCGCTACGCGTGGGCGAAACCACGAACGTACCGATAGTTGTGCAATATAATTGTGTTTGTTCACAAACGAAAAAAAATCGACTTCAATTACATAGACAAGTACTATAGCGTAAGTTGACGAAAAAAATTAACAAACGCATTAGTCGTTACTACAATTTTCGAGGGTTCCCCTCGATTTCTCTAGGGTTGCATCATCAGATCCTGGTTTGCTTATCATGGTACCACCCTCTCTTGGGATATTTATTTTCCAACAAAATTTTTTTATTAAAATCGGTTCATGAACGACGAAGTAATCCCCGAACATACATAAAATATTCAATCGACCGTATATACATTACCGTATATATATATACATTATATATATATGGTCGAATTGAGTAACCTCCTCCTTTTTTGAAGTCGGTTATAAAGCCATAGAAATTAAGGATTCTAGTTTTCTAAGAGTTAAGTGATTTTAAGAACTTCTTATTGTTTTGCAAGGTACTTAGCCACATTATGGAAGTGGCTGAAAAGTTTCATGTCTAGACTGGTAATTTCAAACAACTAACTCTGTTAGACTTTATAGTCGCAATAAAATAAATATAATAACTCATAGTGCGTTGGCTTGGTCGAGTTTCTTGAAACAACATTATTATTTTTAAGGCTGTATTAAAGTTGTTTTACTTTTATTTTATAGATAATATGAAATACCTACGAGTCTAATAAACCTACATAATTCTAACAATTTAGGATAAGATGCTTTCTAGAAATTATTCTAGATATACAATAAAGTGGAAAAATAACTTATATACCTAAGCTATTATTTTGATATATGAATACCTACATATTTTAAGCGAGTGATATCTATTTAAGTAAGTAGCAGAAGTTAAACGAAAAAAAACCAACTTCAATTACATCGACAAGTAATACAACGTAAGTAGACGAAAATAATTGTATTTGCTCGCAAACGAAAAAAACCGACTTCAGTTACATCGACAAGTAATACAACGTAGGGAGACGAAAATATAGTGAAGTAAATACGCGTTATTAAAGATTACTCAAAAAGTTATTATCAGATCTCGATGAAATTTAAATATGACACGATAAACATCAGCTTTCGATTAAATTAAAAATCATCAAAATCGGTACACCCAGTAAAAAGCTGTGCGGTATAAGCCAACGTAGGTCGACGAAAAAATAGTCAATTAAAAACGCATTATTAGATATAACTCGAAAAGTTGTTGTTAGATCTCAAATAAATTTAAGTGGGAACAAATGACACACACCACCTTTCGATTAAAAAAATTGTCAAAATCGGTCCACCCAGTCAAAAGTTCTGAAGTAACATACATAAAAAAAATACTGTCGAATTGAGAACCTCCTCCTTTTTTGGAAGTCGGTTAAAAATTAACAAACGCACTAGTCGCTACTACGATTTTCGAGGGTCACCTCGATTTCTCTGGGATTCCATTATCAGATCCTTGAGATATCTCCTTTCCAACAAAAAAAGAATTATCAAAATCGGTTAATAAACGATATATATATATATGTGTATGTATATCCTTCATAACTCATACATATTGTCATGAAATACATATTTACCTACAAATTGCTCAAACCTCAAAAATACTATTATTATATAGAGATGAATAATTTAGTTACGATAAGAAGTTTGATTTTTATTTAGATTTGCCGTAGTTATACGAAACTTTTACATAGAAACATAAGATTATATTATCACAGATTTCAATGAATCTTAAAATCAACTTACATTCACACTAATGGATTTGAAAAAATAGAAGTTCATCTCTATTTTTATATTGAAACTAGCTGTTGTGTACAGCTAGCCCGCGACTTCGTCCGCGTGGAATTCAACAAAAAAGTTATTGTTCAGTTTGCAGAGTTCTAAAATAAATTAATTTCTAAAATAAAACTAGCCTAAGTTACTCCTTATTACATCAGCTATCAGCCAGTGGAAGTCCCGTCAAAATCGATCCAGCCGTTTCAGAGATTAGCCGGAGCAAACAGACAGACAGACAGACAAAAAATATAAAAAATGTTATTTTCGTATATGTATCGTGTATACATATGAATTTAGTAAAAAGTGGTTATTTTTATATTACTAAACAGACACTCCAATTTTATTTATTTGTAATAGATAAGTTAGAGTAAGTACATTCGCGTAGAGTAGAAAACATTCACGTTTGTTTGATAGATAACTCTTACATAAGAATCTGAATGCTTGATTAAAATATGTATATGTGTACGACAGAAAGCGGGTTTACTAAGATAATTTAAAAACAACAATGTAATGCTATGATCATTTAAAAATGGTATAAATTCACAAATGTAATCAGAGAAAGACAATGTAGGTGAAACGGCGGTAGAGTACCTACCTACCTACCGAAAGTGTATAAAATAATATGGTCTGTCTGCATTATTTGAGTCAATGAAAAAGTCTGCCAGCCTAGTACAGTCTTGAGTCTTTGAAGTCTTGTTGTTATAAATTTAGATATATTTTTTATTTCACTCAAAAATACATACAAAATATGTATTAAAAGAATGGCAGTTGGTAAGGGCGAACTTATCTCTAAAAGAGATCTACCAATTTACCCATAAGAGTTAATGATGGTTTACCCATGGGAGTGAATTAAGATATCGGTTTAATTATTTAAATGGCTGTCATTTAAAAAAAGTATAATTAATCGTAACTTATTCACTGACACCATCAATTGACATCGCCACCCACCATTCAAACTAGACTTAGCAGGCAACCGTGTCATTGTATTCAAAATGAAACAGCGCTCATTTTGATGTAAGATTTATTTATTAAATATGTAAGTGAAAGTACATAACTAGTATCAATATATATTATACTTGTTTATACCTGTCAACACGGTAGTTATACCAGGAAAATAATAGACGACCCACCTTTGGCATTTTATACAGGCTTCATATTGTCGGTCGGTATTAAATTTATTCTACAAATCATAGGCGAACTTTTATTCAACCCATTCGCGATTATTTTTCTAATATACTAAAATAACTACCTATAAAATAATTTTCACCCGCTAAGCAAATGGGCGAAGTTTGTCTTTTATTTCGAATCTCCTACTATAGGTATTTTACGTTACAAATTAATATACACTAACGATAACTTTATTGTTTAACTTTAATAATTTTTATGCATTTATAATAAGAAATAGAGAATAATAAAGTTTCGGTCGACGATATAAATTATGTTTACATCGCGTAAAAAGTATTTGGTTATACGCATCCCCGTTGCAATTACGAAATACAACCGTTTGCGTGGAGCCGTCACGGCGACATGTCACTAGTCCGCCGGCCGCCGTAATTGCTATTTGCTCCGGCCAGTGCTCGCTCACGCGATTTGTAAATATTCTTATTTCGCCACTTATAGCGTCCGTTCAATAAAATAATAATAGTAAACATCCGTGCAAATGGCCGGCGGGCGGCGGGCGGCGGGCGCGGGCTCGGGCGGCCGAGGGGCAGCGGGCGATGCGGCGCGGAGGGAAAGCTTATCGATTCGCGCCCGCGCGACACACTGTATCTATCCTCTCATCGAAGCCCGTTAGCTGGCCCCACAAAGAAAGAGATAGGTTTCGCCGACTTTGATCCTTTTGTTTTTGGGCAGCGTCCGGCGATGCGGGCGGGGGCTGAAAAATGTGAAGGGGCGCTGATTGGCCGGGCCGGCCCCGCCCCCGCGCCGCGCATGCAGCCTCCGTCAAAGCCTCTGGTGCTCAGTTCAAGGGCGGTTGCGGCGCCGCACGCTGACTTGTTTGGGTTCTCGGTTATTTATAACATGATAAGAACAATTACCGCAAGCCTGCTGATAACGGCATCGACGAGAGGTCAATTTGCCCATATTTTTCAATCAGTTGCGAATTTTTAAGTATATAAAATCGATTTCACTCAAATATCTCATGATTCATGACAAGGTCAACGATAAAGAGAAGCTTCAAAGTCAGCAGTATAATAGAACACAAAAACAATAATAATAAAAAAAAAAAAAAACAATTTCGCCTATAAAACAAATGATTGAACCTATTTTATTTATTCTTTTTGCTTTTACATTATTCAACAAAATAAAAAAACGTAAAGTTTAAATAAGGTTTCTTATATTAGTATAAGTAAATAAGTTTATTGTATAATAGTTAAACGACTTGACGACAAATATTAAAACTCAAACACATCATGATAAACTCCTTATAGTTTAGTGAAATTTTTAGTTCAATTTCCACGTAGTTTGGTACTTTAATTTTTTACCTACTTACCTGTATTTAGTAGGTACCTAAGTTATAGAGTCTATCCGCCAGCCTGCAGTGGAGCAGCGTGCTGGATTAAGCTCCTATTTTTTATACACGGAGAAGCTATGCTAAGCCTATGCTCAGCAGTGGGATGGTACAGACTACATATTTTGTTAACATTTTGTTGGTTGTTGTAATTGTTAAAAGAAAAAACGATTGTGCTTTAGGCCACACGACTGAAGTAAAACTTCTTTAGCTCCATCTAACATATCTCCCTCTAAACTTCCTTTTACCTCACACGATCACAGTTTTCGTAACGCTCTCGTCATGTAGTCACCAGCTTACTGCTCAAGTCAAGCGTGTGTAAGGAAGTTTTACTTCAAAAAATTATTATTTATTAATTTATTATTATTTCTTATGTATTTCTTTAATAACTTTAATTTATACTTTATTGTGCACCGCAACTACATAAATACACTTTAAACATAGATTAAGATTGTAACCGTATAAGTACAATATTTAGTATTTCTTGCACTGCGTCCCCCGCTATATGACACTCTCTCTCATGACCATTGGTTGATTGGAAGAGATCTCTTCTAGGGATAAGTCCACCTTTGCCATCAACTATATATGTAATTTTCTGTATATTCTGTTGTTAAGTGCAATAAAGTATATAATTACAAAGGGCCGATTTATGGATCAATGATATAAATGTTAGTACTTTATGAGTTTTTCTGTTTTTTTTGGAAGGATTGTATACAAACACATACAAATATATGTAGGTACGAAATAAGCTATACGCACCCATTTTATTTCCAAGCGTATAATAAGTTACTTTTTGAAAAATCCAAATAAAATATTAGTTTGCAAGTAGTTTTACACTCACACTATCAACTATATATCCCACAAAAGTTAACAATGGAAATATACTATTTAAATTATTAGTTAATGTGCGTTTGTAGTATTTAGATATTTTTGTTACTGAAAGCTATGGCTATGAAGTTGAAAGTCATTTCTAAATAAATCCATTTTATAAGGAAACTGACTGACTGAAGTAAAACTTATAAAACGTAACCCTCTCTCTTTCTATCTTCACTAATTTATATCTCTTTCTCAACTTCTAAAGGCTTTGGCAAATCACACTTTTCGTAACGACCTCGTAACGCATTCACCAGCTTATTCCCCAAGTCAAGCGTACGTAAAGAAATTTTATTTCAAAAAACATATATACATATATATGTTAATTGTATATGTTAATATAATTATATTGGGTAAAGAGCACGAGAGAGCGTGTTTTATTGCTTGATTAATATCAAATTGCTTTGATGATTCTCGTTACTGCCGTGTTTATTATAAAAATAATAATAATTAAAGTAGCTTTCCTCAGAGATTGACAATGTGTCGTTATCATAATAGTCGCTATAATTTCAAATTTGGTTATTAAATTTTTCGTGGTGTTAAAAAATGACCTTGTAATAAAAGTATAACAAATGATTTCGTATGCATGTGAATAAATAATTGTCTGGATAGGAACAAGCCATAGAGCAAAAGCAATCGTGTAGTCATACGTCGAGCATAATACTCATCGTCGTCCGTCTAGTGACCCTATGTTTTGTTATGAATTCCACAGTTAGTGACTTTGTTTCTGATCTGTATCCGTATTTAACTTTAACGCGAAGTTTTCCAAAACACATCAAGTAGAAAAGTGTATGCGTCAGGACTTTGACGATACTTAAACGCTAGTACACCTGACTCAGTCCTTTTTTTAAATATATTACTAGGTCAATAAACAAGCGTACGGCTTACCTGATGGTAAGCGATTACCGTAGCTTATAGACGCCTGCAACAACAGAAGCATCTCAAGCGCGTTGCTGACCCTATCCCCAATCCCTCCCACCAGGAGCTATGGTCACCTTATTCACTAACAGGAACACAATACTAACTACAAACTGCTTGAAAACAGTCTTATTTAGCCGTGGTCTTCTGTACAGTCGAGGTACTACTCCAGACGAGTTGCTAAAAAAACCTACTCAGGAATACTGTGATTTATAGATCCGCAATGACTTTTCTTACTACTATTTAGAATAAATTTACGTTACCATTAAATTTTTATAATTTGTATGCTGTGCCTTGCTGCACTTTTACTGCGCTCTGGAATTTTCCTTTGCTAGTACAAATCTGGTATCCTCGACTTCTTCGAGTTACGATTTTTAGTTTTACATTCATCTTATCTAATATGTTATTGTTCGACATTATTCGTTCTGTAATGCAGTTTTTAGATTATGCAATCAATACTCAAGATCAATGACTTGCAAGTTACAACTTATTTAACTCCTTACAAGTTCCTTACAAATATTTTTATACAAATCTGAGGGTAGGTTAGTACTAAATCGAGACACAGTAGGTATAACCGGTTGTACGCTTACCATACATATATATACATATTTTTAGGGCGCTGCGTACGTAGCCGTTCCTCAGTGATCGACCGTGTTCATACATAATATTTTGAAAAATTATTTTTTAAGCAATACAAAATCTACTTTGGAGTGTACTGGTAAAACTATAATTGTGTTTGCTCGCAAACGAAAAAAAACCGACTTCAATTACATCGACAAGTAATACAACGTAGATCGACGAAAAAATAGTCAAGTAACTACACGTTATCAAAGATTACTCAAAAAGTAGTTATCAGATCTCAATGAAATTTATATGTGACCACATGACAAACATCAGCTTTCGATTAAAAATTATTAAAATCGGCTTCATTATTATAAAATTGACTTCTTATCTTTGGTGACACTATTGTATATATATATATATATATATATATATGTATGTATGTATGTATGTATGTATGTATAAATTATATTTTAATAGAATTAAAGGCTTGTATAACTACGTACTAACGTAAAAATCTGAATTGTAACGAAATTTTTCTCCATACAATTTTGAAAGATAAAAAAGTAATTACGTCACAATGAAACGAAGTAATAAAAATGAAAAAAAAATATATTAAAAAAAAATAAAAGATAATCCGAGATAATATGGAATAGGTAGAATTAATTATTCGAATATGAAAACGGATTGCATCACGAAAAAACTAAAACCATCTCAAATGATATTTTGTGTAATGATTGTGACAATCCAACTGATAAATTCATGACGTTATTTTTTCCGAACATTTTTGATATTCCAGTCTCAATTTAAGCTTATTATCGGTTATTCAGACGAAAATTATGACTTCCTGTTTAAAAAAAAAGATAAATATAACATTTCTTTACTCATTTAAACAATAAACACGTATATGTAAAGGCATTTTATCAAAAGTGCATTCCTGCTCTTCTCTGCAAGACCAAAGACCGCGCGGCTGCGTATAAAGTCTTAATAGTCTATAGTTAAGGTACACTTTTGTGTGAAATCTTTGGTGACGTAAGTAAGTAGGTAGTCGAAACAGTAGTAGATAAGAGTATTTTAAATTAAGTGATTCATTCTTTATATTACGCTTCAGCCTGTAATATTCCACTGCGGGGCATATGCCTCTTTCCCCATGTAGAAGAAAGATCAGAACTTAATTCACCATACTGCTCCAATGTGGGTTGGCGGATTCTTTACATAGTAAATATTAATTCATTCATGTCACAAAACACTAGGGTTTCTCAATTTTCATAGTAGATAACTCAAAAAACATTTATTAATATAAATAACATATATATTATCATTTACCATACCTACTGCCACATAATTTCTATTGATGTACCGATGTAAGAAATAGCGAGAGTACGTAATGTTTAAAAATTATAATACAGCATGAGATAATATTAGTGTGTGTTGTAAGCAAATCAATAAGACTTAACAAGAGAATACGCAACTTATCATCTTTTTTATTTTATGACGATAATAACGCTTCTATCTAAATACTTACTAATTAAACTAGATACTGTACTTTTGTTACCTATGTGTGACACGCAGATATAGATGGTATTTCTGTTCTTAATTATATTAAATTACTTATTGTAGCTTACGAATATCTACTATTAAGAAAGTCACTAGGGCGAATAAAATAGATTTATTGTTTTTTTTAAACAATATCTATAAAAAATACAGAGGAAATACGACTATATCTTCAAGTAAAGAGTCAAATTCCTCCGAGCTATAATGTGTAGATTATGCGGCACCATTAGCCAATGGTTGTGTACCTTAGTCGTCCGCTAAGCGACGAAATATTTAAATAGGTATCCACGATCCATCCGCGGCTATCTCCAGATAAAACGCCCCAATTCACATGCGTGAGCCGCGTGATGGATGAGTCCGACGATCAGACCCTACCCCCCTACCGAAATTTGCCTTCCCACCCCCAACAACGGGCCCGGCCTAAGTCCTGTAGGTGATCCATTACACTGGCATTTTTGCGTAATCCACGTTTATAAATATGAAATTGAAGGAAGACCTAGTGATGGTTAATCGACTGGAGGTCGGGGTCAACGCGTCCCTCTGGCTCAATAATTTATCGCTTAAAAAAAATTCTGTCCCCCGCGAAACATGCGGTATTTTTCGACCGCGCTGAGTAAATCAAATCACGGAAAAGTCATTGAAATTTGATTCGTGAAAAAATAGGTTTCGGACCGCAAGGGTACAGGAGCAGTAGAGTCGCAGTCGAGAACGCAAATTATAGTGATTGTAATCAATACAGTGCAGTTCTGTTTATTATAGACGGGGTACGTTCTGATTATAGATAATTATAGTTGGGGGAGGTGCGCCGCTCTGATGAGCGATTTGGGTATTATTTGCGCTTTATTTAGGTATTTATTGCGCTCGAGTGACGACGCAGATATTATGCTCGGTTATAATATGCCGCGTCCCTTGAGGGCTGCCTCCCTTCGGCTTTGTACTTACGCGGACATTGATTTGGTAATATTTAGAATGAGAGAATTTAAATATTTTGGCTTGCTACTTAACACGGATAATTTGGGTCAAAGGGAAAGTAAAGAACACGTTTTAGCCGATTTCGCTTGATTTCCTTTTTGGGTAATTTGCTTAACGACGATAATAAATATTTAGTTAGTATTTGAAGTACAATAATATTGTGTTTGCTCGCAAACGAAAAAAAAACGACTTAAATTACATCGAAAAGTAATACAACGTAAGGAGACAAAAAAAAAAAAAAAAAAATTATCAAACACACTAGTCGCCACTACGATTTCCGAAGATTCCTCTCTATTTCTTTAGGATGCCATTATCAGATCCTGATTTCCTTATCATGGTACCACCTTGAGATATTTCCTTTCAACAAAAAAAAAAAAATATCCAAATCGGTTCATAAACGACGAAGTTATTCGCGAACTAATAGCAAAAACAATTAAAGAAATTAAAAGTAAAAATAAATAATAATCGAAGTAAAATTTAGAAGTCAGGTAAGATATATTACTTGTGTTAAACTAACATTTTTTATTCATTTGATTAAAGTTATTTTAAATTAATTTCAGTGGTATTAATAATATATCATACAATAAAAAAAGCAATTCAAACTTAGGTATGTATATATGAAAAGGCAGTAACGAATCGCGGTTGAGGGAGCTCGCTACAAACAGCAATTATCAAGATTAGGTACGTCAAATTGATTCAGTATTACAATCCAAATGAACATGATAGGTCAAACCTAGCCATGTATACAGGGACATGTAAAATGTACCGATTTGTTAGTGGTTAATGAGAGTTAGTTTGATTTAATTGGGTATTTGCTTGTGTAAAATTGGGATGTGGAGAACAGATAATAAAAATATCTAAGCGTACTATTTGATGTAGTTTTCAGAGTATAAAACTTGTAATACAAATATTCATATATATACATCAAAAGATCTACTTCCATATGATCAAAATCTATTATCACAAGTTTGGCTCCCTCAGAACCTATTGTCTCGGAAAATGCACCTTACAATCTCATTGATATAAAAATAGTAAATCAAATGTGTACTAAACTTTTATCAATACATCATGAAAAATATATTTAAGTAGAGTACAAAATACATTAATGAAAATATAAAATTTAATATATACAACAGAATTAGACGAAATCGTAGTGATTCTCCTAACTAACGACGCTACAATACCTGGGGGCGTATAATATTCATTAGGTGCAGGCCGGGTTGCTTCCCGGCTTAGTGCACTGATGTGACGATAAGCGCTTGTTTGGGGTTACCTCAATTCTTTCCGAATTTTAATGCCAATTAGACTACACAATGTTGCCACAGCTGAAAGGATTGAGACCTTTATTAGTGTCGGATATTGTTATGTGCTCGTTCGTGCGGTAATTCGATGGTCGTGGAATATGCTGATTATTAGGGTAATATTCGCCGCCCTGAGGCTTACGATTGCAATTGATGTAACTATATAACTAATTAATTAAATTAAAGTATTAAATTGAAAATTTTGATATTCTTTTGTAATATAATTGACAGGAAATTTGCGGTGCAACGGATTAGGTAACGTTATGTTGTATACTATTTTGATACGTAATTAAATATAATTAAATTTGTGTAAATGTGTGTAGTATTGCAGATTATCTTAGTTTTATTTTTGTTTCTTTAGTATGGTATATCATGTGAAAGGATCCCATGTGTAAATTGTATACATATACATCTATATCGTCAACACGTTTTAAACGTCAATTTTAAATACATTTGAGCAGACAGTTGCATATCGATACGACAGTGGCTCAATCATTCTTTTCGCCTTAATGTAGCACATACATCACAACATTAATCTGACGGCATGATGGATGCTCGGATTCCCTCTAATATCAACGATATTCTGTTGTTTTTTAACAAGTGCGTATTTCTCACGATTCGTTGTAAAACATTTCGCCGAATTAATTGCATTATATCGTGTTGGATAAGTATTAATGGTTTACTATCAAGGGGCACTTACGTTCGCACCCTTCTAATTATAGAATCTCGTTTATCATAACGTAATGGCGACGTGAGTTATTGTGCTAATTATTGTTATCAGTACAAGGGCTCCGGAAAGCCGTGTACGAGTATGTGAGCGTGATATCGCTTTCTTTACTGATGGTAACTAAATTTACTATAAACGAACAATTAAAATATCCGAGTTGTAGTTTCTTTTGTTTCAGTAGCAAATGACGAGTATTATTGTTTCGCGAGTAGTGACAAGTGGTATCCCCAGTGGAGCAGTCGCCGGTGTCCGCAGGGCGAGGCATTTCACGAGCGGCTGCCCGCCTGACCTTTCTGGCTCCGGGGACCGAAATGCCATCATGTTTTCATTTTTTCTGCCGCCCGCACCGCTCACTCGACGACACTCGATTAATTTTTCACGGTACGCTTGTCAAAATGTGATTTAATATAGCACGCAAGGGTTGACCGGGAGCGCGCTTTGACGTGTGATGCGTGCACTTTGTTCGCATGTCCGACGAGGCCGTGGCGAATCCGTTCAGCGCAGATACCATAATAAATATAACGTATTTGTCGCTTCAATTTTACGTGTAAATTTAACATTTACTGCACACAAAAGTGTAAAATATTTGCAATAATGGTGCTGTTTTAAGTCCACAATAACCGCCTATTATTACTTGATATTCGGCATTCCGACGCCGATGTTACAAGTGGCATTATCAATAACGCCAAAAATAGGACCCGCAATTTTCAATTTGCCGCGTCACTCCGGATTCCAATAGGAAGCGGGGATAAATGGAGTCACATTCCAATATGTCACATTGGCTTTTCGGCGTTCAGGATTCGGGGTTTGCGATATTTGGTATGCTCGTTCCTAGTCGGTACATACATGGCATAGTGCCCGCGCATTCCACACCCACTAATGAGATTCTAACGCACTGGCCCCTGAGATCAATTGTTGTCTTGGGATATTCAAATGAAAACTGATTTTAAATAAACTCATTTTGGTTAACCATCAACTACTGTCGTGTCAATATTTTTATGCAATCCTAAACTATTCAAAATTTTATCAAGCAGACAGTTATGATTATTTATTTTGTCTTGAATTTTAAGAACTCTTTTCGACATTTTTTTAAGTCTATTATTCATAGTCATATTTATTAATAGCTCCAAAACAACTATTTGATTGAGATCAAATAAAACTTAGTTATTGAGAATTATATAGCTTATACATAATACGAAATAGTACGTAGGAGTGGATGTCCAACTTTTGGGTAGCTTTGCTACTGTGTGGCTTCAAGTAACATTTATATAGGTAGGTACTTACTTACGTATCTTCGTGATAGTTGTGCGTATATTATATGTTGATGTCCTTATTATCTTTAATTCGTGACTACATTATACGACGCAATATAGAAATAGTTTTGTTTGTATAAACCTTATATTAGGTGTTTACAAACAAAACCTCGTTTATAATTCGGAATTACAAGAATTTTTATATGATAAAATAGGTACAGATTTTTTTCTATTTTGAAAATAAGACATAAGTAAGGTGAAAGGCTTGATACGGTGCCCTTTCAGATGTACATTAGGCAGTCTACACCCGAGCGGCATGCGTGTCACGTCGCTCGTTATTGCATGTGTCGCGCTGCCATTGCCCGTCCTGATTTGAAATATTTCCACGGAACCACTTATACGCACCTAGAAAGCCTGATGTGTACGGATTTTGATTATTTCGTTTCGTGTTCAATAATAGTGAATTGAACGTTAAATTTATGCATTATGGCCTAGTTGCATATTATATTATGTGAAATACAGACAGATATAAGATAGCAGTGGTAATTTAGATAAGAATTTTTGAAGTGAAACTTCTTACGCTCGCTTGACTTGGGGTCATGGTGTGTAAGCTGGCGAAAGCATGACGAGAGCGTTACGAAAACTGTGATCGAGGGACGCGAACAGAAGTAGAGAGGGATCTCCCTCAATAAGTTAGTGAAGATAGAAAGAGAGAGAGCTACGTTTCGTATATTGCTGTAGGAGCTAAAGAAGTGTTACTTCAGTCGTCTGATCTAAAGCACATTCGTTTTTAAATTTAATAAAATTTTCAATTCTTATTTCCTCATTATCAAAGTATTGTAAGACATGCAACTAAGCTGTTAACAATTAGGAAAATGATTAATTTTATTATTGTTTTTTTTTTGGTATGATGTAAAATATTAGGACGTGAATTAATTAATATTACTACCGGTTAATTATTTAAATAATGATAATACTTATCTCCTAGGTTTGAATTATTGATTTTTCATGAATTGTGTCAAATTTGGCTATATTTAAATATACAACAACCTACATCGACAATTAAATGCTATAAGTAGATACAAAAACATGCTTATTAAACATAGTTAATATTTTATTTGAACGTTGTACTGATCGTAATTACTAACCGTTGTTAAAATATTTTTTGAATCTTCTAAAGTTTAAACAAATGTTTTGATAATGTATACAAATATCACTTCATCATCACTTCAGCCGATCGCAGTCCACTGCTGGACATAGGCCTCCAAAAGTTCGCGCCAAAAATGGTGTGAATTCATATGTGTTGCCCATAGTCACCACGCTGGGCAGGCGGGTTAGTGACCGCAAGGCTGACTTTGTCGCACGGAAGACGCTGCTACCCGTGTCGCCGCGGCACGGCGTATACAAATATATTCTAAATAAATTGCAAGTTATTACCAGAGGGAAAGGTTGTTTGAATGCTCCAATCAAATGTTTTAAAAATGCCTCCTTAATCTTTGGTTGTTTTAAAAGATAACGCTATGGTTTATGAGAGAGTAGTCACATTAAAAATGTGTTTTCGTTTGAAATTTAAGTATTCAAACTTAATTCAAGTAAAACAGCGCGTCGGGCCTATATATAAAATCTCAAGAAAGTTTGAGACTCAAGCCGAATCTGATGATATGCGATTCGTATCCCCGGCATGCGAGTCTCTCAGGGCGAGAGGGTAATCGTTTTGTAGTGCTGCGTTTTGTGTTCCATTGTGCGATCGGATGCGAGGCAATAGCGGCCGCGCATATTCCTGTCGCGTACCTATTCTAATGGGGTTACACGACTCGTGCCTTTACCCTACTCCGAGCGAGAATACTCGTTATTACAAATGCGACTCTTATGGAGCATATTGAGATGTCGTGTCTTGAATAAAATTTCGGCATGCGTGTGACATTTAAATACAATTTAATCATTTTATCTTCGTATCGTAAATGGAGAAATGGCTGTATTACTTACAGATATGACGAGTAAAGCTTCTGAAAATATACTATAAAAAATTTGGTAGGTATGTACCTATATGGTGTTGAAGTTGAGATAAATTTTGAAGACAAAAAACGGCAGGTGTTGATCAGTGTACTTACAAAGGCGCGAAAAACCTAAATAACTGTCATCAGTAGTTAAAGAAAAAACTCGATTAAATCTTGCACAAGCCGAAAGCTTTGCGGGGGCAGATGTGCGCGTGCGCACCACCTGTCCCACGTGGCAAAGTAAAGGCGCCCGAAAGATGCCATTGTTGTTTCTTCGCTAGTATTGATTTAGTGTTTGTCCTATTGTCCGATTTGAGATGCGGAGTAACACCTGACTGGATCGTATTGTACTAGTGGACCCCTCGCTATTTTCTTATAGTTAAAATTTACGCCAATATATAAAAATAATGATAAATTAATACAAAACTAAATTATATTTGATCTCGCAAATATTATTCGCCTCCTATATTTGGGTACGCAATTTTGCAGGACTCATTTGAATATAAGGTTTGATGTTTTTACAAAATATTTATACAATGCAGCTAATGTTGTGAACTGATAATAGTTTTCAAGTAAATTAGAGAAAATTCAATAACATTAAAATACTAATACCCATAATATATCGTAAGTTATGGTTACAGATGAATTAAAATAGTTTTAGCTTATTGCATTTATTTCACCTTCTATATACATATAATAGCCGTTTATACTTTTAAGATAATTATTTAGTTAACATTTTTAAAATAGAAAAATAGTATAACAATTTTAGTTGCATCCCTTATGAACTTAAAATTGCATTCCATAAGTCTAAACAAGTTAATTATGGATTTTCATTGCTGATATTTTATCCGCAAGATTGGCTTTATTTGTTAACTGGAAAATATTAATTTTAGTAATTTTTTTAATTTGCATACCAAGCAACAAGGTTTGTTTCGTGAAAACTTTGATTTTCAAAAAACTGTAATAAAGTACTGGATTTCGTAACGTACGTAGACAAATGAATAGGAGAGTCGTAGGAGTAATTATTTTTACGTAGGAGTATTGTGTATTACAAGATTGACTATCATTTGTTGAATTTTAACTGAGGTAGGGCACAGCAGGAATTTCCTGCTCAAAATCTGTAGCAGCCCGACTGGGGTAGTACCTCGACCTTACAGAACATCACAGCAAAATAATACTGTTTTCAAGCAGTATTGTGTTCCTGTTGGTGAGTAAGGTGACCAGAGCTCCTGGGGGGTTGGGGATTGGGTCGGCAACGCGCTTGCGATGCCTCTGGTGTTGCAGGCGTCTATAAGCTACGGTAATCGCTTACCATCAGGTGAGCCGTACGCTTGTTTGCCGACATAGTGACATAAAAAAAAAAAAAAAATTGTTCATAATTATACCTACGAAGCTTTTTACTGTTTTACTTCTGTTATGTTATTTATACATCTATACAAATAAATAAAGTTGGAGTGTCTGTTTGTAATATTAAAATAACCGCTTTTTACTAAATGTATACTCGGTACATATACCAAAATAACATTTTTCATAATCTCTCACTTTAGATTATCACACTCATATTAAGCTCCCTCGAGATGCGACGAAAAATTTGTGACTTGAAAACGCTTCACATGACTCTCTCTACACGGACAAGTCAGTTGTTCAAATGTCACCCAGCGAATCAACATCAACGTCCCTAGATTTATTCCTAGACATTCCAATAACAAAATTTTCTTTCCCTCCTGTATCAGGACTAACGTTGGTAAATATGCTCCTCTCAACAGAGACTCATTAATCTGTTGAGAGGTACAGTGAACTATTGTTAAGAGGCGACATTGATATTTTTTTCTATTAATTGTAAAGAATTTGTAAAAAATTGTTTGTTTGCTTACAATTCGTTAAATTAACTGTAATCTATTTAACTGTTAGAATTTTCGTTTGTTTATTAGACTTAACTGTGCTTTTGTATTGCATTGATTCATACCTGTCAACTCTATGTGCTCACTAACTGTTGTATAATAATTGCTGTATACACCTTAAAAGACAAATCATACTGTATTGTACCTGTGTCTAACTTTGTATTTCTACTTGAAATGTTTTTATGATGTGTCGATGGTGTGTCTAATAAATAAATAAATAAATTTTGTCTATCTGTCTGTTTGTTCCAGCTAATCTTTGAAACGCCTGGACCAATTTTGACGGGACTTCCACTGGCAGATAGCTTATGTAATAAGGAGTAACTTAGGCTACTTTTATTTTAGAAATTAATTTATTTTATAACTCAGCGAACTGAAGAATAATTATATTTTGCTAAATTCTACGCGAACGAAGTCGCAGGCACAGCTAGTATCAAATAAAATAAACTAAATTTCTTTTCGGAATGTCCAAATATTGCCAGTTAATGAACATTTTTGTACTAGATCGGTATCGGTACTCAAAATTCTTGCACTATGACAAAAAATAAACCATTGTGAACACACAATACGCGAAGTGACCGACATTCATTCTCAAAATTCATTGATAGATGACGAGAAAAAAAACACAGACGCCTACCTCTCATTTACCTTCCCGTAACTGTCTCAGATTTAATGATTTATATTTGACAATACTTGAATCTATAAAAATAAAACGTACTATTTAGTTAACAGAGTATATTTTCATTTAACGAAAATGTTAAAAAATGCTCAAATTTAATGTCCTGCGGAGTTATCGGCAATTGCTTTACAATTGTCGTAGACGTCCGTCGTATTTCACTAGGTTTTACGACAGGTCGTATATTTATTTAAAATCTTTCGGGGTGGGTTAATTTACAGCTTTTGGAAAATGAAAAAGTGTAATATCAAATTTACAAAATTATAATATTTTATTTTTATTGATTCCGCATATCATAATAGATGATACATTTTAAATTACGGATAACATCTGTTGCTATTCTTGCTTTTCTATATGTATTTAAATTTTTAGATATGATATATCTAAGTTTAACAACGAGTACGTGTAAGTTCTTTAGTCAGCTAATAGTAGACAGCCTACATCGTTACATACGTAAATGATTTGAAAGTTACTGTATCTCATGTCAACTAAATAATTCTTAAATCAACTTTGAATTCTGTGTTTCTAAATCATTTTCTACTGTTAATAATTCTCTACCATAAAATACACCAAAAAAAATTAAGTCGACATATACCACTACGTGAGTATTTAAAAAAATATCAAATTTGGAACGTAAACGAAATAGCCTCTACCTGGGGTAATTGCAAGCACGGGAGAAATACGCAGAAACGCACAATACATGTCAATTTTTTTTCTCTATACGAGTTAAAGCGCAGTTTTTCGGCATGCATTCCAAAAAGACACCTGGTCGGAAACGATCCCCGGGGGTCCATACCGTGATCGATAGAAGCCGAACCGAACGTGATTTCGCAACACAATACCAGAATCTATCGCCGTTTGAAGCGGTCCGAGGTCGGCGTCGTGAAGTCTGTTTAAAACAATCAATGATAGAGTTTTGTGAATGGACCGTGAAACAAAGATCCTTTTTCGTCCGATAGTGGGTGGGCAGGATGTCAGGTGAATTATTGAAGGTACTTCGACAATTGGTCCAATAAAAATGCTTGAACCAATAATTCAGCTGTAAACAGCTGTTTAAAAGGCATGCTTTGTTCTAAGAGGATATGCAAATAAAATATTGAGTGATGCAACAAGGTTTATTATTGATAAACTTTAAGTAATTAAAAAAAGAAAACAGCTAATTTTTTTAATGAGTAATATTTCTCATTACAGAATAGATATAATATCAATTTCATAATTATTATTTTTTAAATATAACTAGGTTGGCAAACAAGCGTATGGCTCACCTGGTGGTAAGCGATTACTGTAGCTTGCAGCGCCAGAAGCATCGCAAGCGCGTTGTCGTTCCTATCCCCCCCCCCCAGGAGCTTTGGTCACCTTACTCACCAACAGGTACACAATACTGCTTGAAAACAGTATTATTTAGTTGTGGTCTTCTGTAAGGTCGAGGTACTACCCCAGTCAGGCTACTTTATATTTTGAGCACGAAATTTCCTGCTGTACCTACTTCAGTTAATTCTACCTCATTTAAATATTTACGTAAATAAAATGACAGTTAATTAATAAAATCATTGACAATACAAGATATTAACTGTTCTAACATTTTAATACTACTTTTATCCAAATTAATGAGCGCGGATACAACAAAATCCTTCGTACGTTTCGAGACAATAATTTGATTGATCACATAATGAATATGCAGATATGTTAAGTAAAGATAAGATCCCGCAAAATAAAGCGAATTCCCCGAGGAGTGATTGCTGCCTACTGCCTACTGTCTACCTCAGTTACAGCCTGATTTTAATCTCAGATAAGTGGAACGGGTTTTGAGCAGTTTACATAAATTGTAAAGTTAGCACCTTGTTAACAAACTGCAGCGTTTGATTATGAGATTGTTTGATAAGTAAGCTATGTGCTACTGAAATTTATGATATACTTACGCTTTACGCAAACGCCGATTAGGCTATTATTAAGTGAACAAGATAAAATAAAATTTTGACGAGGATAGGGAAATAAAAAATGGTAATTCAGTAAACAATTCTTTTTGTTATTTAGTAGGTATATTTTCCTTTTAGAATTAGGTCATTCTATAGTTGTTAAGTTACAAACAGGTTAATCTTACACTATGTAGGCTAACACAAGATACGACTATATGATATTTTTGTTTACATAATTTAATTTTTTATTATTTTATGAGATCTACATGTTTTACATATAATTAAAAAAGTGGTAGTTTGTCAGGTTTTTATATATTTTCATATTAAGTTACTGTGATAGTTTTAAAAAGTTATCGTCAAACCATGTGTCTTTTTTTAAAATTTTATTTTCTCATAAATATAAAATAAACGTTGCTAACAAACGACTAATTTACTTATCCAAAGCGAGTTAAAAACCAGACATGGAGTGAGAGTAATAATGAAATATCTTCATTTACCCTTCTAATTAATAGCCATCAGTGTCTCCTCCAGTCTCGAGGGCTGACAACGCTTTCAAGTTTTTTAATATGCTTCCTCACCTCGCTAAAACAGGAAGTATAATTGCTTTTTTTCCTCTGCCAAGTTCCAACTCCCTTCGTAAATCTCGCTACAATTACGAAAGTTGGCTCAGATTTAGGAACGGGTTGACTTTAAACTTGGGAGGGTACATTATCTTCTTTTCGTACACAACATATATTTTAATATCAATATCGTTTGATTAAAACTTATTTTTTTTAAGCTTATTTATATCATAAATTGCGGATTGCCGGCTATGTGCGGGTCGGAATCGCGCACTGAAGGTTCCGTAAAAAAATTATTAAAAATATTTTTATTATATGATATAACTAAAATTTTTTGTTTTTCGCAATTATAATTTCATAAATACCGATTTAAATTTAAGGTATGAAATTATATACACCAAAAATAATGAAAAGGTATAATGATTCTTTTGAGGTGTGACAGTCGATATGATATTGGAACGATAAACGAGAAAAAAACTTAAAATGCTGATAGTTCTTTGAGCTGAAAATTCAATAGGATTACAAGATTTGAAGGGAACTAAGTTCAGGGTTGATGTTATCTTACACGATTGATTTACATTATTTATAATATACAAAAATTATTAAAAGTAACAATATTGTGAAAATCGATAAAGAAGAAAATGAAAATCTATTAAGAAACAGTTTTTTTAACATTCCTTAAACATTTTTTTATTTCAGTGTTTAAGTATAGCTATACTCGATAATCGTAAGCTTTTAGAAGCTTCTAGCTTTGAAGCGATTTTTTTTTATTAGAATGAATAAAATGTGTTATTTTATTTGGGTAAATTTTGACCATTCCACTATACTAGTGTATATTTATGTGTTTACATGTGTTCCACAAATGTAAACACGTAATAATACAAATTATATTTCTTCCTTTAAACCGAATAAATACCTAGTTTATTCACAATTATTTTAACAATTAAAACTTTATTAGCATATTTGAAATAAATTTAAAACTGTATTAAAAGGAAATGTTAGAAAAAAAAATTCAATTAAAAGTTTTTGTATAACTTAATTAGGTAAAAACAATTTAAAAATTAAGTTGCAAGTTAATTAAAAAAATGTGTTAAAATAGTAAAACTTAAACAGGTATTTATTAAATTTATTTTCTAATAGAAAACCAGTTAACTGTACAAAGAGAGTGAAACTCATTTTGGTTCTCATCAATTTATTTATTTAAATAATGACACATTTAATAATCACAAATGTGCATACTTAAGTTAAATTCAGTTACACCTAAAGTAGTATAATTATTTATTTTATATTTCTAATTCCATTATAAAATGTGACAACTACCTACGTTGGTAATGTTCAAATTTTATTACTTGCAAATGTAAATTAAAGTAAGTTTTTTTGATTGATAACAAACATACTTATTTTTAACTTATGATATTATTTAAATCACAGATTCATGCAGGTACGTTATGAAGTTGCTTTTGATGTTTTTATTTTTATTGATAAAAATGTTCATAAATCATTAAGCTTTTAATTCAACATTAGCACCAACCCTAGACTCACCTGCAGGTATACATATTGCAGACCAGACTGATTGCGCGTGCCATTGTGCTCGAGTCGCAGACGCTCAACGCAATTAAGTATTAGAAAGAGTCCGAGTTTATGGCTAAGACATTAGACAGGACCAATTTATATTATATAAAGTTATTGTTGAATCATAATTTATACTATTAAATATTTTAAGAGGCTATTTATAATTTCTTTCAAAGTTTTAAAGTATTAACTTTATGAGCTCATTTTTTGTACGTACGCTATTATTTCTTTTGTTTTAATCGATTTCAATAATAGGAAATGTTTTATATACGTTTAGATGACCAAAAATTCATTTTTTTTTTGTTTTAAAAAGGTGTAGTCCGAAAGTAGCATCATATTAGACAAATCAGATTATGTTGATGGAGTCTCAGAAATTTTGAGGATAGTCCGGAAAATAATACGCATGTGTATATATCAACTGTTTCTTTGCAAATTGGCCCGGTAGTAACTTATACGAGATATGTATATAACATATCTTGTATACGTTACTACCGGGCCAATTTGCATAACTTTTATTTGTTTGAAAATGTAATTTCACTATTTCGGTAGTCTCACAAAATAATGATGACAATCTGATTATGAACTTTGGAAATGTTCAACATTAATTTCTTAGTAGCAGTTAATAAAAAATGATTCAAGACATTTGCGCTGTTTCGCTGTTTTTATTGTGAAATTAATTTTCACCAAAGTATTTTTTTTTTTATAATAAGAATTAAACTTAAACTAAGTGTACAAGACTCTACTTTGAACGTAGGTACATTTTTGATGTATGAGCTTCAAGAAAAATAATATTCTGTAGTGTATAGTTGTTTCAAAGTTTATAAAATTGTAGAGTTTTCTATAAAATATTGTAGACAGACAAAATTTGTATAATAGTGTAGATAAATATATAGAACTGATTTTTTTAAATAAAAAGTGCAGAAGGATTTAACTTTTTTATACGAATTAATTTTCTATGTATGTTCTTAGTATATAAGAGATTTATATATAATTTTATTTCCATATATAAAATTCGTGTGATAGTATATTACATTGCATTTTATTGTAAGCGAATTATAATATGATGGAAACATTGAATATCCTAAAATACTGATAAGTAACAGACTAGTTAACAAGTGCTGTACCATTGCACGCCACTTAAGTGGTAAATTTGAGGAAGCTGTCATCTGAACACAGCTCGTCGCTATCGCTCAAGTGGTCTGCTAACGAACACGCGTGTCAAAGCGAAACACTTCATTAGGTGAGCGACGCTCTTCGGCCGTGGAAAATCCTCCCCCTCTGCCCCCTCACCACCCACACCCTCGCGCTGCAGCTCCTAGCACCAGCCTCTATTTAGTGGGCGTCTTACCAACTCCGCTGCGCTAATTAGACGACGCCGACTCTCTTCTCATTAGTGGCGAAATTACGCAGTTTGCTGGAATTCGGGTTAAATGTGAGGTCGGGATGTCGAGTGCTGCGAAAAAGTTGAGTGCTTTCTAATGTCATCGGCTCATTTATTTCCCTTGTTTTATTTTCTCCTAAAACGCGTATGATTGTCGCTCGAATAATTATAGCGTAAGAAGTATTCGTGTACAAGTAAACAAAAAATAAATACGATAAAAGAGATACATTTCATTAAAACATATAAAAGAGCGTTGGCTAATTAGAATGCGGACTCAAAATGTGTCCGAAAAACGAAGCGCTGAATGTTTCTCATTTAGGTAAACGGGCGGCAACCGGCATATTTTTGAGGGAACGTCCTCTTAGGCAAACAACGTTTATCTACAGCACATTGGGTTAATGAATAGGGGAGGAAGAATGAGAAGTAGGCATTATTTTAATTAGGAAAAAATGTTGAACACTCCTTCGCGACCGGGGCTCGGATCGTTGCTACGAGTAGACAAGGGTAATGGACGCTACAGCGTTGCTGGCTAACTGAGCAAGCTAATAAATTGCACTTGATTCAGAACATGCATTTTAATAATAAAATGAACGTGAACTGAGTTATACGAACGAAAGTGGATATGTGAATACTGCAGTGCAATTCAGTGACCTTTTCGAATACCGACTTTATGTGAATGAGTTTTATACGTGTTTCTAATTGTTTTTATGTATGTAGTTAAGTAAACACATATAAAATATTTTAATGAAATTTGACGCTACTGTTACCTGTCCATTAGGCACCTAAATAAACATAACAACATAACAAAGTAAGAAATTTAGCTGCGTTAACGCTGCCCCACCCACTTTCCAACAAAAGGAAGCGACCGTGGGTAGCTACAAAAAACGCCGCATCATAGTTAAATCATTTACGAAATATTGACAACAATAAACGATTGCTTTTGGCGAGGACTTTAAAAAATGTCGGTTATTAATAATTCTTTTCTTTGTCACGGACCACGTGTCCCTACACCTGAACTTGCGAATGACAGTGTATAAAAAAATTGCAAAAAATATCCGACGCTAGGCGAAAAAGAGCAGAAGCACAAACAGACAACAGTCAGTTTGAATGATTGCTTCCCTGGAAGAGCGGCAAGTCCATTTTTCACAAGTGCCATTCACCGCTTTCATGTTTCGTAGGTACTGTGTATTTTATATATTTTTTTATTTATCTCCCTCCGCCGCCCTCCGCCAAATTGATATTCGTCGAATGCGAAATTTCGGCGTCCAATTCCTCACTGTTTTATTCATTTAGTGATTTCGTGATGGTAAACTCACAGGTAGATGTGTTTAATTTCGAAATGAATGTTTATTGCCGCGTTTCCGTTTTGTTTTCGATGTTACTATGGACGTTCGATATTCGCGATGTTTACATCGCCCACATATGTAACTACTACGTAAAACTTTGCTTATTCGAATTTTTAAGTTGTGAAATTTGCTACACTTCCGGTAATACTTACAATATATATTCATTTAAATAATTTCGGACAAGTTTAAGCAATGGAAAATTAGACATTGAATTACAAAAATATAACAGCTAAGTAATTGTTACATATTAATAAAATTTTGATTTTTTGCAATGTAGCGTTTAAATATATTATTTTATTTTCAAATATGTGTATGTAGACTACCAGAGAATGATAAGATATATACAGCCTACCATGTCTCTTGCGTGAGTTTTATTTAAAATTGAGGTTTAATAATTGTGTTTGCAAGCAAACGAAAAAAACCGACTTCAATTACATCGACAACTAATGTAACGTAAGTAGACGAAAAAGATTAACAAACGCACTAGTTGTCATTACAATCATCATTCGAATCGAGGGTTCTCCTCGATTTCTCTGAAATTGAATCATCAGATCCTGGTTTCCTTATAATGGTACCACCATTGGGATATCTCCTTTTCAACAAAAAAAAAAAAATATCAAAATCGGTTCATAAACGACGAAGTTATCCTCGAACATACATACCCCGAAAATATATATAATTATATAGTAAGTATTAAAAAAAAAATAGATAATATTTATTAACTCAAGAACTATATGTTTAACACATAAGGATTCTTCTTCAAATTTCAATGACATAAAGTTACAGATTCGATTCATTTTCTTATACATTATATTGTGAAAAATAAATAATATTGTTTAATGACATCCATAGAGCTTTTATTATCCACATGGAGCTTGTAGGTCATCACACCCCTGTGTATAATCGATTCAACCGCCGCAGCGATGATCCAGCCCGATCTAATGACGTAAAAAGTATGTCCCCGCTGTAATATTGGCCGAGGATCAAAGATTAAAACTATAACCTTCAGATGGGATATCTTTAATATTTTGTAGTTTTTTAAATTGTAGTGTAGCTTTTCGTGATATGGTTTATGACTACGACGGCTATAGTTAGTCAATATTCCTTGGGACTTTCAGAATAAAAATATGTTCATAATGAAGGCATAAAAAAACAACAAGACACGAAAGACAAAATACTTTAAATTTAAATTTTCAGTGAATTTAGTATGTTAACACGTAGAAGTCGTTTTTTATTGTTTCTAATATTATTTACCTTTCGTTACCATTTATAAATAATTATATGCCTTAAGAAGAAATACGTGTAATACTTGTTAATTTATGTGCCTCTAGAGTCTAGATGGTAACTAAAAGGTAAGACGGTGGGAGGCATTAAAGGAGAAGTATTTACGAAATAGTATATGTATCGTTGTCCATAGTCAAGGGTCGCGAAAGCACGTCGTCATTCGACGGCAATTTGAATGCGGCCGCTTAGCCGCCTGACGTCGCTATGACTGATGAGGGAAGGGTGAAGATCGTCTGATCACCGCCTGTCATCGTCCCTGTATATAATTTTGCATGCCCCTTCGGGACGAGGTCATGGTATTATTTTGTAATTCAGGTGGATCTAATGTTCATGTTATATTTTATATACACAGTAATATGTTTTATGTAATAAATTAAAAACAATTATAAATTACTTAAACCGTTAGCAAAACTCAGTGTTGTGATCAATTTTTAAGACACACAAAAGTTCAAATTCATATTGATTTTTACATTGTGGGTTTTGAAATGACGTATTTATGTTTAATTTATTTAAGTCATTTTCAATTTTTTTTACTAGTGTAAATTAATAATTAGATTGTAATGTAATTTTGTCTTAGACCGTAACAGTTATTACAAACTAGCTTTTTCCCGCAGCTTTGCTCGCATTGATTTTTTTTAATAAAAAGTTCCTATATTACTTCTAATACCTCCAAAGATAATGTGTACAAAGTTTCATGATGACCGGTAAGTGGTTTTCGCGTGAAAGCCTAACAAACAAACTTACAATCACATTTATAATATTAGTAGGGATTTACGGAAGCACTACTATGTAAAGACCTTAACAATTATCTACATTCGGATAACAATTTTAAAAATAATCAAGTATCGTTGTTTAAGACGATGTAAATATATCGAATGATAAACTATTCTAATATAAACTGTTGAACAAAGACATTCAATGATTGTGCTTATAAACATCGATGCGCCTTTTACATGCAACACGCGTATATGCTAATGCACATCCGACTCTCATTTCAAAAAAAAAAAATTATATCTCTGAATTTTTAACCGACTACCGAAAAAGGAGGAGGTTTTCAATTCGACTGTATTTTTTATGTAAGTATATTACATCATAACTTTACTATTTCGATGATTTTTTTTATCGAAAGGTGGCCTTGTGCTGTGGTCCCATTTAAATTTAGTCGAGATCTGAAAAGTACTTTTCGAGCTATATCTATTAATGTCTATTTACTTGACTATTTTTTCGTCGACCTACGCTGTATTATGTACTGGTTTTACCGATTTTGATGATTCTTATTTTAATCGAAAGCTGATGTTTGTCTTGTAATCTTATTAAAATTTGATCGACATCTGACAACTACTGTATGAGTAATCCTTCATAGCACGTATTTATTTTACTGATTTTTCGTCTACTTACGTTGTATTACTTGTCGGTGTAATTGATTGAAGTCGGTTTTTTTCGTTTGCGAGCAAACACAATTATTTACAAAAAGATGTATCGCATGATAAAACTTAAGCTTACCAAAACTTTTAAAAAAGATTAAATAAGTTTATTTGTATAAAGTTTATAACTAAGTATAATTTTCGCCACCACAAAACAAGACCCGTAGTCTCGTCAATTGTAAAACTCAGAACAGTTTGGTGTCCAATAAATAAACGGCTTGCAGGTGGCGACGTGGCTTGCAAAGTGAGATAAATCTAACCACGTCCAAGGTGCAATCACGGCGGGGATTGGCCCAGAATATATACAGTAAATTTGCGAGTCGCCGTTGAATCGGCAATGAGTCGTGGCGTCGACAATCGGGCAGCGGCCGTTTGTGGCGACGCCAATTCGTATTCATTCATGGACTATTGCCGGCGTCTGCTGCTTCGTAGCTGTAATGTGTTCCATGGAATATGAATTTAATGTACACTGTGCATGTAGATTCAAATTTGAACTTCCTTTAGAATGATGTTCATTACGTCAGGCGTTGAAGAAAATCGGCTTATTTTGTAGTATTGATGAAATAAAGTAATGTATTAATTTTATATGTGTTTCTTGTTTTCGATCGAATAGGTACTGAAAATGACTTGACGTCTATTAGTTTTTAATCCGTATACTATTTTTTACGTTTGCCTTGATTCATTAAGGAGAAACTTCGGTGACGTGTCGCAATGAATACATTTACTCCAAGTGACAGTGACATAGCGAATATACCTTAATATTAAAAATTAAAAATATACGTAGTAACATACAAAGTTTGATAAAAATATTACCATTTTTGAGCCCGTCAGTTAATTGAGCACAATAAAATTAAACATAATTTTATTATAAACGATTTATATATTAATTGTAATTAATTCAGCCACTAACGAAAAGCCCGCTTTGCTTTTACACAATTTCCCGCTAAAGCTTTATTACCTAACTAAATATTATTGTAACGTGCGAAAATTCGGTGTGGAAATAAATTAAAAACGCAACAACAAGCTTGTAACGAGCGTGAACAAAGCCGCCCAATAAATCAAGGTAGGCAGGTGAGGCGGGCGAGTGCTGTTTGTGCATTAAGAAAGCCTCGCTTCCCGGCGGCCTTTCTAGGCCCTTTCTTCAAGTTTTAAAAAGGAGTCGACGGCCGATATTTTCGCGTAGTCATCGACATCACATAAATATTGGAAATGGGGCGGCTCCTTTCTTGTCTCGGCCGAATAATTAATGCGGCATCGCTTCTAAGTCGCGGCCTATTTCGTTGCCAAATATGATAGCGGTGGTTCGTAGATTGTTCGGCGAAGGGGTTGTTTTTATTGCTTGTAAATTTATTATGAAGCTGAAATCAGAATAACGCAAACTGAAATTGATATATTCGTTATAAAGTATTTAAAAGTATAAGAGTTATGCACATGGAAAAAAAGCATTGTAAAAAGTTCTGATGTATATGTTTTTGATTTTAGAAGTCCCCTCACATAGATGGTCGGGATTTTGATCCCAGATCAGGGCAGATATTTGTATTTATACTAACAATTATTTCTAGTCTGGTTGTAATTTCTTGTAGATCTCCACATCGTGCCGCTTAAATCTATCTCCATGAGTACTTTACTATTAACTTTTTCGATCACTTTTATTACTGAAGACGAAGAGGATAGAGATATGAAGCTAGCGATTGGTACAACCAACCAACTATTTTCGTATACGACGTGAAAAAATAAATATTTACAGTTTGCTTAAATGATTTATTTTTAATTACTGTGATTTATTTATTTTTTAAACTGTTATCATAACATTTAATCGGATTACTCGCAGTATATAAAATATGTTCATAAAAGTTATGATCCATTCTTATAATTTACATAAAAATGTGAACTAAAGTTGATATAGGTATATCATTTCCAACGAACAAAGAAAAATAATCACTCGACAAAAATGACAGCAAAGCGCAGAGCCGTCAAAAACAAAAAAGTCAGCGAAACATCTCAAAAGGCTCGTCAAAAATTGCTTATCTCACACACGCAATTTGCGTCGACAATTTTCGTCGCTTCCTCTCATTACCCTGCCGTGATATATTTGCGTGTTTATTACTGCAATTACTTAGAGTAAATCTCACGTCCTTCCTCCCCCTTACCTCCCCGGGAGGGTCGCGCCCTCCGCCATTTTACCCTCCTTCCGGCCGGCCCTGCCCTTAAGTCTTATGTACGTCGTAAGTTTCTTCGCGGACTTGGTAACCGGATTCAAATTGGGGCGAATTTAGTAGCAATTAATTACGGAGTTGTGGAAGTGTCGCCAGTATTGCTTGGCCCGCGACTATTATTGTTAAGAGGTTATTAAATTTGAGATTTAGTGGAATCAGCTCGCTAATGTATAACTTAACTGTCTTTTTAAAAGTGAAACTTTTATTCCATCGCCTCAAAAATTTTCGTTCACCTATCGCATGTCGCATGTCCCAAGTGCTCCGCGGTATTTGTGTGTTTTAATCTGTGTATGTAAATGTTTTTATTCACAAATGTTTCACTTGTAACGTGGTTTCATAAAACCACACAATTCTTTTTTTATCAAATAGTTTCTCGTTTCGTGGAGTGAAGTTGTGTGTGTACCTAACTAATCTAGACCAGTTTAGGTTTTCTTGTTTATTTTTGTTTGCGGTTCTAAGTAATAACGGTCGAATTGTATGTAGGTCGAGTGGAATTATAATAATTATTATTTTATAAAACGAAAGATTTTCAAATATTTTTATCAAATTTAATGTGAAAGTGATATAACTATTTCTGATTATGTATCGGGATATAAGGTAGACTCATATATATGAGATAACAACACCAGAAGCATCACGCAGTTTTATTTAAGTCGTCGTAAGACGTCGTCATTAGAAACTTCATGTTTATGGTTACCGTTTCGCTTTTGGAAGTAATAGTAAGTACTCTTTGACGGTTCGCAGGAAAGTGGACATAAGGTGCCAATCAAACCACTAATTGCAAATTCATGCGACGTTTCGATTCTTTATTGGACCATCATCAGGCATCTAAAATCCATACAAACATTGAAGAAAGCTGTACAAATAATTAATCCATACAACAACAAACCAAAGAAAACCAAACCATGTGATATAGCAAATGGACGCAACGATAAATAATGTAATAGTAAGTGTTTTTAGCGTGTACTTTCCTCAATAAACTTAGCTTACCTAAAAAGAGACTTACCACACAGATAATAGTAACTTCAAACGAATAAGCATACTTCTTTCTTTATAGTTTTATTGCAGTCAATTGGGCAATATTGACAACAATGAATATATGAACAAAGAAAACTCAATTGGCTATTACTTAATTATGTATCAAATAGATACATTCTTGGCACAATTCCACGCGGACATGATTTATACCAAAACTATCTGTAAATATTTAGTTCTTCAGTTGTGAATTGTAAATATGTATAATGTTTAATAAACTTTCAATAAGTATCTCAGGAATGGATACCGATATCAACAATAATGCTACTAGTAATTATTAAGATACACGCGAATATTAAATTATTTTAATGGATGTATAAAATAATCGAGTAAAATATTACATGTTTAAATTAATCTTAAACTTTGTATTAATAATACATTTGAATATAAAGCGCTATCCGCTAATTTTTAAAGACAATACTAACGAAAACACCAAAACAAACCGTAACAATCAAATGTTGACAACACATTCACGATTAAAACTGTGAAGTTATGTCGACATTATTCACAACAAAATTCATCGCAGCGAGTTAAACCCAGATATTAATCTTTCGGCGGCATCCGAGCGCTGGATTCGCCATTTTGCGCCTAAATATGATAAACTTTCCCCCGAATTTCTTACGGACCCCCTCTTTACCCTCTGGGAGGCGATCCCTCCCAAGCCAAGTCTTACGCCCTGCTTTTAAACTAAGCTCGTTAATTAATTACAGCCAAGTCGACTGCCGAGGGTACAACCTTACATAACGCTATGTGCCAGCTAAATATTGCACTGACTGTTTAATGTTGAAAAAAAAACATACCTTAATTAAAGTGTAAAATAAGAATTTTTTTTTCAAGTAATTTAGATAAACTAAATCTTCATATAATTATGTCTTATGAGATACTGTATGTATTATTTTTAATGTCTGAAAGGTCTAAACAAACCTATGTTCGCCAATCTGCTCCTAATTAAATAAGAATTTATTAAAAAAATACTGTTTCTATCACAACTAGTAAAAAGATCAGCTTGAGTCGGATTTATTCTCTTTTCAAAAATATTAGTTATTTCCGTTATTATAACTTCTATCGACGTATTATTATTATTTTTTTGTTTTAGAGCTTTTTATCTAATTTTTATACACAAAAATATTTTAGTACTGTTTGTGTCTTTATCATAGTGAAAACTAAAACTAGAAACATCATTTATGTTTTCATATTATATATTTATTATAAATATAAATTAACAACGAAACATTAAAATAAAAACACAATTCCTATTATTTTAACACGATTATACTATAAGTACTTTTTATGATTGACACGATTATAATATAATTAGTTCAATTTCATATTAGCTGTTTATATAGAAAAGCTCAAAATCAAAATTAAAATCAAATTAAATTGTCAGAAGTATATAGATAACTGAGTACTTGGCAGTATTCATATAGTAAAACATTAAGTATTAAACATTGTAAAAACGATAATTTAGCAGGTTATTTATCGTAACACATTGCCAACAAAACATTCAGACTAGGTATCCCTCACAGTTGCAATCGCTTCGCTGACCGATACATTTGTACTTGGAAAATCAGTAAAATTTTATTGTTACCATTCTACTCTACGATTAAATAGGCTACATTCATTTGGAATAATGCAATAAAACGTGTTACTAATAGAATTTTAAATTATATATTTCCTAAAATCACTCTGTGTATCTGTATACAAATATTTAGCGACAAAGTTACTTTATCTTACGCACGCAAAATAACAGAAGTAACAATATATCATGTTGTTTAGTATCTAATAAGGTAGTACACGTAAAAGTGTTTCAACAGTGCGTCGAGCGATGAGGGAGTCGCAGATCCGTGTCTTACGAGTGTCGAGCTAGAGGCATGCGACATGACGTAACATACGTCGCTATAACGCCCTAAACGCTTACAGCGATAACGTTACACTTGTTAGCATCACGCGAGCCGCCTGATTGAGATTACATTACTACATTGTTAACCAAATAAAGTTAATGTAAATTAGTTATAAAAGTGTTACATCAGATTATTTTAGTTTAATCACTTGATTACTCAGATGAAACAGTGCAGCTTTTTTAATTTCATAAAATAAATACGCGGAGAAAACTTTTAGTTTGATTTGTATCGATACTCATAGTTTTTTAAAAAATAAAATTTTTACTCTTTTAAACTATCTTTTTACTAGCGACCCGCCCCGGCTTCGCACGGGTGCAATGCTGATACTAAATATACTACAGAATGTCTTTATTTATAGTATGAAGCTAGCTCATAGCATGGTTATTAACATAATGACAACATTCAAATATGCGTTTTTAGATTACATGTTGTTACAGAATGCGTTGAAGAAATAAAGGTTCACTGCTCGTTCCCCGTAGGTGGTAGCGTGATAATTTGTAGCCTATATGTTGACCCGACTTCTTAATAATATTCGTGCCAAATTTGAAGTAAATCCATGCAGTACTTTTTGTGTTTATCCCGGACATACATACAGACAAACAGACAAACGGACAAAAATTCTAAAAACTATATTTTTGGCTTCGGTATCGATTGTAGATCACACCCCAAGTATTCTTTTAAAAAAATATTCAATGTACAGTTTTGACTTTTCTACCATTTTATTATATGTATAGATAATATTCCCTATCAATCATCAATCAATCATTACAGCCTATACAGTCCACTGCTGGACATAGGCCTCCACAAGTTTACGCCAAAAATAACGTGAACTCATGTGTTTTGCCCATAGTCACCACGCTGGGCAGGCGGGTTGGTGACCGCAGTACTGGCTTTGTCGCACCGAAGACGCTGCTGCCCGTCTTCGGCCTGTGTATTTCAAAGCCAGCATTTGGATGGTTATCCCGCCATCGGTCGGCTTCTTAAGTTCCAAGGTGGTTGTGGAACCTTGTTATCCCTTAGTTGCCTCTTACGACACCCACGGGAAGAGAGGGGGTGGCTAAATTCTTTAGTGCCGTAGCCACACAGCATATTCCCTATGTTAACATTTAAAGATTTTTACTTAGTTGCTTAAATAAAATTTGTAGAATTTTCAATTTCGATTAAGCTGCCATGTGAATTTTTTAAGACTTAATTTCCTTATATACATCCCGGCCCTCCACACAGCATCCCCTAAGACTACGTAGCCGCGCTACGAGCGCCTACGTCGTCGTAGTAACGCCAGCGGGTGTCTACGGGTAAAATATGAAATATCTAGAAATATTACAAGCTCGAACCCTGGGGCGCGAAACCGCGCCTACGCCGTGTTATTTTATTTTGCGCTCTCTTGAACGCAAATCGCGTTAGTATTTTGTTTTTATAATACTTCACGAGTTGTTGGGTTTTTGTTTTGCGAAGTTAATGCTGGGTGCATGGATTAGAAGTTCGGAGGGTGTGTATGAAGTACTCGAATGTGTTTCATATCAAAGGTAATAAATTATTTCGCTTTCTTTCTTGCGCAGGGATCAAAGTTGTGTGGATTCAATTTTAATATAACACAACGTAACACATAACAATGAATTCAAACTTAACTTTTACTCTTTAAAAAAAAAGATATTCGTCAACCCATATTTCCCTGTGGCAGTTAGAACTTCAATCAAATTACTTACAGCTTCTATAACAGTTCACTTTAGATTGTCATGTATTGTTTTAAAAACAATATCGAAACGTCCAAATGCTTGTACATCGTAGATTAAGACGTTTATGATGAAAAGTTTTACGTAATTTATTCATAAGTTTCTCACGTCACGTCTTTGCTTTTTCACTCCGCTAACTCGGAATTATAATTTGAATATTAATAATTATTAAAAGCGAGGGACTTAATGACACGTCACACAAGTTTTAATGAAACCTCTCGTCTGCGAAGTTCGGAGGAAATTAAGAGTTATTCGAAGAATGGATTTACCGTAGATGTCGATAGCTATAATGTTTTTATATATGCATTTAATAAATATCTTATATATATATATATATATATATATATATATATATATATATTTATAATCTTGAATGTTTATTTAGGTACTGAGAAATTTGCAAATTTATTAGTAATGGCGCTTACAGAGCCTACTTTAATTCTGTATACGTTTTAATATTATGTATATTATATGGTTTGTTTTACAATACGGCTATACATTAAGTATGTTTAGAAAGTAATGGTATATGAGCACCAACCACCAAGTACGAGTATTTACGTATTAAATCAACCCTTAAGAAAAGAATTCTTTAATCTCCAAACTTGCGCAATATTTCATAAAAATATTTAAGGAAAAAATTAACAATAATTATAAGAAAATCTTTCGCCATCAACTCATATCACTTCCGTTGCGTGCCGAACGCACGGTCCGTGCCGGTCCGGACGGGGCCGGACGGCTGAGGAAACCTATTACGCCCAAATGAATTTCCCGCCGTTTCCGGACCGAGGAAAACCCGCCGCACCCGCCCACACCCAAGGCATTGGGATTTCAGGGTTTAGATAAGGATATACATACTTAGATTAATAAAACTTACACAATAAGTGGCGGTACACTGTAAAATAAACACAATTAATGAACGTACATTTTTTTAATGTCTTCAAAATTGTTTTGATTCAAACAATGATTTAATATATTTAAATTGAAATATATGTATTTCTACGATTTCACATACTGTTTAGAAGATAGCAAAAAATATAGATTATATTTATCATTATATTTATTTTTACTCTTTCTTTGATTTCTAGGAACTTTAACTAGGAACTTTTTAGGAAGTTATTTTATTTTTCTAACAGTTAATCTTAATATTTTAGTGAACATGTAATGTATGTGGGCTGGGATGTATTGCAGGTATGTATTGTTGCGGACCCTTGGAAAAAGCGGAACTTTTATGAAACATCTAGAATCTATCTTTTATTAATTACATATTCATTTTATATTAAATCTTTACACACTATAACATTACATTTTCCTGTTTAATTAACCGATTTTGATAATTCTTTTTTTGTTAGAAAGGAGATATCCCCGGTGTGGTACCATGATAAGGAAACCAGGATCTGATGATGGGATCCCAGAGAAAACGAGGGAAACTCTCGAAAATCTGCATAACTTTTTACTGGGTGTATCGATTTTAATGATTTTTAATTTAATCGAAAGCCTATGTTTATCGTGTGGTCACATTTAAATTTCATCGAGATCTGATTACAACTTTTGGAGTAATCTTTGATAATGCGTATTTACTTGACTATTTTTTCATATACTTACGTTGTATTACTTGTCGATATAATTGAAGTCGGATTTTTTTCGTTTGCCTGCAAACACAATTATTGTCGTGTTATCATCAAACTATCAGATACGTTACGAATATTAGTTTATGTATACGTTTCAGCCTGAAATATCTCACTACTGGGCATAGGCCTCTTTCCCCATGTAGGAAAAGGATCAGAGCTTAATTCACCACGCTGCTCTAATGCGGGTTGGCGGATATATTCCCTACTATGAGTAACGAAACACAGGCCGAAGACGGGCAGCAGCGTCTTCGGTGCGACAAAGCCAGTACTGCGGTCACCAACCCGCCTGCCCAGCGTGGTGACTATGGGCAAAACACATGAGTTCACGTTATTTTTGGCGTAAACTTGTGGAGGCCTATGTCCAGCAGTGGACTGTATAGGCTGTAATGATGATGAGTAACGATCGCTATCAGGTCAGGTAGTTTATGTATACTAAAACATTTTCTGTACTCAGGTCTCCTATAAAGTAAAATATTAAATAATAAATTATGATATGATATAATAATAAAATTTGTAAGTAATTTAGGTATTCAATAATTAAAAAGTTATTTTTAGTTCTGATTCATTGAAGATGGTATATTTTTCATAGCAATGTAATGAAACAAGTTAAAAGGGTTTGTACTACAAGGAAAACTGTTAAAAAAACAGTAATTAATTATAAAATTGTTTGTTTATATCAAAAGCAGGCATTTGTTGACGTGATTAATTTTATAATCAAATAGTTTTCAATCATTAATTTATTAAAATAATCATTTCCGACCACGTGTTTTTCTTAAATACGCGGTTTCCCGCTGACAGATATATTCTTTTTTAATTGACATAAATTATATTTCATAGATATGAATATGTAATTTCACTACTCTATGTACATCTATTCCTCTTTTCTATGTTTCCTCTAAGCAAATAGCAAGTACAAATGTATGAAAAATTAACTGCGTATAAGCTAGGTCAATGAAAATTTACAATGTGCGATAGAAAGCAGAAATGTTGTTAGACTTTCGATGGTTTATCGTATAGTGGTCAATCTGTGGATTTAAAATTCAAACCGAATAACATATACAGAATCAATCAACTGTCAACGTTATAATGATTTTTTTCATTTTAACGAGTTATGTTTATAGGTATACTTTTGACTAGACTATTCATTCGAAAAGCATTTTAAGTAGTGCACTACTACTAAACTAGATTCAAGTAATAGATTCTAATTGAATTTTATGGTAACGTCAAATATAAAAAATACCTATATAATCGCATACGCTCATATATAGGATACCGTAATAAACTTATATTAACAACATTATAATAATACACTAACATCTAAATTAAAATCCAATATATCTCTTATAAATATATATATATTTAAAAATTAACATCCACGGGCTCAAAATGCCTATGCCTTTTGTTAAATATGCATGCATTATTATAATACCACAGGCGATTTTTCATTACAACTACAAATCGACAGTCCTGTGACTGCCTAGTAAAACTAGGACGTGGTCCGACGCCGACGGTTTTTTTTTCCTTACAATTACTCTTTGATGGAAAAGTATACACATCATTCTTATAGATATATTATATTTGTGTAAAATAAAAATACTCTACTAACAAATATTAACAATATTAATTTTTCTTAGAATCTTGTATTTATATTTGTTGCTATGCATGATAATCAAGTAATTAAACAAAGTTGAATAGACAAACGCCATCTGTTCCTCGTTACACTGTTCCTCGTTAAAATGAAGCGCTTCATATTGACAAAATTACTTCCAAAATAACAATGAGGAAAATATTTGCACACGTACCATAGACGCACGGCAGCGTCATGACGTCACACCATTGTCGCCGCTCACAAATCAAACCGTTTCCCTTTCAACCGACGCATCAATCTTGCGATATGATTTATCGACCACACAAAATACGACCCTCTCATTAACTTGCCAGGTGAAAATGTCACTAAGAATCGAACGATAATTGACGCGATGAAAATTCAGGTAAATTGCCTTTAATTGATTCATGGAGTGCTTTTTATAAGGTCCCCTTTTTGATGTCATTTTTATGGTTGTGTACATACAGCCATTGAATAAAGGATTTATGAATTTTGGGAATAAATATCTGCAATATAAGAGATCGTAATATTTTTTTCTTCCATTTTATCTATACGTATAATAAAATCATATATTCGTAGTATCCCATTATGTACGAGTACATCATCAATGCGTGACAAAATGTATCAAGATTTATATCATTTATCACAAAACTAATGATTACGTATGAACTGCTACGGTCGAGTATCAATTTTAAATTTTTTTGTTTTGTTTATTATCCTATTTTTTAATATAACTTAGGCTATAGTACATCGCACTATCACTGGTGTGAATTAAGCAGTGTCCTTTACCGTCAACGGCATAAAATCGCATGGTTAATAGCTCATGTTGAAGTAAATTGATAACCATAGCTATATGTAGTTTATACATATATGGTTACAAGGCTGATATTATAATGAAAAGTCATATGGAAAAGTAACCTTACAGAGTGATAATAATTACGTGTATGAAGTTGCGTAACGGGAACATTGTTGTATTATAAATATTCTTAAAATAAATGATTTTCCTTTTTAAAATTCATAGAAATTAAATGGTAAAAAGTTACGATCGCTTAGAAATCACACGGAAAATCAATATTACGGAATATAAAGCCGTTTATTGGCAATCTTCAATTTTAATACAATGGTAAATACTTCAATGAGTAACGTTAATAGGAAAACTTCGAGTGGAGGCGCTAAGCGATTTCCATAAGCCCGTTCAGCGATCGACAGGTGACAGAAAAATAAATAGCTCTAATAATTCCGTTCGGATCGACAGTTTGTAATTTGTTCTGTATCGAGTGAAAATATCAAATGAGTGGATACGTCGACGCGATTGGATCGAACCTTTTCATGCGGGCAAATTGGTTTTCTTTTTTGGCCGTCGCAGCCTCGGCTGACGAGGTGGCGACTATTTTTTCCCGGTTGTATTTCTCTCCGCGTACTCGTAGCTCTCTCGTTTTATGGGTCATGCGACTATGCGCGACTATTTTTAATGGACGCGTAGGTACGCTGTTTTCATTTTTCTCCCGGTGATAAATTGACTCCTCGCTCACGATGGATGATCATCTTTTTGAAGCTGCAGTGGTTTTGTGAGCGCTTTAATTTCTTTCTATACACGGTTCGTAATTAGTTTTCCGTTTCACTGCCGTTTTGTTTCGTTTTTTAATATGTTGTACGATATTTGTAATTTTTATACGGTATCGACTACATTTATTTTCAAATCTTATGTCTGTATTTCATATTACTTATAATGTTAAAAAATATAGATTTACTGATGTATTGTTACGTTTGTAGTTTGACGAAAGTGATAAACTTTTATCATATACACAAATTTAAGTAAGATGTAATAACATTTTCTTTTCTTATGTTGTGAAATTAAATAAATAAATAAATAATAAATAAATATCTACACAATACACACACGGTCGTCTGTTCCTAAAGTAAGTAACTTAATACTTGTGTCATAGGTAACAGCTGACTGGTATAGCTACATATATTTTTTTTTTCGATAAACATACTTATAAATAATACAGATATAAATATATATATATTACATCCAGACTCGGGGTGCGAATCGAACCCACAACCCTCGGAGCAGAAAGCAGGGTCACAAACCACGCCAACGGGCTAGTCAAAAATTTTTCATCTTCCATTAAAAATTTCCATAATGTCAAATAAATGTTAATAAAATAGAACTATAAAATCGTTGGTTACCTATCGAATTTTCACATATATTTATATCCAATTTAACCTTATTTATATGCAGGCCGTAGTTGCAATCCGTATGCGCCGGCGCTTCCGATTTATTAGTTTAGCGTGAAGTGATTGGGACTTACATAGGTACTCCTCGAGCACGTGATCCGACTAGTGAGAGACATCGTTACGGAAAGCTTTCGTTTAGTTACCTTTCGGTGGAATATTGAGTCCTATTATGTTAGTTATGTAATATTATACGTCCGATTGATTGGGCTAAGTATGTTAAATATATTCGTGACGATATTAATTTTATATTTTCCATTATTTAATAGCCGACTTAGTACAAACTCCAATTAAGTACACGTCTCTTATTTTAATATGAATTATTTGACAAAAACGTATACAAACTCTGAATATGGCTATAATATTTTATTCTTTCGTTGCTAAGCTATCTATCGAAAGATGAATCTAAGCCGTTATTTTGCATAAAATACATTATACTAACCCAATATTTTACTTTTCATTAATCCTTTATTCCGAAGGTTATAAAAACAGTGTTAATCCACATATCACGATGGCAGTAACGATCGTAGACATTCACTATCTCGAACATCGTGTCCTGCAAATTGATAAGATCAAGTAGTCGAAAGGAAGGGTCGCTACGTTCCCGCTGCTTTATGCCGTCATTAGCGTCGTCGCATCCGCTACGAGATTTGTACTTCGTTTGTACCGCTGTCTTAAGCCAGCCTATAGCTTTCAAACTTGGCGGTATTATGGCAAATTTATGTCAGGTATTAATAATTTACGTTAGTTGTCGCACTGCAAGTTTGTTCTCAGTTCCGCCTCCGAGTTCGAGAGTTTGGAACGTGGCGCTGACGGCTCTTTCAATTGGATTAAATATTTATTTGAGTTTCAAGAGTAACTTGATCGTAACTTGTCAATGTGATGTCACGTGACTCAAGAACGGTTTTTACTTGATATGTAATATTTAATGATGTATAAGTTGAAAATACTATAAAACTTAAGCCGAAGGTACATGTTTGTATTTCGTTTATTGTTATTTAGATGCTTATATTTTAATAAACATACATATATAATACTCAAAATTTTATCTGATTTCTTGATTTAACTAGTATTAATTAAGAAAATGATCGTTGAATTAATGTTGGCATTCGCATTCAGCTTGTAAAAAACCACTGTTGGGCTCCATGTAGGAGAATGATTGGAGCTTAATCCAACACGTTGCTTCACTGCGGGTTATCGGATATGTTCCCTACTATGAGTAACGATCGCTATCACGTATTTATGATACCAACCGGGGCTGTCGGCTTAACGGAATAATGTTATCATCTATATAAAAAATCGTTGAGTAATTGAATCGTCACGAAATCTCAAAAACCGCTGGGCCCAATTTATTTTTGGACTACTGATTAAAAATGAATAAATACGTATTTCAACATTTGAGGAAATTTACCCTAAATGGGGTTCATTAAAGGTTGAAAGTTTAAATTAAAAGTTCGTCATTTTTAAGCTGGAAACATCTAATTTTAAACATTCTAATTTTAACAAATTGAAACAAGATATTTATCTAAAAAGTATTTATGCATTATGTAACTACAATAATGAAAAAAGTATTAATCTAACAAATAAATAGCTAGCAAGCTCGACTGAAAGGTTACATCCCCATCTTCGTCTCACGTAACATTAGGACAAGGGATGAGCCTCGCTCGAGCGGAGCGTGGTTATTAGCTAAATAAATTTGCTCACCCAATATGCTCGGTAACTCGATTTAATGGCGATAGAATTGATTCATTCAATTATGAGGAATTTTTAGTGCCCCAGTGAGCGGGATAACTTTGTTTTAGGGGCGCTCTATGAGGGATAGTTTTCTCACGAGTTTTAACATTTATTCATTCCATTTTTTTCTGTTTGACTTTTTGAAATACTTTTGTGACATACCACGTTACAAAAATATTTAATTTACTACAACATATATATTTTAAACAAATATATGTAATGATATTGTGGTAAGGTAGGATTTAATTTAGGATTCAATTCAACTGTATATATATATTTTTTAATGTTCGGGGATAACTCCGTCGTTTATGATCCGATTTTGATAATTCTTTTTTTGTTGGAAAGGAGATATCCCTAGTTTGATATCATGATAAAGAAACCAGGATTTGATGATGGGATCCCAGAGAAATAAAGGAAAACTCTCGAAAATCCGCATAGCTTTTTACTAGCTGTACCGATTTTAATGATTTTTGATTTAATCGAAAGCCGATGTTTATCATGTGGTCACATTTAAATTTCATTAATTCGAGATCTGATTATAACTCTTGGAGTAATCTTTGATAATGCCTGTTTACCTGACTACGTTTTCGTCTACCTACGTTGTATTACTTGTCGATATAATTGAAGTTGTTTTTTTTTCGTTTGCCTGCAAACACAATTATTATTTTTATTAATAAACTCACAGTAAGTTCAGTACATAAATTTTAATCTCTGATATTAATAAAATTTTAAAAATTGTATATTTTATTTTATGATACATATTTTGTTTTATTATTATTATTATTATTAGAATTATTATTATTATTATTATTAGAAATATTTTATATATATATAAAATTATTATCAATAACTTAACCTTCTCTGTGATTTTACCGCAGTATAGGCTGGAACGTCCTAAATTTGACATGAATTTATGTGTAAACGTCACCGTCCAGGGCCATTAGTGCCTAATGCTTCCATTAGGGTGGGGGGTGGGGGACATCTGCCGCTTGTTTTAGCTAATTTATGGCCTGCCAACAAACAGCCACCCGAAGGTGAGCTTTGTATTTGATGCGTGCGTTTACTTTACGTACGTTTGTTTATGTATGTGTATATGTCTCTCTGTGTGTGTGTGTGTGTGTGTGTTGTAAGTTTGTTGCCGCTTCTTGAAATATGTGTTTAAAGTTAGTGTAAATATTTGTAGTATTGAATGTATTACAATGTAGAAATACTATGTATATATGCTACGTATGTTTTTAAAATCACTTGTATTTAAATTGATATACAAGAAATTAAATACTAAAATAATATTTACTTAAAAGTAAACATAATTATTTATATTTTATATTTAATAAAATGTACTTAAATTTAAAACAATGTTTATTTACCTTATATAACAATGATTTTATTAATGAGAGTAATTAATTCAATACATATTTTTTGAAAACAAAAACAAATTACTTTTCACTTAAATTAATATCCAAAATGTAAACACGTTTCTAAACGAAAGAAAAACGAAAACAAAAATAACAGACGCAGGTTTCTCTCAAGGTAAGGTCCGCTTTACCAGGTCCGTACTTAGACGTTTTATTTTTCAATTACAATTGTTAACGGCATAATCAGGTATCGCACAATCGCTGCGGGTCGGCTAATCCAGATTTATTCGAGCTGGGCCGGATTAAGGTGGCGTGAATTACACGTTTATAGGCCATAAAGAGTTATCCGGTGGCGTGCTCTCGCTTGAATATAGTTATGATTTGGATTTGCAACGTCTGAACTATACAGAAGGTTTTATTATATGCATTTGCATAAAAATAATATATTTATTTCAATATTTTAAATTATCTTTAAACTTATTGTGAATAGTTTTTAAAATAAAACTACTGTGTACCTACAGTGTTTTTCAGATAGTTATATCTAGTCAAAAAATCTTATTTGAAAGGTAATAGGTAATATTAAAGGAGTTCTGAGTTATGTAATCAATAAATTTTAGTGTATTTTAGTATAGATAAGTTGTCTTATTTATTCGTAAAATAAAATTCTTATATAGGTTTTTGATTGGCGATCTTTGTAAAAAATTTCCAATAAGAAAACGATAGTATCAAAGTGTATCACTCTGTATAGTTTGGCGACGGTAGTTAGGAGTGGCGCGCACGCATCTTGTTGTGTGAAAGTTACGACTACCCACGCGAGCGCCGCGACCGACCCTTTCGAATGAATGGTCCATTCAATCATTCCGTAATGTCTCTTGATTCCTATGCTCTACCATAATGATATAACAACTATTTAGACCAAAATTTGATTCAAACATTAAATTACGTTCGTTTTAATTTGTGTAATATTTATAAAGTAAATAAATTGTTACATTATTTTCATCCTTGTCATACTACTTATCTTAGGAATCTTAGGACGAGCCTAAAAATTGTTAATTTCATGGTGATTAAATTATATTGAAAAGTATTTGTCGTTAAAATTGTTTTGATCAACAGTCAAGTGAGGTATTATAGTCATCACACGTCGATAAAAACAATGTAGCGCGTGTAGTGGCAGCGACAGACACGTTTATACGATCGTAAACATCCCTAAAAGCCCTGGGGTCATCCGAATTTATATGATGACCGTTATTGGTCGTACTACTTTAAATTATTACATTTAGTGATTTGTCAATAAACATTTTTTAAATATTTAATAGTAGATCTTTTTAATCAAATAATAATGTTAACATATTTAAAAAGTAATTATGATTTAATTGTGTCAAATGCTATAGAAGATTTATAAAAATTAGTAAAAATATAAGTGAAAATAATTGTTAAATAATAAAAGAGAGAAAAATATTTAAAGTAAATCCTATTTTTATATCGGCTCGGGATATCCGTGGGTGGGGTAGCACGAATCTCGAAGCAATGAGGAAAAATAAAAAAGTAAAAATGACAAGACGTTATTTGCATCCCGCTAATGGCTGCCACCGTCGTAATGCGGGGGTAGATGAACAAATATTGCTTTATCCAGTCACAATTTATTCTTACCCAGTTTTGTTCGCCATTCCCGAGCTAGAAGTCGGAAGGGAAGTCGACAGCGTGGTATTTTGGACATTTAAATAATTCGCGAATCATTTCGTTTAATCGAGTGGTTTTATTTTTGTTTTTCTTCGTTTTTAGGCATTTTGACAAACAATCCTGTTTTGAAGGAACATTCATTATTTTTTACACACGTATGTCAAAGAGCTCTTATCTTAATAGGACGTTTGCGATACCTGTTCCACATTGGCCCTGTTTATGTCTTTTTCGAAGCATACATTCGCATACGAACGGCTCTGACCCTCATCTCCGGCATAAAATAGCTCGTAAAGTTCCGACGAGTATACACATCGTAACTTTTCATAATGCGAAAGGAATTCATTATGCTTTTTCCGAATTATACGAAAAATGCAAATTAAAATAACTCTCAAATCCCAACTCAACCGTGTCGAAGCTTAATCCACGAAGTGACAACGGCATTCTGACGAGGCGCCGGAGCTGGGAATTATTAAAACGAACGCCAACTTTTTCACTAAGCCCCGTCGCAAAGCCGTTTCAATTGCGCTGCGCTGAAGATAATTCCAACTGACGTCATCTTTTTTTCAAATTCTCGACTCGGCTGCATTTCTCTGTGCAGCAATTATAACATTTCCACCAACTAGGAAAACAGAAACACGTGAGAGAGCGCGTCGAATCATACCGTTCGTAATTTAAATTTAGATGGAAATTTAATGATGCATTCACAAAGGGCGCTCGTAAAGTCGGTTGCGAGATATTTTTTACGAGGATCTCGCGAACTATTGCGCGCTTAACGACTCCGAAGCAAGATCGCCCTCTGCTTTAATGAGCGCCCGATAAACGTGTTAACTGCCGCGACCTTATTTTTATGCTGATGTAAAATTGCTGAAAAACGGATTCATTACGGTGAAAGAAACATTATATAGCGAGATTTCGCAACGAGTGGCGCGAGGGAAATTTGTGTCTTTTGAGGTGGCTGTCGTCGCTTGGTCGTACTCGTTCACGAGCGGAGGGAATGAGAATGCGAGGTAAGGTAGACCGGGCTATGTTTAATATATGAGGGCAGGCGACGCAGCGCGAGTAAACACGGCCCAACCTTCGCTCCTGTTGGCCACTGTTTGCTCACCGTTCTAGTCTCGAGAGAAAATATGTTTGCTCTGCATACCTAACTGCAGCCCGGAGCAGAATACCTGTTTACCTTCGAATGTTTTTTCAGAGATTCAACAAATATGTATACCTGCTATGCGTATATTACGTACTAAAAAATACTGCATATGACCACTCCTAGGGCAACATTTTAAACGTTAAGTTTTATTAACATGATTAGGTTCACGTGAATATACAAATCAGAAAAAAAGAAAAGAAAAGATTTTCCAAGTGACCCACTTATCAGAACACTTCCACTGACCAGAAATTACATACTTTGTATACTTTACAAACTTTCAAGTCAAATATAATTACAGACAACAACTTAATAATGCATTCGCATATGTATTATATACTTAGCCTTAAGAAGAAATATAACAGCATTCGACAAATCTCAAGTTTTATTACCAACGGTTATCATTATATCTTACTTTGAAACACTCTATGACTTGCTACTTGACTAGCCCGTTGGCGCAGTTTGTAGTGGCCCTGCTTTCTGTGCCGCGGGTTGCGGGTTCGATTCCCGAGTGAGTCTGGGTGTAATATAATATTTGTATTTATATATTTATATATGTATTATATTATATATATATATATACATATATATATATATACATATATATATATATATATATATATATATATATATATATATATATATATATATATATATATATACATATATATATATATATATATATATACATAACAGTCGGCTGTTACCTGTAACACAAGCATTAAGTTGCTTACCATAGAATCAGATGACCGTGCGTGTATGTTATATGATATTTATTTATTTATTTATTTACTTACCGTTATGTTTACGACACATTCGGTTTCTGTGTTTTGTTACAGGAGACAAAGGATTTCGTGTTTGTAAAAAAATACTGTCAGGTAGAATCGAAACTTGAATAGTACTAAGTTTTAAAGTTAAGCCTAATAATATAAAATGAGCGTGTGTAAAGCTCTGCAATTAATAATGATGTTAAATAGTGAAGTTCAAACTTTAGTTAGTAAATCTTTTATCAGTTATATTGACGTAAATGTATGACTTGTTCCAGTATAATTGACAAGACGATTTTATTTTATTCCTAGCCTTACCCGATAAATTAAAAGCATCATATTTGTGCATTTGACCTAAATGTAACGAATCTGCTTCTTTATTTATTAAACAAAAAATATCAACTTTTACGTACAATATAATAAAAGTATTGTAAAATTACAATATTTCAACAAGCAAATATAATAAGCATTTTGTATTGAGCTCACTTTGAACTTAAAACGATATTTTCAATTTAGCATCTGATAAGAGGACTCATCACGGAGTATGAGAGTCGTTAAAATTTCGCGATCGATATTAGAAATCATAACCGATGTTTGTTGAAGTGCTGAGCTCCAGGCCATAATCCTCTCGGCCGCGTACAACTCCACTTAACAAACGTATAAATAATATTCAAGGCGAGGGAACATATTCGAGGGTACGGTTTCGAGGGTAGTTTGACGGCGTAACGAATCGAAAAACCAAATCATCGAGTAGCACCCCTACTGTACACTGTACACCGCTACATGATAGTTTACAAGCGACGCAGTGGAGTCGTTGTTACTCGTATTATTTTTAACTTCGTGTATCGTTAAGTTATTTTTTGACTAGAAAATGATTTTGAAAGTTTTTAATAGATATGAAATCTTTTTTTTTCGTAAATATCTTTTAATACAATGAAGCCTAACATTATAAAATACCAACTTTTTTACAATAATGACATTTCATTTGAAAAAATTAACTTGTTAACTCGTTTTTAATTCTCACAGTTAAATTAATTAAAACATTTAATGACATTTAATTTTCGACTCTACGCAGTTCTATGGAGTGAAATCTTTAGGGCTGCCCCTTAGCGGTCTGTCGAGAGTGCTCGTAGTAGTTTTTTATATATTTTAATTTTAATTTCATATCGGGCGCTAATGGCGGGGCCTCAGCCCTGCGTGCCGAATCGCGCCGAGGAAAATGTATTCATGGTATAATAAAACTTAATGTAGCGAGTGAACTAATATTGTCTCACTCAATATTTAATTTTTAAATATAAATTTAATCAATTCTTTCGATTCATAAACTTTGGTGATTGTTTGTTGACGATCGAGATGATTAAAAGATTGTTTGAATATTTCGAAATAGAACGAAGTTAATTATGTGAGATAACTTTATGCTTGTTCAAAAAGTTTGTTTTAATGTCAACGCACGTTGTGTTTGTCTCAACGCACTTTTATATAATATCTCTAATAAAATACTCATATATTTCGTCTGATACGTATCACTGTGAGTGTTAACAGTTAAGAAAAAATTGTATTTGAATATACATAATTTTAGTAATATTTTTATTTTCGGCATAAATTATCACGTGATGTTTTTATAATATAATAGTTTAGTTTCGTATAAACATTTCATAAGGATTTATACAATATATAATTGAAATTTAAGGTCAAAATTATGAAATATAAATGAAGCTTTGTTTATTGAAATCATTTAATTTACTTATAATTATTATTATTTTAATTCTTAAAAAATGAGCTAGTAATACGCCGTTATCATTGCAAGTATTTTTACATCTGTTTTGAAGGTAAATCGTTTCTTTTAAAATTGACATAAGCTTTGTAGGTACTGGTGTGTTAGCGGTTATAAGAAGCAATATTTGCATGGTACGAGTACATCCACTTCAGAAAAATAATTGCGTACTCCCTTATTAGTTTATTGATAGGTCGATGGTACATTATAAGGCAAAAAAAGGAATGACATTTAGAAAAATTGTTTAAGATAAAATGAAATTTAAGTTTATCATTATAAAACATTTCCAATTGAAATATTTAACATTACGTAACCCCTTGCTTTACATCTCGTGTATCTAAATAATGTGTACCTGATAACGTTTCAAATAACCTATAAGCTGTCACCCCTCACGCGCTGTGCAAACAGTTCTGGAGTCAAATCAACGCCAAGTTAATCCGTTTAGGTGCGCGAACCCACTTGATTAAGTTTAATTTATTTTAAAAATCAGCGCGGGCCGTGCGCCGCCTCCGGCCGCCGGAGGTCCCTTCGAAATACATTATTCAGTGTTTTAGAATAATTTTCAAATTCGATTACATAGGGCCGACCCTCGGTAAGTGGGTGGGCCGGGCGGTGCGCGGCGGGTGTATTTAGCCAACACGGGGGTCTAGTCGCGTGCGATGCTGATTTGAATATGCATCGCACGTGGCCTCCCGCGCTCCGGTCGGGCCCCGGGGACTCCGCCGATCATATTTCAAACGTCACCAGAGATGTCTCACTCAGATACTATCGCCGATAAACGCCCAGATACCGACCGGCAAGGGTGGAAATAGTGCCGAGGTCTGGGAGCAATTTTTTACACCGCGATTATCGCCTGCAGTTGACACCTAGATATTACTTTTCGTTCGGCTCACTTGTACGAGGCGCTCACTATACAGGCATTTTGCGACGACGTAGGAGGCTCTTGAAGTTTGGCGTGACAATATTACGCAGTTATTTTTAGACCTTTTTTTACCTGAATCAACCGGTAACGAAAGTCATCTGTTATGTACATAGTAACTACATTTTTGTGATATTTTATGATGTTGTAAGTTCTGAATTCTCACGTGATGGAAGCATATAATCGGTGGGAGTGGTGGCACGTGCGCGAGCGACGCCACGCGCGTCGTGGTGCCACGCGCCGCTACCGGCACTCCATTACCGCGAGACCACTGCTTCTGATCAAAATGAGCCAAATTTCTGTCAAAGATTATGTTCCCAGAAACATCATTTGTAGAAAATCTCTTGAATGGCATTAAATACCTAAATAAAATTACATACATCTTTGTATCATAATTACTGATTTTTTTGTTGCAAAATGTAAACGTAACTTGTAAGTACAACTTCATTTCCTACTCTTTTTATTTTAAAATCTCCTCTACCCCAAGGTTGTCTGGAAGAAATCGCTTACCTAGCGATAAGACCGCCTTTGTGCATAATATTGTTTTGCAAATTTTATTTTTTAAGGATGTATGTTATGTTAGCTTGTAATATGCACAATAAAGTATATTTCTTCTTCTTCTTCTTCAGATTATGACGGTGACGCAGTCGTCCTCCGAGCAATATGTGCCTATAACTCTGTATTTTTTTTAATTCGTAAGATTATTTATAATGCCTAAATATATATTAAATATGATTAATGAACTGTAATTTAATTATGTGCAAAAAAGAACAAAAACAAATATTTTATAAATTATTATTATATAAATAGTGGTAAAGAAAGTTCTGTAATTATAATCTTTGCCATATCATCGGGTGACATAGATGCGACTGCAGCTTGAGCAAATCGCCTCGTAATCCGGAATCCGCTACTTGTATCGCAAATCGAGATATGGACGAATTAATTTTTGCCGCTTGCCGCTGTAATTGAAATGAAGACTTAGCGTGACAGATCCAGCAGTAGATATATAGGGTTCAGAGATAAAGATTCAAGATTAAACATGGTTTGATTAAAAATACTTCATAACATAGTAATATTTATTTTTATACTAATCTGTTTTAGAGTTAAGATTATTTACTGATATTTTTTAAGTCAGTTTTTTATAAATTATTCTGAATGATGTTGATTAGGATTTGCTCTTTTACAATTTACGAAATTATTCATTATAAGAGATTTCCATAAGTCCTATAGAGCGCTTAAAGTGCGGAGTGTATAGATCAATGCATCAGCTATTTAGTTATATTTTGCGTGTTTATTGTGTTTGACAGTCTTTCTATCAACTTCATCTTCCCATTATTTGTAACAACTGCTTGTTTACCTTTAAAAATAATTGTAAATTTTAGATTCAAGCTTAACCAGTCTAGTTGTAGTTATATTATAATAATAAATTGACTTATGCAGTTGGGATATCAGTCAGTCAGTATCAGAGTCAGTCTACTGCTGAACATAGGCCTCCCCAAGGTCGCGCCAGACATCCCGGTTTTCCGCAATCCTCATCCAGTCTACACCAGCAATCTTTCGTAGATCGTCGGTCCAACGGGTCAGAGGACGTCCTACACTGCGTTAGCCAAGACGTGTTCTCCATTCCAGGACCCGTCTACTCCAACGGCTATCGGTCCTGCGACGCAGATGACCAGCTCACTGCCACTTCAACTTGCTAATTCTGTGGGCTATGTCGGTTACTTTCGTTCTCTCGCGGATAGTCTCATTTCTAATCCTATCTTTGAGAGAAACGTTTTCCTTCCCGCCCAAGCGACTTTAAACTTGTGGACCAGTCCCTTCGTCAGTGTCCACGTCTCGGCTTCGTATGTTAACACATGCAGAGCGCATTGCTCCGGGGTGAGTTGGCGAATGCTAACGCGACCCCATCTCGCCCCACCCAGGCGGACGACTGCTCACACGTGGTGGTTTTTAGTCAGTACGAGTCTGACATAACCCTCTGGCGCCCTCGTGCTGGAGGGTATCCATGATGGATTTTCCCCACGTAAAAAAAAGGCAGAGCGCATTGCTCGAAGACTTTTGTCTTCAAGCATTGCGGAATCTTCGAAGTGAAGACTCGACGAAGCCTGCCAAACGCTCCTATCGACCTCCTTCTCGAAGTTGTTGTGGCCTAGTTTGTTGGGATATATCATGTCACTTCAGTCACTTCAGCCTATCGCAGTCCACTGCTGGACATAGGCCTCCCCAAGTTCGCGCCACACATCCCGGTCTTCCGCAATCCTCATCCAGCCTACACCGGCAATCTTACGTAGATCGTCGGTCCAACGGGCCGGAGGACGTCCCACACTGCGTTTGCCAAGACGCGGTCTCCACTCTAGGACCCGTCTACTCCAACGGCCATCGGTCCTGCGACACAGATGACCAGCCCACTGCCACTTCAACTTGCTAATTCTGTGGGCTATGTCGGTTACTTTCGTTCTCCCGCGGATAGTCTCATTTCTAATCCTGTCTTTGAGAGAGACCCCAAGCATAGCCCGTTCCATTGCACGTTGAGCGACTTTAAACTTGTGGACCAGTCCTTTGGTCAGTGTCCACGTCTCGGCTCCGTATGTTAACACAGGCAGGACGCATTGCTCGAAAACTTTTGTCTTCAAGCATTGCGGAATCTTCGAAGTGAAGACTCGACGGAGTCTGCCAAACGCCGCCCAGCCCAACCGAATCCTCCTATCGGCCTCCTTCTCGAAGTTGTTGCGGCCTAGTTGGATAGTATGGCCTAGGTAAATATAATCCTGAACAACTTCGAGAAGGGTACCATCGACCGATACTGGTATCGGTATGACTTGGTTGTTAAACATAATTTTCGTCTTATCCAAGTTCATACAGAGACCGACACGTCGGGAGGACTCGTTTAGGCCGGCCAGCATTTGGCCTAACTCATCCAGCGTCTCCGCAAAGATGACAATATCGTCGGCGATATATCATGATGAAACTGTTAATTTAACTCATTGGTCTAACTGGAAGTTCACGAGTTCCATCTGGATGATCATTGGTGAACTAAAATGTATTCAAAGCTTATTTATTAATTTATCTCCTCCTTAGTAGTGTAAAAATATCAAAAAGAAATCTCCATACCCCGCACGAATCTTAAAGATTTAATTCTCTCAATTGATATGAGAAATATCTTTGTCCAAAATTGGGACACTTATGGGTACTTTCGAACACAATGGTATAGATACATGGGAAAATTAAAGCTTCCTGCTATTTCTGGTCTATCCATATTATATTCTTCTCGAATGTAAAGACAGAGTTCCCCTTTTTGTAAGGCAAATATAAAAACAGTCACATTAATAAAATTGTGTCAAGACGAGTGTACCAATGATCAGAAACGCGAAACACTGCACACCGGCGGCTGGCAGACCCTTTAGGATGTCCAATCGGGTAGCTTCCCTTCCGTTTTGCGTACATTATACTTATCAAGCAATTTACTCGACAAAAAAAAATACAGCTAAATTTGATTGTATGTTAGCTGTTGTAGGGTTGGGAAACAAAGAAATATTTATTTATATTTGAAGTATAGTTTAGATTAGGACCGTTTTGTCTTGCACCACATATCCACTTTTTAAATATCTTTGTTAGTAATAAAACCGGTAAATAAATTAAAATTCATATCAAAACTACTATAGGTACAGTGTAACAAAGCAACCAATAGGAAAATTATAAGGAGTTACGTCTTCTGTATTTTAATTTATCAGTTAAAAACTTATTAAATTGTTGCAAATAAAATAAATTTTGTGAATAATTATAAATCCTTTATTACCTTTCTCGAAGAATTTGATATTTACTCCAAATCTAAACGGTACCCTTTTTTGTATGTGTCTATTTTTATTAAAAAAAAAAACATTATAAACTTACTGTTCGTGAGTTCTGTTAGAAAGTTCTGTGGCATCGATAATAAATGAAAGACAGTACAGTTGTTTTAGGCATGTTACTTATACTTTTATTGGAACAAAGTTCCTTATCGCGCTGTACACGCACTGAGAGGGATGGGAGCGAGATCGAAAAAAGCGTAACAAGACTTTTTCTAGTCACTTCTTCCTGTAGTTTAAAATAAGATCACAAACATGTTTCATATTTTATTTACCACAAATCAATTATTACTGTGAAAATGAAGATTAAATGTGTCTTATTTTTTGTTTATTTTTCGAACAAATAAATAATTAATGTGTATTTCTAAAATTAAAAAGATGTAATTAATAAAATAAAATTTATACAGTTCCCAAATTTTCATTTGTTATTAAGTTAATTGTCCTTCATAATTCAGTGTTTAATTTATCTTTTTTTTATTTATTTATTTATTAATTTCAAGCATAGCTTTGTGCTTTTACATATACTCTTTAATCTTTAGATTAAATTATTATATATAAATAAATATTGTTTAGTAGAAACTTTTCAGTTTAACTCTATTTATTAAATATCATATTATCTTGATATTTTACAATATAAATTTCGATTGTACAATCGTAATTTATATTGCAAACTAGCAAGCTTCTAAAAGAAAGCGAAAGGAACTTCGTTCTAACCGGGGGTCCAGATACCCCTCTCGCCATTTTGTCGCGTATTTTGAGATAATATGTTGTATGAAGTTATCTTACCCATAATTAACTTAACCAATGAAATTTACTAGCTATTTTAATACATCATTAGCTTATAATGAAAATTGCTGTAAATAAAAACTTATAAAGTTGAATTTTTAACATACTTAATATTCCACACAAAAAAAACACAATATATTTAATACCAACATTATAAAAGTTCAATAACATCAATGAGGTCCAAACTAAATGAAGACAAACCAAAATGCTAAGAAATTCAATAACCGTCCACAATTCTTTGGATTGTCACCCCAATACAGGGAATACTTGACAAATGAAGTGTGCAACTAAAAAAACTTTTCAACTCCTTATTTTCTTAGCAATAAGGAAGTATTTTGATTGAGTATTTGTTTTAAAAACGCAAATATTTCATCTTGCAAATCCCAGAGATTGAGTGCGGGGCACCGCGGTGAGGGTTCGATTATTACTCGAGTCGGTCTCGATACTCCACTCGATGCATCGCGGGGAGCTGCATTACACGAGTGAGCTTTCGATTCGATCTGTTGGCAGATCGCTCGACTTGCGTCGAATTGTTACGCTTTATGTTTACAAGTCTTTCAAACATAATTTGTTGTACCTTGGATAATAGGAAATGCATTAATTGCAAAGTGTTGGTAAATAATTATTTAAAATAATTTGAGTTTATTTATATACAAAACGATTAAGATTATTGAATAGTTTAGAAAAAAATTTAAGCTCATGTGTGAGTTAATGACATGTCATTACTAATATAATACATACAAAAAATGTACATTTGACGTAATTAAATAAGTTAAAAAAGTAAACGTATGAAGTTTCATGTCCATCAAATATGCTACATAAAAAAGGATATATCAAAGCACAAAGGTAGGAGAAAGTTAAATAAATCTCTCTACACGACGACGGTCAAGTCTACCCTTCGCAACGGTCCGCAAATTCGAGTTTCTCTCTAATACCATATGTCGCACAGAATTTATTATTTTATTATGTTTTTATTTACTATCCGCCGAGACGAGTGTTTAAGCCGACGTTTATGATATTCTCCTGTGGTTACTGGAGGGGTGCTGATGCGCTATTGTTTCACCCTTCTTGTGTCGGATTGGTTCAATGCGTAAATTTATAAACCATTAATTTTGTATTCATCATTTACAAAAATTGAATTGAATTGTCGTCATTTTCATTAAAATAATTAATAAATGTTAAATATAAGTAAAAACAAAATACACATATGTAACAACATTATCCTAAACAACACATCTCTTTTATATTTGTTTGGATAACACAATTTACTTTACGCTTATTATGTGTTAAATATAATTTGATCAACAAATTATACAATGTAAACGTATTTAACTTACTATGTTCCTATATATCTTTGAAATAAACAAAGCATTTCCAGTGAATAAAATATGTAAATAAAATGCGACACAAGTCCAGAGACTGTTCGTAATATTATTCATCCGAAAGTTGTACTTCATTAGTGTAGAACCACCGGCGATATTAAAACAAGAGTTGTATCGTAACACTAACTCTATGCAATATTTTAAATCGCTCCCATTGTGTGCACAGATGAAAATGCGAAGTGCAGCTCCGATGATCCGTGCACGATATTATTCTCCACAAAGGGCCCCATCAAATCAGCAGTGCCCGCTCTGAAAAATTAAAATTGCAATTCAAATATACTTTTCTGCGACTAATCGGTACTTTGTATTTATAGCGGACAAATTATAAAATACATCTCTTAAGGTTACGTAAAAATATTATATATGTGTAACTTGATAAGTATAAAATTGTTGACGTCTTTTTTGGAATGTAGATGTCATTGGCTTCATAGTCAATAGTCGAATTTAGTCGATCAAGACCAACTATACATTCCGGATATACATATACATATATGTATATCCGGAATATATAGTTAGGGATTTAATACTTAATTTTGAAATATTGAAATGTGTTTTTCCCCATTTAAAAGTTTTTCAATTACCTTATACATATTTTGACTAACATAAAAATTCTGTGAATGACGCTTGTATTTCATTTATAAAGCTCATTTTTAGTTTTCAATTACTTTTGTCGATTCCATAGAGAACACACTGCTGACAGAGAGCTTATTAAGTCACCAGCATTATGAAGCGCTAACAGAATTTCGATACATTCAGCCAATTCACACGCTAAGTGGCTAGTTGAGCCGATTGCGAAATAAGTTTTTTTTATCATATTGGTAATGTTTTGTTGGCCACATGATTATATACAAACCATTTATTGATGACGTGTAGTGACAAAGAACATATAAAAAAGTCGTGATTTGGATGTATATAATAGCAAGAATATATTGTCTAAGACTTGTTTACCTAAAATATATTTGTAATTTTTTGAAAGAGAAATCTATACTATTATAGAGTTTACTAGAGTAATGATTTGATCGTTTGTTTGTTTACATTGAATAGGCTCTGAAAGTATTGAACCGATTTGAAAAATTCACAGTTGGGAAGCTACACTATATCCGCGGGTGACATAGGCTATATTATATATTAAAAAAAAATTAGCGAAAAAAAATATTTTGAAAGGCGACGGGCGAAAATGGGCCTGAACTTTACGGTCCGTTACATCATTGAAATATTTATCAATATTCGTTTCAAGTTTTTTCATTCCCAATGGCGAAACGATTCGTTATTTTACCATGGGATAGTAAATTGATTAATAAATTGAAACACTTTTGTTTTCCTGTGCCCTAGTATATTTTTCTGTCCTATTGAGACATTTCAAATGTTGCTAGCTGAGAAAAATGAATTATTGGATTACCGATTCGTTTTATTTGTCTTTATTTTTAAGGTTTTTTATTATGTACTTATGTTGCATAATAAAAGTATGCAATGCTATCGTGATTAGCAATGGGTATAATGGTTTTATCTAAAAAAAAGATATTCTAAGTATAAAAAAACGACTTTGTTTATTTTTTAAGGTGGCAATCGAAGGCGTAAAAACATTAAGTCAGGTGTAAGTCAAGTGTCAAAGCCGTTTACTCGTTTTGTTCTCAGCTTGCGGCAGTTATGGCGGCAGTGAATATTTTTGTGTTTTGTGCATTTCGTTTGATCTTTTGGTTTTCTTTCACGACTTTCGCTACGTTTAACAACAATAGCTCAACAACAACACAACACACGTTTTTTACATATTAGTTGACAATTCTCGCAGAGGAAGGGACGCCATCCGAGCTTATTATTGTAATTGTGTTGTAGGGAGACGAACAGTAGGTTGCTGTTGCCATGTAATGTCCTTAATATGGTACCTAGGCTGGGCAAGACATCAAGAAAATCTAATAACACCTGCACAATTTTTAGATAACGTTCTAATAATTTATGATGATGAATAAATAAATGTTAAAATAAATAACCATTTTTTATTTAACTCTCCCCTTTATTATTGACAAATGAAAAATAACAAATACATAGATTCAATTGTAATAAACATGCTTTATCATTGAACCGTAGGTGTTCTCAATCGTGTAATTGTACTTTAAATAATACAAGTACTGAGTGATTATAACGATTTGAGGTTATTTTTTTACTAACCAAAGTCATCTTGTAACTTTTTTCTCCCATGAAGGATTTATGTAAAATGTTCTGTATTCGATAAAGGACTATAGTTTCTATAGAATGACACTAAAATCATCAATGTAACGTTCAGGCCCAACTTTCTATGGACGTTCGCCCGCCTCCTTTCTGCTAAATACCCCGTGTGAAGCCACGCGGGATTCTAGTATACAATAAAAATAAAAATAATATCGTTCTTTCAACTAGCTTTCATCTCTATTATGAAGATCAATCTTAATTTTATATGGAAATTTTACGGAGCTCGTTGTGCTAGTGATCACAGAGACGTCGGGGGCAAACAGAGGAATATATTCATTCATATTGCTGATTGACACGGTCATGTGTCTGAGCAGCGCGGCGGGGCACCTCAAGGGTTGTTGAAAAAACACTGCCACGCCCTCGCTGCCTCAGATTGGGGAACGATTTCAATCAGTGCACGAAATGACATCGCCAATTTCGGAAAATGTATTTGATTACTTTGCGATAACAATATGTGTCTAAATGTTATATTAAATACGATTTTTTGAAAGTAATAAATTTAGAATTACAATTACTTAAGTAAACATAAAAGTATTTACGTTCCGAATTTGAATAAAACTTAAATAAAAAAATAACTTCGATGTTCCGTACAATTCTTTTAAAATTAAGCAATCGGTGTTTTGTTTAAACTGCATAAAGTAATATAGCAAATATAATAGTTTTCGATTAAAGAAAACTGATTAACGATACACACGGCAACGGATAAGTGCTCTAGTAACGAACCGTGATTAATAAACACGCAAGAGGGGAGAAACGTAGCTATAAATTAACTTAAAACAATACAATACCACGCAAGACGCATTAATTTATCAATCTGTGCACTGTTATTTGATTACGGTCCCCAAAAATCTTAGGAGGCTACGGCCAAGGGGTCGTTGGGTCTCGATCGAAGCGACTGATAATGCATATGCCATGTGGGGTACGGTAATAGATGAAGTCTTATTTGAATATTGTCCTCGATCCGTGGGGGGCGCGTAAATTAAATTGAGAGACCTTCTGTGCAGGTAATATAATAAAATTCGAATATTAACAGACGACAAACAATAGATTTTATAAGGAATCGTTTTCAAAAATATTGGATTTAAGGTATGGTGAATAATATTGATGTTTACTCTTTAATTATATGATAGTAATGTGATTAATAATAATATTAAGAGATAAGGGATTGGTTTATTCGTTTGTACGGTTTTAATATTTATCTATATATTAGAGATTCGAAATAGTGACCATTTTAGATTTAAAATCTAATTGCTAATAAATCTAACACGAAAGAGGAATAAGATGTCTTAAGAATAACGTAAAAAATTAGTGAAAATTTTACCAAATCATTATGGTTCTATGACCTGCTATTTGTGAGATTTGTTAGTAAATATATACAAATGTATTTATTTTATATTCAGTCAACATGGTGTGGTTGAACACGTGGCGTGAAAAATGAGCGACCCGCGGCGATAGTAGTGTGGGCACCGCCTAATGAAGTAGAAGGCGATAGCGCCCTGTGCACGCGTCCTAATTTTCATTGCGTCACTGGAATGAAATCAAATAAAATATTGTAATATAAACTTTTTCAATTTTAAAGTCACTCATTTGTATAAGACTCATTGTGAACGCTACAGTTTCAGGAGTTTTGATTGATTAATCATTCGGTTATTAAAAAGGTTTTTATAGTCTTGTAACTGAGGTAGGGCACAGCAGGAATTTCCTGCTCAAAATATGGAGCAGCCCGACTGGGGTAGTACCTCGACCTTACAGAAGATCACAGCAAAATAATACTGTTTTCAAGCAGTATTGTGTTCCTGTTGGTGAGTAAGGTGACCAGAGCTCCTGGGGGGGATTGGGGATTGGGTCGGCAACGCGCTTGCAATGCTTCTGGTGTTGCAGGCGTCTATAAGCTACGGTAATCGCTTACCATCAGGCGAGCCGTACGCTTGTTTGCCGACCTAGTGACATAAAAAAAAAAAAAAAAAAAAAAAAATAGTCCGTTGGCGCAATATGTACCTAGTGACCATGCTTTCTGCTCCAAGGGTTGTGGGTTCGATTTAAACATTAACAAACATTAAGTTGCTTCCTTTAGGAACAGACGATCGTGTGTGTATTGTGTAGATATTAATTATTACGACGCGTTGGCACATCGGTCACAGTACTGACTGTTGCGTTGGTGGTCACGGGTTCGATCCCCGCTGACGACAGATATTTGTATTGGCCATATAGGTGCTTGTGTATTGTGTGTGTTTCCGGAACCCCAACACAGGAGAAAATCCTACTGGGGGCCGTTGAGTGTAAAGCGTTTATTTATTTATTATTTATTATTCTTATTACTATGACTAATGATTATAAGAACTAATTTGACAAATGTTGGAACTTTTAGCAAGCAAAGTCAAAGAAGTAAAATATTTTCACACGAACATAATTAAAAATAAAAAGACTAAGCTATAACAGTCTTATTTATTGAAGACATTAGAAATCTTCGACAAAGGCTTCATCATAGAAAACTAAATGGTTTAAAAAACATAATAATTCACAAATTTCATAACATTCGTGACAATGAGTAGTTTTAAAATAGTTTTTATGTATCTTATTTACTTATTGTATGTAGAAAGGAATATGTTTACGAAGAATTTAATATAGATCAAAATTTTTATGCATATATCCCGAATATATGTCGTATCAAAAAGGTTATTTGTCAGAAAGTAGTGCAGCAACGTCTAATGAACCAGAGAGCGATAGTGTCGTGTGCATGCTCCCTAACTCCCGAGTAGAAATTTTTTCGTCTTCCTAGTCAGGACCGGACCGTGCATGCCTGATCAGGACTAGATAAGGCATGTAACGCAGATGATGTATCTGGACCTGATCAGGAAAACCTGATCTGGACCTGATCAGGTTTTCCTGATCTCAGGTCATACCTGATCTGGACCTGATCAGGTTTCCCTGGTCAGGTCCAGATACATCATTTGCGTTACATGCCTTATCTAGTCCTGATCAGGCATGCACGGTCCGGTCCTTGGTTGCTTGATCCAAATCAAGTATGCCCAGAGCGGTCCTTTTAAATAAAACACGAATGTACAGTCTTGACAAAATTGTTTATTAAAAAACTTGGTTGTCTGCAAACCATCGTAACAAAACATCTCCTCGGATGCATAGGCCGATCAGATAGATGCGGCACAAGCATACATATGAGCGTAACGAAGCCGGCGTTAATCGATTTATTAGACGTCACGTCAAAAAAAAAAAAAGAAATATATTATGTTACTTAACATACTATGTATATTTAAAATAACATATTATATATATTTAACTTAACATAACATAACAATACACTTTATTGTGCACTTAAACAGAAATAAAACTTATCCGATTGAAAAAAAAAAACATATTTATTTCCATTTATTTTTTTCAAATGTATTATTTATTTTTGTTTTTACTTTAAATATCAATTATTTTTATGTTAAAGTTAATAATAATAATGATTGTTATTAAATATTATGAATTAATTTTTCTTTTTGTTTGCTTGGCAAAAAAAAAAGATTTTAAAAAAGTAAATAAATTAAAAGCGATTAGTTGTTTTTATTTATCTTCATTAGATGGTAGTTTTTTGATCCTGAATACCTTGTACCCATCCCAATCTTTATTAATATATTAGCATTATTCAATACTGCAGACAATGCTTGAGGGAATTTATTATCGAAAATACTTTCTTGATTCTTTTCGAATTTCTGTCTTACTGCAGCTTAAATACAAAATTTAAATTAATCATGTACGTAATTAAATTAGTAATAGTAAAAAATAATTATTATTAGGTATAAAATAATAACATATAATTAAGAAATAATTAATTAGGTATCAATGATAGTAATCCTGCACTATATAATGATTAACATACTTTTTATAGAAGTGAAAAAGTCGTATCTTTGAAAACTTTTTTTTGAAGTTGCTTTAACTTCTACATAATTATGACATCTCTTGTTATATAAACACGAGTAATATTTCCCATATTATGGGTAAAAGTATTTTTTCCATCAAGAGAAAAGTATATACGTTTATTCTGGAAAAGAAAATTTATTATAATTATTTGTATGATTAATTAATTATTATGATTAGCATTTTATCAAATATGTCAATATTAATATTGTCAGATAGAGCAACTATATTAGATCTTTCATATATTTGTATATAAGAATATAGTTTATTAAAAACTTACCATTTTATTTTTATATTTTTGGCCTTTTAATTTCTCATTGAATTTATCAAAATAATATCTTCCATTGTTGATAGCGGAAATTCTAATTTTTGGACCACTGGATTTCCTTCAGGATCTGTTAATAAACTGAAATCTAACAGCTGAGTACTGTTATTTTTTTATTTCAGATAGGATTTGGGAACGTCAGCAGATATGGACTTTTAAATTCGCTAATTGTTTTGATAGACTGTTATTATGTTTGATACATTCCAGCAAAGAATCTGTTGAAAATAAATTATATATTACTTTTTTTTTTTAACTAACACAATGATTTAAATTTCAAATTGTTTCAAAATATTGAGAGATAAATATTATCACGATTACAACACTCCACAATTTCAGAATGGAATCTATATTATGATTTTGTAAATAATTATAATAAGTATAGATATCCTAATAAATTAAAAACAATATATATTTTTTTCTTACCACTGGATACAGTATTTTTTGTTGATGATGATCTAGCTGCTAATATATTCATTTCAGCTTCTGTTTCAGATTTATGATGATGATGAAAAGGGATTATCAGCAATTGTTGCTGATAATACTGTCTTCATGTGCTATTTCCATAAGCATATTTATGTCCTTCAAACTCGAATTGATTTTTCTTATTTTTCTACTTTTAGTTGATGATGAAGATGATCAAGGTGGTATGGTGTAGATTATGAACTAATTTTTTTTCCTTTTGAGCCAACAATGTAGTTAGTACTGTCATTAATTCGTTTTTTTAGTTATTTATTTTCATAGGTTTACATAACGATGACAGTGGTGATGAAGATATCGAAGACGCTATTGATGTAGATGACCATTCGAGATTATGTTTTTAGGCTTGTTTCTTCACAATTTTTTGGTTACATTTTTTTGGCTTCTATTTCTTAGGTTCTAGTGGAATGAAAAAATTTGAAATAAAATTTCAGTATTATAACTTAATTGATAGTATAAAAATTAACGATTAAAAATAAATTTATATCAATTAATATATATCCCTTGTAAAAAAAAACATTAGTAAAAAAATTATTAGCAATTAATCAACAATATTTACATTTTAAATAATAAATATTACCTGCAATTTCAGTGGATTCGTCAGTTAACTCTAAAGCTATTTGGCTAAATATATTATCTATTTTGAATCAATCCTTTGCTAATGCTTTTAATTTGAAACTTTTTTCAACAGCAGCCGCTTTTGCTTTAGCAGAATACTCATTATTGGTAGAGAAGAATAGGGGTTCTTTTTAATCTTATTAATTTTTCCTCTGCCTCTTCCATTGTTTCTGGTAATATTAATTGTAATTATGAATTACTTTCTTATTATTATGACAATGAAATAGCAATTCTTAAAAATCTATAATTTAAATAATAATTTACCTGCTGTGCCACTTATTTGAACTTATCTTTCTTTTTATTTATCTTTCTTCTTATTTTTATCTTTCTTCTCTTTAACTATCGTTTGTAATAATTTACAATACTTAGTACTTTTTAACAATGATTCAGGCTATTTACATCCGGTACCACGATATTCAATATATCAATTTCTTTATTGGATGAATCATTTAAAAATAAAACTAATGCATACATAAAAGCCATCTGAAAAAAACAGATTATTGAAATATAAAATTATTTTAAAAATAGTAAAGAATTGTAATGTATTTTTTCAATGATTTTTACTAACCTTAAATGTTTTACGTAATTAAACATAAAAACGAAGCTTTACACACAACACAAATTTTTATCTAGCTAAATTAGTCCACAAGTTCGTATTATGTACACAATACACACCGATACAAACGTCTAGAGAGAAGTTTATAGTACACTTTTTTTTTGTTTAACACAATATTAATATGGTTCAGTTTTTGTATTGAACTTATTTAATCTTGATATTATTTACATTAATATGCTAATCGACAAATAACTTTTAAGTTATATAAAAATATAATTATACTTTCAAGAAACGCTTTTTTATGACACAAAATTCTTTATCACTTCAAAGATTAATACACTGAAACACTGATGTGAGTGATGTGCGTCTTAACGAAGAACACTGTGAACAAGATCCGACATGTTCCTTCGTGACGTCACACGCTGTTGCTTATATTTCGTTCCTTATTAAGTTGTATTTATATTCATATTTTCGTTAAGTTTTATTTATTGTATATAATTCAATGCAAGATTATATTATGTTATATTCGTTATTATATTCATGTTATTTAATAGAAATTAAAGGCAGTTTTTTATATATAATATACTCAATTGACTGGTGCTGAAGTGACCTATGAATAACAAATTAACAACTACAGACTATCAAATTGTGCTTGTAATACAATAAATGAATAAATCGATCATAATTATGATAAAAATAACTTTACGTCATGTAGGTAATTATTGTTTCTATAAATTTAATGAAAAACGGAAATAAAAATAGTATCTAATTAAGTCGAAATCTTGGAATTGAATTTCAAATCAAGAGTAAAGAAAAATAACTCTGTTCATTGATTTATTTATTTTTTGACGGCTATCTTAAAATTTAACTATGCACGCGTTAGTGAAATTTAATAAAGTCAAAATAACAGATTAGTATATATGTAGCTAGGTCTAAATCAGGCTAATCAGGCAGGGTTTATATCAAGAGTTATGGAGCAAAAATACTTGGAAAATCACATACCTACCTACTTATTTATCTAACAAATTTAGATTAGAGAACAAACACACAGTTTTTTTTGTATTCTGAGTTAACAAATTAGGTACGAAATTGGGTATGCAAATGAAACAAGTAAAATTATTGGTTTAAAGTAACAAAACAAGTAATAAACGAATAAATAATTAATATTTTTAATCTAAAAATATTTCATTAAATCGATGGAAATTTCTTCTGATTATTATTTAAAATCGAATTTGGTATTATCTAATCTCTGAAACGGCTGGACAGATTTTGACGGGACTTTCATTGGCAGATAGTTGATGTAACAAGGAGTAACTTAGGCTACTTAATACGAATAACTACGAATTGAACAATTTTTTTTTTTAAATCCCACGCCGTCGAAGTTGCGGGCCCAGCTAGTAATATAATAAATACTTATATAAAAATATAATAAATTTAGATATACTTAAATATATAAATATAAGCGGGTAGAAGATTACGATTATAATAGTTATTATTATGTACTCAGCTATATGGTATTTACTAGACTAATAATATTAAACGATTAGATTCATTAAAATTTTTGGTCAAAAATATCTTGAATTGAATTAAATTGTTATTTATTCCATTGTTACAAATAAATTTTATGCTAGCTGAGTTCAGTTGAAAAAAATTCACACTAGATTAATCTGATTTGATGCAAATACAACTTAAATCATCATCATCATTTCAGCCGAACACAGATCCACTGCTGGACATAGGCCTCCATAAGTTCACGTCAAAAATGGCGTAAACTCGTGTGTGTTGCCTGGGCAGGCAGGTTGGTGACCGCAGGGCTGGCTTTGTCGCACCTAAGACGCTGCTGCCCATCTTCGGCCTGTGTGTTTCAAAGCCAGCGGTTAGATGGTTATCTCGCCATCGGTCGGCTTCTTAAGTTCCAAGGTGGTAGTGGAACTGCGTTATCCCTTAGTCGCCTCTTACGACACCCACGGGAAGAGAGGGAGTGGCTATATTCTTTACTACCTAGGCTGTTCTTATTTGATCTAGACCTGGTCCTGATGCAGTATGCCTTACCATACTTGGTTATATTTTACATCAGGCTACCCTTGTCTGGACCGGACCTGGTCCTGATGCAGTATGCCTTACCATACTTGGTTATATTTTATATCAGTCTATCCTTGTCTGGACCGGACCTGGTCCTGATCCAGTATGCCTTACCATACTTGATTATATTTTACATCAGGCTATCCTTGTCTGGACCGGACCTGGTCCTGATCCAGTATGCCTTACCATACTTGATTATATTTTACATCAGGCTATCTTTGTCTGGACCGGACCTGGTCCTGATAGAGCTTGCCGGATCAGGCGTACCTTATCCTATCCTGATCCGGTCCAGATACATGATCTGGTTGAGCCTGACCTTTTTTCTACTCGGGCTGGTGCATTGATCGAAGCCAACCCAACCTTAGTCTAAAATGAAACTTTTTAATAATAAGCAAAAAGATTTAATGTGTCTCTCTTTAATTTTCGTACGACTATGTTATTTTTTTTTTCTTTTTTTAGATTATAATAAACATATAAATTTTATGTTTTTTTGTTCAGTTTATGAATATAATATTGACGACATTTTTTTGTTCTACATTTTAAAATTAATATTTATTAGTCTATATAGAAATACAAGTAGTATAGATAGAAATACAAGTTTTTGTTATTTATATTAAATTTCTTTTAAGCATTAGATTCTAGATATGCGTATGTCTATTTATAAGATATAATTATAATAAAATTTGGAAATATTAAATTTTATAATTTTTAAAACATTCTTCAAGTTTTGTTTAATAGTGCATTTTGTTGTACAATAAAGTACATAATAATAATTGTGTTTGCTCGCAAGCGAAAAAATAAATCTACTTCAATTACATCGTACGGTACAAGAAAAAATAGTCGAGTAAATACGTGTTATCAAAGATTACTCAAAAAGTAGTCATCAGATATCGATCAAATTTAAATGGGACCACATGACATCAATGTTGTTTTAAGGCATTTAAAGAAAGACATAAAATAGATAAATAAAGTTGAGTTAAATTGCCTGATTCGCCTTTGAAAACGTAATCAAAATAAATAAAATGTAAATAAATCATCAATTGCAACTCCGATATCAGAAAAACAATTACGTAAAAAATGTATTAGGAAAATATTTTTTAGTTCATTTAATAACTTATGTAATATAGTAACTTAGTGAAATTTGTAATATGATTACATCATTTAGGGGAGTGATTTAAGAGATACCCTTAATATTTTCTCTGAAAATGGCTGATAGATGGAAAGGAATGGATGAGGAAGCGGGCAGGGAAGAAATTGTCAAAATCCCGGCGCACATGAGCCAATAAGCTAAATTGAAATACCTTCTCGATGTTATACGAGTCTTTCAGAGTAATTGGTTGACGGAGCTTGCAGGTTAGGGTTGCCACGGTCCCATTTATTTTAGAATTAAATGACAAAATAAATGTGATGTTTATATGAGAGCTACCTTTTTTTTGCTCTCTTTGATATGTTTTAGATAACTGATAAAAGCGTAAGTTATTTTCCTTTAGTTGTTTAAATGTATCAAAATAGTTTATTAATAAAATATTAAGAGTTAATAAAATATTATATTAAAATTTATTATTAGTCGTCAAAATTTAAAAATAAATAAATTTTGAGTGGGATCTTCATTTAAATAATATCATCGCAGTTTGCAGTATCTGTATAAAATGTCAAAAAATCCTCATCTCAGCCGATAGAAAACCGAACATTCAATTCGACTCTTGTCCCAAGTTGAATGAACTACCTGACATTAAAAATACGGGTCCGCTCTCAATAGCAAGGACAGTACTAGTCCGGCATTCATTCGCTAAGCGAACCTAAACACGTCTTTGAAGAACTCACTTAGTAAACGCTTCGAAAACTTGTAAAGGCAAACTTTATGCCATGTACTCTTATCTTTAACTCGATTACGTTCGAATATTGAGAGAGTTTGTGATAAGATTTATTTCGTTACTGATATGAAGATAATAAAGATAGAACAATAAAGGTACATAAACTTAAAAAAAATAAAATGTACATTTTTCGATCCTAGTGAAGTCAAGACAATAAAGATTGTTTGTTACTGATTTATAAAATTTTGGGTATAATTCACATACTATCAATGAGTAACTTCTACGATAATAGCGTAATAAGTTACCTAAACTTATGTGTCAAAAATAAGCAATTTATCTGGCTTTTTGTTTTCACTCCTTGCACAATAAATGATATTTTAAGCACAATTCCAAAAAAAAAGTCTAATTAAGTAAAATGTTCAAACTTATTCTCAATCGCTGTTTTTGTAGTTTTACCTAGATTTGGGTGCTTGCTTGTGTTTATTCTTATCGTGCTTAGATATTATGTAGCGCTTACGGCTCATTATTGGATTCCCACATTCTTCTACATAAATCAAGAGGCATTATTTTACGTGGGGAAAATTAGAGCAAGAGACCTAGCCCTGCGATAAGGATATTGCAGGCTAAATTCATCATTCAATCAACCAATTGCTATTGGAAGCCACTGATAATAGTAGGTAATAATACTTATTGAAAGTAGAGTAGGTCGTCTTTAAAGTTTTAACTTAAAAGTTACTTAGGTTAACAAAAACATATTGTAAAAAAAGAAACCTGTCACAGCCTATATAAACAAAATAAAGATTATATTACTACGAATAAAATGTGTTAAGTAAAAAATCTTTTTAAAAAGCCGACTTAAAAAAGGGAAACTACAATTACGTTTATTACCGGTATATGTTTTTTTTTAAAACAATAACTATCAGGATGACCAATTTTTTTTAAAGTAACGTCTTTTTAAGTTTTATTACATGTCTGTGTAGCGCTTAATATCTACTCGTATGTTTTTTTGATAGTAGGACCACCAAAGCAGTACCAAAATATTTAAAAAATAACGGAAGCTGTGAAAATAACGAAAATGCAAAAGAGAAATCTTAAAAAAAGTCACATAATTACATCACACACATACATGGTGTATTAGATTTTGAGAATTTTCTTCAATCAACACGAAATTCAACCATTATAAACTTTATTTCACAGGCATAATATTTCAAACAAAGATGACACTATGTAACAACTTGACGATTAGTATATTTCTAACATATCAAAGTAATGTAGAGATACACATATATTATCTTCCTTTTTTGTAGTCGGTAAGAATTAGCTTAATGTTTCAGTGTCCTCAAGTAATTTTCTCACGAAGAACAACATTTAATATTTACTGAAATTAATTAATAATTATTTCTATATAGTTTAATATTGTGTTAACATCGCATTTGTCTTTATCTTTTTATGCATTAATTGAACTATTGTTAACTAGCCCGTTGTCGCAGATTGTTTGCCCGTTGGCCTGCTTTGTTATGTATGTTACTATAAGCATAGTAACTAAGTAATAAATATATAGAACTATAACGATTGTTACGTACAATGAAGTTTTTATACATAAAGTGTTATAACAGCGAATAGCCTACAAAATAGAGGTAATTTCTTATAAGATGAAAATAATACGTTAATTCATCATTAAGTATGAGAAGGCGACAGATCCAAGGGGTGTGCATCGATGCATCGACGTGGTGATGGCGCAGTGATGTGTGGAGCTTTCACGTGCCGATGAGTATTAGCTTTTATCTATCGATGTAATTTTCATATCGATACACGACTTTTGTAGGCCTCTGTCCTAGGACTAGTTTTAGTAAGAAAAATTTGTTCAGGCGTTACCAATTAACCGAACTAAGTTTATACACACTGAAATCGTGTGAAGAAATTTCTGAAATCGTTCAAATCTATCTCTGGCTGACCCAAGAACTTCGTACTGCTATCGTTTTCTGCCAAATTTTCTGTTCAATGTTTTTAAATTTCTTTTTTTTATAAACAGTCTTGACAAAAATGTATACAAAGAAAAATAATTATCTAATTTGGTGCAAACGTTAGGAAGTTATTAGCGTATATGCTCTTCAGCGATACATTTTTATTTACATCCATTGTACTATTTACTATATCAACTTTTTTTAAGGAATTAATTATTTTAGAGGTCATCTTCAATTTACTATACTTTTTAATTACTAATATTCTTTAACAGATTAACTCTTTAATATTTATTTATTTATTTAAACTACATCAGTAACTTATTAATATATTTTCTTAGATAAACAGCATTTGACAACTCAGCAACAATGCCTTCGTAGATTTTTCCTGAATCCGTCACTTGATTAACTCCGATCGTAATTATTTCCCTGTCGCGAGGGATTTGTATAATCCTGATTGGGTGCGTATTGCGAGTCGATGGAGTGTGTCCGCACGTGCCCAGCGTTATGGCTTTTAGATGCTCTGTTAGATCTTGAGGCTGTGGGGTTTATTGAAATGATATGAGTTAGATTACGTATTTAATTATTATTAGTAGATGACGTAATAAAGCTTTAAGTGGTGTAACTGTTTTACAATTGTACAGTTTTTTAATAAAGTCATTTATTAGTAACCTTTTTTCTTTCGGTGGTAAAATGTCCTCTTTTAGTGTATATCGAAATATTGCTCCAAGACGACGCGTTAGCGCAGCAGTCACAGCACTGGCTGTTGCGCTGGCGGTCCAGGTTCGATCCCCGGTCACGACAAATATTCGTATTGGCCATATGAGATGAGATGTTTGTCGTGGTCTTGTCGTTTTTTGCTTGTGTATTGCGTGTGTTTCCGGACCCCCGACACAGAAGAAAATCCTACTGGGGGCCTTTGAGTGTGAAGCGTTTGTTTATTTATTTATTGATTCGAAGAACTTTTATTTGCTATTAGAACTGACTATTAACTAACTTGGGTTGTCTGGAAGGAATGGCTTAATAGCCATAAGTCCACCCATTGTACTTCACTGTCTGTAAATGTTTTTTTTAAATGTGTTTATTGTTTAAAATGTAGTTGTGGTGTACAATAAAGTATAAATAAATAAAATAAATAAAAATATTAACTACTACAAATATTGAAAGTAATTGATTAGGGTTTTCGTTGATTTTCGATTAGTAACTTTCGAGGTTAATTTAACTGAGGTAGGGCACAGCAGGAAATTTCCTGCTCAAGATATGGAGCAGCCCGACTGGGGTAGTGCCTCAACCTTATAGAAGATCACAGCTAAATAACTCTGATTTCAAGCAGTGTTGTATTCCTAATCCTCTTCCCTCTTCCTGGGAGTTAGCTCCTGGGGGGAACTGGCGATGGGGTCGGCAACGCGCTTGCGATGCTACTGGTATTGCAGACGTCTACAAGTTACGATAATCGCTTACCGTAGCCGGACGCTTGTTTTCCGATCTAGTTATACAGGGTGTCCCAGGAAAGACTGTCAAGCGGAAGTCCAGAGCTAGAACATCCCTTGGGGATTCCAAATCACCCCTATGTATATGATCCGATTTTTTATAGTTTAGGAGATATGATTTTTTTTCTAATTTTTCAATGTTTTTCGACCTTAGCGCTATTTTTGATCATAACTTCGTAAATAATTGAGATAAATGCCTGATTTTTTTTAAATAATTTAACTAAACCTTGGGTCCTAACTAATACATACACAAATAAACCCTAAAAGTAAAATCATGCGCTTAAACATAATAGAAGTACTTAAAAAAAGAAAAGTGCAAAAAAAAACATAACTTCGAAGATTAAAAAAAAAATAATAGCAACAAAATAATTTATTTAAAAGAATCTTAAAAACTTCCTTAGTTTATCTAGTTTCTACCATAAAAAATTCAGTAAGTTAACTTTATGGCATCATCCCCAAATTTCGGTTTAAATACGACAAGTCTGATATTTGAAAACTTAAGTTTAAAAAATTGTAATAAATTCGGTCGTGTTTACTGGGAGTATGGCTTTGAAAACAGATAAAAAACACTTCCTATCTGAATCTTTTGTATTCTAAGCAATAGTTAAACGTTATGATAGCCGCGCCAGTTGTTCGAAAAGTGACAAATATTCAAAAATTTTTAGAATTCCTAATGTGTGGGTAACACAAAAATAAAATCGTACATATTATGAGGATTACCGACAGCCCAGGAATGGTAGTTGTGAATGTTGAAAATCCCAGTTCGCTTAAAATGTGATTCGTCAGTCCATAAAATTGTTTTAAAAAAGTTTTCATTGACTGCTTGACGCCGCAACATTTCTTGGCAAAATCTAACCCGTCTGGGGTAATCTTCCGATTTCAATTGTTGGACTCTTTGAATGTGATATGGGTGATAGCCCTCACTCTGAAGTATGCGGTGTGTTACAGATTTTGTTATGGAGTGCGGAGTTTAATGGTTCTGACGCTTACACTGGGCTCTCTTTCTATTTCTTCAATAACTTCTTCTACCAATTCTGAGTCTCTTATTAGTGGCAGATGCCCTGTGATTGTTCCTGGTACTCTGCCTTCTCGATAGGCATCGCGAACTTGCAAGATAGTCCGATGATTAGGCCATCTTTCAGATGCACGATCACCTCTTCGTTCTACTTGTTCCTGAAACAACCCCGCAGCTTCCGCAGCATTCCCTCTTGAGTACCCGTAAAAGTAGTGCATTTGTTCATAGTTCTCACTTGTAAAATGGGCATTACAACGTCTTGTCATGATGAAGTAAACACCAGTTTTCACTTGCAACCAATAGATAAGTTTGCACTCAAAGTCCTTTGGGAAAGCCAATTCGTCGAGAGTTCCAATAATACGAGTCCAAATCGAAATGCAATCAAAGTCCGGTGTGAAAGCCAATTATTATAGCTTTAATGTGTAACTATCAGAGAAGAGGAATCGCTATCGTACTGTAAGCACAAGGGTAAGCAGACGACTAGCAGAGCAGTGTGACGTATTCAGTTCCTATCATCACCACTAGTCACGGATTGCCCCTATCTCACTCTAACATTAGTTCATTGACTCTATTTGTCACTTTCCAAACAAGTGGCGCGGCTATCATACCGTTTAACTATTGTTTTTTACCTGTTTTCAAAGCCATACTCCCAGTAAACACGACCGAATTTATTACAATTTTTTAAACTTAAGTTTTCAAATATCAGACTTGTCGTATTTAAACCAAAATTTGGGGATGATGCCATAAAGTTAACTTACTGAATTTTTTATGGTAGAAACTAGATAAACTAAGGAAGTTTTTAAGATTCTTTTAAATAAATTATTTTGTTGCTATTATTATTTTTTTAATCTTCGAAGTTATGTTTTTTTTTGGCACTTTTCTTTTTTTAAGTACTTCTATTATGTTTAAGCGCATGATTTTACTTTTAGGGTTTATTTGTGTATGTATTAGTTAGGACCCAAGGTTTAGCTAAATTATTTTAAAAAATCAGCCATTTATCTCAATTATTTACGAAGTTATGATCAAAAATAGCGCTAAGGCCGAAAAACATTGAAAAATTAGAAAAAAAATCATATCTCCTAAACTATAAAAAATCGGATCATATACATAGGGGTGATTTGGAATCCCCAAGGGATGTTCTAGCTCTGGACTTCCGCTTGACAGTCTTTCCTGGGACACCCTGTATATAAAAAAATTAAGCCTAGAGTAGTCTAGTTTAGAAGAATATGTTTCATAAATATGTTTCATACACTAGTTGTACCCGCTATTTTGTTGCTGAGTCTCAAGTTTAACAAGCTGCTGGATTTCTTCGTACTTCGTACATTTCTAGGTTTTAGATACTTAGCTATAACAACTTTATATAATCATGTTTTTGGATTAAGTATGGAGAGCAGAGTGTCTTCAAAATCCATTTTTTTAAATTTCTATCTGCAAACTTTAACCTTTATGCATGTTAGTATCAATATTTTGTTCTTGTATTTAGTACTTGTAAAACATGTTTATTTATAGAATATATATTTATGCATTTTTAACGCAACAACTAGCAAAGCCGGACCAAATTAAAAATTCACCAAGCAAAAGGGAATTAAAGTTAGCAGCCGGGCTGGGGGAGGCTGATAACGCGACAATAGGAATTTGCCGTTCGCGCGACTACTGCCCGCTCTTTAACCCAATTACCTCTTACTTTCTTATTCGATGTAGATTATTACTGGATAATTTTAGAAGACTACAGTATTATTACAAGCTTATAATTTAGAAACACGTAAATATTACAACAATTGATAGGCGATTCTTGCAAAAAGAGCTTTAAAAAATTAGAACAATGAGTCTTTGTAGTTTTATTTTTTACTCGTAAAAAACCTACCTGGAACATATACAATATAGGTACATGTTACATGTTTTTTTCGCAGTTTTATTATTATTGACAAATCTTTAATAGGATATGAGCTTATGACATCGTAGAAATCGATAAGACGAGCTATTTCCGCAAAATACCAATATAGAGACACAACTTACATTTTTTTTAATCGCCATTCTAGATATTTTGTTTTAACAATGAAACCCGTTACCAGTCGGAACTAAAAGTCGATAATTGTGAACTGAAAGCCATTGTCGAAATAGATTCATCTTAAATCAATTTAGAATTAGCAGCCTTCGACGTAATGGATAAAACGTTACGTTTGAATTTGAAAAATATATGAATGAAAAATATATACAGTTATAGCCCAGACAGTTGGTATCTTCTGATTGAAAACAAATACACAATATCAAAGGAGATTATTTTACATGGAATAGATTTAGAGCACAATGTTTGTGCAGAGGTTTATAATAACACAAAAGACTGATAACTCTTCGAGGTACGACAAAGATATTCACAAAGACCAACACTCAAACATACATAAATAAAAAAATTGGATTGTCTGTTTGTAATGTTAAAATAACCGCTTTTTACTAAATTCATATGTATGTTATACGGTACATGTACCAAAATAACATTTTTTGAATTGTTGTCTGTCTCTCTGTTTGTTCCAGCTAATCTCTGAAACGGCTAGACCGATTTTGACGGGACTTTCACTGGTAGATAGCTGATGTGATAAGGAGTAATTTAGACTACTTTTATTTCAGATTTTTTTATTTTTTAACTCTGCGAACTGAACAATAACTATTTAGTTAAATTCCACGCGGACGAAATCGCGCGCATAGCTGTTACTAATATTATACATATTTACATTATTTTTTTCTTTGATTAATTAAATATAAATATTGAACCATATATGAAACCAAACAAGAACAAGATCTTTTGTGGCCATTGCACTGTCAGAAAACAAAATCTCACCAGACTTGGTATTAGCTTGTTAAAATGAATACAGATGATATAATTCTAAATATCACTTGCAATTTATCACAAGATCGAATATTCTGAAGAGCAATTGAAAAAATCCTTCGTATAAAGGGATTGAGTCAAAAATGCTTCTTAAGAAAAAAAAACACATGGACATTAGTCCGTACAGCTACTGGGGATGGGGTAAAGCAAAGTAGTCTTTTAGAGAATTGCAAATGCTCACAGAAAAGCTTGTTATCCATTGTTATTTATAATTAAAACGTCGGAATCTATCCATAACCCCTTCTTATGAGGCTCAAGAAAAATGCATTTAAAGAGTTTTTGGTTTCTGTCCCCGGAAATACATTTCCATCAATTAAATTCCATACAAACACGACAATAGTATATTTTATGTAATTGCCAATACTTAAAATAATTAAATATTATGACCCAAAAAATATTTTTGCAGACTGTAATATGATGAAAAAAAGAAAAATATTTGCATCTAAAAAAAATAAACCACTTAAACCAGCAAATGATCTAGTTTTTGCTATTAGTTAATATTGAAATTTGCGATAAATAACTGTGAGTACAATACTAATAGCGAGCAATTTATTTGAGTAGCTGAAGCTCTCGATAGCCTTACAACATTTTGTAATTGAATCTTTTTAATAAAAGTCAAAGGAAATTAATTAATAGTCAAGTGGCCCGGCGACCAGTAAAATGTTTTCTCATTAACGTCTCCACTAAGATTATTTCGCCATAAGCCCCCACCGCATTACTAATCACCGCTTCAAACACTCCGCGCCCCCTGGCCGTCGAGCACACTAACCCTCCCTCGCTGGCCGAATTGAAAACGTATAGCTTCACACACGGAAATCACTGTATCAAAGGCGGGTAGGTAGTCGTAAACAAGCCAAGATTTATATAAATTTGGTACGCAAGGGCGTAAGAATAGAAAATAATTATAATGACAATCAATATACCTTATATGTTTTAATTTTTTTCATAATTTTGTCGCACTCACTTACCACGTATATTTTGGAAGGAATTAATGAAATTATCATTGGAACAAAAGATCGTAAAGTGCCACAAAGCCTTTCTACAAAATAGTGCCGCATGTCGTTATGTCTCGCTGATTTTGTAAATACTCGGCTTTTCCCTAGGTAAAGTGAAGTCCAATAGACATTTTCCGATGCTCAATTTTCATTCGTTTTGCAGAGGCAGCTAACTGAATTACACGAACTATTTGCAATCGAAACTACGTACAAACGTTCAATAAAAGTGAACGGGGCGCTCGGAAACATTTTCTTTCGTTTGTTTCCTTTCACATTATCGTAGAAGGGGATGAGGCGGGTCTGACTGGACGTACGGGCTTCGCATTTAAAAGCGATATAAAAAAACTTGGGCCTTTATTTCGCAGGATGACCTAAGTGGCCGGCCGGGGCGTACAAAAACCCCTCTTGGACTTACCTGTATTTTTCCACTTATTTATCCAACGTTTTTTTTATATAGCCGGCATTTGTTAGTGCCCGTTTTGTCTGTTTGGGAAGATCTTGTTTTTTAACGAGTACTTAGGGTCTAATTAAAAGGAAAGCTCCGCACGGACATTCGAGGCCTTTTGATGCCCACTGTTATTACTTTGCGTATATGAATTTAATTCGCTTGGATGGAGTTTTGAGTGGTGACTGACGGCTTTTTATTTATAATTTGAGAAACGTTATTGAACCGAGTGGTTATTTCAAGTAGATATGATCTAATCCTATTATTGAATTTTAATTGACCAGGTTTTTAAGAATGTATTTTTAATTATCTTTATCATTATTAATTTTTAATACTTTAATATAATTATATAATTTATAATATTACTCATAGTTGTGGCGGGTGAAAAAGCATTATTGCTATGTTTTATCAAATCGGACCTTTAAATTTTAAGAAATCCAAAAGTGCTAAAAAACATTCAAAATATACTCGATTTATTAAAAATATTCATCTTAATCAAAGCTCAGTAAGTCAGTAAAGTAATGCTTTGTACAATAAAGGCCGTCAGTTGAGAAGTAGGAAATGAGTTGGTGAGTAAAGATTCACCTAGTCCTACTTTCTTCTGGTTTTTTTTCACCTACCCACAAAAATTCGGAATATTAACACGAAAAAAAAAACGAATGTGCTTTAGACTATACGACTGAAGTAAAACTTTCTTAACAATAGGCCTGCACAATAGAACTGTACTATGTCTTAGATATATGAAATATAATTGGCTATGAGAGAAAGAGATAAAAAATGTGTGCTTGTACCTCTTTCTCTTGTTCCGTTCGCTTCATCCGATCACAGTTTTCGTAACGCTTTCGTCATGCATTCACCAGCTTACTCATATTATACAAATACTATATATACGAACAGCTACTTGCATTTGTATGAAATAGGTATATATTATATTTCATACAAATGCAAGTAGCTGTTTGTATCTGTCTAATAAAGTTATTTAAATACATCTAACATATTGAATCACAGTGCTATAGCGTAGCGTATCTAATTTTTTTCGTTCAAACGAGTACCACGAGCCTTTGGATTCGGATGTTTAAAGCATTCTACAAATAAAGGCATTTACGAGTGAACAATATTCACACCACAAAATTACATTTATGTACATAATTGTTCAAATAAAATTTTATTGTCATTAAAATGTCATACGTAAGTTAAACATCACATCATACGTGTCGTTGTAATCTTAAAAACTTCAACGAGGAGAGTTCAAGGCTGCAGCGTTCAGCTGGGTGGTAATGCAGTGTCCCGGACAAGGTCGATGCGTGTGCGTACATCTACACGCCACGTTAGCGGTTTTTAATTAAACTAACTAATACATCATTTAACTCCTAAGACTATAGATATGCTATGGGAATTTCTAGTACTTAATAGCTTAAAATAGAAAAAATAAAAATAATAATGATGATATTAGAATAATTATTTCTCTCTTATTTATAGGTACGATAATAGGGAGTAACAACAGTAGCTGTAAATAAACGCCGAGGAATTTTTACGAAATTATTGAATTAAATGAGATTTACAAAGTTTTGCTAGTTAAAAAAACATTATTTCAATAAATGAATTTTTGCAATTTTTAGCAATTTTGCCGGAATTCACTCAAAATTGGGAGGATCCAAAATTATGGAAAAAAATATAGGTATGGTCAGAGGTACAGAGCATTTTTTGCGGGTCTACGTGATCGAAATGTTAATAGAGTGTAGAACGAAAAAAAAAATACAAATAAACACAATCTCCCTTCTAAGGTTAATGTGGTCATCAAAGCAGAAATAAATATTTGGAAAGTAATAAAGCGAACGTCGAGTTCGTAATGAGGAAAGCACAATTTCCAAGACATTGAGAGTAACTTAAGTCCCATCGACAGTAAACGTCAAACGGAGAATGACTTGGCTTGCGCGTGAGTTGACTTTTGGCCCGACGCCATTACGACTTTAATTTCAAATATGACAGATGGCGTAATAAAATTTATTTATTTTAAATCATACACGAAATAACCCGCCGTAATGAGAATGTATATGTCCTGCATTATAGGTGGAGTGTCGGACCATTCGATCTGAGATAGTCCTTGATTTACAACTCGACATTTGAGCGCACTAAATCATTTTTGTATAGGACTCGAGAAACTATTAACTATTATTATTGTTGGCGAACTACGGAGGCCTTTGTGCGGGCAGACCGTCACAGAGATAGATGAGTTTTTATTTTATTTTATACCGAGACCTTGTCTGACGGATAAGCAGTCTGTGATTAATTTGATTTCAAAAATTAAACCGTTTAAATAGTATGAAAAAATATATTGGAGATTAGACTATAATTTAATTAGAGTTTAATTGAGAAAATCATCACATTTCATATACTAAACAATTTAAATAGATATATTTAAGTTATTTAAATTAAACTATTAGCAGTTAAGTCCTAAGAGTTTATTTTATGAAGGGATATTCTCAGCAATTAGGTATATGCACTATATCGTAAAGTTGACAACTACAAAATGTCGGTGTAATACGAAGCTAGCAATTACTTCTTATGAAACTTTTAACAACATTAAACTTCTAACAATTTTTTATGAACTTGATTTGTGACTTAAACTTAAAATTCAGTACTTCATTGATATAATTTTTATACACGTTTAAAAAACGTTTCTGCCAAGGCACTTCATAAAATACCGGCTAACGCAGTTTTCTGGTAACTTAAATAACAAATTATTCCTATAATAAATAAATGAAGTCAACATACATATCCACACCTTCACAAAATTATGGGCATAGCATATTGGTTTTTTTTCTTCGGGTTATTATTTACGACGTCTATTAATTTTAAAGCAGTTTCTCACACTGTCAAACGTCTGTGCCAAATGTTTGCGTGAGATTGGATATGATGTGAATTTTTTGTGCCGACTATAACAATAAAAATGAATGGTTGGAATTTCGGATACCAATATGAGTCAATGTTTTAGGGTCGTTGGAACAAAAGGAATAAGTATAGACTCTAGGAGCCACGCTGTCTGGCGTTTTCGTGTGAGGTCCGCTGATCGATTATGACCTCCCTTTTTTGGTTGAAATTTTTGGAGAACTTTTAGATTAATATCAAATAATAAAGGATTTAAATTGTATTTATTGATTAAATTGTCATGTTGGTCATAATAGATTTATTTTTAATGATTATTTCTGTGAGGCTTACTGCGTTATATAGACATATTTAAGGCCGTCGCGCCGATTTTATTCTACATATAATAAAAAGGAATAGTGACATAATGATATGAAAGCAAGAACAATGGGTGGTAAGTTTGCACGTGTAATTACGTCGGACGTTGACCCTGCGACAACAAAACAAAACGACAATGAACCGAGCGCGGTAATGACTCCTAATGCGAGAGTGATGTGAATTAATAGAAATATATTTAAATGGTAAAAAAAAAAATGGAAAATTAATGTTATATCTAAAAAATATTTGTGTTATTAATTAATCTTGTACATATCTTTGATATTTTGTATTTTTTCCATGTAATGTACACACGAGTAGATAGTAGGTATTGCAGAAAACTTTAATGGACTTACCTACTTTGTAAAACTTCGTCTTAATTCTGTAGAAAGTTGAGATAGTTTTACACGAGTAGGTATATCAACTAATGTAATTTCTGTAAAAGACACCTAAAGTAAAGTCCACTCATAAATAAAAGTAACACATTAATAATAACCATTTCATTACTTAATAAATATGAGTCGTGTAAAACATTTTATTACCAATAATTTACAACTCCGCGTCGTTGAATGTAAAAATGAAATTAAAACAAACCATTAAAGCATTTTATACGAGATTCCCTAACAAGGACGCTTCCCTTAACCGGATCGGGAGCACACCTGGGTACTCGAAATTTGCCCTAAAAGGTCTCAAACGACAAACCTATCTGTTATTGTACAGTCCTAAGTCGAATTATTACCGATTAAATTGTCACTGTAATTAAATGAAAATAAGATTCTATTTTGATTGACAGCGTTCGAGCCTGTTGGTAACGATTGGACATAAGTCGTTCCGGAAGCAAGGCGAGTCGAGATGGTAGATTTTAAAAATGGAACGTTTGATTTGCATTTGAATAAGAGCCCCCGGCGACCCAGGTGCGCGGTACAGTCCTGAACCAAAAACTTTTTGATATATTTTTTTTAAAGGGAGCTAGCAAAAATTAATATGAATGACCATTTGTGATTGACGGTGTTCGTGGTCCAATATGATTAGCATACGAATTAAACTTGGTTGCGGATATTTAAATCCAGGTTCGTGAAACTTTTAGATTTGTGTTATATGTTTAATATATCCATATTGAAATCCGCCAACCCGCATTGGTGCAGCGTGGTGGATTAAGCTCTGATCCTTCTCCTACATGGGGAAAGAGGCCTATACCCAGTAGTGGGAAATTACAGGCTGAAGCGTATCGAAACATATTTAATAAAAGGAAGAACAAAATGTATCTGTCATAACTATATTTTACACGTTCATGTTTTTGTTGCACGTTTGTAAGTCAGTTGAAAGTTATTATATTAAAATTAGTTGAATGTATAAATAAATAAATAATAGATATTATTTAATTGAGATCTATCGAATACCATTCTAATACACTAGTTAATTTTTTAGTCAAGTTATTATTAATGTAAGCAGTAAAGTAAATTGTTTAATAATTTTAAGCTATTTTCTCTAAGAGTGTACGTGTATTCATTAGATAGGTTAGTTCGACGTGATTTTACACAGTTGACAATAAATAAAACGCAGTTATTATAATATGAGTAGATTCTATATGTTTGTGTTTTTTATATGTATTTATAAAATAAAAACCTTTAATGAAATATGAATATTCTGAAATACTATTTAAAGATCTGAAAAAAAAACCTTTTTAAAAATACCAGTGCCAGAGTCAAATAATAATTAATTATTCTCTATTAAAATTAATAAAAAAATGATATGTAGGTCAATACTAAAAAACACAAACAAAAAATACTATTCATAAAATTAACTTTATTTTTGAAAGTTTTCCATTCACAAATGTAATCCGAATCAAACATATCGATTTACTTACAAAAATTGAGCAGGCAGACTTGGGAACTTAATAAGAAAACATCTACTACATTCTTTACAGCGTGTTTAAGGCAACCGACCGCCTTGTTCGTTCATTGTTTGAGTTTTATTATCATCACGAACAAAGAGTGCGTAAACGGTAGCATTATCGGGCCTTGTGATCATTTTTATTCTATATTTTTACCTTTTTTTTTAGAATATCGAGATGCGGTTCCGTGATATGAGGTTTCTGATTGCGTAACCTTTGTATACGTGATTTATGCTTGAGGTTTTGTTTTTAAGATTCAATTTTTGTCAATTATATTTAAAAGCGATGTTGATCATGTTTATTGCTGTTCATTTTGAGTTTTGATAAAATTTCGCATATCTATAGAACATTTTTATTTAAAAGTATTGGTCTTTTATAAAATACTAGCTGACCCCGCGACGTTGTTTTGCCATATATGTGATTAGACCCCCCTAATCCCCCCCTTATAACTTACCCGATATGCACAAAAATTTAAAAAAAAAAACGGTCCATCCGTTTCAGAGGAGTATCTTAACTAACATTATGACACCAGAATTTTATATATAAGATAATTGTTATTTATTGCTATATTTATTACTGATATACACTTGAATATCACGATTTTATTTAAGAAAAATAGTAGTAGTGTATGTTCATATCAATTGTAATTGAATAAGCTAGAAAAGGGGAAAATATGGTGGTTACTATGTTCAATGTACACCTATAGTAGCTATTTCATGCCGTTTTTGTGAGTATGTTGTACTGTCGTAGTCGAGCCAGGCGTAAACGAGCTTTACTTATGTAAATATATGGTGCTTACTCTCTACAACACTAGGTAGTGTCGAAAAAATTTACCTTTAATTTTTTTTTAAACCGGTGTGTCGTAATATAACTACAGTTATTAGTTACTACTATTTTTTCGCATTATAAGGAAAATCTTAAAAATTTGTTGTCTGTTGATGCAGTAGTAGGTAAGCGATTATACAGCAAGGAACGGTACTGATCTAATTTGGTTATCTAAGCCACGAATGATATAATGATTCTTATTTTTTTATTTTTTATTTCTTATGAATTTCTTAGCATGACATAAAATATGTAAACAACATTCTATAGCCAGAGACTTCCTCGTCCAATTCTATAAAAAATGTCTTATGACTTTAATGTTGTACTAACATTGCACTACAGAGAGAAAGATTTAAAGTTTAATTTGCTATGAGAAGTCATTGCAAGTTGACGGCTGTGACTATAGCTACTGGTAGTATATCTTGATTTTTTCTCGCAATTTCTAGATCTTAGTAGAGTTTGTAATAATAATGCGTATTGACTGTTGCATTAATTGACTGTTTAACGACTACCTACGTTGTATTACTTGTGATGTTATTGAAGCCGGTTTCTTTCGTTACGAGTAAACATAATTATTTGTAATATCGCATTTTATATGTATACAATATATCGCATTTTATATGTATGCAGCCCTGAATTGAACAAGTATCTCTATCCTAATGATACTGAGCCCGAGTAGAATCCTGTGAGTAAGATAGCCCAATCTAAAATCTATATTGACAGCGGAAACAAGGTCGATAATGCATTTGTGATACTCCTGGAGTTACAGGCGTCCATTACTACATAGTATAAAACAAAGTCGCTTTCTCTGTCCCTATATCCCTATGTATGCTTAAATCTACCGTCGCCCATGGACATCTGCAATACAAGAGGAGTTGCAGGTGCGTTGCCGGCCTTTAGGAAAAAGATGCCTATACACTCAACGCTTGAAAACTCCCAAATTATAGCGCTCGGGGAAAACCTCAGGAGGAAGGTCATTTCACAGCTTGCATGTACGCGGAAAGAATACGCGTGAAGCTCACACATTGGTCGCAAACCATGCATCCAAATGGTGTGGATGGAACTTAGTCCTTCGGCGAAGGGTACGATCGTAAAAACGTGACGGCGACACCATATCAAATAGTTCGTCACAACACTCACCGTTGTACAGACGGTAAAAAACACACATAGAGCCAACGTCTCTCCTTATGCTTAAAGGTTCTAAACCGTCCGTGAGTTTGGGATCGTCGACAATGCGTATTGCCCGGCGTTGGATGGAGTCAAATGGGTGGAGTTATTATTGAGGGGTACCTGCCCAAAGGTGCGAGCAATACTCCACATAGGGACGGACCTGAGCCTTATAGAGCAGTAGTCGATGTCCCGATGTGAAGTACCGGCCCGCCTTGTTCAGAACCCCGAGCTTTTTTGCGCGCAAACTTGTATCTTCGAGGGGTTAAATTGGACGTGGTTGCGTCTACCCCATTCGGAGACTTGCTCCAAGGAAGTCTCGATTTCGGACACAAGTTGTAATCTCCTCTCTTCCACTTTCACTCGAAGGATATTAGCTCAGCCAGTGTAGAATGTATCACACGTACTGTCATCTGCATAGCAACGGGTATTGCTGGTTTGCAGCATATCGTCAATATGCAGAGTAAACAGCGTGGGTGAGAGCACTGAGCCTTGAGGAACTCCAGCGTTAATAGGCAAGGTTTCCGAGCATACTCCGTCAACAGCGACCATGACGCTACGCCCATTAAGAAAACTGGTTAGCCAATTGCATAGTCCTTCGGGGATCTACCGTATGATGGTAGCTTCGCTAAAGGAGCTTTATGCCAGACCCGATCAAAGGCCTTCGCGATATCCAGGCTGACTGTCATAGCTTCCCCCTTGCTTACTGCAGTGACATAACAATGACAATGTTTTTTATTCTCTAATAACAATAGCTTTTTCTTAATAGGGAAGTAAAATAAAACATTTAAGACCACAAAGCTATTATTTAAAAATAAATTTAGTATTAGTTCAGTAGCTCAATATATATATAATACGTGTTGCTAAAAATCATCGTAGTGTAATGGTGGTCTTAGAATAACAAACGCACAAACTTGTTACCGACGCGCCGCGAGCCGTGAACGCCGCTCAACTATTGACCTCGTTAGTTCGAACAAAACGCCACCACTACGTAAAACAACCGCGCCACTCGACGTTCGCCTTTTCCTCTCAAAAATAACTCATCTCGGCTTTTCACGAGGTATCATTAAGCTTCACCCGCGCTCGCTCTTGTCTTCGCTCCCGCGCCCGCTCCGCTCGCCGCGTAATGACGCGCCACTCAACGCAAGGTTGTTTTTTACCTCATTAACAAAATGCTTTGCGATTAATGTTTGCGGCGCGATTACGTTGAGTATTGCCGCATTGTGAGGTGGGGATGAAGCTCGCGTTATCATTTTCAATGACGTCGAGAAATTGAAGTTCGTCGAATGATTTCCATGATTTATTTGATTATTCCCGAGACACACGCTCAGTTTTTTAAATTTATTTTTACAGATTTATGATCGGTGTGATGAGTTAATAATTAACAATTTTCTGATCTCATTTGAAAAATAAATATTTGGCTGATTTTATTTTTAGAAGACTGGTTTATATTTTGCAATCGCTCACATTAAATAACACACCATAGTACTTGATGTAGATATTGCATTTAAAAGACACATTCGTAGATAACTATTATTACCACTAACAGTCGAAACACTTGGACCTTAGAGTATCAGTGCTTTAAGTTTTAACTATAACTAGCGAGATGTTAAAATGTTTAGTTTCACTTTGAAATTCCAATTAGTGCATTCAACATCACAAATTGTGAATAACATAAGTAGAAAATATAGACACACCAAAATTTATTCATTATTAAGTAACTTAAATATACAGTAACCAAACGCGTCCTATATCTTTATCCACCATAAACGACAAATAATTTGAAAGTATTGCAAATGCGTACAACACAAAACAAGTCAAGAACAACAAAATACCTCTTAAAACTTACACTGTTTTTCGAGTATACAAGAAAGAGATAGAGAATCTTAATCAAATACATTAATGCCATATTAAAATTCACGGCAAAAATGTTCTCTCGACCGAAAATAAGCGCACATAATGAAGAGTCCTTATTATGGGGAAAATATTTCTTTCAAGAAAATGTGTGGACAATAATTTTTGATTTTCCTCAGCCCTCCAGCGCGACCTCCGTTCTTTTAATTACTGCGGCCGGGAGCCTCGAGAAAATATTTAGCCACGTCCGCACCAGCCTCCGTAATTACTAATGAGCTTATATTTTCTGATATTCTTGCATAGAAACTGCAGAAACGTTAATAGAATATAATATGTATAAACGTCGAATACTACGTGCTGTACTACTATTGTTAGTACTCAGACTGTAAAATCTCGTTACTTATTAAACTAGAACGTTATTGTTATCATATGAAGCTATTTAAAAACTAGGTTTAGATTTTGTTGACTTTAATGTGATTATAAATTACAACCTTACTTATTAATATGAAACTACTACGCCAAGAGATAAGTTATTCGACTTTCGAGTTTCCAGTTAAATAAAAAAATATGCGTATTCCATAACTTCCGCTCCGAAATACATTTTAATAGATTTTTTTTTTGCAAAAAAAGTAGGCTGTCTTCGTCGGGATGGCGACGGAAAAATAAGAGGAAGTACTCCGGAGCAAATTAGTGAGCGCCTTCCGCAATCAGACTGGACCCGTGCCTATTACTGAGCCCACATTGTATTATTATTTTTTCATCTGCCTAACATTACAACTTTGCATAAATTTGGTTTTGTTGCGATTTTTTGAGACGCGTGAAGATTATTATTTTCTATAGAATATCTTTGATGTCGTTTGGTTATTCCGTTATTACCTATTTTTGTAAATACAAAACGCTGAAAATGTCGAACTCTTACTTCATACTAAACTTGCCATTATAGCAAATAATCATAATTCGAAAGCATTTAACGCGATTAGTCGTTCGCGGGAGCACAACTCATTGGTCGAGGCTCTCCACATTAATTTCATAGCAATTAATATATACGAGCAATTCGACAATTAATTGGTGCAAAAAGAGCCGGGAGCCGTTTTGGAATCGCAACGGAATCGCGGCGGGATCGCAGTAAATCACATTCGCACAATGCCGGCAGGTGGCGGCGGCGGCGGCGATAATGCGCGCGTTTAATTACGCGGAATAATTAGTGAACGGAATATTTTCCGGGCCCTAACTATCTCCGCCGTCTTCCGGCGATAACTAGGCGGTAATTGCGGATTAACCTCTCATTCAGAATTTAATAGGTGCTCCACGGAAGCACTACGACGCCCGACCCCAATAACACTATTTGTTTAGTGACGTCGAAGTAATCGTTCTGCAAAATATCGTATTATCGGCCGATACACATAGTATCCTTATAATTGGACGTCATCCGCGCGCAGACTTTTTAATTGCAATTTATCAAAATGAATGTAGCTGCGATTTTCAATAGGTATCGAGAAAATTTAATATCGGAGAGTGGGAGCTGTAAATTTCCAATATTTTAAATTCAGCCACGCTCGGCACCCAGTGGCGATTGTTTTAGATCGCGTCTCGCGGGAGGATTCTCGCAATATTGCAGAAGTCACGGCACGTGCTGCCGATGTAATTTGCGCTTTATGGCACGTGAATAATTCGCGATAATCCCGATCCGGCGCCCTCCGCGCCCTCCCGGCCCATCGCGTAACTACGACGACGTTTGATCTCCGTAATAGAAGATGAAAAATAATAATATAAGCGCATTTGTCGCTCACCTGCGACAATTCGTCCGAAGTGTAGTTATTGCCGACCCCGGGGGGTGGCTAGTTGAGCGTGAACTTTTGATATCGGCGCGAAATATTAATTTCTCAGCGCCAATAAACAGCCGAGCGTACGTAATGCTGGCAAATTAAGCTGAGTGCCTTTAATAATATTTTGTAGGAAATTTTAATTATGGAGCGCCAAACGATATTACCTCGTAGAGGTGTCGATAGAAATATTTTGAGAGCTAATTAATTTTTGTTATTAAAACGCGGACAATGGCAGCATATTATAATAGAATAATACATTATTAATATTTACTGAATTACTAGTATTTTCAAACAAGTTAGCCCCTCTAACGCCTAGCTACTTCATTGCATAATTAATTTGCGGTTCAATTAATCCTATTTATTACTATAAATGCAAGTTTGTGAGGATGGACGAATGGGTGTATTTAACTCTTTATTGTAATGAAATTTCATACGTAGACACCTTCAAATCAAGAATAACACATAGGCTGCCTTTTATCCCGACATTTCCACGGGATGGTAAATTTCGTGAAAGAAACCGTGAGGCGCAGTTAGTATTATAATAATTGTGTTTGTTCGCAAACGAAAAAAAAAAACGACTTAAAATACATAGACAAGTAATAAATACAACGCAAGTTGACGCAAAAAAAATTAACACACGTATTAGTCGTCCCCCCTCGATTTCTCTAGGATTCCATCATCAGATCTTGATTTCCTTATCATGGGATATCCCTTGGGATATTTCCTTTCCAAAAAATAAAGAATTATCAAAATCTGCTCATAAACGACGAATTTATCCCCAAACATACATAAAAAAGTAATATAAATATACGGTCGAATTGTGTAACCTCCTCCTTTTTTGAAGTCGGTTTATAAAACAAGATATCTTTTTTAAAATAGTCTTCTTCGAAAGAAAAAAAACATAAAAATTCCTATTTGGGCAAACATATCAAAAGTCCATAGGTCCGACATGACAGATATTAACCAAATAGATTTAAACGTTTAAAAAAGCAGTACCATCTAAAATCAATTTGGAGCATGTATTGGAGCAATTACCAATATTACTTGGCGGAGCGCGCCAGATGGCGCTAGGGTGATCATTCAAAAATCACTGCACATTGTTCTGAGCGCAACTAATTGCGGGGAAAGTGGGGTTGGATGGACTCTGACTAAATAATTTTCTAATAGAACAGCGTACACGCTTTAGTTCATTGTTTTGATGTAAAATCGAGGTATGTTTATTAAAGTACCTTATAGAAATTATTATTATCTGCATTTCTTACATTTCGAATTGATTTCTTAAACAGCAACGATTTTTTTATAATTATTCTATCTCTAGTAATGGTGGTTGTGGTGCGTGTGCCGTGTTGGCGCCTACACACCGGCGGTTTGCGGATTCGATTCCCGCTCGGGATGAATATTTGTATTTACAAATATTTCTTTCCGGTTTGAATGTCTGTCCTTAGGCGTCGGTCGTCCCATCGTACCTCGGAGAGCACGTTAAGCTATCGGTCCCGGTAGTTATCACAAATACCTGATAGCGATCGTTACTTATAGTAGGGTATATGTATCCGCCAACTCGCAGTGGTGCACGCACGGAGAAAGAGGCCTATGCCCAGCAGGATATTACAGGGTGAATCGTATCGTATCATATTTGGTAATACTATTTTTATTACCTATAAATAATTTTAAATTTATAACATTAACCGACGAGAAATTTATGAAAATCTAAAAGGAGCTTATGAATTAAGTGGTCAGGCAAATTGTATATGATAGTCTGTAATTTGTGAGGTGAAATAAAAATAAATTTTACTTTACCGATTTCGAGATTGTAATAAAACACACAATTTGTCTATGATTATTTTATTGAAAAATATTTTTATAATTATTTCAAGAAGAAGTGTTTACAAATTATGAGGTATTAATGTTATATTTTCTCTTCATTACAGATTATGGTGAATGACAAAAAACGACGTAAGTCATATAAATTAAGTTTACTTATTATAATATTTATATATAAAATGTGCAATTTGTATATGAAAACTAGCAATATGTATATAATTTTGTAGTTATGACTTACATGTCTGTATGAGATATATAAACTAAATAATAACATTTTTTTCGTATTTAAAGATTTATTTATTCTTAGAGTTTTATGTTTTATTAAATAGTAGGTAATAGCGATTGTTAGTCTTTTGTTTAAAACATAAGCTGTACAAATAATATCAATTAGGTATAGTCAAAATAGCTAGATAACCTTTTTTTATTTAAGTAGTATTTATAGTATTAATAGTTAGTATTTATAGTATATAATAGTTTTATTTAAGTAATAATAATAAAATAAATATATGTGTAATGAAAAGTGATGACTGCTTTTTATGTTGCATGATACATTAATATTGCAAATTTTGCATTATTGTTATTATTTCAGGTTTTCATTATTAGTTGCTCACGTTAGTTGTTTTCAGTTCTGTTTTTATAGTTAGTAGTATAATTGTTTTTTATACTCTCGTCATCTACTTACCATAAAATGTTGCTAATGATTTCTTAAAGACAGGGTTGAACACTATAATTGACCGACCGCCATTGAGCTCTGTTAAGTTTGTATGTATATTGTATTTTTCTGTCATTTTTTTAATGTGCAAGAAAATAAATGAATAAATAAACAAATGAAATGTTAAACAAGAATAGATATCACATAGGAGTTGTCTCATTAACTTAAGGACCAGTTAAAATGGCCCGTGACGGTTCAATACCGTCATCCTCAATTGAATGATTCAATTTGAATCGTTGAATCAATGTCCTATTTCCTGTGAATCAGATTCATTTCCTTTTTACCCGCTGCTGTTCATTTGTCAATATATTTCGGTGATGGAGAGACCTTTAATTTGTCGATTGGTTTTAATAACATCGAGTGTTATCTGAATTATAGGATTTAATTTTTGTCGAGAGCTGTAATTGTTGCAGTTTTATTTTTTTAACGAACATAATAACAATTTCGTTTACAATCACGCTTTACTTTAGTCTTTTATGATAAATAAATAAAATTAATTTTATAATTATGTTACGAAATTACTGTCATGTACTTATTAATTAGTGAAATTATTATATGCTTAGTAACTGGTGATAGTTTTATCACATAACATTGTATATTTCGCAAATTCAATTACAAATTACAGATAAAATTTAATGAATACTTACAAAATTTTGTTTTTGTTGCAACAATAATAGGTAAAAAGGACAGATAATAATAATAATAAATGTTCAAGAACTTCGACCCAATCCGTGTATGAAAAAAATTTAGGGTTTAGCCTTTTTTCGAAAACATTGCTTTAAGTGAGAATAAAATGAGTTACAAATAGATACAAGTACCTAGTACCTTTTTATATTAGCTTAAAAATTATTGAAGGGATATAAAGAACACGAAATTTTTTTTGGTCATTTATACAGCTTTGTAGGTACAGGCTGAATTGGCATTAGCTATAATCAAAATCAAAATCAAAAATAGCTTTATTCAAATAGGCTAAAAGAGCACTATCAAAATAACGATCATTTTACAAATTAAAACTTTAAAAATAAATTATATTTGTAGAAGTAAACTATCACTATACTAAAGCTACCACCGATCTAACTAATTATATACTTATTACTTACATAAAGTTTTATTTGGAACAATATTTTATAAAACTTTATACAAAAAAATCAGTTTCCTTAAGTGTCAATCACGTGTGATATTTTTCCTAAGTTTGGTTACAAAATAAAATATATCTTAGGCCCTAAAATTTATCGTTCCACTTGGAGGAGCAAAGTTCGCTGTATGACTGCGTTCGGTCATCTCGAGATAATCTCGGACATAGTGAAAAATTCCCACTTTGCTTCCACGCCATCGCCGGCCGATGCCTTTTTTAGCAAAAAGCTTTATCACTTCCGTGGGGGCCAGGATGAGAGAAATCACAGATAAATGTTTTATAGAAATGTCATAATGCTGAATTAATTTTACGTCACGAGTAAATAAATATATTAATAAATAAACGCTTCACACTCAACGGCCCCAGTAGGATTTTCTCCTGTGTTGGGGATCCGGAAACACACACAATTCACAAGAACAAACGCCCAGACCACCACAAACATCTATATGACCAATAAAAATATCTGTCGTGAGCGGGGATCAAACCCGCAACCACCAGCGCATCAGCGAGTGCTGTGACCGCTGCGCCAACGCGATATGTAATGTGAATGAATCAGCTTAGTAGGAATAATTATCTCCAATCCTTTTCCTACATGGGGCAACGAATTTTCTCAGTTGTAGGTTTTTTATATATAGGTGATGCATTTCAGTTCAGTTCTATGTCATAATATGCTTATTGATAGCAAAAAGTGACTTAGGAATATTATGGTATACATAATAATAAAAAAATACTGTGCACCTGCTTAATACATACTCAATATTTTTGTACATTTTTCCTCTTATGTCTAAAACTAATACGAACTTTAAAAAATATATATTTTTAATGTACCCGATCTAGTAAAATTATGGACATTATAGGTCATCGGACGGCGATGCAGAATGCAAGTCGTGGATCACTTTTATAGCCGGATGCTGTGAAATAAATGTCGTGGTCTATCTTACCCTGCTAATGATACCCCACGTATTAGACTACAGTAAACATTGTAATATATCTGGACGACGGATGGACGTCGATTATTGCTCAATGTTACGTATATTGTTGATGTGACTGTAAATGTCTTTGTGTGTGTTTTTCTTCTATAAATATGTCACAATTTACAGGGACAGTCATCTGTTTTATAAGGTAATAGATGAGTTCTAGGTAATAGCTGGCTGATTCAGATATATTTTGTAATAAATGTACGTATAAATAAGTGTGTATTAATCCTCTCAAACTCAATAGAAACGAAGGAGTCTATTGCTACTAGCGCAGTATTGAGAGGTAAAATATACAGCACAGTAATTTAAGTGCAACATAGTAATTAAAACTGAAAATTGTATAACAATAAATGATAAATTAGTTAAAAATAATATGGAATGGACAACTCGCCAGTGCGTATCTAAGATGTGCGAGTAAATACGGTGCTTTATCATGCACTGGCCGGCGGCGATCGCAACGATATATTGCCGATTTCCGCCCGCTGGCGAGTAATACGTTTCCGGAACGCCCCTGGACCGCCCTACGCGGTATACTTTACGCAACTAATATACATTTGCTGACCGAATTGCTAAAATAAATATACGAAATGTAGGGATAATTATTATTCTTAAAACTTCCTACGGACTACATACCTACGCACATACATTTATAGTTTTTTTATTTAACTAAGTCGGCATACAAGCGTACGGCTCACCTGATGGTAAGCGATTACCATAGCTTATTGACGTCTGCAACATCAGAAGCATCGCAAGCGTGCTGTTGACCCTTCCCCCAATCTTCCCCTTCTCTTCCCGCGGGTATCGTAAGAGGCGACTAAGGGATAACACAGTTCCACTACCGCTTTGGAACTTAAAAAGCCGACCGATGGCGGGATAGCCATCTAACTGCTGGGTTTGATATACACACACAGGCCGAAGACGGGCAGCAACGTCTTCGGTGCGATAAATCCCAGCGTGCCTGGGACCCCCATCCCTGCCCAGCGTGGTGACTATGGGCAAAACACATGAGTTCACCCCATTTTTAGCGCGAACTTTTGGAGGCCTATGTCCAGCAGTGGACTATATTAGGCTGAAGTGATGATGAAGTGATGATGAAGTGATGATGAATAAACAAGCTTTCTGATATAAAAGCATGTTTAGATAACAACGAATCTCTTTGGATTTTTAATTTAGTACAGATTTAATATAATTCCATAATTGGTATAGAGATATAAAAAAATCATTAATGATAATAATTACTATTACGTAAACAGCAAGAAAACGTACGTCTGCAAAAATTTTTTCTGTTCATTTACAAGGTTCAAAGATGACGTCAGAGCCCTGAGTAAATACATCCCAAGGTTAATAGACTGTGAACTGTAAACGCGGAGGGTCCATTTCTTCCACACGTTATATATATATTTGATACAGATTTGTAGTTATTATAATGTTTTACGCAACTCACTAGATATTTCTCGGAGGCCCACTTGCATTAATATTTTTAGCTACTGTTCCGTTGCTATACGCGTGATTTATTAAAATGTTTCGTTTTACTTCTAGATAGGGCTGCAATCCGCTATATTTTACTAATTCCCCTAATTTGATGTGTGAAATGAATTACAAGTATTTTGTTTTATGAAACCATTAACAGTGTATATATGTATATTTTATAAAAAATAGAAAAAATTTGTATATTTTTCATGTGCAAGCGAAAGAATTTTTAGCGTCATTCAAAAGTATATATCTAAAAAATTATATTAAAAATGTACATACGAGTATAGTCAATAACTTGCAGAATTGTATTGATCATTTTTGCAATAATCTAAAACATTAACAAATCTAATTAACGTAAGTTTTAACGCAGTTAATAAAATCGAAATTTATAAAATATCAATTGCGGTTAACATTTTAGAACAAAAGTAAATAACAATTAAACAAATTACACTTAATTAATGCAGTAACCACATGACACGTACCAATCTGATCACAACACAAAAGTTTAGCTTTTCACAAAAACATAATATGTTGGTACATGTTTATTAATTAATTAGAACATACCGGTCTAAGGCTGGTGTCACGCTGTACCTTGAGCGTGACTCGACGTCGCCCTACTATTAATCATTACCTTGATGGACGCATTCTTTTCACAACCCTTCACTCTTTGATTTTTATATTTGTTAGTCGATTTGTTTGATTAGTAGAAAGCTATACCAATTGATTAAAAACATATTTCGTTGAAAATGTGTTTTACTTATTATAAAATTGAACATAACAAATTAATTGGATAAATACTTGAACTGCGTAACAACAATTAGATTGGTTTGAGTTGTTATAGAAACCGATCTTCCTTAAAAGGTTAGAAACACTTTCATCACCCTTTAATCTATAAAATATGATTTCCTTGCGTATTTAACTTAATAACTTATTTTTAAATTAATATCCAATATTAATAGTAGTTAATAGTTATACAAATATGCAATTGAAAATAAAGATAAAATAAGATAGTACTAATAAGCTGTTGTAGCGTTACAATTAGCGAGGGCGGGCAGCGTACCCTTCAGCTCGCCCGCTGCGGTTACTAATTGCCTTATTGATTGTTTATTATGGACTCAACGATTGCATTGTTATCAATATCGAAGAATGTATACTTAAAATATTACGTCTGAAATATCTCTTTACTTTAATTAGAAACTAGCAGAAAATATTTCGAAATTATTCGTTCGAAACAAATGCGGATAACAATAATTTGGTACGTTTGAGCATATTTACGTTTCGTAACTACAAAAAGTAATACAAAGGTGACTGGAAATAAAAATTAAACATTATTTGCAGGATAAAGTCCTTATTAAATCGCTTTAATATTTATCATCGCCACATCTTTTCGGTCGTATGAAACATTTAGGTAACGAACAATGGATAATGTCGGAAACAATATCGACGTATTAGGCATGTACAACAATTCGGAACGGTCTGGGAACAAAACACAGGGCGGTGTGAGTTACACTACGTTAGGATGATTGATCGCGCTCCGTATGATACCGTCGAACAAAACCTCACTTCCTAATGACAGGCTTTTAAAAATATACGATGCGATACTCGTCACCTCGGCCTAATGCCGTCGATATGTTACCCGCATCAATCCTCTATTCTGCTCACGTCTGCGCCGGATCTAATTAATTATGGTAATTAAACAGCTTGGTATAGTGCGGACGTGTTAGTTCGCTGGGAATTTCTATTCCTACACGATTTTGTAGTTGCTCGCTTTTCAATGATGTTTTCAAATTACACACACAGGATAATATTGTTGGAAAAATATTGTTATATAATAGTTGTTTTATGGAAGAATATTTGGCTCGTCTTCTACGATACTTCGTAAGGATTAGTATTTCGGCCATTAAACTTCGGTTTAATGGATATACAACGCCAAAACTCTCGTGCCCTCATCACTTTTTTTGATACGTAAAATTAGGACACTACGAGTATTTCGCTAAAAGGATAGGTATTAATTACATAAATCACAGCACTAGTTAGAATTATCTGTTGCTAATGTACCTTCTTTATTTTATTTATTTTGTTTAAGGTAATATTCGTCCTGTGTTTGGATTACGTGTTACGTTACTTTTTCTTTGTATTTTACCCTTTTCGTTATCCTTATTTGTTCTTTTCGGTAAAGGATTTCAATATTCAAAAGCGAGGTATTAAGAACCTTTCTTTGTACATAGTGCGATTTTCCGTTCACATTTTTATGACGTGGTCCAAGTTAAAAGAGCACGTAGATACATTTTTTTAAAGGAGCGAACAAATAAGTTATTAGCCTGGATTTGCTTTATATCAATGACTAAAAGTTTAATTCGTATCAATAAATTAGGTTTTAAAATTGTACAGTAAAATAAAGACTGTAACATTGGATAAAAATCATAACTATTGTGATAATAGAGACACGTTGACTTGGATGTTGACGTTGATTGGAAGAAAAAAAAAAACTGTTTGACACACATATACAAATTCAGAACATGCAACTTTAAGTGTAGATTATTTAGTCTACAATTTTGTAAATATATACCTTTTTATTCAACTCTAAAGTATGGCATCTTGAAACTATCTCGAATGTGCTGCGCCTGTGCTTTTAATCGCGACAACTCACACCTCGAACCAACGGAATGCATTCCTGACGAAGAATGATGCTTTCGGCTGCGAGTAGGTAGTGCTTTGTTCGAGTGATTAAGTGCCTCGGGACGGCGTTCTTGAGCCCTTCAGCTAATGAGTTGAGTCAGTATTAATCATGAAGAGCCGGACGCCCTGACGGACAGTGGGTGGTTTTGTTGATGGCTCTAAACTTGAGACGTTAGCGTTTGCGGTGTGATCAATGACCGCGTGCCGACGAGTTATCGTTGTACTTAAAAAGGTGTAAAACTGATTTTATTTCGAAGGAACTTACTGAATGTAAGGTACTGTTGAAGTTAAGACGTGTTTACAAGTGTAATTTGAATCCACGGTTGGCGTACTATGTATAAAATATAAGTATTTATATTTTATATATCGTCATCTCTAATTTGTTTTAGTTGAATAGCTTTTAATGGTGCCAAAAGAGAAGAAGAAATTAATTTACCAGATTTCTTTAATGCTTAAAGAACACAGACGATGTGCCATTGTGACATGGAACGGAGAATACACGAAAGAAAAAAAAAAGTCATAATTTAGTTTAAATATTTTTTTTTGTTTTACCTTTAAAAACTTTTTTTTACTGAGGCATAGCAGAAAATTTCCTGCTCAAAATATGAAGCCGCCCGACTGGGGTAGTACCTCGACTTTACAGAAGATCATCATTATCATTATCACGTTAAACGCTTACCATCAGGTGAATCGGATGCTTGTTTGGCGATCTATTTATATAAAAAAAAACCTAGACCTTATTGTTATCGTAAGTCCTCTAACGGTGCCATAATAAATAATAATACCTGTCGACATCAATTTAATTTGTCGTACAGTACAGTCTAAAGGCAAGTGATTTCACATTTAGATGATTGCTGGTACAAATTTAGTCTGGCTCTGCTAAGTACGAAAACCTTAAAATTATATTTAACATGCACTTGTTGTATTTTTGAAGGAATTTTAAAACATATAAATCCATTATTTCGGGTTGGGACAGCATTGCGGATCAAGTTCCAAAACTTAGATCGTCAATATATACGTTTTTACAACCTAGACGTATGTTTGTACATAGGCTCTAAAAAAAATGAAATTTAAGTATCTGCTGGTACGTACATTTTTTTGAAAATTTAATGAATAGTATTGGCAAATTAAAATTATTGATCGTATGAAAGTATGCAGAGCACATTTAAAAATACCAAATCTTAATAGATAAGTGACCCAATGATGATTTGATTAGTAAGATAAATAAGATCACCAATAAACTGAGGTAGGGCACAGCATATATTCTGCTGAAAATCTTGAGCAGCCCGTCTGGGGAAGTTCCTCAACATAACACTGCTCTTAACTAGTCTTGTGTTCCTGTGATGAGAGGGTCGACAACGCGCTTGCGATACTTTTGGTGTTACAGACGTCTACAGGCTACGGTAACTGCTTACAATCCTGTGGACCGTAGGTTTGTTTGCCGACCAAGACTTATACAATAAAAAATCATTCGACAATCAAGGTGAATCATTTTATAAATAAAGCAAATCTTAATGTGGACTGTTTTTTTTTTTGCAATGCGTTTTATAGACATTTTAAGTACCTCAACATTCTTTGAATCTAAATAAAATGTCCGCAGCTTATTGATGAGGACGATATTTCTTCAATTCAAAGGTCGAAATCAAATCGTCATTAGTTCACGTGTCAAGATCCTGACCAAGCCGAGGTACGTTCAATACGAGACGTGTCGCCCGCCAAGACATGCGGATGACTGATCCGTCGCGCAAACTAATGTTCTTTTTTCAAAACCCTACATTTTATTTTTTAAATCACAAAAGGTACAGGCATGAGTTATGTCGACTAGTAGTTTTTACGATATACTTAACTTGGATTAAATTTTTATACGTTTTTATTCATTCGCCGCTCGGTCTCCGTACGTGATGGCATGTAACATTAAAATAACAAATTAGTTAATTATTCTTAATACGACAGAATGCTTTGACATTCAGCTTCGCTGGTTAGGTATAGGCTGCGGTTGTTTTGTTTCGATATACCTCCTTGCAGAATTTGTTACTGTAAACTTCAACAATGGATTTAATTTTTGTTTTTAAATATACGGATTTTTTGCGCTTTTATTTAAAAGACAAAAGTAACGTATATGCGTAAAATTGCAGTCTCCGTAAAATTTTTGTTCAGGTTTATGTAGTGCATTTTATTATGATAATAACGGGAGACATTACCCGTTTAGCCTGCTACGAATGCGCTCATTTTTCGCTGCAACCGAACTGGGGGTGAACAGAGGGCATATAAATCGACACAATACTTTTGATACATTTCTTCAGTTTTTACGGTAATGAATCTTCAGTTTGTTTAAAATGTCAATTACGTGCAGATTGTTCTTCTGATCACAGTGACTTTAAGTGATCACTTTACCAGGCTACATGAAAATATATTGCAATATTTTTTGACTCTTTTTAATTGACTTAACACAATTACTTTATACAACGAATACCACATTTAACCTTTACATTGCAATATACACTAAAAATATTACATATTAATTATTAACGTCAATTTGTATTTTCATGATCTTAATTAATGATCATGATCTAAATATACACAAATTCTACACATGATAACGTTGATTATAATCACAGTAGCAATGATAGTATCAAAACCCATTGCTTGCAGTAATAACTCTACTGCTCTACAATAGACAGGTATAAAGGTCGAAACAGTCGCAGAATCCGCGCCATCTCGGGAAGCCGGCGGAAAAACCAGAGAATATGAATATAGCTCCCAATAAATTAAAGTGACTTGATGTAACCTTCTAAGAGATGAGTTGTATTATTTATGCTACATTGTTAGGAAGATTTGATAAAGCATTTTGTACTAACAGTTTTCATTTTGTGGAATTTTTATTGTTTTAAAAACTTCAATAGACCTTTACGGGTTATGTCGTTATGTTTTAAAGTCCCAGAATTTACTCAAGAAGTAAGATTGTTACCTTTCATGTAAATGAACTTATCAATTTTATTCTTATGTTTTATATATTTATATAGGTGGACAATAATTAGGTATATAAATAGAAGTAAACTAAAAATTTTTGTTCAAGAGTATCACACTGTTACGCAGCAACACTTGAAGAACAATGTTTGTTTTTACAAGTAGATGATTTTAATCAGAGTCTATAAATTAGACAAAACTTAATCTTTGTGTATGCGGATAAAATCATGTGCCTAGAACGATACACAATTCTAGACAGTTCCCACAGATGTACATTTGTTTCCTTTTTCGAAGTAGATATTTTATAAATTAATTACACCATAATTCAAACGTGCAACTGTGCGACAGACGAATAGAAAGACAGTTTCATAACTCATAGTAATAGTTATGTCGGTACCTTTGTACTCAACATTGCCATTGAAATAAATTTTCTACTGTCTACTGTGTACTTCGAAGTGTATAATCTAGATGAAGTAAAACCGCGTTACAGGTTAACTCAGATTACAAAGAATTAAAACTATGTATCATACATAGCACGATTGGGTCATCAATGAGATCGCTTACTATACTTGTATAAACACTGAGCTCTATAGTTCCGTGCATGTAAGCCTCCTTTGCTATCAGCAGTGACCAGGACAAAGCTTTGTGCACAAGATCAATGTCTTGAGAACCAAACACTCGACATATACGCCAACCTTTATATCCAATGTTGCTAGTACATATACATAACTCATAAATACATACATGTAACCCTTTGTGCTACTGACCGTTCTGGTCCGCACTTGTGTGTATAATTAGCGTGGAACGATTAATTAATAGCGAATGCAAGTCTATACAGAATATATAGGTGTACCTAAGCTTAGTTCATGGAAATTAATTTTGCTATTATTTGGTATAATGTTTCGAATGATCGACATTCGTGTATTGAATAATGCCGTTTATTTAGAATTGTAATTGCATCAAAATGTATTTAAGTACGATTCAGTCATGTTTGTCAGTATAATTTCAATATATGCTTTTTCTAAAGATATATAATTTTATATATCTATTCGAACCAACGATAGCTACTTACACTTAATATGCGTTCGAAGTTTGAATTAGTTTCTATCTAATTGAACCTTTTAAAATACAAGAAATCTATTGTCTCTTGTGTAACGCTCGCCTCAATCAGAGAGTCATAGAGTGCAAAGAGAAAATGACGTTGCACATAATCGTAACACAAACGAACTCCATACGAAGCAGAACACAAAGCGAGCTGGCGCTCGTGGCAAAGGGCGTTAATTCAGCGGAGACACCCAAACAAACGCTTTGTGAATCACCTGTTGGTTCAATAGGTCAATGTTACAGCAAGGAGTTTAGCGAAACAGACTTTTGTGGCTGTTGAATGGCACGCAGCAGCTATTGTGAGCCCGCACAAAAGCATGTATGCGATTGGATGCCTCCGATGCGACTTGCGTCTTTGAAATTGAGAGTGCCGTGCGAATATCGGATTGGGCTTTCACGTACGAATAAAAAGTGGTTTTGTTTAAGACTTTTTTATCTCTTTTTTTGAAGATCAGAAGGTAATTAAATATGTAGTTGTGTAAAAAAATGATTGGATGTTTCGTTATTTTTGTCGAAGTCTTTTTAAGTATGTCTCAAAATTTCCTTTTTATTTGTATAAGCCATACCTATTTTTGTGTATGTTTTTTGTCTTACGTCACTTAATTTTTTAGGGCTCTCGTTTTTATTTATTTTTGAATATTCTATTATTTGTTTAGTAATTAAGTTACGGTTCTATCTCATAAAAAAAAAAACATTTTGAGCTTATATATTTTATAGATTTGTGGCACTAGAGATTATTTAGTAAATGTTCATGTATTGTTGTATGACTCATAGATACTTTATTTTGACGCATCTTAAATATGGGAACGGATTAGTTGATCTACATCCTATAAAAACATAGCATAAAGCTGCAGATATTTCAACACAAACACACATTTTATTATAGCAAGGGATAATATTAATAAATACGATACCAATTCAAACATTTACCGAGAAAACACGCTACTGGTTAAACGAACAATGGCCGTGAGGTTCCTTCAAAACCCCTTAACATGGGGCTGACAGGTTAGTTCGAACACTATACGCCCCGGCCGCCAATTGAACTTTTATTTTTTTGTTGAAAATATGTTTTTCTGAACCAGGGAGCCGCACCGAGCATTGATTCTCACGGCATCTTAACCATACATTCGATTTGGCAAAGTATTTCGAAATAAACGAATTATATAATACCCGAAATACTCAAGTTTCGAAATTAAACTCAATAAGTCCAAAAGTTCGAAAAAGATTCTAAAACAAAAATGTACAATAAAACCATTGTTCGTGTTTAACTTTATGTTAAATTATTATATTACATAGTATACAAAATTAGAAACGAATTCTAAAGACAAAATAAACTTGGAAAAGAAAGCGTGATTCTAAAGTATTCGGTAAGAAAATAACGAGTAATGGGGACAATAGGTAAGAGTGGACGCAACTGTTATGAAACGCGACGTCACCGACTGCTAATCGATGGAGAACAATGACGTAATGGAGTGGGGTGCGCAGGCCGCAGTCGGAGTCAATGTTTACTCAGCACATGCTGGGTTTCTTTTCCTCCGTTTCATATTTTTTTATTTGTAATGTTAGACCCAGTCCTGTTTGTTCGAGACTAATTTGGACCGCTTCATGCGGAGATATTGTCTCATGCAGGCTTCTTATCTTATCGTGAGATTTCATTGAGAATAAATGGTATAATACAAACATTGACTAATCAAGTTAAAATCTAAGTAAATAAAGTCATTCGATATTGCAACTTTACTTATTTTTAAAGTTGTCAAACTACGCGTGATCACGTCAATATCAACCCCAATGTTTCTTAAATCGAATAAAGTGCAAAATAAATTTTCTCAGTTCGAGGGGTTGTTTGAATTGCAGGTTTAATGAGTTGCATTAATATTGTATTAACGGGTACTGCCCCCAGCAGCAAACAATCATTAGAAAGCTACCCGTAGACCGTATTTGCTGCGAGGAACTTGTTTGCGAATACAAATTGACATTAAGAAGTCTCGTGTGCACTGTTAACAACTTTTTTCGGAAAGCGGGCAGGTAGTTTTTAACTTAAACTCATTGTAAAATAACAGAACTGGCCAAGCATTATTATGTATGCTGTTGTGTTGAATTCAAAGTTTAAACTAATTTAAATTTACAAAATTTAATACTAATTTGAATTTTAACTTTCATTGTTTTTGTCATTGTTAAATTAATATTTTTTTGTATTATTATTGTAACTTCTGTTAGTAATAAATAAATAATCATTAATTCAGTTAGGTTATTACGTTCTGAAATAAAATTATTTCCACATTGGAATAATTTCGCCTAAAACCACCTTTATGGTTCTGACGTTAGAATCGTCTGTAGGTACGTTCAGGTACTCAAATATGTTCCTGAGTAAACGGCTGTTGTCTGACCAACTAATGCCTCTACTGGAAAATTGGACATCGACTGCCCAATCATACGCGACACTCCACGCAGATTAGCTGCCCACTACCCATTAACCCACACTGCCCTCACGCGTACCGTAACACAAGGAATATTCACTCTCATCCGGCCTCCATTGACCACTGAATCCGGGACCTCCTAGCGCCTTCCGCAGATAAAGCGGAATTGTACACCATCGTCAATATTACCTTGAATCGAATCGATGTTCGCATTCAAATTTCGTGTGTCTTTCTATTCTCACAAAACGGTGATGTAGTCATTTGTTGATTTACAGGCCTTACGTTACACGAAGCTGTGGAAATTGGATTCTGATGAGAATTTATATATTTCATATATAGGTAATATAGTTTTAAAATTTAATAATAAAATTAAAAATATGCATAGTGTGTTTATCTCATACGTACAAAATCATTTAAGTTTTTATAAGTTTTAAACTTTCAATACATAAAAATAAAGAAGACAAATTGGACTTATGAATCGTGATGCACCTAAGTCCCTATCGTTTTATGGAGCGCGTCTCAAACATTCAAATCTTTATTTAGCATTTCAAGTACCAATGGCGGCTTTAGTTTTTTAAGCTTACTGCAACATTCATACTGTATTCACCTCGCGTTCTCGCCACACTTATACAGGTATGTACCTAGCTAATGGTGGACTGTGTAGAGCGGACTAGTCGTGTCAGATCTGACAGCGATTACACACAAAACTGTGCTGTAAATCTATTTACATTTGGGTCTATTTTCATTTTTGAATACCAAAGTGTTAAGATGTTTTAAAGATAAAGTATCTTTCGAGAAGTAGTTTGCATAGTTATGTACTCGTTTATCTAAGCTATATCGGTCGGTATAAGCGTCCGTGACGCAGATTCAGTGTTAAGAAGGTCGACTGAACGTTTTACTGACGCAATACATATTTTTTGTTGATGTGAGATGTTTAAACATTGACATTATTATTAAAACTGATTTCTGATAATATTTTCTAAACTTAATAAGATATATTTAATCAAAAAAAACAATTAATGCATTTATGTACGTTGTGTTAGGTAAAAACCAAACCACTAGTCCTAAAAGTACGTCGAGTCGACGTACCAGTTTTCGTTCGATATTCAGTACAAATTAGCAAGGCTGTTGTATTTACTCCATTACCCGGCGAGGCCGCCCGTATCAAGTATTTATAGTGTTTGAGGCGCTTCATAAATATGCAGCGGTAGGCGCTCGCCTTGCCGACACTTGCTATTCAGCTGCGCTGAAGGATTTGACGCAAGCGTGGAAAATGAGCGACTTTTTCATTACTTTATCTCGAAACCTCAATTTTTACCAACATTGTCCGCCATTTTTGTACTTATTTTGAAATTAAAGTAAGAGTTTAAAAATTTTTTTAAATATTTTTCTGAATAGATAATATCGTTTTCACACTGAAATTAATAATTGCAAAAAAATGCATACACGATGATATAACAGTCACAAAAAGTGTGTGTGTCAGCTCCGACGCACGACTGGAGTTTACTCCTTCATATCGACTGTCTAAGAAAAATATTAATACCATATCAAATGATAAATAAACGAATTAAATAACACTATCTATCGGAACCCTATTGGGTTCCAATAGACGGTGTTATTAGAAAATGTCGTCGTTATAGTCTTTCTTAAGAAATCGTTTTTCTTTTTCTAAGAAAGACGACCCAATAGAGTTCCGATAGATGGCGTTACGAGAAACGTAACGAGGTTATTCGTTCAGTAGATTTTACTCCTCATATTTTTTTCATACCGGAGGCCTTACATGATAATCGATTCTTAAGGAGTAAACTCCAACAAAAGCAAATGAAAAGTTTCGAAATTTTGCTACATTGAAATACATGGATACCGTAACTTTTTGTTTCCTATCCTATTATTATTTGTACATAATTATTGGAAAATTAATAATAAACTCAACTAAAAAAAACACACTTTATTGCGGACTTCGGGACAGATACATATAAGTATTTAGTAATGACTGTAATATGTTTGTTATAAATACTCCGTAATCAGAAGCGTGGTACATCAACGTTCCTAGTTTACAACTTGTGCCGTTTCCTCAGCTCCACGGCTGGTTAGACTGCGCGCTCCGTGCGGTACCTCACTTTCAACAGAAACTTGGCGATGTATTTCCTAGTGCATTTTTAAAGTATCGCTTTTGTATGTTCCACTTGTTTTAATATTGAAGTTGTGTGAGATTTTTTTTTCGATTCTATTTTTACCAACTATTGCGTATTTTCTCTATGGAATTAGACTACATTGAATAGCAAATTTTAATTAATTTTTAATTAATAAAGTAAAAAGAAATGGTTTTATATTTTCTTAGGATTAGCTTGCGTAAATGTAACTTTTGTTTTTAGAAATGTGATTAATCGAACTAAACTATTTATAAATAAATAATTTTAAAAGAACATCACATCATACCTAGGTAGGTGTGCGTTGCGTCATAAAATATCTACAATGTCATCTTATCGTGTCACCTACCAAACCATCCAGCACCATTGACGTCATTCATTCACGGGTGACATCTCACCTGTCACGAACCTAAAGTTACGATAATAATCAAAAAAGCATTCTTAAACCAACAATTGTTCGCGGTTCAAAAGACCGCCCCTGATATTCAAAGGGTTGATAAACATATCAAAGCGATTTCCTATTGTACCACATGTACCTGATCTTTAGTCATAAGATACCTCTTTTTTATCTTTTAATAAACAACGACTAACCGATTCCATTGTATGTAAACAATCAACTAAATATCGATTATCAACAATCGATGTGAATTCGATGGATATTTTGTCGATATTAGTGAAAAGACCACCCACAATACATAATAACAGGTACCTACCCTGAACACTTTGTACGTAACCATACAAAAATAGTAAGGAAATTAAAACGATTATTATAATATGAAAATGTTTAATGTATCAAACAATTTCTTGTTATGAAATAATTTTTTAGAATTACAAAAATAACTTTTTTTAATTAAAGCCTTAATTGAAACTTTTTGGTAATTTGAATTTTTTTATTACGAGCCGACAAACTGGACAAAATTCTTTTTACAGATTCTTTGCAATATTTATCACCAACGAAAAAGAAGAATGTTATGAGTTTCGTATGTTTATCTGTGGGTGCCACCGTTTGTTATGTTTATCTGACCGTTACATTTTGGAAAGATCGTTACCTCCCTTATAAATTTTAAAGGCATGTAAGCAAATTCTAATGCTTATTCAAATGCTATTCTAAAATAATTAGAAATAGAGAGATACCCAATTTATTATCAAACCAATCATATTTCAATACAGGTATATGCATGTATGCTCGCATAAATTTTAGAGTTGTCTGTACGTACCTATTGATTTAACGACCATAACGTAATGTAATGTAAATGACATTAATACAACAACAATTAAGACATATATTGCTAATTTTTAGGTATTATTTAAGACGACGCCGTTTTTAATTTTATATAATAATGGACATAAACTTAATAAACAAAAAGTTAAATTCAGTCAAACATGATTTAAGTTTTCATTGTAACAATTTCTCCGAAGTTTGCAATGACGTAATTAGACGACAGCACAACAAAAGAATTCTCAATTTCGTAATTCGTTTAAAAATAAGTAATAAAAACTTTAATAAACTTCGAAATAAATAATCTAAAGACTAAAATTTTAATTCGTGTAACCTTTTGATTACGTAATGAGTTTCATATTGATTGGGGAACTTCGTTTTTGTAATGTTTATTTTAAATTTAAACTTTGGAAGCGAGCGAGATTTAAATGTCAAGTTTGACATTCGCTAATATTGAGTTGTGTTTCTTTGCTGCCAGTCAAACTTTTATTGTGGCTTCTATTTTTATTTCATTCGACGAAATTGTTTTGAAATCAGATGGTTACTTAATTATGTATTGCTTCTTTAACCTTATACAACAAACATACTAATTTAAGTAATTGACACCTTTCTAAATAATTTTACCTACCTGTATATAGTTATACTATTGGACGTTCGTAGTACTTCTATTTATTGGAGTATATATGTACAATGTTAAAACTTGTCTCGTATACGTTTTAGAGTTTAAATAGATTGTCTAAATATATACGAAACAGAAGCATTTATTTAAGGCCTCACGTTAATAAATGCTTTGATTGTAATAACAATTAGTACTAGTGATGTACTCATAGACCGCGACTGGCGACACGTGCCGTCTGCGCGTGACGGCGACGTGCCGTCGACGTGATAGAGTGCCGATTAGCCACACGCTGCCTACGCCGTGCCCGTGCCTATCTGCCTGTTTTGCATGCCTGTCTATAGGCATTCGAGTAGGTAGATTCGAAGCGACGCTACTCTATAGACTGTATTATTTTTAAAAATAAGAATTGTTTAAGTAAAACCTAACTTAAGTAAGTATTCATTACTTGCCGTATCGAAGATAGTAAGACGTAACTATGTACACTAATATTGACACTGTAGATGTTGGGATATATCTCAGGTTAGCAAGCTATGTATGTTCAAGGAATTAAGTTTTTCGCAAAAATAGACTAATCTCTGTAATATACATATAAATCTATATATACTATACTTACATAGAAAATTAATTGATAAATATGTTGTTAAGCGTAATATTCAAAAACGCCTGGGCCAATTCTACCTGTACCTGTATTTATAAGTGCTCTAATACTTTGCACAGAGAAAGATTCTTATTGGATGATAGATTAAGAAAAATTTCAAGCATTTGACAGATCACAAGACAGGACATCTGACGAGTCAGCTAATTTACATAAAAAAATAATACTAACTAAATAATAAATATTAGCAATACCCGTGCGAATAATTTACACTGAATAAGTAAAAAAATTTACCGACCGTCAATAATATTGACGTTTTTTAAAAAGTAGAGCCGTCATATATACATATAATTTTAATAATTAATTAATTTACAAAAACAAAAGAAAAAAAAATTTTTTTTAGTTATGGACGCCTGTAGAACAAGCATATAAAATGATATATAATTTATAAAATAAAATACATTCTGTACCTACAGCTTGAATTATTTACACATGATGGTGAGAAGAAGTGCAAGTAGGTCACTGTTAGTTTACCCAATGTCTTGCATCTAATTTACATAATATTTGTAATTAAATGCCGCAGTGGCGTCAATTACGTTGGAATGTTTTTATACATAAGTTGTAATTGTAAAGTACCTGTTTGACATATTATAATGGTTTATTTATTATCTAGCTTGACCCTGCGCCCGTTGCTACGTTTTTTTATGTTTTTTTTTTGGTCGTACCAACTAAGAAACCTTTGTGGGCTCATGCACAACACTTTACTGAAGATCACGACATGATCAAATGCATAAAGGACATAAAGGACATTCAGACAAACATTCATTTCATTCATTGTTAACAAAATATTTATTTCAAAATAAATTTATACAAATTAAATCCCTACTAATAATATAATTGTAAATATAAGTTTGTTTGTTACGCTTTCACGCGAAAACTACTTAACTTACGCCGAGTTGCACGAAAAGAAATTAAAATTTAAGTAGTGATTAAACTAATTTAATCGTAAGAATTGTATGAAATTCTTGTGATTAAATTAGTTTAATCTCTACTTAAATTTTAATTTTGTTTCGTGCAACTTGGCGTTAGATTTATGAAGATCTATAATAACACATAAGCTATTTTTATTCCGACATTTGATTTCAGGATTGGAAACTACGCGGGTGAAACCGCGGGTGCAGCTAGTGAATAATAAAATTGTAATATTTATAAATGTATATTGCCAAGTGTGATCTTTAAAAAGAAATACTCAAATTAGTTCTAGTTTTTTAACTATTAGTAAAAGTCGGAACATAATATTTAAACTATGCTCAAAAAACTTGTTAATAGTTCACTATTTGTAATGGTCTACTCTACCAAAAGTATAGGAGAAGGGTTAAAGCTTAAGTCGATATGATGCGGGTTGACTGATAATTTCCTAGCCAAGAATAAGGATCGTTATCAGGTGCTAATAAAATTAATAGTACACTAATACTTGGACCGGAAATGAGAGAAATATTTTTACAAATATACAATCTTATCCGGGTATGAATCGCAGTCGCGGCTTAATGAAACAGTCATCATAGGTCTTCTAAACCAATAGAAACAGATATAACTTTATTTATACAATAATATTATTCTATAATATATAATTCAACTGGAAATAACCAAATTACAAATTATAATATATTGAGCCATATTTTATATGAGATAAATTTAATAACTCAAAAACAGTAATAAATACTTACATTCTTTAATTTTTGGTAAAATCAGTGGCAATAACTGCGGCTGACAGACAGAGTGGCGGTTAGTCAATCGCTGCCTGCGATCAAGAGATTGCGCGTATCTATATAAAATACATATACCTACTACTCGTATTGTACACGTTATGAAATATTTTGCAAATTTTGTACTGAGCAATGTCATTACATTATTTGCTAACTCAATTATTACATGTACAAAAATCAGTGGTAGATAGGAGAGATAACGCGCTAGGAATTCCAATCGTTGATTATGTAGGTAAATGAACACAAACAGGTCAAAACGAAAAAAAAACATATTTATTATATAGTTTCATAGTCAAAAATGAGCTATGTAACTATTCCAAAATCTAAATAGGAAGTAAGCGACCCCCTCGAAACAATTTACAAACTAGAGGCAAGTCACCGAATAGTTTATCTAAGACAAGAGCAGCACAAACAGCGCCGAGGAAAACATCGCGACACCTACCCATCGTCTACACGGATCCGTATCCTTAACTACACACTCGAGTTAGCTGTGTCTCTCTCGCGCTAAGAAAATGAAACGGACCAATGAGGGGGTGGGGTGACACGCATTTCCGGGCCCGGCTCCAATCAGCTGCTAGAACAAAGGAGTCGTGATAGCTACTTACCTACGAGTAGCTACAGGCGAGGGGACATAAGTAAAACAGTGATCCAGTGTTCACACACGTGCGCTAGACACACACTTGGATTTTTTTTACCTGCTGAGAGTTTTTGTGGGCGTATCGCTTGTTTGTGTTGCGTCTAGCCGAGTGATCACTTGGCGAAGTTTACGCAAGCTGAAGCGTAATGGCTGGAATGTATTGCCTTTAAAATGCTTCTAGACCATCTGAGCCTTTGTCAATGTTTAGCTCACTTAAAGCAAATTTGGTTGTAAAGTTGTAAATAAATGCTATTTGCTGTAGGTATTTGTCTTGTAAATAAATAGTATGTATTGTGCTTAAATAAGTAGTATTATAAATTGTAATATTTATTTATTTTGTCTTACATAATTGTTAAAATCGATTTACTATAAAATAAATTTAGTTATAATTTTATTGATTTATTGCATACTCCATAATCAAAAATTTATTAATTTACAAGAAATTATTTTGAAAAACGTCCCATTACAGCTTGTTTTTTCATTCGCCTCTCAGAATCCTCACGTTCTTAAAAGTACATTTTTCTTTGCAGTCCTCACGTGACGTACTTCGTACATCCAAAGACCCCTCCTTGGGACGTTGTAATGCAAATAGTGTCTTATAAGTCAGTAACACAGTTGCAAATGTAATAATTTAATAGCGACACGCTCAGTAAGACTACAATTTGACTATCGCGAATTTCCTGCGTCTCCGCGGCCATGAAATGTTTGATGGCACGGGGTAGTTTCAAGCGGTAACAAAGCCTAAGTTCTAAGTGTTAGGGATTAGTTTTGTTTCGAAGGCATCGAGACGGTGAGAAACAAATCTGCGTAAGGTACGGGTGTCGAGTAACTCGTGTTCTTACCCTCTCTCCTTTGTTCGGGCCGGAAGAGTGCGCTAGAATTACATGCTCGAGTCTGATGTGCGCTTATTTTTTACGGTGCTATATGGTACTCCGACTTCGTATAGATATGCAGTTCAACGACTGAAGGAATATGGGGGCGGTTGAGTAGGTAAACAAAACATGTTTGCAGTTTTGATTTAGGGAAAAGTGTGAAAGAATACTGTAGTCCTTTATAAAAATATAAGCTTTACGCCTCAGCGCCGCGGACGTGTTATATTTCTTTTCAAATAAAACGATTTAAAGCTCAGAATATTAATGAGTCGGTGTGAGGCACGAAATACGTTTCTACTTAAATAATCTAAGCGTAAACGCTAAACATTTGTAAGGGCTCAAACTGTTCGATAAGCCGCGTTTATTATATATACATTGCGAGATTTTTCACTGTTTGGTTCATTCGATCTCATTGGTTTCCGTGATGCGTCGCCGCACGCCACCCTGCATACTGATATACGGATTAAATTACTCGGGCAACTATTTTACACAAAACCAGAGGCCATAATTAAAGTCCGGAGCGAAAATGGGGAGAATCAAACGTCTTATCTGACCAAGGAGAAATAGCGTTTCTACGCTGAATAGTTCCCAAGTCGGTAGCGAGTGAGCGGAATAAATAATTATTGCGGCAATCTAAAGTTGGCGTTAGTTGCGATGCGGTAGCTTCCCTCCCTTGATACCTAATGAACGCAGTTTCCTATTGGCCTTTGATTTTACGTAACAATGAATTATAACTTTAAACTCTAGAACATATATACGTATTTGTATAAAAAGTTAATAGTTTGTTTAATACATTAAATAATAAATAATAATAAATAAATAAATATTTACACAATACACACACGGTCGTCTGTTCCTAAAGTAAGCAACTTAATGCTTGTGTTATAGGTTACAGCCGACTGGTATATAGCTACATATTTTTTTTTTTCGATAAAATACTTATAAATAATACATATATAAATATATAAATAATTATTTATATTACACCCAGACTCGGGGTGGGAATCGAACCCACAACCCTCGGAGCAGAAAGCAGGGTCACTACAAACTGCGCCAACGGGCTAGTCAGACATTGCGCGTTTAAATAATAATTTAAGGTAACGATTGAGTTATACCTTTACTTACGATCAGATAAATAAAGTCAGTACCTTAATTAAGGTAGTAAAAATTATAAATAATATAAACAATTAATATTAAGTACCTATGTCTGTCCTCAAAAATTAATGTCATCTGATTCAATAAGTAATAATTAAACTATACGTTAACAATTATGCGTGTTTGCGAGCTTCATACTCAGTGAACACGCATCCCATAAAATCAATAAAGAAAGGAAATACAATTCAGTTCGACGATGTCTGAAATAAACCATTCTTTACATTGAAAGGGAAATAATCTGAGTTTAGCAGCGGGGGTTTAATCAGAAATCCGTGAATTGCTTTAAATCGAGGAAAACGCAGGAAATATCCTTTGTGCCGGCAATTTCCCGCATGCGTGGGGCTAATGCGCTATCGGCGCGTAATGACTTCCTTAATTAATTCGCAATATTGTAGCGCCTCACCCACGCACATCTACCACGATAGCTATCTTGTAAACACTTACATAACAGTGTCAAATCATCAAAATCTTTTGTCTGATAATAAACATATTTAATGTATGATATTTAATGTAATGATATATATATTCTGAAGTAAAATGATAATTTTTTTGATATTTTGACATACATTCCTCAAGATCCTATTTTAATGTGTATGTAAAAGACATTAAAAAAGGTTAACATTCAGTTAAAAATTTTCGTCATGACATATGTTTCTTCAGAAAAATATTATTGATGGTAGTCAGCTCTTCCTTACAAATGAATGAAAATTAACTTTTCTGGTGGCAGCTATTGTACCTAGTCCTAAATATTTTTAATGATTGTGATGGTTTTTATTGCTTTTGAATTCGTTTTGTAACAAAACTATACAGAGAAATATTTTGTTTTACTTATTGATATGTATTGTATTAAAAATAATGCATTGCTTTTCATCACCATTTGAATAATTAAAACAATATTTGGAATTTAGGTCGTAATGTCGGTAACATTCTAAAAGAAAGCTTTAATATCTTTCGTTTATTTATAAATGTATACAAACAATATGTAAAACTAATTTAGGCATAAAATCGTGTATCACTAAGACCAGATTTACATAAACCCGTATATAGTCGTCGAGGGTCTTGAGAGAGGGCCCTGCTCTGTTGCCTAGCACCGGAGGCAGTAAGAAGTTATTTTAGGCGAATATTGCGAGACATCAGAGGCTTATCTTTACGGCAGGTGTTCCCCCACGGGGACAAATTCGCGAAATATGTTTCGACTTATGGGGATCATGGCGATGCGACATCTCGCTTTACGATGCAATTTCGATATGATATTTTTTTATAACCCCGTATATTAGTTTGTAGTGCTATATTTAGAGATTGTATAATGATAGGCTGAATATAAAATTGTCTACTTAAGTTGCTAATAGGCCAATTAATTAATAAAGCCTCCAAAAATTCCACACTATTCAAAAGTTAAAAGTTTTTTTTTTTTTGATAGATATAAATATTAATCTTAACCGATTCATTTTATTTTAATCAAACAAACAGGACCTTTCAAAGAAATATAACTCAATAAATGGTAACTAATTACAAAGTATGTATAGGGAAGGGCAATAAACAATCAGAATAAACCACGGATAGTAGGAGGCGGAAGATCGGAGCGTAATTCACCACGCTGCTCCAATGCGGGTTGGCGGTACCTAGCTTTCAGTCAGGATGCTCAGATTCGATTCCCGGTACCCTTGGTCTACTTGATGTAGAAAGCAACCTTGTTGATGATAGATTTGGTTTAAAATATTTTTTTTTTTATTTAAGTAACTCAACATATCCATTTTTAAGAAAAAAGAATGAACCTTATGATACTTTTGACAAGGATATATTAGTGTAGTGGTTTGAGTAATCGCCTTAATGCCAGTGATCGCGGGTTTTTTTCCCACTCGGGATAGTTGTTTGTATTTGTGTACATATTTGTTCCTGGTCTGGGTTTTTATTTTTGTAGGTCTTCTATCGTGTTCCGAAGAGCACGTAGTCGTTGGTCCCGATTGATACCACAAGCAACTAATATGCCAAGCAACTATATGATTTTAAAATAAATATATGTTATCTATGAAGATAAAGGGTTTGAATTTAACTTAAGAAAATACCCTACCGCAGGTTCGTGATAAAAATGAATCAAAATTTCTACATAATTCTAAAACCAATAAAAATTGTGGCAAACAATGTAATATATCGTAGTAATAGTAACAGAATTATTAACCAATCTAGTCGATATCTTAAATGATACGTTCCTTTATACAGCGGTTCCTATGTAAGTTCTTAGTTCTTGTTCAAAATACAAATATTACATATACAAATATAACATAAGCTAGTGTGAACGTTTTATGCCTACATAAGCTACATCAAAGGCAAGCTCAACAAGACGAACATTCGTATGTAGACGAAGTCACGTTAATAAGCAATTAAATAGATTAATAGAGATATTTACGTCATACCAAATATGAATTGACTTAAAGGCTTTAGATTTCAACAAACCTTTGATCTTGTGAAGCTCTTGAATCGATTTACAATCATTGTTTGACAGTTCGAAATATCGTCAGCGGCCTTCGTGATTGTTTCTAAATTCAATAAATTGTTTCACATTATTACGAAACAACTAAGGAATTAGGTTTTTTAGGTTAAATTGTTTTGTTCAGGCTTAAAACATTTATATTCTTATTTACGAAATTAATGGTAAGTAACTTTAGGTATGATTTACGTCGTTCAATTCAAAACAATTTATTGATATTTAGTTTATGTAGTGTTTAAAATTTAAGTTACTGGGAGTCCAAGAATGTTCTTAATTTAAACGTATCGATATCCAAAGCATGGTGTACAATCTGATACATTGTCGTGTTTTAAGATCAAATCGTTACGATACGTTATGGCGGACTTTCTTCAATACGTCTGAGTTTTCACGAATCACTTCAGAAGACAAAAATGCGCCGAGTGAAAACAGAACGCGCTGAATGGAGATTATCGAACACGTAGTTGTGTATCTTAAGACTCATAGGTTTAAAACCAGTCTTCCTAATTTAAGACAACTTTCGAAAGCCTTAATGGTTCTTATTAGGATACGTCATCTTATTTTAGATTCTCCGGACCTTAGAGATTGAAATATAACTTTTAAAATGAGGCAATAAAATACCCAACCCTTTTTCAGTAACAAACCCCTCGCGAAACGAATCACATGTAACTTTAAACTGTTTAATTACCCATTGTAAAAGTTTATGAAACCTAAACATTCAAATAAACTGTTGCTCACGTCGGTTAAATAAAAATTACTCCAGAAACGTCCCGAGGGAGCGGTCTCATTGTGCGACCACAATGAACACTCCTGATTGGCGGAAGGATGTTCTCACTAAATAAAAAAATATCGTCGCGTCATTTCGTACAATTTTCGTCGAATTTTCAAACGATAAAACCTGTCATTTCGCTGTTGACGCGCCTATAAAATATTCATGCAGACGGGCGAGAGATGAGCGATTTTTTCTTCGATTTACGCGTCGAAATAAGATGTCATTTTCCGTATCATTAGCGGCGACTCGGAACGTCGCGCGATGCCACTATTTATACGCAAATAGGATAAAATGACGCCCAGCCGATCGACTGTTTGACACGCCATTGATAAATTGCGCCTTATTGAAAATCGTTTTCTTTTTGTCGTATTTTTCGGTTTTTACCAGTTTTTGTTGTACGTTTGACGTTTGTAGACGCTTTCAGTCGATCTGATACAGATACTGTCATTACCTTTTCAAATGTTTATTTTTCTACAGTATCTTCTAACTTTGTCAATGAAATAACTTTTTAACAGCCCAACGTTTTCGGATCTCAATCTAAAAATTACTGCCTACGGAACCATACAGGTCTCGACAAGCATTCGTATTTCATAGCGAGGTAAATTCGATTGGAATAAAACTCGTTCCCGATAGTGGAAGCTCCTTGAGCCCTCTCTTTGCGAAATCGCGCGGACTAGTTTATCTTACCCGTTCACTTACCCGCTACCGCTACCCGACAAAGGAATCTAGCACGATAATCTGCCGATGCTTTCGATAAGGGAGAATGTTTATCAGTTTTCAAGAGTCCCTTAAAAAGCGGCTAGCCGTCTAACTCTAAAGCAGATACTTTTAAAAGCTAGATGAATTGCTTGGACTATAAAGTGTAACGATTTTTTATTAATCGTTTATTTTATTTTCCATTTTGATCCACGATAGCGATTAAGACTGATCAGCTGTTGTTAATGAATTAAGATTTTTACATATTTTATACTTCATTACAGCCTATACAGTCCACTGCTGAACATAGGCCTCCACAAGTTCGCGCCAAAAATGCGTTAACTCATGTGTGTTGCCCATAGTCACCACGCTGGGCAGGCGGGTTGGTGACCGCAGGGCTGGCTTTGTCGCACCGAAGACGCTGCTGCCCGTCTTCAGCCTATGTGTTTCAAAGCCAGCAGTTAGATGGTTATCCCGCCATCAGTCGGCTTCTTAAGTTCCAAGGTGGTAGTGGAACCTTGTTATCCCTTAGTCGCCTCTTACGACACCCACGGGAAGAGAGGGGGTGGCTAAATTCTTTGGTGCCGTAGCCACACAGCACGGATATTTGTATTTGATCAAATATATTTCTTTTCAATTTGGGTGTATATCCTTGTGGGTCTCCTAAGGGTGCCTCATAGAGCACGTTAAGCTGTCGGTTATCATCATAAACACCTGATAGAGATTGTTACTCGTTCCACTTGTAGAAAGAGGCCTAGCAGTGGGATGTTATAGGCTAAATGCGATTTTATATAGTTAATGGAATATATAAAATAATTACTTCACAAAACATAGCGATAGCGAGAAGTTTATCCCTGGCGCGGGTTGAGCGGCTTATTACTGCCCCACGTTGGGCGCCATGCGACAATATTGCGCTGCCCGTGTCCCGCACTAATCCCCGGATTCATTTATTTTTGACAACGCAATACGATTTTATCTCACGGCTTCTGATGCTGTTTGCCGTCTGTTATTATGGTCCCACAATATTCAAGCTACTTATTTATTTATTTATCCACCCCATATAGGGGTGATTTGACTTTTGATGCTGCGTTTAGTGGTTGATTTAATTTTGAGATTTTAATTTCTTCTCTAATATTTAGTTTGAAAATTTTGTAAATTAGTATCAAAATAAGCTTATACAATTATTAAGCTTGAAATGTCATATATTTAAAGTTTTGTACGTGTTTAAATTTTATGCAATTCGTAAATTAACTTTAATCAATTAATTTCAGAAAATCAGAAGAACATTTTCATTTTATTTATTGTAATAGTACAATCTTTGGTTCTATTAATACAACGCCGACATGGTCCCTCATTCTCCAGAGACACTCTTCGATCTAACCGAAGCGTACCTACTGTAAGTGACAGATTCCGCGTACGAATGTACTTGAGATTTTAATTATTTTACAGTTCTAATGAACTCCCATACAAAATGGAACGCGTTTTTAATTAACTAAGGGACTTGGTCTGTTTACGAGTAGTATCTATTAAGTATCGATTTTTAAGTTTGCATTGTTCAGATAACATGTTGAAATATTTCATTATTAATTGCAAAACAAGTATGTACTGGATCTATTCAGTATTTCGTTATTTAGAATATATATATATATATATTAAAATAAGCTTTAGCATAAGCTTGTATATAATATACAAAACGATTCAAACAAACAGGTTCAACATTCAAATGTGTTTCTAAAACATTATTTTATTTGTATTTATAAAATTAAGGTACGTTAATAGGTTGCTATATTTTTTTCCGGGAGGGTAGAACAAGACTTACTAAATTAATTATTGTAGTCATCTGAGAAAGATTATGAGAATTATGTTTATACTCATAGTGACAAAAATAATCGTACCTAGTGTTTTATGTAATATAAACATCATATTTATATCTCCAACCGAGTCCATCACTCGTCATCCTGAACATCAGTACTTAAATAAATGAAAAAAAAGATTGCATAACTTATTAAAAAGTTTGACGAACGAAATGAAAATGAAAATGAGACACGTCAAAAGAAAAGAAAAAAAACAACGAAAATGCTCACGAGACAATAGATATTTTGGGCGAAACGAAGGAAAACGGAGTTTTTATCATGGAAATTGCGGGTGAACACTTCGCGTTTTTCGCCTTTCCCTCGTTTCTTCGCGGAGTCTGTTTTTTAATTATCGTGTTTGGCAATTAGTTTCGGCAAACGATTTTTTTTCCATTTCCCTCCCACTCGCAGACAACTTGTCCACGCTTAATGAGGTAATTTATAGTCTAAATACGTAAAGTTCTTTTTTCCTTTTTAATTCATAATTGTTTTGTACTGATGCTATTTTTTATATTATTGACAAAAACATTGTTGAAGAAATGGTATCAGTTTTGATATGTTGTATGGTTCATTTACTGATTATTTGTATAATAGAGTGAATGTGTACGTAAACATGCGTTCTATATGTTTTACAATAAATTATACACATATTTTTAGAAAGAGAGCAATATCCAACAGTGGGATTTTACAGGCTGATTTAAACGGAAGATATATTTACGTACTATGTATCATTCTATATACCTACTATACTCTACATACAAAAAGTTTATAACTTCGTTACAACTAAACAGTTTACTTACATTAATACAAGGATGGGTTTCAATATAAAAAATAAATAACTATTGATAAAAAAAATTCTAATGCGAAGCCTGACTCAAACAGTACTTTGAAGTAGGCAAACAAATTGCTAAGACACTTAGCGGGATTCGGAGGCTATTCCCCAAATGACACGCCGCAAAGCACAGGATTATATCGATTGGAATAAGATTTAGAAAATGTTTTCACATTATTGTGCCGAACGAGGACGATATGTGTATATAATAAATATTTTTTATAGTTAAAGCAGCAATAATGTATCTATATACATGAATATAATATAATGATAAAAATAATGTTAATTTTCGCGTATTCATACAGTAAATCGTTATATTGGCTATATATAAACTAAAAATCGTAAAAAAAATAATCAAAATTATATTTCGTTCATATATAAAGTTTTACAATAAAACGTGCATGTGTATAGTTGTAGATAATATGAACTAATGGACTAAACTGTAATAATTTATTTCGCCATAAGGTGCTTATACATACTTAATGAACTTCAAAATAATGTGCGCTGCAAAAAAAATTAAAAAGAGTTGATAGCAAAATCAATCGACGATTTAAAATTTGCATTAGCTACATTATAAACTTAGGTAATGTACCCAGTGTTATGAAATAATCATAATCTAAATATTTGATAAATTGTTCTCCAGTGTCTCAGTACATTCATTACATGAGATTGTTGGTAATACTCCAGATGTTTCGCACAAGTGCCAAATCACTAGGACGCCTTTGGTGAAAACCGCATCCCTCTTGTTTTTTACGGAGGGTTCGGCTAATTCGCACCGCTAAGCACCTATCATGGAGTAATTTTTGGTCTCGAATCAGTTAGTGATATATTTACGTGTATAACACAAGTTATTTAATAATAAATATATTAGCTGTAAAAGAGTTTTGTATATAGTAAAGCCAGGTGCATATAGTATCTACTACGATAACACGTACTGTTTGTGGGTGTCGATGTTTTAGGCGATTTTTACAGAATGGACATTTGAAAAACACGAGTGTCAAAGTATGAAGCCGTTAATAGAGTTATTGTTATACTATTGTGTTTTTTTTTACTAGTATGACAGAGCATCGTTTTGAATCTGTTATTTTCAGAGACAAAATAGAGTTTGACAATTTTATGTTATTTTTGCGATTGATGTATTCTATATAGATTTTGTTTCAGTTCTTTTTTATTTGCTTAATTAATGTACCACCAGTAGCCAATAAATGGTACAAAAATTCTACAACATCAAAATTTGCGAGCGTCATTAGGTCGGATATGAAACTCGAACGCCACACTGACGCAAATCAAGGAAATTAAAATTCTCAAACAGAGGGCAGTTACGCCAAATCCTGCCACTAAAACTCCTATATAGATCTCCGCGAGCGTTGTAAAAAATCATTGCCTCCGTCTACCCTCGGCCCTCGGCGAGGGGAAAAATCTAATCTGTGCATTTTTTGCGGGACCGCGATGCCACAAAGAATTTCATTTCCCACTGTTCATCCATCTCTATTTCACTGACGGCTCTTGTTCTTACCCCTCCGCCTCCGCGTCTGCGCCCCCGGACCCCTCAGCCGTTTTTTAGACTTCCTCGATCGGAGATAAGGTTAAGCGAATGTCGTCTTCTGTCGTGGTTCGTACATGACAATCGCTGCCTCATTTAAATTTATTATCTCTACATCGATTTCATTCAATCTCTTGTTTAAATTCCCAAATATGTTAGACACAAAAAAATTACACAAAAGTTATTTGGCAAGATCATATTATTTTCCTAACTTCATGTCACTTTATCAAAATCTAATATTAATATTAAGAAGCTTTACACTCCCCAATCACAAACAAATAGGAAGTAACGTATCAGCTTTGATGAGAACACAATACTAAACGTCATATTTATCATTATAGTAAATGCCGTACAGAAATCGATGAGCGAAAGTCAAACTTTAATTGTCCAAGTATCACAATCAAATGGGTCTTCACGAAAACAGCATAACACAATTGTGTACAATTGACATTCAAATCTATGGGATTGACGCTTTGTGCTTTTATTGCCACTTATTGACGCGTAATTGTCAATAAATTCCTACGGGATCGGAGTTTAATGTGGGTTTGGGTGAAAAAAGTTATGTTTTATTAATATTTTTACGAGAGCGTTTAGGATGAACGATAAGATCTGCCTTGGGAAGTTTTTTCTTTCGATTTCCGTCACGATTTGTACACTCATTATTGGTGAGCCGATGAGGGCGATAGGGGCAGTGGTCGCATGCTATCGAGAGTGCGATGTTATCGTATCTCTTAGTGACTTTCATCGGGGCTTTCGATTGTCCCCGGCCTCCCCCTTTCTTGTAGTCGCCTGTGAGACGTGATTTCAATGACTGCCAGTCGTTATGATTTATTTCCGAACAAATTTATTACGACATAAAACTTGTGGAAATGTTTGTAAAACAAATTTGCGAATGAATGCCTGTCGTTTACTTTGATAAATGGTAGCAAAATAATATGTCTCAAAGTAGTTTTTCTTTTACTTACGCAATAATTCTAAAAGCCTACAATACATAATAAGATTTTTTCTAATTTAAAATGCCTTAAACAGCAAGTACCTACAAAATATTACAAGCCACAAAAAGATTTTAAATTTATAGTAGGTATAGCAAATCATCTTAGAACATAGTTATTTAATGTTTGTATAAAGGTGTAAGCATATATCAATCAATATACATCTATAGGTATGACTATATACGAGTATGCTCTGTTGTCATATAGAGGGATTAATTCAGGACACGTCGCCGTACTATCTGATCTTGGTGCTGTAGGGTCTTTGATATGTTGTTTATTATTTACTGAGTTAGATTGTGGAAGTGAAAAAAATGGAAGTAAATTTGATCGTTTTTATTTTTTCGTTATATTACTGTTTATGTATTTTACATGTCTTTATCTTGTAGTAAGTTACCGATACTATTGTATTTGCAATTAGTTACTAGTGTTGCTTAATTTGCTTCTTGGCAATTTGACGTACCGTATACTTGTTTTTTTTTTCTTATATAACATACTACAGCTAGAAAATATATTTAACAAAATCTTACGCAGGTATTTGATGCATAAACAATCATAGTTAGATAAAGTGTAAATAATATACTTTTTTGTGTCCAAATAACTTTTTAAGTTAAAATCAATTTTGAGCTGTCATTACTGTTATACCGTCACATCAACGTGTAAGTTAAGGAAGATAAATGCTTATTAAACATGTCGCTCGCAACTGACAGTATCTACCCTCAATCTGTTAAGCAACGAAAACCAGAAAAATATCGTTTGTCTTTACGCTTGCAATGACAGTCAAAAAGGTAAAAATTTAAACGATTTTTGCGTAAAATTGTTAGAATAATCTTTGCTACGACTGCATAATCAAAAGATTTTGCAAAAAAATAAAATAAATAATTATTGAACGTTTACTTGCCTTTTGTCATGTCGTTAAAATTGACTGCTGTTTGAGAGATGTCAACAATAATTACATTTTAAATTTAGAATTTAAGTAATAAATGCTAATTTCATCGTTTTGTCTACTTAAATTCAATATTCAAAGCAAGTAGTATATATAATTAGAGTAGTTTATGAGATACAATAATAATTATTTTTTTCGTATATGTTACAATCAAGCTACATTTATATTAACTTTTTGTATCAAGTAAGTATGTCTTATACATAATATATAAAGAAAAATAAAAGCTTATTAAACAAATCGCTCACTGCTGACTGTATCTACCCTAAATCTACGTTTACACTGTTTGGTAGAACTCTACACTTGTAGGGCAACTGTGACTATAATATCTATGAACATTTATAACAGTTCAAATTACAATTTGCTTTTAGATGTATATGAATATAGACGATATCAACTATTAATATATTTATACAATAATTGATAGTATTATTAGTAAATTATTAATAAGACGGATAACCGGACAAAAAAAGTAAGAAGAAATTTAACCAATAACTAGTGATTTAATATTTGTGACGTATTATTAGGATCTGATTACCAGAATTTATAAAAAACTTTGTTAGTTTAGCTTTATAGCAGTTTAACGAGTCGAAGAATATATCATGGTCAGGTCAGGTTCAGGTTTTTTTCATAAATTATTTTAAGCTTTTCCAACTCTTCTTACTGGGGAATTGTTCTTCTTAATTCTTTTGGGGAACCCAAATTCCTATTCGATATTTGATGCCTAAAACTTTGCGTGCTTGCAATTCTTATAATCAATTTCGGAGTAATTATATTAAGTTACCTTAAAATTCCTGATATTATTTTGTGTAAAAAGAAAACGTCAGTAATAACCTCTCCTGTGAGTTAGTTTTAACATTTTCTAACGCCTTAATAAATTATCATAATTGTTTTCTTCGTTATAAATTCGATATTTATAAGATAAAAATTTTAAGATTTTGTTTTGTGTCGATTCCAATTTATTTTTATGCGTGTAATAACATGGATTTCAAGCATTTATACAATAATTACTTCTAATCTTCTAATAATTTTTAATATACCAGATTTTTTCAAGGTTTTAATTAATCTAATTATAAAACCTAGCGTCTTCAATGCTTTATTTAAAACATCATCTATATTATTAATAAATTTATTTATAAAATCTGATAAACTTATAATATATGATAAAATAAATAAAACTTGTTGTAATAAGCGTGAGGAGATACGAGAATTAACTTTTATTCAATTAAATTGAAGATAGTATTTCGCTGAGATTTTGAATTCGTTTCTTTTCGACTCTGAATCGTATGAAGAACTGAAATAATAACCAAAAGACGCCCAAGCATTTGTATAGCTGAAGCCGAATGACATCAAACAAGCAGTTTTTTTGCAATCATCAAATTGATCTGCCCGCGCGCCATCTGGTCCGTGAGTAAATCGCTTTCGGAGTCCGTGAGCCGCGGAATTAATTTATATAAAACACATATCGTTTGGACCGATTGAGTATCACTCGATACGGGATGAGAGGTAAACTTCATAGCTACGATATTTGGAGATTACTAGTATTAAGTTGTTTGCTAGTTTTATAAGTTTTACTGTTGCGTAATATGTACGTTTGGTATTTGTACGTTTTTTTTATTTTTTACTTTAACATTATTATTTACGTTTTCTTGAATTTGTATATTGACCATTGCTTTGTATCGTGACCATTGCTTTATGTATATAAAGTATAAATTTTCGAGGAAAGTCTTATGTATTTAGTCGACCGGGTATCAATTTTAAAGACATTCTTGCACAACAATAGAGCTTGTTATAGAAGTCACTGTAGTGGTGAAGTCAGAATGTTACATTAAATTTATTGTGCACAAAAAAGTTACGGTTTTAGTAAACATATTTTAAGCTGGAGCTACAAAACATTTTCATGTTCTAGCTGAAAATTGTTACTCTTTCCCGGCGTAAGCCCGGCGTCTAGCGTAGGGCGTGTACACGTGCGCTCATCAACTAATGGTCCGTGCGCGGCATTTGAACCGAGCCTACACTCGGCACAAAACAACCGCCCGCCTGCCTGCCTCTACTCCTAGGCCTGCTTTCGGCGCAAAATTATAACGTGTAAAACACGGCCTCTTCTTGCATTCTGCGCACGGGATTTTTATGAATGGCGCGATTATTATTCGCATTTTAAACTCGAATGCGGTGCTATTTTCCCCGAGACGTATATAGCAATATTCGTAACGAGTTTTCTCAGCGCTGCTACCTAATTTCAGATCGAGGGCGGTACGTGGAGGTGTGGGGCGCTATGCGGTACTGTATCGTCGGAGTCCACTCTGCCGAAAGCCGAGTATCACCGCCGCGACTGCGAATCGAACCCGATTGCAAATTTATTAGCGGACAGTCGCCGCCGGTCCGCGGGTGCACGTACGCGCAGTTGTTTTTACTCTTCGTATATTTTTTTCTCGACGAGACTCGGCTCTCCCCTTTTGTTCTCAAGTGGACCAGCTGTCATTATACGCCATGTTACTGTTATTTTTTTTGACGTTTTTATAGAGTTTTACGTCGAGAGGGCGTTCCGTTTGGAAAAATGTTCGTTTTGCGTGCGTCCTGGAGAGTTTGCGTGGCAACGACATCGACGACGCCGATACAAAATGCGTTATGGGATTTCATTTTATTTCAAAGTTTAGTTTTATTGTACGATTGCTGAAGTAGGCACGGAATGAGGCATGTTGCAAGTATAATAAACGTGAGCAAATATGCATGAACGAGTAACTAAGTTCCACAATGTTATTATGTCTTGCTGTGCAGTGGTCGGACGACTAGTTATCGAGCCCCGCAATAACCCGACCGAAATGTAACATGTGTCATTGCAGTTTTCAAGTGGCTTCTGTTTGATAATTTAAGCGAACCCTTCCAACTGCGGGCCCTCGAGAGTGTAATCAATGAAAGATATAGTTTGCCTTGATTTGTATTCGAAGTACTTCAAATTGTTCAGGACTAAATAGTCCACAGTAAACATTGACGATACAATGTGTACCTTATTATATCGAATTATTACATCGTTTTGTTTGCATTAAATTATAGTTCATCGTCTGTTTATTAATTTTATTTATAATATAAAATAGGTACAAGATAGTAATAGAACCAGTAAATAATAAAATTTAAATATGTACCGTTTATACCGAACAATCGTCTCAAGTTGGCTTTTATTAGAAATATGTTCCTGCTATTATTGGCAGATAAGTCTCTTCGAGAGGTCTTATAGGATATTTCAGAATTCAAACTTGCAATATTGCTTCGGTACTAGACAGGTTATTAGAGTGCTTCGTAGGCATTCCGTTACATTACGATTATTGTAGTTAATAATAAATGTTACAACTGATAAGAATTTATTCTCGTAGCTCATACAAAAGCTTACTTTTTTTCTGTAATAACACAGACTGATAAGCCTTAAAGTACACATACTATAGTCAACAACGTCAATGCAATTGCAGGATGTCTATTAGGTATGTTTCGATGTTATACATTTGAAGCTTTGTTTGTTAAAACGTTTTTAAACATAACAAGGTTGATTAAAAAAATTAAGCCTAAAATTTTTCTTTGGTATATATATTACCAGCCATTGCCCCAAAATAGAATATACACATACAGCTCGTACTACTTTCATCATCATTACAGTCTATACATTCCACTGCTGGACATAGGCCTCCACAAGTTTACGCCAAAAATAACGTGAACTCATGTGTTTTGCCCATAGTCACCACGCTGGGCAGGCGGGTTGGTGACCGCAGTACTGGCTTTGTCGCACCGAAGACGCTACTGCCCGTCTTCGGCCTGTGTATTTCAAAGCCAGCAGTTTGATGGTTATCCCGCCATAGGTCGGCTTCTTAAGTTCCGAGGTGGTTGTGGAACCTTGTTATCCCTTAGTCGCCTCTTACGACAACCACGGGAAGAGAGGGGGTGGCTAAATTCTTTAGTGCCGTAGCCACACAGCACTACTTTATCATTAGTTAATAAGTTATATTAAATAATAATAACGAATATAAATATTTGTATAAGTTTATAGAATTCAGAGTATAAACTAAGAAAAGTGCGTAGTAGTTTGTAAAAAGAATCTAATTTTAAAACCTTAACACCAAAACTATAATGTTAACAATAGTGTTTTGCGTTTAATACGCTCTACCGCAAGGAATGGCTGATACACCGAAAACGAACAACGGTAACAACTGTTATAGATATAAATAATTGCCACATGAATAACAAGGCCTTATTAAATAATATTAGCGCCTTTGTCCAGTCCGTTGCGAGTTAGCAGTGTCATCGTTTATAAGTGGAATATTATTCGACAAGATGCTGAGTCGTGTAGCTCGTCGCTCGTCGAACATTCCCTCGCATACAGATGACACGTGACTCACGTTTTTCACGCGCGACTGACAACTAATTTATGTTAATAACACATCACTAACTAATAAATATGTACGGCACGTACATACTTAAGTTTGCTCTCGACGTGGCCAGATCGAGGTGGACAATGCGTGAAAAATATTAAGTATCTCAGACTTCCTTATATGTTTCAACGTGTCACGCCCTCGAGACTTATCCCGATACCGAGAAACTTCGATAGTGGCAAGGAGCAACTAAAGTTTTCATCTCGCTCTTCTCGGTACCGATATCAGTCTGAAATTTATAACTTTTATCACCGGAATGTTTAACTAAAAAAACTTATCAGTAACGTTCGTTGTTGTCTATAGCCACACGTTTGATACCTTGGAAATACTTATACGACACTATTAGGAAAATTGGCGTAATTACAAATTTAATCAAATATTAACATCAAAAGTCAATTCAATAATAATACGCGCCGAATACAGAAATAATGAATTAATGAAAACAATAAGTCACAGGTTGTCACGCCACGTCAATGGAGCGGCGAAGCTTCTCACGCGACGGACGTGACGCAATACGCTATCACGTGCCGGTTCGTTTTAGGGCTACGATTTTCCACATCTCAGACAGTGTAGTGTCAGTAATACAATAGACCATTCCCGTCGAGTGGGAGTCTCTTATCGATCTACTGGGACGTCATCGGGCGATAGCAGCCGCGGCGACGCAAAAAGCGTGTCAGTGTGCCGGTTACAAAGCCTTTGTGGCGAGACCGGACACCGCTCGCCGCCGCCGCCAGCTTTGTTTGCTGTTTAGTGTTCGTGCGCCTCTAAAAGTGGTGATTTTAGTGTCCGTAAAGTTTGTTAGCGCAGACTCCGCTTAGGTGCCCTCATAGCTGCAACGGTACCACAGTCTCCGCAAAAGTGTTACGGATATTGTACGCTGTAGTTAATGCTTCCACGAAAAATGTTTGAAAACAAAAATTGATCATACAATTGTATATTTATAAATTAAATTTACTTCTCTACATACACATATACTTACCATTCAAAATTTCTTTTTTATTTCAGTATGATATGATAATAATGTACACAAAATTACACGAATCGGTTAAATAGAATTGTAATGTCAGTTGTTTAAGACTGAATAAACTATCTACTGAAATTATTTCAGCATATAAGATTATGTTTAGTTCTCGATGTTATAATCTTGTTTATATGAGGGAATATATTTATTTGTTAAAGTGATTTTAGATGATGTGCGGTCGAAGTATCGGGAAAGGAGGGCGATGTCGGCGTCGAGGGCGAACTTACTCGAGGCGACAAAACTCCGAGATGTTTTCACTCAAAATAATAAGTTCCAAGTCAATTTTTTCCAAAACTCTGCGTAATGGATTGTTGGAAACTTCGATAACTTTCGGAAGTTGCTCTTCGATTTTATTTTGTTGAGGAATTTTTTAGCCAATTTCCCTCGAATCGTAGTCGAAGTTAGAAATCATCCAGTCACCCTTCACTGGTTTGTATCACGGGATTTTATTCGTATTTAATTTACCTAGAAGCTATTAGATGAAATTATATTTTATTTATTGTTATCTGATATGTCTTTTATGGTTATTTATGTAATCACATTTTTCATATGGTTTAATTTCTGCATCAAATAATCCGTTTTCTCGCTGTAGCTAAAATAGATCTTATAATCATAAAAACGAAAATATTTTTATAAATGTTATTGTACGTATTTGACATTAAGTTTTATGTAATAGGCACTAATTAACAATTTATCGTAACAATGTAATACAACATACCTAGTCATTACATGTATTTTAATGACGATTAAACAGTATTTACCTCTACATTTACAGTTGGTAGCTTGTCAAGCCTGTGGGCTACATAATCGAATTATGCCAAAATCAGTTTATTACAGAGTCCGTAACCCCAACAATTTCTGTTGGTGGCACGTTGATGACGCGTAAAACAAATACTCAACACTCTATCCGTCAGGCGGCGCAGGGGTGCGAAAGTTAATAAAATTCATGTATCGGAAACTTATAGCCGTGAAATATTGTTTGCGCGAGGGTACAACCCTAGCTTCCTTATAAGAATAAAATTACTCAAAGATTCCTCGGCGCTATAAAATTGGCGCTGAGCAAACACTTCAGTCTCGTCTTAGCGCTCAAAGTAGGTATTAATACTAATTTGCTTTCTCTCATTATCGTACTATAGAACTGCCTTACACTTGGTACCTACGATCCTTTATACTCAAGTACGAAACATTTGTTTATTTTCATCTTTATAATATTGTTGTATTAAATGTAAATTACTTTCAAAAAATTCCTTTAATTTGTTAACTGAAATATTTTGAATTAATAGAGAGTTCTTCTCAGTATTTAAACATTATTAAACACATTACTAATGTTATTAAACATAACCCTTCACCGACTAAAAATTCTAATAATAGTACTAAGTCTAATAGCTTTTATATCGCTTTAGCCTATAATATCCCACTACTGGGCATAGGCTTCTTTCCCCATGTAGGAAAAGTATCAGAGCTTAATCCACCACGTTGCTCTAATGCGGGCTGGTGGATATATTGCCTACTATGAGTAACGATCGCTATAAGGTGTACATGATAACAACCGGGACCGACGGCTTAACGTGCTCTCCGAGGCACGGTGGGGAGACCCACAAGGACTGCACAAACACCCAGACCACGGCAAACACCTGTATGGCCAATACAAATATTTGTCATGTGCGGAGATCGAACCCACAACCGCCAGCGCAACAGGTACAATCCATGGCTGTAACCGTTGCGCCAACGCGGCGTCAATCTAATGTAATGTAATATGGTGTAATAGCTTTTATATACCTTTATAATTTTACACGTCTATATCAAAATAGTGTAATGCAACGTAAATACATTATATTTTATTAGAATATCGCCATGTCTGTATACATTACATACTCATAACAGCTCATTTTAAATTTATGCTTCAGCCTGTAATATCCCACTGCTATGCATAGACCTCTTTCTCCCTGTAAGAGAAGGATCAGAGCTTAATCCACCACAAAATAAATATTTATAGTTAAATTATAATTAGTTAAACTTATAATTAAACTAATATTAATTTTAATTCATAACAGATACTGTGTTTTTTTTTAAAGTTAGATACTGAGGGGTGTACAAAGATTAACCGTGCGTCAGACTGGGTGGCACCGGTCGCATCAGCATTAAAATAAAAATAGGATCGCCATAAATAGCCGCGTACAAAGACAAGATATACGGTTATAGCGGACTGGACCATTCGTGCAGGACGCCCGCTACGCCCGTAGACATATTAAAAACAATTACTTTCTTACATAGCATTAATTTTCCATTGCTGTTACATTAAATTTAAATCAAACTATATATAGCTATATTATTAAAATTAAATGTATCAACATCTACATTACATTTTTTAACCGACTTCATAAAACGAGGAGGTTACTCAATTCTCTTTTATTTTATGTATGTTCGGGGATAGCTTCGTCTTTTGGTAACCGATTTTGATAACTTATTTTTTTGTTCATCATTTCAGCCTAACACAGTCCACTTGCTGGACACAGGCTTCCACAAGTTCATGTAAAAAATAGCGCGAACTCATGTGCTTTGCCCATAGTCACCACGCTGGGCAGGCGGGTTGGTGACCGCAGGGCTGGCTTTGTCGCACCGAAGACGCTGCTGCCCGTCTTCGGCCTGTGTATTTCAAAACCAGCAGTTGGATGGTTATCCCGCCATTGGTCGGCTTTACAAGTTCCAAGGTGGTAATGGAACTGTGTTATCCCTTAGTCGCCTCTTACGACACCCACGGGAAGAGAAGGGGTGGCTATATTCTTTAATACCGTAGCTACACAGGATTTTTTTTGTTGGAAAAGAGATTTCCCAAGCGTGGTACCATGATAAGGTAACCAGGATCTAATGATGGAATCCCAGAGAAATCGAGGAAAACCCTCGAAAATCGTAGTGATGACTAGTGCGTTTGTTAATTTTTTTTTTTCGTCTACTTACGTTGTGTTACTTGTCGATGTAATTGAAGTCGGATTTTTTCGTTTGTGAGCAAATACATATAGTATATATCCTCATAATGTTTTAGCAGCTTAGTGCCGTTATTTGTAAGAAAAATTACAGAGAAAATGGTAAAAAATTTGAAATAGAGTTCGAAAATCGAACCTTTTGAGTCCTATAACGTTAACGGAGCACTCTCACAAAAATAACCGACGTGTCACCGCGAAAAGCCAAGTCGACGGTCCTACCCTATCGGTCATCGTACGGTACTCCCCTATAAAGAAAGGTCGTCCGTATTTCTGGCACCAAGAGGGCTCTGAAATAAATAAGAAAAGCTTCAATCGCCGTCAACCCCGCTCTACCCTTTTATAAGCAGGTAACAGATGAATGTTCTACATAATGCTGTCACGAAAATTTTACAATATTGAACAAAATACACACAATTTCGCAATTTTAACGTATGTTACATAGTAACACACAATTCAATAAGCTTAATTTTTAATATTTATAAATTAATTTTTACCTGTTATTTTAATGTTATTTGTCATTATAGAAAAAAATTAATATAAATATAATGGAAGAAATAAAAAAAAAAAAACCATTTTAAAACGCTTTGTTGTATACGCTCGAGTACATTTTAACCCTTCAGCGGCAGCGGGATAAATGGGCAAGTCGTGTCGCCAAAGAACAAGCTTCCGGGCCACTATGTGAGGGTTAGTGATGTGGTTTGAAAAAAAAATTACAACTATTTACTGCTATCATGTTTATACTTATATATGAAACTGTACTATAAATAATAGTAATTTACTTATTGTAAGCGACTAATGTTGTTCGTTTCTTTCTTGTAACACTGTAAGTGTGTCTAATAGATGTTTACTAACAAAAGCTATTCTTTGATCGACCTATTCATTAAATTTCGTCTTCGAGGTTCACAATCTAGTTCGTAGTTACAACTGTAATTTTATCCCAAGAAAGTCAAGTTAAAGTCACTTTTAATTTGTACATTTCAATAGAAATAGCCAGTCAACGAATAATTACTTCATTTCAGAAATAACTACCTGTATATCAGTATAAATAATTGTAGATTCAAAACTGTACTTTAAGAATTGATGAAAAGTAAAAGGATAGGAACTGAACTCTCAAAAATTATCTTAAAATATTACTTTCTAAATGGAGACAGGTATGTATTGTATTATGTGCTGTGTCCTGCGGTCACCAACCCGCCTGCCCAGCGTGGTGACTATGGGCAAAACATGAGTTCACGCCATTTTTGGATCGAACTTGTGGAGGCCTATGTCCAGTAGTGGACTACAATAGGCTAATGTGATGATGTGTTGTGAGATTTACGTTTTAACGTTTGAAGTAAGTTAGGTGTTGGTATTACGCAATCCTATTGTTCTCTCATCATTATACAGGATCTCTAGTGATTTTTATAAGTTTTTTAAAATTTTCATATGTAGATAGTAGAAAACAAGCAAAAGAGGAATAATACTGATTTTATTTTACTACCTTTTTATTCTTCTTTCTTAAGCAAACGTTAAAGTTACGAAGTGTAACTTTATTTTAAATGTTAGTAATAAAACAACATGCAACAATGCCTAGCTAATGAATTGATCGCGTGCGAGCCGTGGGTGCATTCGGATGCATTAGTATCGTTTCCGGGGTCGCCCTTGCGGTACTTCCACCTTTTTAGGGTTCTCACAAAAAGCTTAGAATTATATCGACGTAACTTCTATTTAAGATCGACATTTACCATATATCTCTAATTTATTGTATTTTTGAATAAGCAATAGTAGCTTGTTCTATTTTAAAAATAAACTTGCATTAACAAGTTCCACTGAGATTGATTCCTGTAATGTTATAAAAATTGGACTAATTAGTTAATTATTGAAGCAGACGACCCGACCTAGCTTACATAATTTTAATCACAACGAGTTCGTACATAACGTAACTAAACTTTGCGTTACAATTTGTCATTAAGGCCAAAAATACTTATAAAATTCCCGAGACGCACGGGTAGACCTTGCGATAGAAGGGTAGTATTTCCTGTTCCCGCAGGAAGGGAGGGGGGTCGGTCCTCTTTGTGCTGCGATAACCGGAAGCGGAGGGCTCTGAGGACGGAGGGTAATGTCAACTGTAAGGTATTTTTAAGTTTCTTCTTGCTGCTGATTATTTTTTTAATGTTTTTAGGGATCAGATTTTAATGATCGTGAAACATTTTGGTAAATATTCATTATGACAACGTTTTAACACTTAAATTTTCAGGTATTTTTATGTCACGTCATTTTCTTTTATTACTCTTCATTAGCTGGTATTTATGTTTGTTTGCAAGCAAATATTTCATTTTGTAGTTTTATATTTATATGGAATAATATAAAATTATGAAGGTACCTATGAAATACATAGTGAACATAGTAACATTTTATGCTTAGTACTAACGGAGGTCGTGGCTAGCAATCATGGCTAAACGGCCTACTTTTATCCTGAACAATAATAAATTTTAGTTGCACCAAGTGCCGATAATGGCAACAATTTCCGACGATTAGCCGATAGCCGAACATTTTACGGACACTTGGAAAAACGATTGTAATAATGCCTTCGAGTGCACTACTGTAAGTCTAAGTTCCGGCTATTTACTCGTCTGACCGATTTTCTAAAAATACTTTTGATATATACTCGTATGCTATTGAGTTTATAGTGTAATGGCGTAGTAGATACTATAGCATTAAACAAAAGACAAAAGTAACGTAATGGTCCTACCAACAAATAGAAATGATTAAAAACACGACAAAATAATAATGAGTATTCTCTTTGCTTGCTGTCTATTGAAGCTCTTTCTCCAAATTTTTGTGAATGTTCAAATTCATTCATTTTCCGACGTTTACGTAAAACTGTGAAGGTAGTAAACGGAGGAGAATGTACTAAGGTACACAACGACTCCGTCCTAAATCGTAAAATGCATCGTGTAAAATCAACACCATATATTTGTCGTATAGCTGTACTGAGCTCGCAATTGTTTTTCCACTTCAAAGTAAGTTTTTTATTACCACTGTAAAGTGTTCTTTCAAATGTTGTAAGTTGCTGTCATTTTGATTACCATGTATTGTGATCGACTTCATTCATACACATACCGGAACAAAAGATCGGCAAAATTTCTAACTCTAAAATCTAAACCCTATATTCTTAATAGCGAATAAGTCATTGGTTAACCTCTATAAGAATAAATAAAAATACAAAGTACACATGTCAGAAGTGAAACTTCTTTGCCAAACTATTTTTTAAGTCTCGTTTATATTTATACAAATCTAAACGTAAAAATTTTACCCTCATGCGCCCTAAAGAAGTTTCATTTCAAAAAATAAATAAATTATCTTCGTCCACAACAAATGTCAATTGTAAAAGCAAAGTGCTGTATCCAAAGTTAATAAAACAAGCCCATTGCGCCTAACCTCTAGTAATCTCGCACTCTTAAAACAAAATGTCCGGCGGCATACAACCTCGTCCTTAGTGATGCGACATTATTTTGTTACATTGCATTTGTCGACATTTCAGTAGCATCATAGTTCCTTTCTACAACAAACCGATATTTATGTTATAGGTACATTGTATTTGTATTTGTGTTGGGCTCGATTTTCCGCATTTAGACGCAAAGGCGGTCCATTATGCGTGAAAAGTGGGCTGACTAGTTCAGCCAGCCCAGCTCCTTCCAGAAGCTCAGAAGCCTCCTGGGGCGTTCACAGGCTTCTCGGAGCGTCCTTATATCCTTAAGGATAGTAGCCCGGTGTGCGGCCACTCCCTCGCATTCCAGGATTACGTGGGCGGCTGTTTCTTCAGCAGCCAGACAGCCCCTGCAAAGAGGGCTGTCTGTTGCATTCATGATGAATAGTTGGTGGTTGAGTGCCATGTGGCCGGTAATCGTGCCAACAACTATTCTGATGTCCAGGCGGTTGAGACTGAGCAGTCGGCACGCTAGGTGCGGTGATACTTCCGTGAGTATCAATTTGGACTGTCTACAGCCGGTTTGGTTTGCCCAAAGGGCATTGTGATTTGCACGTGTACGTTGCCTTACCCACGAGCGCAGTTGTCCAAAAGGTAGCGGCAATAGGATGGTTGGGCCGGCTACCTTTGTACTGGACCCCTGTCTTGCAAGCTCGTCGGCAGCATCGTTTCCGTGCGATCCACTATGTCCTATAGGTACATTACAAAAGTGTTGTAATAAATTTAATTTCACATTATTTTAAATATTTTAGTCAAGTTTTAAACGTTAAATATAAAAGAATTATATATACAAAGAAATGTCGACGACGCATTAAAAATAATAGTCCTAATATTAAACCTAAAATTGGTGTTTGACGTAAAAATAATGTGTTTAAAAGTAGGTATATCGCAAAAGTCACATCCCTCGGCCCGTATCCGAAGCGGCATGCATTTGATAAATATTTGCGATTTATTTCATTCCTGGAGCTATTTTTTGAGAACGCCCGTAAAGACGAAATGGCGGCATGTTCAACGGAGCGGCACTGAAGTTTTGGCGGGAAAATAAAAACGCGTTTAACTTTGTGTTAATATTATATTGTGCCATTATTGCGCCATTTATTATAATCCCGGAAGGGAAGGGGTTGAATTCGCGTTTAATGGACGTTTTGTTAGAAAAAAACAATTTTTAACGATATTCGGGCGAACCTTCGGTAAATAGCAATTTATCAAATGGATATTTCATACATTGGTCCTGATGAGTTTTTATTTTGTTGGAATGATGTTTGTTTTTTTTGTATTCAATTTAATATATATTGCCCGTTCTATCAATGGTCGTTTCAATTACTTATACCTCTGCTATTTAGTATTTAATTGAAAAAAAAAATATCACTTTTTACTAACATAGTACCTATATAGATATATACTTAGGAATGATTCGATAAGTTCAAATTATAGCCGGTACCTATTTATATTTGAAAAATATAAATTATTTTATCTATGTTTTCCATCACTGAGTTGGCCGTATTCTTTATTCTCTACCTTTCTTGTTAAAAACCATCGATTTTTCAATGTTAAAACCTTGTCGTGTATGTCCCAGTTCACGGTGCGGCGCGCACTTTGTACAAAGATCATTAATTACCAACGCAATCTAACCCCGGCCCGCGCCCTTAGGATATTCGTTACTACGTGAAATGCGGTTAACTCAAAATTGCTATGGAATAATGCTATTTTGACGATTGGTTTTTATGCGAGAAATGAATTCTTGATATTTTATTTTATTTAAAATTCATAGACCTTCGGACGCGGATGGCGGAATTTGTATTGAGAAGAAATTCAATCTCAAAAGTGTTACGTCTTATTAGCAAAATGTGTAGGTATTTATAGATAAGCAGGTATTGAACAATAAGTATAATTAGCAAACCGCGAATGATCAATTATATAATCTAATACGACTTTGTGGGCAATCGATTGCAAGATGATAGCACGTTAATCGGGGACCACTTAAGTTTAGCTAATTAACTGTCCATTTTCATGTTGCTATATATAACCTAAGCTGTAATTTAATCATGATTATGTACATCAGTAACTTCTCATTTGTGCATTTCAATCACGAATGGTGATTTAGCATTGCATACCGATATATTTAGATAGATACCTACATATATCTATATGCGTGTATGCTTTTATTGTACCATCTAGAGTGAACCTATTACAGATTTATTACCTATTTTGATTGTTGTAAATTAATGACTATTTTCTATTTGTTGTTTCCATTTTATTTGTATTTTAAAAATTCATCGATAATTAAAAGATTTCAATCAATGTTGAGTAATTTGTTTGTTTGTTTTTACATGTGAATACAATACAACTTTTTATCACCAGTAGAATACGCTATGCTAGTCGACTGCTAATAACAAATACTTACTAAGTTTGTTTACCTGGTTCCGGTTGTACAATATTTACCGGAGTACGGGTGTCCGTACCCTTAGTACATTGAGTCCCTAACGACTATTCTGTGTCCCTAATAACTCCTACCGTTTTTGCGTAGTTCAGTGTATACGACGAATAAGCATCTTGCCATCGTTAAACCATCTTGAGCTTATTAATTAAAAAAATAAAAAAAATATTTTTTTATTTTTATTTATTTATTAGGACTCGCTGAAAGCACGAATTCTGAAAAGCTTTAGTATCTAGAAAGAAATAAATTATTATTAAAGCCCTTTTTGATTTTTTGAGATTTGTCTTTTTCATTTTGTTTTTTTGAAGTGAAACTTCGTTAGGCGCCTCATGCGCCCAAATATGGGGTAAAATTTTTACGGATCAAACGCGTCACACATCACGAATTTTCAAATGTCCATACAGTGTATAAACCTGGTCCATACCACGTTGAATACACCACTTGTCATCTGATCATCGAAGTTAAGCAACGTCGGGCGCGGTCAGTACTTGGATGGGTGACCGCCTGGGAACACCGTGTGACGTTGGTTTTTGTTTTTTTTAATTCGTTTTTTTTTGAGTCAGTTTGCCAAAGAGATTTCACTTCTGTCGTGTGTACTTTGTACGCACGCAATTTTTTTGAAGTGAAACTTCTTTAGGCGCTTCTTCTTTAGGTTTTTAAACGGTTTTATTTAGCTCACCCCGTTTGTTTTATTTTTTATTTATTATTTATTCTTGGGTCAAATTTAGTAATTCAAATTTCACCCTCTTCCTGTCAACCGATTAATCTGAAATTTTGTATACACTTTGGATTTTGGTGACAATACAATTATGTTTATTCATTATCATTATAAATTCAAGATGGCCGCCGCTACAAAATGGCGGATAATTTATGTTTTATTAATCCCATCAATATGGGTATCAAATGAAAGGGCTCAACAAGCAGAATACAATATACTATAAAAAATTGAAATCCAAGATGGCGGCCGCTACAAAATGGCGGATAACGTAGGTTTTATCAATCCCATCAATATGGGTATCAAATGAAAGGGCTCAACAAGCAGAATACAATATACTATAAAAAATTGAAATACAAGATGGCGGCCGCTACAAAATGGCGGATAACGTAGGTTTTATCGATCCCATCAATATGGGTATCAAATGAAAGTGCTCAACCAGTATAATCAATGTACTTTATAAAATTAAAATCCAAGATGGCGGCCTCTACAAAATGGCGGATAACTTAGGTTTTATCAATCCCATCAACATGGGTATCAAATGAAAGGTCTCAACAAGTAGAATACAATTTACTATGCAAAATTGAAATCTAAGCTGGCCGCCGCTACCAAATGTCTGATAACAATTTTTTATCAATCCCACCAATATGGGTATCAAATAAAAGGGCTTGACAAGAAGAATACAGTGCACTATACAACCTCAATATTTAAGATGGGCCTTGCAATAATGAAGCACTAAATGAATTAAACAGAATGCGAAATAAAAACTAAAAACTAGAAAATAAAAATAGGTAAAAAAACTTTTTAAGTTAAACGGTTTTATGTTAAACATACATTGCAATGTTTAAGATAAATGTACTAAAAACCAAAAAATAATAAAATAGATACAGTCGTGGGAATTATAAACATATGCATAGACTAGACTAAAATAAAACCGTGGGGCACGTCAATTGTCTACAAATTATCGACTTAATGTGCGATAGAAGAATCGTTTAATTCGTCGTTAAAATAGGCAGTTAGCCCGCAGACGGTGAGGAAATTACTTACTATTTTCTTGCTCATGGAAATTCCAATAGTTATACACTCCATGTAAATAAAAGAGATGTTTCAACTAGTTTATCGTTGGACATTCACACTGCTGGCTGGCGAGGAATCGTTTCACTGCTCGTAGTTTGTCTTTAATCGACAAAACATATGATAAAAGTACTACTCGCTCACCACTATGAAACCCTAAAACTCGCTTATAATCGAGCTTGCTAGCTTGTTTCCACATTCTAGCCCTACTTATCACACGTCCATCTTTGTCGGTTGAACAACTGCCTAATTATAGTGTAACTTTACAAAACAAACATTTTAATCAACGATTGTAGACAATTGACGTGCCCCACGGTTTTATTTTAGTCTAGTCTATGCATATGTTTATAATTCCCACGACTGTATCTATTTTATTATTTTTTGGTTTTTAGTACATTTATCTTAAACATTGCAATGTATGTTTAACATAAAACCGTTTAACTTAAAAAGTTTTTTTACCTATTTTTTCTAATGCCTTAAATTGCACATTTGGTAAATTTAAAAATAAATAGGAAGCTCTAATTTGAACTGTTTCTCGAGTAGAAATTTTTTCGTCTTCCTTAGAAGGACAGGACCAGGCATGCCTGATCAGGACTAGATAAGGCATGTAACGCAGATGATTGGTCTGGAGATCTCCTGATCGGATGTTATTAATTAATTATTATTATAAATTAAATTTTATTTATTAACTTCTAATAAATAATAACTAATTATTTCTTATTACTTACGACTGCTCCACTGTGTAGAAATGGACTCTCTGCTAGAATGTCCTGATAACTGTATATATACTAAGTGCGCTTAAAAATATTGATAGCGCGATTCAGGCTCAGTTCGCGTAATTTCTTTCAGGCTATCCTGATCTGGACCGGACTGGGTCCTGATCCAGTATGCCTTACCATACTTGATTATATTTTACATCAGGCTATCCTGATCTGGACCGGACCGGGTCCTGATCCAGTATGCCTTACCATACTTGATTATATTTTACATCAGGCTATCCTGATCTGGACCGGACCGGGTCCTGGTCCAGTATGCCTTACCATACTTGATTATATTTTACATCAGGCTATCCTTGTCTGGACCAGACCTGGTCCTGATAGAGCTTGCTGGATCTGGCAAGCCTCATTCTATCCTGATCCGGTCCAGATACATGATCTGGTTGAGCATGACCTTTTTTCTAGTCTGGTTTACGGAAACTAATATTTTGAATTTCTTTTAATTAAAATAAGTCTATGTTGTAGAGCCACCTAGTGTGTACTATAAAAACTACGAAGGTAGTTAGTTACATTATATCGATAGTATTACATTTCAATCTAAATAGATGACGCTAAAATTAAATATTTAAAAAAAGTCGTTAAAAGAATTTTAACAATATAATTTATTCTCATTGCAAGTTTTTCAACAGAAAAATTTATCGATTAGCAGTAAATAGTTCGTGCATTTTTTTTCAATTATTCAATTCATTATTTTAATTATTTTTTTTAAATTAGTTTGCCAAAGAATTTTCACTTCTGACATGTGTACTTTGTACGCTCGCAATTTTTATTTTATTTTATATTATTAGGTTCGCTAGCCAATTTCCAAAGAGAATGTACATAATTCATTAAGTATATAAGAAAAAAAGGGTCTTTTAGATAATCGTCAATAACTTCAAAAGTACCAAACCTTGCTTTATGAAATAATGACTAAATTATACAATATTTAATGCCACATAAATTAATAGATATACATATAAAGAATTTTTATTATAATGAAATAACTTTTTCGGATTTTATAGCGGTTTATCAGGTTTTTTTTACATTCCCGACACTTCGGATACTTGGATACTTTACAGCAAACATGGTCACGGGAGGACTTGGCCTTTTTTGATAATTGTATAAAAAACATAAAATGTAAAATAATGAAATTGTTTCAAGTTTGTTTTTGTTTTTGCAATAAATAACTTTTAAATATGGTGTATATGCCTTTTAATTTTTTTTTTATCATAGAGTATACATTTTGTTAATCCCTGAAGAATGTACCAGGATCCTGACAATGCTTGAAGATGGACACAGTCAGCGAAATACAGCAAGAACTGTTGGTGTGACTCTTTCTACAGTTCAGCCAGTACTCCAGCGTGTCTATGAAACTTGATCCAATATTCGAAGATAAGAAACAGGCCGAACAATGTGCAAAACGGCACGGGAGGATCGCTATATAGTGTCAACAATTTTGACAAATCGCTTTCTTACTGCTGTTAATCTAAAGAAGCATTATTTACGAGTAGGAGGATAAATCTAAGTACGGATACAGTCAGGCGGCGTCTGGCTGAAGCTAATTTAAACCATTATTAAAATCACGTTAAGACCCGTAAACGGCCCAAAATCAGGAAGACACCCCAGAAACTCAAGGTTTAGTGATGATAGAGAACACGAGAGTAGAATTCTGAATGACTCGTCAAGAGTTATGTTTTCAAACGAGTCTAGAGTCTGTTTATACAAGCACGACGGGAGGAAAAGAGTGTATTGAAGACCTGACCTGTATAGAAAAGTACCATACGGTGGAGGCTCTGTTCACGTGTGGGCTAGGATTTCTTTCGAAAGCCGCACTGAGCTAGTGTAAAATGCAACTTTAACCTTTTCTTTGCAGTCCAGTTTTTTTTACCAATTAAAATAAAAAGAATTAATGATTTTTTTATAATTAACATCACTTGTTTTTGAATTAACTTCACAGATCTCAAGGCTCAGTGCTCTCACCCACGCTGTTTATTCTGCATATTAACGATATGTTGCAAACCAGCAATACTCGTTGCTATGCAGATGACAGTACGTGTGATACTTTCTACACTGGCCAAGCTAATATCCCCCGGGCGGAAGTGGAAGAGAGGAGATTACAACTTGTGTCTGAAATCGAGACTTCCTTGGAGCAAGTCTCCGAATGGGG